>NC_143397.1:75684251-76309251 GCF_052110815.1 Crocodylus siamensis | reverse complement strand
TTCTGGTTATTTTAGTGGGTTTTAGTCGAGATATTACTCTTCTGTGTTATGAACGCACTATTTTATTCTTTCCACAAGAGGTCAGCCTATAGTTGTGAATCCTGCACTTAATTACAAAAATGACATGTCTGTGTTATAATCCAGTGTTTTTTTAACTGGGGTCCATAAGATGCTTTTAGGGGTGTTGCAGTGTAGGCACTTGCTGCTGCTGTGGCCAGGTGGAACTGCACAGTCAGATAAACCTGCAGCAGGCAGGAATGCTCAGTCCTGCTGCAGCCCTTCCTGGTCAGATCCTCCATGCTCGTCCTGGAAACAGGTGCACAGGGCAGGTGGAGTTGTCCCACATGCCTCCATTTCCAGGAGAAGTGTGGGGGTGGTTTTTATTCAAAACTTGTCTCCTGTGCTATGAAAAAGATGATTGGGTTTAATCTAGTTCTGCATGCATGAATGTAGTAATATAGTTCATTTATTCATGTCTAAATATTGGTGCTCAGCCTTTTGGCCCTGTGGGCCAAATGAGAAGCACAGGACTGGTCCACGAGCTGGATTGGACCTCGTGCCCCAGGACCCTGCACTGCAGGCCTGCACCCAAATCTGAACTATTCCACTGCCACCTAGCCCCACCCCCCCATGCTTGGGTTGGGGCCCCAGACCCTGCACCACTTCCACCCAACCCCATGTGTGGATAACAGCTTCTGGGGCCCCACGCCACTTACGCCCAGTGCCCCATGCAGGGATTGGCTTTGGGTACATGCTATCTCTGCTGGAAGCCATGTGCTAGGATTGGAGCCCTGGGGCCCCATGCTGCCTCTGCTCAACCCTTCTTGTCAGGATCAGGCTCCAAGCCACCCTGCATGCTAGATCTAATCCTTAGGGTCATGGCCCATGGGGCTCCCCACAGACTGTCTAAAGCTTCAAGCCCTCAGCTGTTGATTCCATGGAGATCTGCTCCTCCTCAGTACATCACACGTAGTGAAAAATACTTCTATGTTTTATTTATATAATTGCGAGTTCTGGTAGGGGGGCAGTAGTGTAGGGGTGGGCAATCAACTCTGGGCCACTGACTGAGAGGGGGGTGCAAGAAGGTTATTTGCCACTACTGCCAGCCTGCCTGCTACAGCCCCTGTCACTGCTGGCCAGGTCACAGAACTTGCTTGTTACACCTCTGGGTGCAAGGGAAGGGGCCAAGGGTAGGTGGGAATGGACTGACAATACTGATTTTGCAAAGTACAAAGTTGTAACCATCTGTAGTTGTAGTTATGAATCGCTGTTAGGTGCTGAGAATGATTAGAGCCCTGAAGATAATTTTTGTGTCCAAAGAAGCTTATGTCCAAGGTTAAAGTGAACCTGGAGGATGTGACTTAAACTCACAAAAGCAGAATATTCAGAATCCTTGTTCTTTACTTAACCTACTCAAGTTATGTTGTAAATTGAAAATGATGTGTGATCTTTTTCTTACAAAGTTTAATTAAAACCAACAGGGGAGTGACAAGGATATGACAGAATCATGAATGAAGGACTGGGGCCAGGCTTTATTAAAGCTTTTTTTTAAAACTAGACATTAAAGGTGGCATTGGCATGGCCTTTCAAAACTGAACAGTCTGCATCCTGGTGGGGCTTAACCTTTCACCTTTGGTTCATATTGTCCCTCTGCATATCTTCTATGCCGGCTTTCTTTCCTTTGCCCCACTTCCAAGCTGTTTCTTCCTTCCTCCCCATCTGGCTTTTCCACTGCACTTCTGTGTTACTTTGCTCAGAGTACACGAGTTGGCTGTGTACAGCAAAGGACTGAAATCCTAATCTGTCTCCTAATCACTGACACTAATTCCTCAGCAAACGTTCTTAATTCATTTCACTCCACTGCAAATAGTACATAGAAAATGTAGCAAGGAAATGCAATGCAAAAACTGGAAGTCCTGGTTTTAATGGTTCCTTCTGACCCAGCAGACCATAGCAGCAGTTTGGGGACACTCTTGTCTTATGCACCATATGTGCATAAGAACAATGGAATGAATTGAGAACCAGCAGGGTAGGAGGCCTTTAAGTACCTGGATGTCAAAACAGTAATGTTTTGGTATTTTAATGTGTGTGCAGACGCATACAATTTAAAAAAAAATATCAATTGGAAATGATAAGGGACACTTGGAAGACTGAATATGTGCAGATGGACCATTTCAGTAACTGCGTACCTAAATACATACACTTTTTTTGTTCTAGATTACTTCAACCAATCTGGATCTGTGTTAAATTATTCTCTATTCCTTTTCTTCCCCTCCTTCCAGCACACACACACTAGTTTAGTTATAAGTCAAAGTTCATTAAAATTGTGATTACAGTCATCAGATTGCAAAGCACTGAATGTGTTTAGAACTTTCTGGCCCCGTTTATACAAGAAGTTTACTGCGTAGTAGCTAGTTATGACTGTGCAGTAGTGTTGAGTGGCACGAACCGTGACATGATGCTACTGCGAACTAATAACAAGCTACCACCATGCAGCCAGCCCCACCAGGAAGCTATGTGGGGATACAACTGTGCAGTAATGCCGGTTACTGCGTAGTCATTAAGTACTTGGGTATGCAAGTACTAAATGACTGTGCAGTAACAACAGCAGTCAGTGTCTGTGTAGACATAACCTTTTGCTACTTTACTACACTTGGAAAAAAATATCGCAGCCCCAAACCTTTAAATAAAAAGTTACATAACTGATTTTTACTAACCAAAATGAATGAGGGTATATATACTTGTGTTAGTATAATATATGAAAAGAAATGTGTATGTTGGGGGCAGGGGGTTGCAATATATGATTTAAGTGAATAACTAAAGCATATTCTGAAAAATCTATATGAGTATTGTATCAGTTTATTCTGCTTATCTAGGTAGCATGGGTGTCGTACTTACAAATAGTGGCTTCCATGCATTTAATAATTAACCCCATGGTTTTTTTTCCCCAGAAGAAAATAACTGTCTCCTTTTTTTTTTTCCTATTACAACCTGAAGCCACAAGGTGGCAGTTCAACTTTAATATTGATTATTACCATTCTCCTAGAAAATGCAAATCTTGTGTGAAGAAACAGCTGCCCCTGTATTCTTTAAGGAGCACTGGGAATTAGACATCACCTTCAAAGAATTTGCTCATCGATGACAGCATAATTTATGTCCCTTACTGTGTTTGCTTTCAGTGGCTCATTCCTTTTTCCAGTAAATCCTTTTGCTGCTTCTTCCCAGTGCTTCCAGCAAGGACAAGATGATAACAGTTTTCAGCAACGGAAGTTTAGGTGCCTTATTAGGAAAATCTGTCTCACTAACAGGGTAGTAAAGCACTGAAATAAGTTCCCCAAAAAGCCCGGTGGAGATCTCCATTCTTGGAGGTTTTTGAGACCCAGCTAGACAAAGCTTGTCTGGGATGATCTAGTTGGGGATGGTCCTGCTTTGAGCTGGGAGTTGGATTAGATGACCTCCTGAAGTCCCTTCCAACCCTCATTTTCTGTGATTCTAATTTAGTTGCTGGTGTTTACGTGTCCAGTAGATAGCGCTACTAGCCAGCATTACAATGCAGCCAAAGTAGAAGGCAGCAACAGGGATTTCAGGGGAAATGAACAATTAAACTCTATGAACTTAAATGACTTGCAGAACTCATAAAAAGAGACTCAGATTTTCAAGGTAAGCGGGTGCATTTGGCCCAGCCTGAGCTCAGAAACCCAACCCTGCTACAAACTTTGCCCACTTTTTTGGTGTCCACAAAAACTATCACATACTGTTGCACCTGGGTGGGGGGGGGAGATTTATTTGCACAGAGCAAATGGATAGATGGTCAGATTGGTATGAACTGTAGGGGTTTTTGCCTTGCTCTGTAGTGGTGGGGCATGACAACCTACCCAAGACCTCTTGGGTATATATTGACAATGTTTCATCAAAGCGGACACTGGGTGCCCTGGTTCTCTGACTTTACCTGTGGCAGGTTAGGCTGCTAGGCCTGTGTTGCGTCAGGGTTGACAGAAGTCTTATATAATTTAGATTCTGGATTTATGGGATGGTTTGGATAGGGATGATCCTGCGTCAGGCAGGAGGTTGGACCAGGTGACCTTTGTAGGTCCCTTCTTCCCCTATCTCTCTCAGACTCATCTTGCTGGTTTCCCTGCAGTTTCCTAAAAGATAAGGGTTAAAACAAAGGGGTAAATGGTCAAGTCTTTAAGTTGGAGACGATCGTATGTTCCCCAGGTCTCAACATTCAATTTCAATTGCCCCATGGAAGTGTGGGCAAGTGGAGACATTCATCTGCACCAACAGCTTGGACAGCACCAGAGAGTAAAGCGATTGTTTCCCCCTTGCTCCCCCCCTGCAGCCCAGCAGCAAATCCCCACCCCTGAGGCAGGTGGACAGTGTTGCTATGAAGGGGGAAAAAAAAAAAAAAGAATCCATTGTCTGAACTCCAAACTGCCACACGCCAGACCTCCGCCATTGTGCGCCCGCTATAGAGATGCAAAGCAGCAGCGTGTGCCATCCACAATCTGCTCTGTGCAGCGGCTCATTACTCATGCAGGCCTGGTGCCCTCCTTGCTCCAGGCTGCGGGGAGCATCTCAGCAGTGGGGCACAGGGGCAACGAAGAAAAGGGGAAAAAAAGTCATTAAAAAAGAAAAGAAGAAAACTGAAGGGAAAAAAAAAGGAAAAACTGTGCAAAATAAAATAAAGTCCATGTTAATAAAATAAAATGCAATGACACAAAAGCAAAAGAAGTCAAACACCATACATAAAATCAAATATTATAAATAAGATAAAAAACCAAGATGCAGAAATAAAATAAATGGTACTAAAAATAAATAAGCGCTACCAAAAAGTCATAAAGCAAACAATGAAGTAATCAAAATGAAATCATCAAAATGAAACCATGCAATAAAATGAAACAATCAAAATAAAAGTAACAAAATAAAACCATTCAATAATCAACATGAAATAAGAAAGAAAAAGTAAGAATGAAATAATCAAAAGGTCAAGACAAGAAAATAAAAAACAAAGGATTTTTTTTTTTAAAAAGTCAATAACTACAAATCAAATAAGCAGCGTGCAGAGGAAAGGGGCAACACCCCTCTCCCCCCGCCCCCCCGGAGCAGCGATTCATGTGTGCGTTGATGCGCAGGCCCCTCTCCCCGGCCGCGCGCGTGCAGGGTGCAGCTGCCCGGGCGGGTGCAGATGCGGCGCCCCCCGCGCGGCCCCGCAGTCTGCCCGGCAACACCCGCACCGCAGCCGGCCCGCCGCCGTGTCAGCGCCCCCCACGTGGCCCCGCGGCACGAGTCAGCCCCGCCCCCCCCGATTTGCATCAGAATGCTCGGGCCTGCGGGCCAATCAGCGCCGCGGAGGCGCCGCCAGCTGCCGGACGGCTTATAAAAGGCGGCGGCGGCGCTGCGGCAGCATCAGTGTGCTTGGGGAGCTGAGCGCGGGTAGGGCGGGCCGGGGCTGGCCGGAGCAGTCTGCGAGCGGCGCGTGTGGATACTACAGTCCCGCGGTCTGTGCCTTTGCCGGCAGCAGCATCATGACTCTGGAGGAAGTTCACGGGCAGGAGCCAGTGCCGGAGACGGGTGACAGGTGAGCGCTGGGGCTGGGACTGCGGAGCCGCGGGTTGGGGTGCACTTGAGTTGCTGGGGCTAACGTGCTGCTCAACTGGGCGCTGACCCCCCTGCCTGTGCCCCTCTTGCAGGATGCAGGGTGCTGGCAAAGCCCTCCACGAGCTCCTGGTATCGGCGCAGCGGCGCAGCTGCCTCACGGCCGGTGTCTACGAGTCTGCTAAGCTGATGAATGTGTAAGTACAGCCGGTGTCCCACTCCCCAGGCTGCCTCTGTCCGTCCAGCCACCTCCCTCCCTGCCTGGTGCGTGGAGCCTGGGCTTAACGGATGTCTGCCTCTCCCTCCCCCTGCAGGGATCCAGATAACGTGGCGTTCTGCGTGCTGGCCATGGATGAGGAGGATGAGGGGGACATCGCCCTGCAGATCCACTTCACTCTCATCCAAGCCTTCTGCTGCGAGAATGACATTGACATTGTGCGCCTTAATGACACCCCCAAGCTGGCCAAGATCCTGGGGCCTGGCGAGGAGGCGAGCGAGCCCAGAGACCTCCACTGCATCCTCATCATGGTGAGTGGCTGGGCTGGGTTGGGGGATGCTGTGGGTGTGGCTGCCCCCTGCAAGCAGCTTGGCATCTTCCACGGGTGCCTTTGGGGTGACACTAGCAGGTGCCTCTGCTGGAGACCCCTTCCCCAGACAGTCTCAGGGTGTGTGTTGGTTACTTATCTGACACTACTCTAGCATGGATTTCCCCACCTCCATGCAACTTGCCCCACAAGAAGCAAGATCCTGCTTGTTCCCCTTGGGGGGGAGGTGCCAGCTTAAAGGGCTAAAGCCATTCCTTTTGTGCCAGCATGCTCTCCCAGCTCTGAGGACCAGGAATGTGTGTACTCATGGAAGCTCTGTTCCTTTTTATTGCAGAACCCCAATGAGGATACGTGGAAGGATCCAGCCCTTGAAAAGCTGAACTTGTTTTGTGAGGAAAGCCGGAAGGTCAATGACTGGGTGCCCACAATCACCCTCCCAGAGTGATGAATATCCAGTGCACTAGGAAGGCTGAAACCTTTTGTTGCATTCTTCTCATGGTGTTGGCTCACCCAGTGTGCAACAAGTTTGCTGATTCTGTGGATTAGCCTGGTCAAGAGATCGGATTGAGTCTCAAACTGGCACCAAGCGGGCTCTTGTGGAGAGAAGAGAAGGAGGATGGCTCGTGCCAGCAGGTTGGCCCCACTGTGCAGTGGGGCTAGTGGAGGGGCTGGCATACCGTGGAGCTGAAGGAAGTACTGCAAGTTTCCAGGAGCTGAAAAAAATGCAAGTTTCAGGGTCGAGTGGAACTGTTCCAGAAGGCAGGACAGAAGGTTGGGAATTGGACAAAAATCATATGGAAGGACTGGACAAAACAACATTGTAACTAGGAATTGTTGGCAATATCTATGAAATATTAGGAGGAAAACTTTTTGGCCTAGTTAGAGACTTACTGTGACAATACAGACTTATGCAGACTGTCTTTTGTACGGACTGACTTGTCAGGCCTTTGGGCCGCTTTGCAAAAGTGGTTTGATTTTAATGCAATAATCATTTTTATTACTACTTATGCTGCTATTGAAGCACTTGTTTTATAATAAACTGTTTTTGACAAATAACTTCTGGTGTCTTGCTTACCTGGGTAGGGAGAAGCTTTTGGAGATTAGCACACATCCATAATAATATAATGTATATTTAGCAGATGTGAACTGCACTCTTCTCTGGCAGCTAATGCGTGGAAATGGGTCTTTACTGGGAAAGACTCTCTCTCTTTAACTCTGAGAGATTAGCTGATTTTAATTCAAAGCATAGCTCTTCAAAACTGATAATTTGACCTTTCACCCCTTTGCAACAGCTGCTTACTGCAACAGCTTGCAAGACTGAAGGGCTGCATGCTTAATGACCTTGTTTGTCATAGGTGGCCTCTACTTCACTAAAAAAACAGTCTGTAGTCCAAGAAGACTTGGTTTCAAACTTCCTGGTGTTGCATGCAGCTTGCTCTCTGAACAAAAAGCTTTGCATATCCTATATGTATTTAACCACCTTACTAGAATCTTTTTATAGTAGCCATGTCTTTGCACTTACAGAAATATTATTGATAAGAGTATACGTGTCCTCTTTTAACATTTTTGTGACTAGAAGTCAGTGTTCTGAAACATTACAATTAGTGTCTGAGTACAGGTTTCAGATAGATATAATAGCTTGCATCTGCTTCAAGTCTGTTGTTTGTCTTGTCTGTCTGCCATATGCTGGAACAATAGAAGCTGTCATTCCTCAACCCAATTGTCTGGAACTTTAATTGCCTGGCTAAAACCAAATCAAGTGCAGAGAGAAGTCTAGGGACTGCACAATTTTTAAATAAGCTTGGCTAACATGACTGAAGTGAAAACAGCTTTCTCCTAATAGGGCTACTAGTGCACAATTTATTTATAATGTCTTAGTAGGAAGATTATTACAATCTGTGATTGTCTAGGAGGCTGTACCTACTATCTCCATGCCCAAAGCATGCAACTGAGTCTGTGTATGCTTTGCACAATGAAAGGGTATAGAAAAAGCGGCTTAAAATGGATATGAATTGTGTGTCCTTTTAAAAGAAAACACTAATACAGTAGCAGCTAAAGCAATATTAGAATACATTCCCCCTGCCCCCACTCCAAGTGAATGATTGACATCTTAGCATTTTGCTTATAGATGTGGTATTTCTGAGATGGAACAGCTCATCAGTTCAGAGTTGATGACTTCATTAGGAGCAAGCACTACAATTTTATTGTTCTGAATAATAGCAATCTGGATTCGCCCAGTTTTACAGCACTCATCTGATGGGATGAGAAGTGGTGCTCAGTCTCTGTCTGTATGTAGTATGACAGAGCAGCATGACAATGCACACAGGATAGAACTCCCAGCAGTTCACCCTTGGATGGGAGTTCCAAATAATTAGTTTCAACTCCTTCACTACATTCAAAATAGATTACAAATAGTTTTGTAGAGGGAGATTTATGAACTCTTTAAAAAAAGTTACTTGTTAACTTATTCCTAAGGTTCTAGGAACTTGATTTCATGAGAGAAACCCTGCACATAAAAAGACTGCTTCCACTGCAACCATTCTGGCAGGTACAGAATGTCTTATCTCAGTAGTGTTTCTACCCGGATAAATACATGCACCATCACATTCAAGAATTTTAGAGCTTTGAAGAAACAGAACTTGGCAAGCTTTGTTCTTTACCTAATCAGTATATGGCTTAGAGCAGCTTAAAATGAACTGTCTTCGAATGAACCATGAGCAGTAAATTAAGGCCTTGAATGATTTAAACTGTACATCAGATAAAACAGAAGTAAATTATTAAACTGGTGTATTTTTTTCAATTCTAATGCAATGCATACCTTGGCTGGTTTGATAGATGGCATGGTAAGTAACAGAAACTTTAATTTTGTGACTAGGCGCTCTACCTCAGCACCTATGGAGAAAGAGGTATGGGGTTCCAAATAATAATAAAACTAACAAAGCAAGACAAAGCCTGGACTTTAACATTTAAAGAACACACTGGAGAATCATGAGAAGACTTTTGCATTAGAGTCCAGTAAAAGCGAGAGAGTGCCCTTAGCCTTTCCCATAAACTGTAGTTGTGCCTCATGAAGCAGTGCAGTTTCAATCTTTTGTGAGCGTTATCTTGCTGTTGATGAGCACTGATACATTTAGATGCAGGGCAAATAACATTAAGCCCAGTTTTTCTTGGGTTAGTTATTAAAATGTACTGTAATGATTGATATTTACTGCAAAGCAGTCAAAGACATTTATAGCTTGCAAGTTAGGCGCTGATGCAAGTATTTCTAATGATGGGCATTATTTAATGGAACAAAAATTAATCAGCTGATGTTGACTGGAGTGAGTAGGCATCTTTATATGCTCAAATATATTCTCTCACATGTACTTTGCAAGAAACAACTGTCCAGCTGTTGCAAACATGCATCACACTTGTACATCTTCATTGTCCAGGTGCATCAGGTCATTGATTCTTACAGAGTTGTAGGGCTAGCATCTCTAATGCCTCATATATCAGTCATGCTGTAACACCGATTGGCTGTCTTGCTCTACTGCAGCATTTTTGACTGCTGGGAAATTCCAGGTAGATCTGAGGCTACTTCAGTCTTTGGAAGCTCTAGTACATCTGGATACTTTGAATGACTTCCAGTTGACTGACCTCCAGATTAGCTCCACTGTAGCAACATTTGGGGTCATTTGCACCTACTCCTTGGAGCCACAAAAAAGTTCCTTTTTTGCTTTTGCCACTGTTTCTGCAGCGCTAGTAGTACATATATGTATGGTTGAAGAGTTGGGGATTGGGTAAGGTTACTGAGGATAAGGCACTTGGGAGGCATTTGCTAAACTTGGAATTATGGCATGGTTTATAGTGAGGTGATGGGCTCTTGGCTTGGGAAAAGTTTTGAGCCAAAAAGTTCTGGGGGAGGGGGAAACCCTCTGCTTGCACATCTCTACAATACTTCTCACCTGGGTATTGCAAGATGATCAAACCCCAGTATTTTCAGTATTATCTTTTTGACACGGATATTAAAGATCAAAAGGTATGATTAGGTTGTCTAATCCAAGTTTCTGCTAGTGCTGTTTGATACTTAAATGATTTTTAAAGTCTCATAGATTTCATAGATTTCATAGACATTAGGGCTGGAAGGGACCTCGGGAGATCATCGAGTCTAGCCCCCTGCCCAAAGGGCAGGAAGTCAGCTGGGGTCATAGGATCCCAGCAAGATAAGCATCCAATTTACTCTTGAAGGTGTTCAATGTAGGTGCTTGAACCACCTCCGCTGGCAGACTGTTCCAGACCTTGGGGGCTCGGACAGTAAAGAAATTCTTCCTTATGTCCAGCCTGAAACGGTCTTGCAGGAGTTTGTGACCGTTCGACCTCGTCATCCCTTGGGGCGCTCTGGTGAACAGACGTTCCCCCAGATCCTGGTGGTCACCCCTGATAAACTTATAGGTGGCCATCAGATCACCCCTGAGCCTGCGCTTTTCCAAGCTAAAGAGCCCCATGGCTCTCAGCCTGTCATCGTAAGGTCTGCTTTCCTGACCTCTGATCATGCGCGTGGCTCTCCTCTGGACTCTCTCAAGCTTCTCCACATCCTTTTTGAATTGTGGAGCCCAAAACTGGACGCAGTACTCCAGCTGCGGCCTCACCAAGGCCGAGTACAAGGGGAGAATGACGTCCCGGGATTTGCTCGAGAAGCATCTATGGATGCAAGCCAGCATTTTGGTCGCTTTACTAGCCTCAGCATGGCATTGCAGGCTCATGTTCATCTTGTGATCAGTGATGACCCCCAAGTCTCTTTCTTCTGTAGTGCTATCCAATGTAGCACTGCTGAGTCTATAAGGATGCTGCAGGTTTTTCCTCCCAAGGTGGAGAACCTTGCATTTTTCGGTGTTAAACACCATCAGGTTCTCGTCCGCCCATTTGCTGAGCTTGTCCAGGTCAGCCTGGATCACCCACCTACCTTCTGGCGTGGATGCTTTGCCCCAAAGTATGGTGTCATCGGCGAACTTGGCCAGTCCACTCCTGACTCCAATGTCCACATCATTAATGAAGATGTTGAACAGTATGGGTCCCAGGACAGAGCCTTGAGGGACCCCACTGGTCACAGGGCACCACGATGAGTGACTGCCATCGATTACAACCCTCTGGGTCCGACCACGGAGCCAGTTTCCCAGCCAGCAGATCGTGGTGGAGCCAAGGCCACAACTGGCCAGTTTGGCCAAGAGGTGATCGTGGGATACCAGATCAAAGGCTTTTTTGAAGTCAAGATATATGACATCAAGCTCTTCTCCCTTGTCCAGGTGATAGGTCACCTTGTCGCAGAAGGAAATGAGATTGGTCAAACAAGACCTACCCGCAACAAACCCGTGCTGGATATCCCTTAGAATGTTAGCCTGGGCCAGTCCATCAAGGATGGCCTCCTTAATAAACTTTTCTAAGATCTTCCCCAGGATAGAAGTCAGGCTAATGGGCCTGTAGTTAGCCAGATCCACTCTCCTCCCTTTCTTGAAGATCGGCACCACATTGGCCTTCTTCCAGTCTTCCGGCACTACACCAGAGCGCCAGGAGTTTTCAAAGATCCGTGCCAGGGGCTGAGCTATGATGCTCACCAGCTCCTTGAGTACCCTGGGGTGCAGATTGTCAGAGCCGGCTGACTTGAAGGTATCCAGCTTCTCAAGATGTTCCTTCACGAGGTCAGCATTTATGGAGGGTAGGGGATCCCCATCACCCGGATCTCCCTGTCCCTTAGCAGGCATGGGCGTCCCATGGGACTGATGAAAGACTGACGCAAAGTACCTATTTAATAGGCTGGCTTTTTCCTGGGCATCAGTTGTCAGTTGCTCATCTGCGACCGCTCGGATTTTGCTGAGTGATCTTCCCATGAGATGTCCGGGTAATTAAAGTCACCCATGACAACCAAGGTCCTGGAGCAAGCGGCCTCAGTCAGTTCCCGGGCGAACTCCTGGTCAAGCTCAGGACTTTGAGTGGGAGGTCTGTAGTAGACTCCCACCGTTGTGTCCCCTGTGCCGTTTTAAAAGTTCTCAACTGGTGGGTTTCCATTACTTCCCTTGAGTATCTATTCAGTTCTTGAATAGAGCTTGCTCTCAGGGAATTTCGTGTGATATCCAGTCTATTTTCCTTACTTTTGTTCACTTGCTCCTAACATTTGTCTATGCATCACTCTAAATAATTGTTTGGTGTTCACATTTTTTATTTAAATGTAGCTAGTGACCCTGTCGCTGAGTTCTCCAGCTGTGTCAGTCATAATACTGTAATTATTTCTTAAGTACCTTGGTACTCTTATCCAAGTGTGTGTGTGTGTGTGTGTGTGTGTGTGTGTGTAAATAATGGAGTACTAAGCTGTTGAAATCCTACAAATTCTGCAGTTGACTGGAAAGGATGGAGGGTCCAAAAGGAAATATATAAAGAATAGATTGCTGCATCTCTCCAGATGCTGGCAGATCTGAGAGAAGAGATGTATTCATGACATGAGGGTATACAGTCATTACAGAAATGGTTTTCTTGCTTGCTAAACATTGCAGTATCATTGAGTCAGAGTTTATTGAAGAAGCTAAGTGAGTATTTTGCAGTAAATGAGCAAATATTATTACTGTTTCATCAATCTTCTGCAGCCTGGTATCCTGTTAGAAGCATTAGATCAGTGATTCCCTAGGGTTTTTTGAGAGCCTTTCAAAGGGTGCTGTGGGGTGTCCCGCAATGTTAACACTGTTAGATGGCATTTTTCATGAGACAGACCCAGAGATTTCAAGTAGGAATCCGTAAAAAACAATTCTGACCTGCTGTGGTCTTTGCAACAGAAAAATTGCTTTATTAATTCTTCTGTAGTCAAAACAAATGAAAGTTAAGATCTAACATTTTTGGATTGGGGTGGCAGGTGGGGGATTTGAGCCTAATAAGGAGTGCCTTGAGTTAAAAAAAGGTTGAGAACCCCCAGGTAAGAGTGTATATGAGGTATTTAATATGGGCATGTTGATATCCTTATCTGTATTAACATGGTTTGCATGCTGAGAAACTCCTAGATGTCAAGGTTATGTTGTGCTGAGAAATCCCCAACCCTCTGACTACTCTGGCAAAGGACTGTTTTCCCCCACCCACGCTTCTCTGCAAGTGGATTTTTTTTAGTTGGTTTGTTTGTTTTTCCTTGATAGAACAAAGGAGTCAAATACTTACCAGTCTGATAAACTCTGTAGAGCTGACTCATGATCAACTTTCAGGTTATCAGATGGAGGGGAGCCCTAAAGAATTTCACCCCTCCTAAAAAAAAAAAAAAGAAAAGAAACAACCAACCAAAAAACTCTACCGGATACCCAGGACAGCACTCATTACCAGACATCATTTTAAAGCTATTCTTTTCCTTACACTGACAATTAAAGATTATTTAGGACAACACATTTGAGGTTTGTTTTTTTTTTTTTTAAAGGGTTGGGTCTAGAATTAGTCACCCAAGGATTGGTTCTTGTTCCAGTAATATTTATTTAAATCCAGATGATGGTATCAAGTTTGCAAATGACACAAACATTATAAATAATGGATTGTAAACTCTGAAGAGGATTATTAGCTGAATCATCTGATTATGTGATCACAATCCAACAGCTAAATGCAAAGTAGACCCGTCTGGGAATAATGAATGTAGGTTACACTTGCAGGGCTGAAGACTTGGAAAGTGGTGACTCAGAGAAGGGCTTAGGGGGTCATTGTAGGTAATTGCCTTAACTTGTGCTCTCTGTGTAGCGCAGTGGCTAAAATGGCTAAGGCAATCCTTGGGTGTACAAAGGGAGAACGTCAAGTAGATGTAGCAAAGTAATTTTGCCTCTATTCACAGGTTCAGTAAGAACACAGCAAGAATATAGTGTTCAGTTCTGATATTCATCCTTCAAGAAGGATGTGAAAAACTGGAAACTGGGGACAGCTATGAAAATGACTTGGCTATGTCATGCTCACAGGCTTGGGGGATCAAACTGATCATCAGATTTGTGGTTAGGAAACATCCTTTCCTCATGTCAGAGGTACCGGTAATCCTTTGGTCTCTTCTGTTTTCTGCCACTTGCATGCAGCATGTTTTGGGAGGCCCTAAATGTTGCAGTTTAAGTGAAAAGTTATTGGGCTCAATATTGAAATATCTGGGTGAAGTTAAATGGCTTATGAAAGTTGGAAGGTCAAGGCTGATAACCTAATGATCCTTTCTTGGAAATTATGAAATTGTGTGGGATATATTGCAAATCTGTATTCTCTACCATTCCCATGCCATTTCTGAAGTCATAGGTGATGTGTAGGGGAGGGCGTGCGTGGAGGGGGGGGCATGTGCCCCCCCCAGACTGGCCCCCAGCAGCCAGGGAGTGGAGGGCAATGGCTGGTGCCCCCCCCCCCAAGATTGTGGGGGTGCTAAGAGAAGCACCAGTGACACTTCCGCGTTTGCTGCTGGCACTTCCCACTGGGAGACCCCTCCCCTGGTCAGCAATCGGTCACTGGGGGCACCCCCCTGGTCGTCAATGACCCCCAGTATCAGGAGGCACCAGTTGCTTATATCTGTGTTTTAAGTGGTCAGAGTCACTGTGCCTCAAACCCATACTAATAGTCACGTGTAGATGAAATGAAGGGCATATATGCACAACAGTTTAAAGTGGGTTAAATGCTTTTGCACCTCTTCAGTGGTGTTGGTGTTTGCACGCGTTGGCAGCGTATTGTGCAGTAATTCTAGCTGCTGTGGCAAATTTGGTGGCGTAATGAGCCTTAAACGACTTGGTGTACAGCAAACAGACGACTCTGAGGAGTTTTAGTTGCTGCCCTACAGCGACAGAGTGAAGCACCGGCCTTCATGCAGCTCCACGGCTCTGTAGGAAGCCGGTGCAGGTAGCCTGGCAGCAGCCCAGGCAGGGAGGCTCCGCCCAAGTTCTTGTATTTATTTTCCCCTGGAGCCTGCCTGCCTGAGCTGCGTGGTAGCCTGGTGCTTCCCTCCACTGCTGCAGTGCCCCTCAGGACTGCCGGATCTGAGTGCCTGTGGGTGGGTGCTGTGTGGGGGGCACTGCTGCTGCAGAGGGAAGCACCGTCCCCACTGCAGCCCAGGGGCCACTCCACCTGCTGGCAGCTCCCCCTTCCCTCCTGCTGCCGGAGAGGCAGATAAGTTTGGGTGCGTGCATGACATGCGGGTTTAAATTTGGTGTGCTTTTAAAAACCCACCGCTTCAATTTAGGGCCCCTGTGTTGTCTACACACACCCAGTGACAACAAATGCCTTTAGCCATGTGTGCACAATGCTTTAAAGCAGGCTAAATGGTTTTGCACCACTGTAATGGTGTTGGTGTTTGCACACCCCAGCGGCATATTGTGCATTAATCCCAGCTGCTGTGGGAAATTTGGCGGCATAATGTGCCTTAAATGACTTGGGGCACAGCAAACTAAAACTTCTTTGAGCCGTGGAGTGAAGCATCCGGCTCTGTGCGGTTCCACAACTCTGCAGGAAGCCCTGCAGGCAGCCCAGGAAACCAGGCTTTACCCCCCAAAACCCTGATCTTCTTTTTTTCTTTCTTTTTTTCCCCTCCCTGGAGCCTGCCTGCCTGAGCTGCATGGGCACCTGGTGCTTCCCTCTGTGGCATACACTAAATAAATAAAAGCGTGGTCCCTTATTCAAAGCAAGCATATCGATGCTCTTTTCATTTTTCCCCTTTGTGAATGATTGTATTTAAAAAAAAAAATCAAAAACAAACCATCATTGTGAATGGTTTATGGCCTCTGAAGGTCTAATATCTATTGAAAGTTAGCAGTAAAATCTGCAAAGGTTGGATACATCTTGAAGAGGAGGATATTGGAATACTTCACTTTTTTCCTACAGAAGCAGTCATTGATACAAATGTTCTCTGTCTTCCTCACTGCTTCATTTTTGCAGTGTTACAAAGTACTTCAAAATAAACTCCTGAAGAAAAAAGTAATAACTAGAGTGCACGGTTTGTTCTAAATTATTAGATTATTGGAACATTAGACTTTCTGGAATGCTGAAGAGAAATGATAGACGGACTGTGTACAGTCTGTTCTGTTCTAAGAATTAGTAACCTCCATTGATTCCTGGGCTTATCCTTACATAGGTTACTGGCTAAGAAACTGAATCTTACAGGTTTTTAACAGGCACTTGATTGTGCTTAAGGCACACATTTAACAGGAGCACGTGGACTGATTATTACAAAAATTATGCTAGGACTTGTGCCTACCTGACTTAATGAATGTAGCTGAGAGCTGGGATAGCCTACATGATTGTAACCAAGCTCTCTGGAAGGCATCATCTTTTAAACTGGAATCTGGTTTCTTTAACTAAAACAATTTCAGCATATTGCTTCTGCTGCCTGCTTGCTTTTGGAATTTCAAAAAAAAGGTTTCCAAGTATGAGATTTCCATGTGTTTTTACTTGCATATACTTAATTGAAATGGTAGGTACTACTTATTTAATGTTTATATCTCATGCACCCTTTCCATGCCAATGTCTCCTTTTGAATGTTGCAGAACTGGTGAATTCAGCAGCAGCATAGTTAGGGTGTGGTGACAGGAATAACTGGGGTGGAGTGTGGGGAAGAGGGAGGAAAAAAAAGTAAGTTTTCACTGTACCTGCATGATTGCAATCCTGGTGGCAGCAGCAACCAGAAGTCACTGCTGCCTCTGTGTGAGGCAGTTGTCCCAGGCACCCAACCCCTTTCTTACACTGGTTCACATATCCATCCTCTTAGACAAACTTAACAGAGCTCATGCAGAGTGCATTCGCAGTCCCGAGTCTTCTCCAGCCCTGAGAAGGTACCTCCAGCTCACTGCTGTTCCCTCCACTGTCTGCTGTCTGGTTGACTCCAGTCCTGTCATGGGGCTGCTACTCCCAGCCTTATAACCCTTGGGTCTTCTCCCAGACCCCGTAAGAGGACTCCCTGGCTCACTTCTGTTTCTAGCCTTGTAGTCTTCTCTCTCACTGTAATCTTTTCCCAGATCCAAAAAGGGCCACCTCAACTATATACTACAATCTCTCACCTCAGAGTGTTCTCTCTTCCTAGCTGTCTCTCTCTCACCTTCAATTTATTTTTCTGTCTGTCCCCTAGCTCCCGTCCCTGAGAAACTTTAACTTCCTGTGGCCAGCCAGTTATCTGTATCACCTCGCCCAATCTTCCTAAGCAGCCTTCTGGTTGCCTGCAGCTGAGCTGTAGCCCCTGCAAGCCTTGAGACTGCTACAGCCTGATGTGTAGCAGCTTGCTATAAACCTGTCTCAGCCTGCCTGCTACACCACCACACAAAAAATGTGGTGACCAGGGCTCTGGTCACTCCCCACTTAGCTACAGTACTATGTGGAGCTCTCTAAAGTGATGGTACCGTATTGTAGAAGTGTGAGCTGTTGGAAGCAGTGTCTAGCTGTGTGGACCATGTGCTGTAAAGGCATAAGGCTGTTCAGTCCTTATAGAAATGATGGCCCAGGACAATGATCCTTTCTGCTCCATCCCCTTACACCTACGCCAGTGGTGCTCAACCTCTGGCTTACAGAGCTGCGTTATCTGGCCTGCAGGACTCCCCAGGGGTCAGGAAATTTGGCAGTGGTATCATTAATTGCCACTCCCTGCTGCCAAATTTCTGGACCTGTGGAGATTCTTATGGACTGGATAATGTGGCCCTGCATGCTAGACTGTGCTGGCACATGGTTGTACTGATGCACAGGGGCACTCTATGGCCATATCCAGGTGTGTAGGGTTGGGTTGGTATGTGGCAGGATTTGGTGTGTAGGGTCAGGCCAGTGTACAGTGGGATCTGGAATGTGGGGTCAGGCTGGCATGCAGCTGGATTCAATGTATGGGGTCAGACTGCAATGTATAGGGCATGCAAGGCTGGGCTACTGCATTGGATCACACCTGCAGACTAACTCCAAATGGGATCCAGCCTGTGGATTGATCCCACACCACTCATCCAGCCTATGGGGATGGAAGGTTGGCACCACTTACATATACCTTTGCCTTTCTTTGTGCTGAGCACTGGTAGAGAGATCCTTCTGTCTTAAGTACAGGACAGACTATTTACATATATTCATACATGTAGCATGTGTGTATCTGTATTTTCAAATAATGTGGAAAACATTTGAGATACATTTTCAGACGGGAACGATGAGTTCAGTTAAAAAAATTCATGCGTTCATATTGTCATCAAACCACATTTTTGCACACAAGCATGCATTTATATTATCAGAATAGCTAATTCCATATGCATATAGAAAGGAGAGGGTTGGTTGTTCAGTGTGCACACACATAACTGAGGCTTTTGGTCACAGCGTGCACTGGCCTGTCCTTTGTCAGAAGATATGTCTCCAATGAAAACTGCTACAAATTGGAATACCTTGCCTTACCATTTCTTGCAAACTGTCTTGCTTATTTAAAAAAGCATACCTGATGCAGTGTTGTGACATGCTGGCTCTGTCACTAACACTGTCTTGTCCAAACGGAAAAGTTATGGGGGTCCATGTCAAATATACAATTTACTGAACTCAAAGACCTCCCTTATCCCTGCATCTTACCTTTGCCCATGAGATCTGGACTACAGTTGAAGAGAAGAAATTGTGTGTCCTGCCATACTCCTTAATAATTTTTGGTTTACTGGTAACTAGGGACCATAATTTAAGCATTTCAGGTACTGAAGCAAATGAAGCAGCCTAGAATGTATTTGGGGAAGAAGGGAATTATTTCAATTTCTTCAGGTGTGCAAGAATTTTTCATGCAAAGCACTTAAAGGTGATATCATCTGATGCATTTTAGCACAATATATTTTTTTAACTTTCCTGATTTACTGCTGTATCTCTTAATATAGAGAATTACAGGGTGTTATGTGCCTGAACAAACACAGCTTCTATATGATGCTGTCAGTGGGCATTGCTGAGTGGGGAAGCAACTATTTTCTTATACCAAACCTGAGAAACACATGTATATGTGGGAGTAAGAAAGGGATCAGATGTGATCATCTGAGGTATTAGTTGTAGTAGGAAGTGATCTATACCTAAAAATGCCTAGTGGTTGCCACAGTGAATCTTTTGTGAAGATCTCTAATAAGCTCTTGGATATTTTTACAGTTCAGTTGCAGCTTCGTATAAGATAAGGATGCTTATTTCTATGGCTTTGAAGCTTAGGACTATTGGAATATTTTGCCTACTGAAGTAAACACTTAAGGCATTTTTACATATGTAAGTGTCACAGTGCTGGGTGTTTTTCAAACTGTGATACTTGCAGTTGTATAAGGAGCGAAATGCACATCAGCGCTGAGAAGATGGCAGCAGTGCACTTTTGAATTAAAACACATAGAAAGTGTTTCAGTTCAAAAGTGCACTGCCACCATTTTCTGCATGCTGACATGCATTTCACCATTTATACAACTGCACGTGATGCAGCACAGTGCGTCGTGTGCAGTTGTTAATCGAGTCTGCTCTGAAGCAGCAGATCTCTGGTGTGCTGCAGGGCAAAAAAGTATGTGAAATAAATGCCCTTAATGGTCTTAATGTACTTTCAGTCTTAAGAGTCATCACTAATAGCTTACTCATTACTTTTCCCTCTGTAAGGTCCTTTTTAAATCAGCTGCAGTGATGGTAATAAGTCCACATGTGCCAGATGTGCCAGAAGCCCTTAGAAGAGATATAGTGATGTGGGCCCTGTTTTATCTGACTTTACTGTACCATCACAACATTACCTTCTAAGCCTTTACTGTTCAGGCTCTTTTCCAAGAAGAATTTTTGCACTTTCCAGGGGCTTCTCACATGCAATAATGAAAAGCAATAAATTCCGGTGTCGACTTACTGCTCCTGGGTGCCACATCTTCATGTGCATCTGGGACTGCAGCACATAGAGCCAGGTTGGAACAGCCCCGGCTGGCAGGGGGTCAGGGAGGGGGTCGGCCTAAGCTTGCCAGCCTGGGACTACTCTGACTTGGCTCAACATGCCGGTTGGGGCATGAGGGTCCTTCAGTGAGGGGCTAACTGGCAGGCAGCCCTGCACTGAAGCACCCTTGTGCCCCAGCCAACCACATCAGTGTCTATACATGTGGTGCTAGGCACTAAAAAACAGCACTGCAGGATAGTACTTGTTAATACAAGTACTAACCTGTAGTGGAGTTGATTAGTTTCCCATGGCCTAATAGGGCCACAGATGTAGATATGAGGCAGCCACAGAGTAAACATCTCATGTAGATGCACCTTCTTTCTCTACCTTCCCTCCCAAAGGTCCCAGAGTTCACTTAGCACCTCTACTGGTGCAGAGTCCCAGACAGAACACACAGCGGTGATGTGTAGGGGGTGCACATGCACCCCCTGAGAGTGCTGGTGCACCCCCTGATGGTCGTGCTCGCCGCTTAGGAGATGGGCAGGAGGGACAGGCAGGAGCGCCAGTGCCCCCCCGTTTGTGCTGGCTGGGGAGCAGGGCCACCAAGTGAAGCAGCCATGCTCCCAGGTGGTGCATGAGCACTGGCCAGGGACTGGGGCCACTAGCAGAAACGGCCATGGCTGCGGCCACTTCTGGAAGTCCTGTGGCCGCTTTTTGATGAGTGACATTGGGTGTGGGGGAACACCCCCTTGTTGCTGAGGGGGAACGTGCCCCCCTGACTCAAGAGGCACCAGTTGTCCATGAGAACACAATTAGTAGAGGTCCATCATGTCAGAAAAGGGGTGGGGAATTATCTCAGGCACGAAGGAGCCTGCCTGAGATTCATGAGTGCCTACTTCCACGAAGGCTCCCTGTATGGACATATTCAGTGATTAGGGTCATAGGAGAAAATGGGTCAGACTGCCAGACTCATCACCATGGATCTGGGTTTTCTGTTTCCCACGAAAAAACAGAAAACTATGGATTTCCCCTTTTTATCATAGAAAATGTGGATTTCTCCTTTTAGCAGGAAAACCCACGGAATCCCCACTTTTGCAAAGAGCTCTGTAGGCTTGGTGAGCTCCAGCCTGCAAAAGCTTTTTGCAAACAGGGCGGAAAAGCCCCAGCCCTGCCCTGAGTGGGAGGGCAGGGCCTGAGACTCTCAGTCAGCCACGGCTCCACTCGGCTCAGCTCAGTCTCACTCTTCTCCTGGAGCCTGAAGTAAGTGGGGCTCACAGGGGGCTGGGGGCCTCTCTGGCAGGGTGGGGGTGTTGCAGGTCATGGCTGGGGCACCAGCAGGGCTGGGGGGGGAACCAGGAGCTGGCCCTGCCCCCACCCGAGCAGGCAGCAGTGGGGGAGATGGCTCCATGCTGCTTCTGCTGCAGCTGCCTGCTGTTGGGGGCAGGAAACTTCAGAGAGGCCCTGACCTCATAACCCTTGCATCTGGGGCCCCCCTCCGGCAGGGCTGTGGGTGAGGGGCAACAGGCATGAGTAGGGGAGGGGGGCTGTTGTGGGGGACAGTGAGAGGCACCAGCAGGGTTGGGGGGTACCGCAGGGGGCTTTTAATTTTAATAACGGATTTGGGTGGTTTCGTCAGAGAATTTGTGATTTTTTTTTTTAATTTTATCAGAGAAAAACAGGATCCCTGCTCATCACAAGTCACTTGTCTTTCAAATGTAGAGTGCACAGGACATGAAAGCTACTTCAGCTCCAATGCTGCAACATTGGCCTATACTGCAAAGGAGAGAAGGTTTCTTTGTGCACTGATCCTGTGAAGATCCCCAACTCTCAGCTAATTCAGTTAGGTGATGAATGGCAATTATACCTTAAAAGCCAAAAATGGATGAATTTCCAAATACTCTTTGGAGATATGGGTAAAACTTGATGAATAAGAGAAGGTATAAAAAGCCACAGTTCTTTCCACAAGCTGGCTATACATTTGTTTTGCTAGGAAAGTGCAGTAGAAGGAAGCCACCTGATTCAGCTTTTGCTGTAATAATTTTAATCTTCCATCAGCACTTTGTTTACTGAAATGAAAACTGAATCTTGCTGCAATTTAAGTTACCAAACACACTTACATGAATGACGGGGAAGGCTTTTCAGAGCATTGCACGTCAGCTGGTACTAGAAACTAAGGTTTCTTTGTTTCTCAGCAGCAGATGATTTCCTCTCTTTAGGGCAATTATGCAGCCTAATTGCCTGTAATAATCATCCCTGTTAAAAGTGAACTGCTGCCAGGACTTTTAAATTTTAAAGAGAGTATTTCCCTATCAACTTTCTGCTTCCAAGAGACAGGTTAAACACAGGAGGAGGAGGAGGAGTGCAGGTAACTGAACAAGACAGCATTTGATTCAGCCAACCACCCTGTGTCACACGGTGCTTGTTGGTACCTAATTCCTGATGAAGCAGTTCTGTACAGTAAAGATATTAATAATGATGTTGAATCTTGAGAAACACTGATCAGCTGATTAATGATATGTTACCTGTCCATGAAAGATTCACCTGCTGACATTTTCATCACTACACTTACACACAGTTGTTCTTTTGTGCAGTTATTTCATTATATTCTACACTTTTTTTCACAGGCTAGCAAACAGTAGACTAGGGGTGCCAAAAACATCTGAACATTGACTTATAAGATGTTAGTGTGCTGGGGCAGACGGCAAGGGAGCTTGGAGGGGCCCAATCCTTGTTGTGGCAGTGTAGCCCCTTCCCTGTCATCCGCCTGAAGGCGTATGCACACCCGCTGCTAGCAGCAAGCTGGGCCGGGGCTCCACAGATCTCGGTGCAGCTGCTTGCAGCCTCCTGGCTGCCTGCCACAGCTGGCTTGGGCTCTGAACTGCACCAAGGTTTGCAGAACCCTATTCTGGCTTGTTGCCTGCGGCAAGTGCACACGTGCCTCTGGCAGATGGTCAGGGAACTGTGAGTGGCCAGATCCTGGTTGTGGCAGCACAGGCCCAGGCCCCTTCCCCACCCTCCGCCCTACAATGCATGTACCAAGCAAAATGCCTTTGTGTGGCATCCTCTGGCACATGTACCAGGGGTTGCCAATCCCTGCAGTAGATGGTTGTATGCCTTGACCTCAGAGATATTGAAACTAAACTGGACAAAGCATATGGAAATATACAGTATGTATACAATACAACTATGTATTGGCAGGATGCATTTCCTGAGCTACTAGGTATGTTCTATCACCAGTTTTTTTATGACATATATTCCAGTTCAGCTGCAGTTTCTTCCCATCAGACATGTTTGCAGTATGATACAATCACAAACCCCTCAAAATGTCGTACAGATATTCTAGCTTTTATGGCTACAGTAGGCATAAGGGTGACAGACATCTTTTGAGTTTTGGTTGAGTAAAGTGCAGCATGGTAGAAGTGGCAAGTTGAGATGAAGACTAATTCAATTCCTGGCATGACTCTATTGATTTCAGCATAATTTAAGAGGGCTTGGGTGGCATAGATGCTAGGTTGCATGGTTGATGGCCCAGAGGTTGTAAGTTCTGTTTGAGGCCACAGCAAAGTGCTCATGGTGCAGCCCATGGATCTGCAGTTTCTGCTAAACACCTTGTAACAAGGAAAAGGAGTGTAATTTTAGCAAGGATTAAGACAGCCTGTTAATTTTAAACAGTGTTGTATTTCATGTTGATTTATATAGTAGCTTAAAGGAAAACAAGTCAACTCCCTTTCATTTGGCTTTTGACTCAGTCATTGAATTCATGTTGCAAATACAAACAGGACCTATTTTCTTTTTTCCACACCCTAATAGCCACTATCCAGCTTCTGCCACTCAGGTTCTTGTTTGTTTTATTGATAATCAACCAATAATACTGTTTGAACATTATGATTACATGGAAAATACCATATACATGTACTTAAACATTTGGGACAGATCCAGAATGGTCACATAGGCCCCTACCATCAAGTGCTGGAGCACCTAGAACAGTGGTTCTCAACCTTTTTAGATTTGAGCCACCCCTCATTAGGTTCAAGGCACCCTTCAGCAAATGCCAGCTCTTAGTTTTCACTCTCTTTCTGACTATACAAAAATAATAAAGAAACTTTTTCTGTTGCAAAGTACTCAGGAAGACCACAACAGGTCAGAAATGTTTTTTAACACTATGGGTTCCTATTTGAAATCCCTGGGTTCATTCTGTGAATCATGTTTGCATACCTGACAATGCTAATGCTCCCCTGGTTGAGAATCACTGACCTAGGAGTTAGGTGCCTTTCCACAGGAGGGTGGTCCAAGTTAAGGGGGTTTAAATGTGTTGGGTCCTTATACAAGTGAGGGAGAGACTTGGGTGCCTCCAAAGAGCAATCCAGAAAATGCAGAGGCTCTCTAAGGTAGCCAAATAGTACTAGAGACTGTGGTGTTTCTGAATTGTCTCCCCTCTCCAGAATGGAGGCATTTATCTTAGGCTGCATATAGACCTCTCCATTCACTTGAGATTCAAGAGCCTAATTCTTTTTTCATTTGTAGATGAAGATGCCCAGTGGGTTCATGCAGACTCCAATTTTCATTTTTACTTCATCTGAGAAGTGGAATACAGACCATATTTTGCCTGCATAATATGCTATAGTTTACTATATAGTTATTGCCTATATGGGCTTAGTGAATGTTGATGCATGCACCTTTCTATGTCTGGACATCAGTCTCATCCTTTATGCCCATCCCTAAAGAAATTCAAATATTTCAGACTATTCTAATATAAGAAACATCTTAGGGATGCAGGAGATAGGTGTTACTCATTAGTAATAACATTTGCACTACGGGGTTATAACTAAAACCATTATGTAATGCTTATTATTACCTCTGAGACAAACAAAACTAAACATAGCAACCTGACTACTGCCAAGGATAAGTAATGAGATTCAGTGGTATCTATTTAACCCTGACACACTTTATTATAAATTTTGAATACAGTAACCTCAGTCTAATGCAACTTTAGTTGGAATAGTATCTTTTGTGCAAATAGAAGCTGTAATCTGAAACACTTCACAGGATGAAATACCTGAGGAATGATTACCACGGCTGGGATTCACCAGTCTAGGAAGCTTTGCTCATCTTTCCCATCAGCCCTTATGTCAGCAATCAGGATGGCAGCAGTGGGGGTACAGATTTTACACTATCCCTGGAGCTACTGAGACAGTATAATGGGAGAAACTCCCTGAGAACCACATGGGGTGATTAAGTCATGACCAGATAGACTGGCTTAAGGAACACACTGCTTACTAGGGGTGTTTAGTAGAGGGGCTCAACTAGAGGGTCTGGATCTAGGTGTGAGAGGTGAGTTAAGTCTGCAAAAAAATTAAAAGCAAGGAGGGCAGTTTTTAACTAAATTCTGACTTGAATTTCACTTCTTTACAAGTGGAATTGTGTAAGAATGGGGCAAGGTGAGAGTTGTCTTGTCTACCTGCAGGAAGGTGCCAATGACATTTTCCAGACAGAGTATTAAACAAAAAAGAAAAACTATTTTGTAGAGGCCAATATGTGTTAGTATATAGTCTCTGTTCAAAGGTGCAGCAGAGGTGATGCTATCAGGTGGTGCTTTTGTGTGAAGGGGTGAAGCATGTCGAATGTAACACTGTTTTGTACAATCCTGTTGTTAGTTATCAATCACTCTGGAGTCTATAGTTTTCAGCACCCTTGGCAGAGCACAGCTGAAACGGTTGCCTCAACATATACTGATTATGAACAGCTTCTTCCCCTCATCAAAACATACAAGAGAGTGAAGGTTATTCTGAGCCCTATCAGTTTACAAATCTCTGTGAACACTAGTGGCATTAGTCATCATCATGTGGTTCAAAGTGTTAGGCACACAAAACTACACAGAGCCAACTCTAAGTGGGCCCTTCTTCTGGGTCCTTCTTAACATGTGAAAGATAAGTCTCTGTGTAATGACACTTTCCTCTAGGCAAAATTGTCCTTTAGAGCTTGCCTACGCATGATAGAAGGGGACATGTCAGCAGTCTTCAAATATCTGAAAGGCGGCCATAAAGAAGAGGGAAAATACCTTTTTTCTCTTGCTGCAGAGAGTAGGACATGGACCAATAGCTTGAAGTTGGAGCAAAGTAGGTTTAAATTGGATAGCAGGAAAAAACTTCCTCACTGTAAGCCAGTAGAATAGACTGCCTAGGGCAGCAGTTGAATCTCCACCACTGAAGGTGTTCAAGAAGAGATTGGACAGGTATTGGTCAGGGATGATCTTGCAGCTATGCCTTTGCTATACTGTGGATATTTTCCATTCTTCTGGGCTTTGTTGGTTGGCAAATGGGGCTGGGAGGGAATTTTTCCTCCTCATGCTGCTATATTTTCCTCATAAGCATTGGGTGTTGGCTACAACGAAGGCTAGAGATTATGACTGGTCTGTGCCCGCACACCTGCTGGGACTTAAACCTGAGGTTCTTGACTGGAGGGTCTTGCTCTGCTGCTCAAGGTCAGACCAATAGCCATATTTGGTGTCAGAAAGGAATTTCACCCCAGTCAGATAAGTATGGATTGTGGGCAGTTTTGCCTTCCTCTGTAACATGAGGCATGTCCCTCTTTCTGTAATCTTGAGAGTATTTTAACAACATTTGCAGCAGCAGGATGTTCACCTCTGTGGTCCCTCTGCTTTACCTGTGGCATATTAGAGTATTATGTCTGGTTTTGTGTCTGGGTTGACTCTGCTGTTTTGCTAGGAGGGTAGACAATGGATTTGTATAGGAAAATTTGGATAGGGATGATCTTCTCTCAGGCAGGAGGTTGGATTAGATGACCTCTGGAGGTCCCTTCCAGCCCTACTTCTCTATGACTCTCTATGCTGTGCTAGACTTGACTCTTTTAGTCTTCAGGCATGCTCTAGAGCCAGCAGTTGTTTAGTGAAACTGCTTCAGGCTTGTTTCCTGTACCTATACTTGAGCACAAAGTCTATGACAGCCTTGAAAGCAGCTGTAGCAGCTTCTGGGGATGCCCCTGAAGTATCATCACTGATGAACTTCCAGATCTAGAGCATGTCAGCAGAATTGAATGGGCAATGGGTGGGTAGGACATGCTCAGCCCCATCTTCCATGGGACTAGCTGCTACAGGGATTGCATTTACCAGGCTGTTACTTTTCAACATACATTGACTATATCTAGATGCTGAAAATACTGCTCCTTGCATCCACATGGAGCGAACAGGAAACTAAATCTAATGACTGGATTAGAAAAGCCTCAAGATTCCTCCGCTTCCATATATGGAGATACTAATTACTGATCATAGGGAATGACGTTGGAGAAATATTAAATTTTGCAGGAGTTGAAGGAACATTGGAGACTCCGTTAGAAATTCCTTTATAGATATATTTATATGATGGGATATTATTACCGACTGAAAACTCAGAAAGAGAAAGGAGGCATTGAAGACAGTTCCGCAATTTGTGACCCTTATGTAACTTGCACAGTGAGCTATGTTATTACTGAAAAAGGGAAGACATTGTACTCTGCTTTAACAGCTCACTGTAGACACTGAGCTAAATTCATATGGGTGTAAATCTACTGAAGTCAATGGAGTTACGCTACAGATGAATTTGGCTCACAGTGACTATCTCCCCTAGGAGCCTGCAGGGATCGAATGCTTGTGTGCCCAATGAGAGTGATACCATCCATGGCTTTTCTAGCTATGCATGCGCCAAGGAGTAAAACACTGCCGACCCATAGAGACTGTGACCTCTGTGTTTCAGAGTAAGCATGCTGTCAATGCAGTCAGTTGCACTGTCAGAACTAGAACACTTGGTACCCAAGCTTAGCTATGTTCCCCTGACCAGTGAGAAGGAGCTATAAAAGTGAGTCCTGTCCCAGTCTATTGAGCAGCATTAAAATAAGGCTCATAGAATTTTATCTCATGGTTTAATTATGTTTGGCTTTATCTAGCTGCTGCTTCTCCCAGGCGGCTGTCTGCTTGTTTACCTTTGCTGTATGCTTTAAAGATACCACCTAGGTTTAGATGTTGAAATACTAGATTTCCTTATGGAAATATTATATTTAGATTACTTTAAAAAGAAAAGAGCAAAATCATATGCACCTGCTGATAAGGTTTTCCTCTGGAATGGGTGGTGGAATGAAAGAGGGAGGGAATGGGCTTCCTGCTTTCCATTTGTAGCTATATGAACTTTCCTGAGGGATAAGGCAGTCTCCCTTCCAAACATAGGGCCTGACCTTTCAACATTTAGTATTGATTGCAGGATGCATTGATACCATTACTAGTATGTGCTTTTGAGATATGCAGACATGCTAGTGCTGCCCCAACTATGTTCACTCACCCACACAATCAGTTGAATGGATTGCTTTATGGTAGCAACTACTTCAGATTGGAATATTACAACCCCAATCCACAAATGTTCTTCAGGTCCTAGTTAAAACTCTGAATCTATAGAAAAAGCCTGGAAGAGAGTTGAAGCGGCCATCTAGTCCAGCCTCTTGGTTCATGGCAGTATCAGCTCTGTTTAAACAATCTCATCTAAGTGTTTGTGCAATCTGTTCTTAAAAACTTCCAAGGATGGGGATTCTATAACCTCCCTGGGTACTCTGTCCCAGGGCTTAACCTCCCTCATAGTTAGAAAGTTCATCCTAATAGGTTTCCAGCTAAATTTACCTTGTTGCAATTTAAGACTATTACTTCTTCTTTTGCCCCCTATCTGTCACCATTCTTTTTATAACTGCCCATCACAAATTTAAAGACTGGTACTGAATTCCCTCGCTTTTCCAGGCTAAATAATCCCAGTCTTCCAAGCTTTCCTAGTATGTCATAATTCCTAGACCTCTAATCTATTTAGTTGTTCTCTGCTGGACTCTTTTTCAACCTGTCTTCATTTTTTCTGAAGTGAGGTGCCCAAAACTAGACCCAATATTTCAGAGAAGGATTCACGAGTACCAAATAGAGTGGAATCACTTTCCTTGACTTGCAGGTAACATTCCTCTTAGTATAATACTACACTACAATACTGTTGGCTTTTTTTGGCAATAGTAGCTCACTGTGGGCCCATACTTGGCTTACAATCCACTAAAACTCCCAGGTCTTTCTTTGCAGTACTTCAGCCTAGCCAGTCATTTCCCAATTTGCATTTGTGCATTTGATCATCCTATCCAAAGTGGAGTGCTTTCCACTTGTCCTACTTGAATTTTGTTTGATGTATTTTGTCCAGTTTTTTTCCAGTTTATCAAGGCCACTTTGAATCCTAACTTTATTCTCCAAAGTGTCTACAACTCCTTCCATCTTGGTGTGATCTGTGCATGTACAAAATGTGCACTCAGTTCCATCTGCCAACTAGTTCCATTCCCAGTTCCATCTTCCAACTAATGAAGATACTGAACAGTACTAGATCTAGGAGAGACTTCTGGAGAACCCCAGTTGGTCTTTGAATGTAGAAAAGCCTTTATCACTAAAAGAGCAACAGGAATTAGACTGGATGAGCATACTAGGGATTATTTTTTCTTCATTCTTCTGGAGTTACAGAGACCAGAAACAAAGAAACTTGTATTTGATTACAACCGCTCTAAGGAGCATTGGGTATAACTTTCTGAAGTTTTGGATCGCTCTTCTGTCAGCCATTTCTTTTAGCAGAAATAGGAAACAGTCTTTCAGATTTATTAAGGAGCACTTCTCTATAAAGCTCTTCAATGCAGCCTCTCTTGCTATTTTTGGGAGCACAGGAATGACTATATACTCTTGAGGATTTGCAGTGTGTTTGTATGTGGACTATATTTAAACCATGTGCATACACCTTGACTTTGACCCCTTCCTCCATCCATGTAAAGTACCTATGCATTTACACATATGCAGTACCTGGCACCTTATGCTGCCTCCCCTTCTCATTAGGCATGTCCACGGGTGCGTATCTACACGTGCACATCCATACTGTGCAGTAAATATGGTGAATTACACCAATTTGAGTGTAAATTTGACACCTGCATCATGCAGGTATCACATTTACACCCACTTAGTTACTGCACAGTAATGCATGTATAGACGCTATACTGCACTGTGTGTGTGGAGCGACTTGGGACTAAAGTTAGTCCCAAGTCAGTCTAAACACAGAACTAATGCACTTTAACACCTGCATGTGTAGACGTTAGCCTATTCCCGTGTGTAGTAACTTGCTGCACAGTAAATTTAAGCCAGTGTAAATGCACATGTAGACATGCCCAGTCAGAAGTAGCTCATAGTTGGATAGTATAAGCAGTGCCATTATCCTATCTATTACTAAGGCTGTTTGAAATATCCCATTAGAACATTGTGTTTTCACTTGTTTATAATTTTGCTAAAAATGTGTTGCTCACATTGAAATGTTCCATGCTGGGTATTTGCCTCAAAGCTGAATTTCTTGGGAAAGTTTCAGCTAAGAAGGTTTAGCAGTTTCTGAGGATAAGATTAGAGGAAAATATATTGTTCTACCTATGCTAAAATCTTAGACCTATTTAACAGAAAAGCTCTACTAATTCCATGCTTTGGAGCAAGAATTTGAAATTTGGCCAGAAGGTGTTCTTTGGTGGCCACTATGAAAATTTGCCTGAATCTGGCATAGTTATAATATGCTTTTAAACACTTTAGCTTACACATGCTTATGAGATACTGTTAGTGACTGCCAGCTAAATGCTGTTCCAGCTGGGGAATCTGTAAGGCTTGAGCCTGATTTTCTCTGCAACTGTTCTTTATGATTACTGGAACTGGTAGGGTACTGAGCACCGAAACAGAGAGCAGAGAGAATGCCTCCTTTGTGCTCTCAAAGATCCTTCTGGTGGCGTGACAGCAGCATAATAGTGAGATACAACCTATTTTGAATACAGGCAGCATATGAGCCACACCTGAGCTGGGGAGGATGGAGTTAAAGAGAGCTGAAGATGGAGAAATGAAGCCTGATGGACAGAGATATAGACTAAGAAGCAAAAAAACAGACTAGGCAAGGAGCTCTTGGAGAAGGGTAGAATGGGACTGGATAGGAAAGGAGATTGGGAGAAGAAACCTGAATGGACACTGGAGGTGTGTCCAGATGAGTGTGCACATGCAGTTTGCAGCAGGGTGGAAATTGAGGAGAAGCTCGGGGGGAGGGGGAAGGGGCTGAGACCCCCCCATAAGAGAGGAGAGCTCCCCATATAAACTGGGGCAGGGTGTCTCTGATTGGATTGCTCCTTCACTTAGGTGGACTTGTTAATCAGTGAACTGGTTTAACTTTTTTTGCAGCTCCCCTCCCCCACAAGAGTCAAAGTGTAATTCGATCCCTGGTTTGGAGTGCTGCATACCTGTCTGCGGTGCTGCAAACTGCACATGCTGCACATTTAGGCATTTGCCATGCTGCTAATTTGCAGGAGAGATTCCAGTGTCAAAAAAACCCACAGCAGAAAAAAGCGGTGCACATAGTAGCAGCATGTGCGGCCTGAAACCAGAGCCTGGCCTGCCAGAACCATACTCCAGCTTCTGGCTGGGCTCCACGTGCCTGGACTGCTGCTGCTGGAGCCCTGGGAAGCCCTCAGGATCCTGGGTAAGGCTGCTGTAGCCAGACGAGGCGCTGGCCTCAGCCTTCTATACCCCACCCAAGGCAACTTGCCATGTGCCAGAGCACATGTGAGTGGGTGTTCCCCAGGCACAAGTAGCAGCAGCACAACTATGTGCTGCTGCTATTTGTCCCTGGGGAAACACACATGCGCACTCATCTGGACCCTCCCTGGGTGTAGATACATGTGTATTTTCTGTAACGTAGTTGTGTTCCCCTCCTCATCCCCATCCCCCTTATGTTAGTCCCTTGCTCGGGTGCTCTGTATTTCCATGCTGGCTTTGTCATCTTTTTGGTTCATGACTCTTAACATCCACTAAGAAAATTCAGTCTTAGAAAGGGAGACAGGAAATGAGAGAAGGAGGCAGAGACTGTGATGGAGATTGAGATGAGGAGTTGTGGATGGGCTGGGCAGGAGTGTGCATGGTATGTAAAGAGTCTATCTGAACACATAAACACAGGGGACCTGAATGTAGCTTGCATGAGCAACTTTATCTCTAGCATTCTCATTTCTGAGTGCTTGACTTCACAACCTTAACATCCTTTTGACATAGGCGTTCGGATGTAACACACATTACATTCTGCTCTATTTTAAAACCATCTTTTCCCCTCTTCCATCAAAACTTATTCCATTTACATTCACGGGAGACTTGTTTTGTTTTCTACCACTGTCTTCACTTGTACTTCATATGTCTTTCCCTTGCTCTTGCCTGAATTTCTAACTAATGATTTTGTGTTCTTTTCTCTCTTTTTCTTCTTTAGGTCTAAGTTGCCTATGGGCATAGCATCTATTTCACATGTGATGTCTTTCTGTTGTTCTTTCCCCTTCCACTGTGGTCAAGGTCCTCTCACCTGAAGCAGCTATAGGTATGGTTGAAGGATAGTATGGAAAGCATTTATTCCAAACGAATCACTATCACTACCTTTTTCCAAGCTTCAATTAACTGTCCTGGGATTTCCAAATGCTCTTGTTCCTTTTGTGTTTGGAGCAGGGTTGCAATTCGTTTTTCGGGGGGAGGAACTGAAACAGGTTAACAGCACTACAATAAAAGGCCATAAAATTGGAGAAGTTAATGAGGAGATGTGAAATGGAGGCTGTAAAATCAAACTCCTTAGTGCAAATGGATAGAATACTGAACAGGGCACAGTAAACAGAACCTAGAAGGGCATCTTAGGTCTGCCATTTCAGTGGGAGTGTTATGAGTTTTACATTAGGTTTGCAAATAGATTGGCTCCTGGCAGATAAACATAGGGGCACATACATCCAGATTGTACCTTTGAATGAATATGATGCTTTTCATGGGAGTTTTTACAGCTTTCTGGATGTTTTCTAGTTTTGATACTTTGCTTCTATTGCTAGCATCATATTTCATTCAAATGGACGGAGGTCAGTCCTATGTCTGTCTATCAGTCTTCCATCGCTTTAAGAAGGGTGTTTGTGCCCAAGGCTTGCAAAGAACTTTTTTTCCAACTATTTAGTTAGTCTAATAAAAGATATCATGGTTACCCAAAGAACCTTGCCTGCCTCTCTTTTCTATACTGCACTTGTCATTATGATATCCAAGTGATTCAGGAGGGTGACAGAGTTACCAAAAGTGAAGGCAAAAGAGAGTATAATATCTTCTATTACAATGCCTTGGTTTGAGTGTAGGGAGAGAAACTAAGTCTGTACTGCTGCAGTTTCTGAAAGTCTGTAGCTACATTCCTCCACAGACACCACCATGATAATGAGTCTCAGGATGTCACTGTACCCATCTGCTTCTCTTTCCCCTCCTCCATTGTCAGCCCTTGGGAGCACAGAAACATCCAGACAAGTGAACAAGGCTCTAAAAATATTCTCCTCACTAATGCTATTTCCCAGATGATGAAAATTGCTGGAGAGAAAAACTCGAGTTTAAAACAAAAATGGGGGAAACAAAATTATTTCCATGCTATGATCTAGATATTGTTGCCCTTTCATGAAGATCTTTTACTAGGAGTTAGTATAAGAAAGTAAAGCACGTTACATTGAGAGGAATGAAGGAAAGCCATATTTATTTCTATCTGCATAGTCTCAATGCCATTCTCATTCCTATGTGGAACAACTGATCTGGCGGCTTAGGGAAGGGAAATAACTTGAGAAATAAAGAGTGCAGACCTAAGTTCTCTTCAGTTAAGCAGATTGAGTTTGTTTTGAAAGTCAGAGTAAAAATAACACTACTGTAGTTTGTGTATTTTACAATTTCTCAGTACTAACGTCAGAGAAATTATTCTCAACAATGTGGTCTGAGACTGAAAGAAGAAGAGTATGTGCCAGGGCCGAATTTATATAGAAGTTTGCAAATGCAAAGGTCCATGCATGAAAATGCTTGCTGCCTACAGTTGCACATGTAATAACTCAGACTGTATATGCAGATCAGAGAGAGGTGGTTATCCCAAGTACAAATGGATGTTTGGGTACCTAAATAGCTTAACTAGTGTGTGCAGTCGCAGTGATTACACAGAGGTAGACCTTCCTTCATCAAAAGGTGGCCCTTAATGTCAAATGGACTGTCCCACCGTAATGTGTGTCAACTCACACGTTCCTTCTCTCCTTTCCTGGGAATGCTGAAGAGTGTGACTTGAATTACAACCATACACAAAATACAGCAATCCTATTCTTAATTTAGCTTTGGAAGCAAAGAAGCAATCTGTTCAACTGAGCAGGACTAAACTTTGCATTTGCATTTTGCACTCTGGAGTCATTTTCCTTTAGAAAATATGAGGTCCATACTAGCTAGGTCTATGCTAGAAGAGGTTTGTTTGTGTTTATACTGGCACAGCTGTACTCATAGGCCTTTGTGAAGATACTGCTTATGCTGGCAAGGAAGTGTTTTTGGTGATAAAGTGGTTGTCACTTTGTTAAACAAAATAAGCCATACTGTAAAAAAGTAACACTATGCCAGCAGTAGCAATAAAATGGGATGGGCTACCAGGTCATGTGCCCTGGGTGTCACCTAAAAGGAGGGGTGACAAAAAAAGTAGGGAGGCCTTACCCCAGGGCTACTTGCCTTGCTTGTCTGTCTGCCTGCCTGTTGCCCACTTGCCTCTATGGCACATAGTCAGCACCAGCTATGTGTGTCATAGAGCATAATAAGGCCTTCTGGGAATTGTAGTGGTTTAGAGCAGCAAGGGACTGCTGCCCCTGGAGTGGGGAAGGGAGGAAAAACTGTGCCCTGTATTTTGTTGCTGAATTCAGCATTTTTTTTTTTGCATTCTGGACATGGGCTTCAGTGGCAAAAAATGCGGTAAAAGTTTCCCCCCAGCAGCAGCAAACTCCACTGCCTGTCTAAAGAACTACAGTTTCCAGAACATCTGGCAGTCCCCGACACTGCCTGGAGAGAAGGTGGGGGAAATGGAGAGAGATGGCTGCTCAGGGCACATTTTTTATACTCTACTCCTCTGTATGCCAATATGACTAGGACTCTTGGTGGTATAGAGCTGTTTACAGAGAAATACACCTCTTACTGATATTACTATATAGGCAAAAGACATCCAATGTGGACTTTGCCTGAGACCCATTTTTAAAGGTAACTTAAGAGACTAAGTTTTAATGCAACTTGGGCTTCTAAGGACTGGATCCAAATTGGTAAACTAAGCACCAAAATGAGAGAGAGAAACTGTGCGTAAACCACAAAATGTAATTCAGTAGCTTTCATACTCATTAGGTGGCTAAATTCATTTAATGCTAGTATTTGGGACTGCAGCTTGGAATCTGGAAACAATATGCAAAACATAATGCAATAATTCAGTAATATTATATTATCCTACCACTGGGTAGCTCATTCATTTACTCCTTTGTATCCCAAAGACCTGCTCCAAGTGTAAATATTAGCTGCTTCAAGAGAGAAAAAAATATATTTTTCCGCACAAAAAGGATTAAGTTGTCCAAGAGCTTTGGCAAGTAGGGTGTGTTGGCAAATGTGAAGAAAATTTAGATAATATTAAGTCCAGAACTATGTTTACTTAAGGAGATTTCCATATATTTTTCCCATAAAAGACTACAATGATGTATTTCTCCCATGCTTCAGAAGGAATTTGGGTGAATGATACTTGCATGTGGAACTTGCCCAGAAGTGAGTAGGCAGGAGGCAGTCAAGGACATAGCTGCAATGAGAGCTTTGGGTTGATTTTGGCTGTGTGAACTTTCTAGACAAGTCCATGGGTCGTGACAACCTTCTATGTGAAACAAGCAGATTTGAGGACAAGAATCTTGGCAATACTCCGTCTAGACTGAAGTGAAGCCAAAGCCAGAGTGACCCTTTTCACAAAACTGGCAAGCTGGGTATGAATGCATGTTGCTTGCCAGTCGTATTGTTCGTTTCTCACTTCTCAGCCTGCAGCATATGGAAGCACCCATGTTGGGAAAATCAAGTTCTTTCAGAAAAATCTCTTAGAGACCTTAGTGGTCAAGGTCACTGAATGTCAGGAATATTGTTAAAGGTTTGACCTAATGCGGAGAATACAGCGTCTGCAGATACTTAAAATGGAGCGTTTGTTCAATTGTCCAGGTGGAAGTGGAAGAAATAAGCAGAAGAAAGTTCTTCCTGTTCTGTATTTAGAAGTCTTTGAGAAAATAGCCCATCAGGACCAGAGATTTTAAACTAGCTTGTTTTCAGAGAACTGTTCTTTAATAGGAGATTTGTTCTGTCTTTGGTTTCACTTTGTCCTATAGAACAGCGGGGACCAACCTTTTTGGCAGGTGTGCCACAAATTAAGCCCTGCAACTTCCTACGTGTCACTCTGGGCACTTTTACATGTGCTCCAGGGGTGGGAGGGTGGCACTTTAACTTGAGCGGCTCCAAGAGTTTCCTGTATCAGCTTCCCTGTGCTTAAAAATGGGGACAGGGTGCTTGAACTAAAGCTCATTTGATAAGCTATAGTTCAAGTGCCCCCACCACTGTTTTTAAGTGCGGGAACCCTGTTACACAATACACAGCACTCGTGTATAGGTGCCCTCTGATTCCCTTCCCCTACCTGATTTGATGCTCTGCTTTTTGCCTCCTTCTCTATCTGCTGCTGTGCTGCCTGTCTCCTTCCCAGTCTGCCACATACCCCACACAGAAGCTACCCATGCCACTGATGGCACACATCCTGCAGGTTGCCCCATCATAGAGAATGCCACTTATGGCTCCTGCAAAACCAAAATGGCCACCACTAAGTTTCTGGACCATTGGGTCTGTACAATAAATGAGAAGTGGGGCACTTGGGGAAGAGTGACAATATTGCCAATAGAGATAAATTATTTGTGGAAAATGGATGAAAATTTTTGTCACCAGACAACCCTGCACAAAGTCAGAAAACAGAATAGTAAGCATGTTCTGAAAATGGTGGTCCATCAATTCACATTCTGCAAAGGAAAGTGTTGTGAGGAAGACTGTAATTCTATGTGAGGCCCTAAACCTCAGACAACGTAAGTTAAAAAAATGATGACTGTGTATTGTTCTCCAGAAGCCAATAATGGAAATATTAAAACCCCTAACACTGGAAACTGAGGGTTATCAGAGTCTGGCAGAAGTGGGTCAATAAAGTAGTCACGTGAAAGATCAGATCATATATTTGCAAAAAGGCTCTTTTAAATGCTGTTCTTAGTATAGAAAAGTTGCTTCACTTGTGCAAAAATCCCATTCTCTTTTGCCTTTAAATATTATTGGGCAGATCCTTGGTAATGGGACATCAGTGTAGCCTAATGAAGTCACAGAAGGTGATGGAGCTATGCTGATCTCCTCTGGCCAAGGATTTGGCCATCATATGTTAACATTTTTGTAACTTACTACTCCCAGAACCAGGGAATAGCTCTTTAGGCTCAGTTCTTCAAGTATGCCAGAGGTCCACTGAGAAACAATAGGTGTTAAAATGTTCTTAAACCATCTCTGTGCTTCCCAGTCCCTAGGGCTGCTATGAACTAATTCAACCCCTGAAATAATTTAGAAGGTTCTAAGTTTCCAGCTGGCTTGTGAGAATGGATTTAAGGCTGCCCTGCACCACTAAGGCAATGCAAATCAGTCTTGTCAGAAGCTAGAATCCAGTCTCTAAACTCTAAAGCATGCTACATTGTGCTTGGTGACAGAAATACCTGGCTGCATAATAAAGCTAATTTGAAATAGTTTTCTTCCTATGAAATGTGTGATTTTCCTGCTGATTTATACAGCATGTGGCACTTCCCCCATCCACTTAGCAGCTGACAGTATATTTCATGAGCACCCTTCATTTGCCGCACTTCATTTGCACTGAGCAGTCTGTACCTGCACTGTGCTGTGACTGGGGTGTGTGAAAACCATTACAGCAGAGTGGAACACTTATGTCCTGAGCATATGTGCCTGCGATTATTGAATACTTGGCCTTACTTGAAATCAACATGTAGTTTGCTACACACCTCTCCTCCTCACTCATCATTATTTCCCTAGCTCTTGCTAATAATCCAGGATCCATTTTATTCAGCAGTGCTCCTACCGATTCAGACATAGGTAGGGGCAGATCCAAGGGGGATGCAGCGCTGCACCTCTGATTCCTTCTCCATCTAAACTTTAAAACCAATTGCCTGGGATGGGCATCAGCATTTCTATTCAGGCAGTGCTGACTTCTCTACTTTTTAATAGTCTTGATGTTCCATTTATCAAGTTATCCTTCTTTCTGCAGTGTTGGTGTCTGTTAGCCATGCCTGGTAATATCTTTTTTCAGTTTCACAGCCCTGCAGACTGTTTTTAGCCCTAGCTAAAAACCTGAATTTGGGCATGGTAACATTAACTCAAGTGAACAGTAACTCACATGTGGAAGAGACTGACAATGAGGTGTTAGTTGCACTGTCAAGGTGCTTAAAAAGGCCAGATTTTGTTTTACAAATCTGAATAAGACATATACATTTCACGATTATGGCAGGACAAATAATAAAACAGTATCTTTTGACTATGTTTTGCTTAGTGTTGTGTTTTTTAAACTTATTATATCATCTAGCAATTAGTGCATATTCCAATGAAGTCGTATTCATTTTTGCTTGGTTTTAAACGGAATAATATAGCCCTAGGCACCTAGCATTTAAGTAAAGCTTCTAGTTTCTTTTTGCCTGGAGAAAAATGTGGGTTGTGTTATATGTGATGTTGCACCATACCACCTGCACCCCGCTTTTCAAAATCCTAGCTCTGCCCATGGACACAGGGCTTTGGCAGTTCCCACTCTCTACCTTTCTTTATCTTTCTAGGGTAGCATGAAGCCATGTCTTTCTTTTACATACAGTACTTTGAGACTAACTGGTTCATTGCAGCATAAGCTTTAGTAGGCAGCAGTTTCTAAAGTGCCACTTTACCCTGCTTTCAGATTAACACAGCTAAGTAGGTCTTTTTATGTTTAGAGATTCCCATTGATGCTTGCAGTCTCAAATAGTACAATGATGCCAATGTAGGGTGTAACAGAGGAGCTTTCCAGGGACAGCCCAATAAAATGTTTTCAGTGTACTCCCCTTTTAATGAAAAACATAGTTGTCCTCTGGACTGGCCTCTGAGAACAGGCTTTTCTGGGTTGTAGATCATGGTGACCTCGAACCAGTTATGCTAATCTACTTTTATTTATGGGTTAACTACCGGGGGAAAACAAATGAACTCTGAGCTTTTGGTTTCTGGCAGTGAGATCTATGCTATACAGATAGAGCTGGCTGAGTAAAGAGAGACTCATGAATATTTTTATGAATAAAAGTGATGAGTTCAGCTCCCTGTCCTAATATTTATTGGAATATTTGGATGCTTGCTAATAATTCATAGAAAGGTTTTTAATTTATAAATGTTAATGGGAACAATATTTTCCCAACAGCACTCACCTGGGGTTTGTTATTCCTTATACTCTGCTTTTTTGGCATTCATTTGGTTTGTTTACCTCCTACTCTTTAAAAAGGTACAATTGAGAAAAAAACATGTGGGACTTAGGTGGCCAGTTGTACACAGTGAATAATGGCTAGTTAAAATGAGTGGTCCATAAATCAATGACAGGTCGAGGTCTGTCTTCATAAGCTTTTTAGCAAACTATTATGAATTACAAAGATATTCATAGAAAAATAGATTAATTCATGGACAGAATTAAGGGCTAAATTCATGATACGCATTATTCACAATGAAATATAATCCTGGCAGCTCTAAAGAGGAGTATTTGTGGGGCAGAGCAATTAAGAGAAAAGCCAATGATTTCTTTTATATATTTTCCTCCTGAGATTGGTGCAGTCAATGGGGACAAACCTGCAATGCCCTCAGTTACCTACTTCAAGGTATGGCGTATGCCTATGGGCATATATGAGGGGACTATGGGCAGTGGGTGATTGAGCCTCCTGATGCCTGAACTCTCCATCGCCATCGCATAGGCAAGCCTGTGGTTCTTTTCCTATTGGCTACTTTGGGTCTATTCCTTTGTTATCAGCTTTTGCCATTATGTGCTATTGGACTGACTCCATACCTGTGCAGACTTTGTTTCCTTCTACAGTCCTCCATGGTACCTTGCAGTTCCTCCTCCACCCTCCTGTGTTAGCAAATTGTCCTTTCTGCTGGACAGGTGAGACAATAGAGCACTTGCAGAATGGTGTGCATGACCGCTAGGCACCTCCATCCTAAATCAAGAGCCTAGGCAGCCTAATACTGCTGAGGCTTCAGTGCATGACTTCAGAAAAAAGGAAGTTACCTTTTGTTAAAGGGAAGATTCACCTCTGCAGATGGCCAGCACAAGGCCTATTCACATACTGGTAAAGCCAAAGAATGGTGTCCCCTAAGCAGCTTTGCCAATGAGAATTAGTCCCAATCATGGCTTCTCTACCTTGTATGGTTTATCAGTACCACATTTGGGCTGGATGCAGAGAAGTACAGGAAGTAACAAGCCATACTGCAGAGAAAACTCACTCCTTTTTCTTTTTTCTCTACTGGGCCATTCTGTGGAAAAGGCAGAAACAAATTTCCAGACCCATGCTGAGTTTACTGAGTTCATAGGTGGCCAGAGAGTGAAAACCTGCCCTCCTCCTCCCTCCCAATAAACTGGCTTCCCTAAATGCCTAACATTTAATCTGGAGAAAGCCCTACTCTGTCATAAGGCAGCAATAGCAACACTGGATTTTGCAGCTGAGGGAAAAGAGATGTTCTCATATGTACATGTCAGTGTTATATGTGGTAATGAGAATGAAACAACATCCAGCTGAGCAGTTTTTTTTTTTTTAATTCCAGGAACACAAGGACTGAACTCTGGTCACATGAACTGAGGGACACATAAATAAGCTCTGTCATTATTTAGCTAACTCCTATCCTCACAGTTAGGCAGGACAATATATTATCATGAAGCAGAAATGGTAGGTGTCTTTTCCCCCTCCCCTTAACCACAGAATCAGTGACAGTACAATTTTGGATCTGGGCTGGATCAAACATTCCTAGCATTCCCACAATCAATCATCAGCCTGACTTCTTGGAACAAGTGTAAGCTGAAGCAAACTCCATTGGACACTGGCCAGTTTCTCCTCCTTGATGATGTTATTTCAGCCTATGCTGCATTTGCTTAGGAACTTTCTCTTCAAATGAAAGCCTGAGACCTTGACTGCCAAAATCTGCCCTTCTGCATGCTTAAGCCATAAGACACAAACAGATTTGCAGTCATTACTGTTCATAAGGGAATTTTATATGGAATGAAATAGTTTCCAGGGTTATTCAGCTCCTGTTAAAATGGGGTTTCATTCCTCTTTTTCCCAGATTTACCTTCATGTAGGTAGCTGTTTCTGCTATCAGACTGATTCATCTTGCTTTTCTGTTTACCTTGCTACTGGTCCTACATACCCCCTGCAGCTCCAGGTGCATTTACATTTCAGAAAGCAACTGGCACCATGTAGTTTTTAGAGACCACAAGTGTTGTCTGACCTTACAGGTGCTTGGTTTAAGGCAGACATGTCCATAACTCAGCAGCTGACAAAGCGCGCGCTCTGGGTGGAATCACTGCGGTAGTGTATTGCTCAATGGGCTACTGATGCGCATGTTTTTGGATGAGCTCCTGAGACCTCGGCTCAAGGGCAGATTGTACTCTTGCAGAGTTTGCTGAGAGGCCATGAAACTCTGCATGATGACTGTACCTGCTAGCTGCTTTTTGATGCCAGCCAGTGAGTATAGCACAGCTTCCAATGATTGATATCATTGAAAGACACTGCCAGCACTGACATTTTTGTGTGATACAGGGGTGTATGCAGCAAAGGACAAAGTGTCCTGTCCTACACTTGCCAGCTCTGCATGCAGACAACAGCTCCAAAAGCAGTTTTCCACCAGCAATGATGGGGCCCCAGCATGCCAAAGACTTCTCGCTCAGAGCATTTGGGGGTGGGGTTGGAACTCATAATCTACTTGGCACTACTAGCATTTTTGTACTGGGAGTTGGTATGGTAACCAACATTTGTGTGGATAAGACAAGAGTTAGGATCAGTAGAGGCCCCGTGGAGCAGAAGCATGCATGAGCTTCTCCCCTATCTGAGACCTCACAGGTTGAAATAGCATAGCAGCTGAGTTAACATTTCACATACCCTTGCATGAAGGGACAACCTGAGGCTCTGTTGAGTCAACACAAAGCTACCTGCAAGGGAATAGGGGGCTGGCAGAAGCCTTAGGATTTGGCCTCATAACAAGGCAGGCACATTGTGAAGTCTTCTTTATTTAACACCTTGGTTTCTAACCTTTTTCAGCCCCTCTCCATTCTAAACAAGCATGTTACTATTTAAAGGAAAGTGTCCATTTATGCATCAACAATCAGTCCTGCTTCTTCTGCTAGATGTAGTAGCATTCGTATTGCTACTTTAGTACAACCGAATCTTGCTCGGAACCGTGGTATTAAAATGGTTGAAGGCAGAGTACTACAGTATTTTTTAAATGGGACTGCACTGACATACTTGACTACTGTTTCTATTTAGTCCCTGTTTGCTACAGGAATAGCTCGGTTTTCAAATCATTCTTCTGCTAAATTTAAGTGCCCATACATGTTCCAGGAATTAATTCTGTGTCCCTATTTCAAACCCACAGAGCTGTGCTTGCCACCTCTGACATGCTCTTGGTCTCTTACAGCTCACAAGTGGAGGGAACAGCTTTGCTTTTTTAAGGTGTGTAGCTGAGGATTGCCACTTTTTTATCCTGTCAATTTGGCCCCTGCGCCAGTGTGCAAGTGAAAGCAAATTTAACCAGTTATTTTGTAGTCTATGCCTGTGTACCTGAGAGAAGGATTAGGCACAATTTTTCCCCTGGCTTGTACATTTAGGGGTATTAGCTCTATAGCCAAATGCTTCCTTTATCATAGCAAACCCTTGGTCGGGACAAATTCATTGCAGAGAGCCAGCAAGCAGCGTAGTGCAGAAAATTCACTTTACACGAATTGCCCTTGCTCACTATCTTTTAGATAGGCACTTGCTGTAGGGTGGAACATGGAGTGCGGGGATGCCAGAGATACTTCCAAATCTACATTGAGCATCCTCTTGGATTAGTGTCTCAGGGCCTGCAACTCCCATTGAAGGTAATGGAGAAATTCACAGTGACTATAGTGGATCACGTCCATAGCTAGGCCTATCTTTTCATATATTGGTTCACTCTTGCATGATTACTGAAGTAAATTGAAACCTTGATGTCTCAGAAGGTCATTAGAGCCTTTAATAGGATTGAGCCTCAGGCAGCATCCTGCCCTGCTGTTTGAATTAGGGTGGTTCTTGTACAGTGATGACAGAGGGCAGAAAGAGGAAGAAACTCACAGCTTGCAAATCAGGCTCAATCAGTTGGCTCAGTGGGCACCTGCTAAAAAGGGTGGGTAGGAAGAGGGGTACTAGTATGAAAGAGGCCTGGAAGGGCCAAGTCTAATTAGAAAAAAAAGGAGACCTGGGCGTCATAGTTTAATTGCAATAGAAATAATTAATAATTACTGAGTCATGTATTTTACAAGTAAATATGTGAGATAAATGGCTGTTCATGATTTTGGTTTGTAGAGACATAATTGTTTATTTCCCTACTTTTGAGGATTAGCAGCAGTGAGGACTTCAGCTACCTGAATTGCAGCATTTGTGTAGGAATATAGAAAAAACCAAGCGAGTCATATACTTTATGAGTAAATAATTGGAGATAACTGACTATACAGTAAACAGTTAAGGGATGGTTTTTATTGCTAATTTTCAAACTCCCAGAGAGTATTTGCCAGGAGTGTGTGTGTGAATAATTGATTTTTTTTTTTGTTGGTCTAGCTGCAGTTTGAAAAAAATGCAGTTTGAGCCAAACTGGAATGATTTTCTTTCTTTCTTGGTTTTTTGTGCCAGAATGAAAACCTGGAAAATATTTCAGACAAAAGGAAAAAAAAGGTTTCTGTGTGGGGTACTTTCTGCCATAAAAGCTCCATTCACAACACTAATGAGGTGGAAGAGTTGTCCCTCTTTACCCAAAAGTCCAGTGGTTAGGGCAGTCACCCAAGGATGAGAGGAGACCAAAGATCAGCCTCCTCCTCTTCAGGTGATCTGAACTCTCATATTCTCTCTCCAAGGTGCATATTCTAACCACCGTGCTGGAACATATCCTGAGATGAGACCCACGCAATCTGTTCAGTTGAAGGTGTTTCACTTTTCAAGAAATACTTAAATATTTGTTGGAACAGGATGTGGAAAGCAAGTACCCTAACCCCTCCCACTGCCCTGGCCTGGCCCCACAATTTTTTTCCAGTCAAAACTATTCAGGACTCCTGACCCAAATTTTGAATAATTTCAGTTCATCTGAAACCACATTCCCCTCCACCCCACAGGAAGCTATTCACTGAACAAAATTTGCCCAGGTCTATTTGCTATACATGTAACATTTTACTCATAAAGGTACTTGTATCACTGTTATATTTAACTAGACACTTCTGTGAGGTGAGCAGTCAAGATTTTTCACATTCTTGTATATAATGTTTAGGCATATGTGTTTGTAGCATTTGATCAAACTTGAAATGGTTTAAAGTGGTGTAGTGAAGGAACAAAATTGTTACCGCTTTACGTAGGTAAAAATGTATAATTGTTAGGCCATGAATCTGCAAATGCCATATGCTTTATTTGACACATGAAAAATCATTTTAGTGAGTGTTTTTCCACATGGGTAAGGTATGTACAGAATTGGGACCCAATGATCCTACTTTATTTGTGCATGGATAGAGCCCAGTACTTGTACAAAGATTCATTATCCCTAACCAATGGGACTGCTTGTAGCGTATAATTTTAAGCATATATACAGTTGTATGTAGGCTTAAGACCTTTGCAAGTTCAAGACCCATCTTCCCAAGACACATACCATATTTGCACTAGTATAACTATCATTCCACTGGTGTTAGAGGTGATACTCCATTAGTCTAAGTTACACTGATTTAGGTGTCATCTGTCCACTTCCATCCTGGACTGGCTGGCTGCTAAAGGCAAATGGACTATTACCTGCTTCTCTACCACTTATTAGTGAAGCGCAGTAGTATCTGCCTCTTGTCTGTCCCTGATACTGGGGTAATTTACATCAGTACATGTATCATTTGTCCATGTCCTATATTCTGTAAAGAACAACATACACTTGTGCTGAATCAGTTATTGAAAATTTGAATTCAAAGCTTTGTATGTTAGTTCTGATTAGACACATGGCTCAAGTAGGTTGGTCTTTATTCTCTTTTTAGACGAGCTTAATATCAGGCTTATGTTTATACATTCAGAATTTGCTTTTGTTTAATCTTGTATACATTTTCTGGACAAATTGTGTAAATTGCCTCTCAGTAAACTAGTATTGCTGGAATATTCAGGGAAAGTGAATGCAAAAGGGTCATAGATGCAGCCCGAGAGAATTCATTTCCTTATGCAAGTGCATCCTTGTAGAATTCTGTTTAAGGTATTTACTAAGCTGTATAAAGGACACACGTTCATGACCAGGGATCCTGGTTTTCTCTGATAACCCCCACCCCCCAATTTTCAGATGAAAAAAGTAACCCAAAATGCAGATTTTTCTGTGATTGAAATGAAACACCACTAATATCTATATCTATATTTTTTTCTGTGATTCAAATGAAATGCCTCTGTCTATCTATCTATCTATCTATCTATCTTATATAGATATTAGTGGTATTTCATTTGAATCACAGAAAAATGTGCATTTTGGGTTACTTATGAGTGTGTGTGTTACTGGTTTTTCATTTTATTCATGGAAAAATGTGGATCTTGAGTTACTTTTCTAAACCTGAAAATCAGGGATTTTTTATCAGAGAAAACCAGGATCCCTGTTCATGACACTACTAGTTCCACTTCTATACTAATACCGTCAGGGGTTTTCTTCAGATCTGTGCATCCCCAGGATGCTGAAGTGGGCATTAGGCCATTAATTGTTTTACATTCTGCCCCTGCTAGTGGATCAGATCAGGTCGTAGGTTATCTCCCCCTGGCAAGCTGTCTCTTTCCAGGGGACTAGGTAGTGTTTTCTGTTCTTTGCAGGTCCCAATGCCATAGTGGAGCAGGTGAGCTGGGAAGGGGCCAGCAGGGGAGGTTATGCTTAGGGGCAACTAACAGGGGTTCATTAGGGGCAGGTTCTCTCAGACCAACCCGGTGGCCTTCTATGACCAGGTCACCAAATCATTAGATGCAGGGGTATCAGTAGACATAGTCTTTCTGGACTTTAGGAAGGCCTCTGACACTGTCTCTCACCCCATTCTCATTAAAAAACTAGGGGACTGTTGTGTCGATACTTACACAGTTAAATGGGTCGCCAACTGGCTGGAGGGCCGCACCCAGAGAGTGGTGGTGGACGGGTCATTTTTGACCTGGAGGGATGTGGGCAGTGGGGTTCTGCAGGGCTCAGTCCTTGGGCCCGCAGTGTTCAACATTTTCATCAGTGACTTGGATGAGGAGGTAAAAAGCACCTTGTTCAAATCCACAGATGACACTAAGATGTGGGGGGATGTGGGCATGCTAGAAGGGAGGAATAGGCTACAATTGGACCTAGACAGGTTACAGGGGTGGGGGGATGAGAATAGGATGGGATTCAACACTGACAAGTGCAAGGTGATACACCTGGGGAGGAAGAACCAGCACCATACCTACAGGCTGAGGAACTCCCTTCTCGTCAATGCAGAGGCAGAAAAAGATCTTGGAGTCATCATTGATGCCAAAATGAACATGGGCTGACAGTGTGGGGACACGGTCAGGAAGCTGTCAACCATACCTTGTCATGCATCCACAGATGCATCTTGAGCAGGTCCAAGGCGGTGATCCTCCCCCTCTATGTGACACTGGTCAGGCCGCAGCTGGAGTATTGCGTCCAGTTCTGGGCGCTGCACTTCAAGAGGGATGTGGACAACATGGAGAGGGTCCAGAGGAGGGCCACTTGCATGATCAGGGGGCAGCAGGGCAGGCCCTACGAAGAAAGGCTACAGGACCTGAACCTGTTCAGCCTCCAGAAGAGAAGGCTGAGGGGGGATCTAGTGACCTTTTACAAACTAGTCAGAGGGGACCAGCAGGCATTGGGGGAGTCTCAGTTCCCCCGAGCACTGCCAGGAGTGACCAGGAATAATGATCACAAGCTGGCAGAGGGTAGATTCAGACTAGACATCAGAAGGTGCTATTTCACTGTGAGGGCGGCTAGGATCTGGAACCAACTTCCAAGTGAACTGGTGCTGGCTCCTACCCTGGAGGTCTTTAAGAAGAGGCTAGATGTACACCTTGCCAGGGTCGTTTGACTCCAGTACTCTTTCCTGCCATGGCAGGGGGTCAGACTTGATGATCTGCTTAGGTCCCTTCCGACACTACCACCTATGAAACTATGAGTTACTAGGGCCCTGTTTACACTGAGGGGCTTCTGCTGCCAGACAGCAGCTGCATTAGGAAGCTGCTGCCAGGACACACACATGCTTCTAATGTCTCTGCCAGGCTACTGCAGGATCTGTACAGCTGAACTTCATCAGCTGTGCCAGCAGGGGCATGGGCAGAAGGCCTGGGTGTGTCTGTATGTGCCTTCTGTCACTAGTTGGCTGGTGGCAGATGCCTTGTGGTCAGAAAGGTTGACTGCCACAGGGTAGGTGGGAATGTGGACCAGGCCTCAGTGTGGAGTCTGCCATAGGAGTGGTCACCAGCTTCATATGCTGATACATTACTAGTCATGGGTACACGGTTTATAATTCTTGTAAGCTGTGGCTGCCAGGAAATGTGATGCATGACACTGTGAATACTCCTCCCAGGGCTCTGTGACAGGTGACCAAAGTTCACTGAGACCAGTGTGCTGGTTTCTGTGTGCTGACTGCCTTCAGGATTGGACCTATTTTCTTTTCTGACCATTGACTGTTTTCTTTTTGTGCAATAAAAATTGGGCACATTGTGTACTATAGTCAACTGCATGCAAAGCAAGTTCTTGACCCAAGTAAAGTTTAGACAGATAGCATCTAGCCTCAGTTACAACTATGGCATATTTCTTTCTTCCCATCTCTCAGTTACCAGAGTTATGCAGTGCTTTCAGTTGCTATTGAAAGTCTTGCCTAAGATGTGCGAACAGCAATTGCATAGAGTTCTGAATGAGATACAGGACATTATACAGTGTACAACATTTTGAAAAGTGCATATAGTACAGTGCATTACATAAAGTATTTTTCCAAAGTATGCTTTATAGGGAAGGATGCCACTATACACAAAATGAGCACCTGATTCTTTGATTAGCATAAATGCAATTGGACTTTTATCATACATCCACTTACAGATAGTCCATGGATAACTGCATTTTGTTATCTGGTGATTATGACTATATGAATCACAAATGAACTGTACCTGATTGCATATATTTTAAATTAATATACAGAGTGGACAGAATTTGCTTAAGTTACATGGCTGCTTTTTTTTTTTTAAATCAGATTGTGCTGTGGCATGCTTTTTTCACAAAGTCCTGTTCACTTCTTATGTCAAGAGCCAGACTCTACAGGCATGAAACAACTAACTTTTCAAACTGGAAAAAAAGTAACCTTTGTAAGTTGTTACAACTGGGGATTTTAAAGAAACAAACTTTGTAGCTTCGCAGTTGTTCTGTTTTAGTTATCTAGTATCAGCTGAGATCAGAAGCATGAAAAACCACAGTAATTCTCCTTATCAGTAGCTCTTGGTCATACGAATAGCCCTGGTGAAGTAGAAAAGGGGATTTCATGTGTAAGTACTCCTCTGTCAAGAGTACAGGTTGCAGCTTAATGTCCTGTACGGATATTACAGCAGGGCCTCTGAACAGTGTTGATGTAAGAAACTGATAGAGAGTTTATTGTCTTGAATGTGTTTTATCAAACATTATTAATACATTTCTACTCTCTTTGATCCTACTGATATACTCCATAGTGCCTAAACCTGGAAGATGTTAGGGACCTGCCATGAGACTTGAAGGCATTGTGTAGGAGGAGCTAAACTAACAAATGGATGGTAAGCTGTTTAATCTTAGCTGACTCCAAGTCAAAAACAAGACCACCCCATGGTTCCCACCCTCAATCATTGAGCTCCAGTACACTGATGATTCCAAGTGCATGCTCGCTTGGAAGCCGACCTTCAGGCAATCATCAATGTCTTTACTGAGGCATACAAGAAAATGTGACTGACACTTAACTTTCAGAAGATGAAGCTTCAGAAGATGAACAAGCTCTAATTGAGCATCTCCCAGCTCCAGTAATACAGATTTATGGTGAAACTCTGGAGAACACTGAGTATTTCCCGTACCTCAGAAGCCATCTCTTGCACAAGGCTGACATTGACAAACAAATCCAACCTTGCCTTAAAAGTGCAAGTGCCTGAGCAACCAGGTGTATGAAGATTGCAACATCAGATCCAAAACCAAGCTCATGGTTTATCAGGGAGTCATGATCTCCACCTTACTGTACAGAGCTGAGATGCGGGTTAAGTACAGACAGTTAAAAAGCTGAGGCTGAATCAATTCAATCTTTGCAGGTTAGTCTAAGCTGCATAGACTGAACCGATAAGCAGTGGGAAGACAGATGCACCACCATTAGCATCTTCTTGAAAGCAAACACCACGAGTATCAAGGTGATGATTATTCAACATTAACTTCACTGGACCAGTCACAGCACCCACAAATCCAATTCCAGACTCCCAAAACAAGTTTTATTCTTTCAGCTCAGTTAAGGTATATGTTCAAGAGGAAGACAGATAAAACACTTCAAGGACATCTTCAAGGTTAACTTGAAAAAATGTAATATCAACATAAACTCATGGGAGACTATCGCAAAGGACCATCCCCAAAAGGGGGATGAATCTGCTGGAAAGATCCCAGTACTTTGAAACTTTGATGAACAAGCAATAGAAAATAGAAAAGTGGGAGTGGCAGAAACAGCATGAATCAAGAATCCAGAACCAGCCACCCCACATGGAAACATGTGCCTGAGTTGCAGCAGAGTCTTGGCCTCATCAGCCATCTTTGGACCCACAGATAAAGTAATTGTGGAAGGCAATTTTCCTCAACCATGAGGGATTGCCGACATAGGAAGCATTCAGCATTCCACATGATGTGTTCTAAAATCCTTTAGCTTCTCTGGGTTATTAGGAACACTAGTGAAATATGAGTCCGAAAGAAGTAGATTAGTCCATGCTAAGAGAGGATTTGAAATCTGAACAACTTCTCCATTTCCATTTGGTCAGGACAGAGGTGGGTAGCTCTATTAGTCTGAAGTCAGGCAGAAGGTAGGTCAGGGCGGTGTCATTCCTAAGATATGATAAAGTAAGTTGTTGCCTACAAAAGCTTGTGTCCCTCTGAACCAGTTAGTCTTTAAGGTGCCGCTCTGCCCTATCATTTGGTTGGGAGGGACCGCAGGCAGGCACAGGCTGGAATTCTGCAATAATGCTGATCCACCAAATGTATGCAGCACCCATGGAATTTGAAAAGAGCGGTCCGTTCTGAAAATAATCTTCCAGTAGTGAAATGGCTTGGGAGGTGGAAAGGGGGCAGTGTGCACTGAAGTTATTTGACAAAATGAGGGCACTCAAGTACATGTCAGAGGGCATACCTGCTAATCATTTGACTATGGAGCCCAAAGACTTGAATACTCTCTCTGCTGATTCTATGAAGGTCTAAGAGACCACTGTGAAGCTCCTGGTTACCTATAGATTTGTTTTTCGTGGCTCTCTCCAGAGATGAAAATAAGTCAAAGGATGGGTTGAGGAGGAGCTCTCTCTTCCCAAAGCTGGAAGCTTCTATACATAGTCACTGAGAAAGCAAGCCTTGAATCTATCCAATCCATATAACTATGTACCTCTCCATGCCAGGGTCCTGGGGATGCTAATATGACACATTGACTGCTAGTAAGAAGTGATTACATAATCAAAGCCATCCCTGCATCCTGTTCAATGGTTTGGGACCTATTCTTTTAACGTGTTTGCATAATTCACTCTGTGAATTATTAGATGCAGGGCAAAACAGACTCTTTCTTAATACATTTCATTATCTGCTTCTAGCTGTTCCTGTGGCAAAAAGGAGTAATGTAACAGAAAGAGAATGACTCTAATAATGTAATATTTGACACTAAACCTGTCACATGGAAGTCGCATGTGGATCTGTCTTGAGGAAAATACACATTGTACAGTACAACTTCTTAGTTCCCGGGGAAAACCTTGTAAGTAATGGAACCTCTTGGCAGGTGAGTTTCCTCAAGGGCAGGAAGGTAAATATTGGGTGGAGGCTGCCCATCCACAGCTTGGGATATGTTGCTTACCAGTACAAACCCTTTCTCTGTAGGTAAAACAACAAATCAGTAGCAGACTCTTTTTTGTGGGGCAGTGGGGAAAGGCTAATTTTTCTTTATGGAACCATTCTAGGGTCTCTCCAGCTGGCACCTGAGTATTTACTGAGGCTGTTTAGCATTCTTTATGTGTACAGCATGTGCTCTGAGAAATCTGATAAACAGTAATGTGACTAATTACTGTATGAGGTCCCAGAGTTTCTTCCTAAGGCACGTTTTTGTGGCTAGTGAGGAACAGATCATTGTTTTAACTCAAAGCATGTATATTTAAGTATGTTTTTGAAAGGTGATAGAGCAGCCAGTGCATCTGCCCCATAGGCAAGGAAGACCTTGCTTGCACAGCTTGTGCAAGAAGATGCTGCATGTTTTCCATATGTGTGTGTGTGTGTGTGTGTGTGTGTGTATGTATATATCTGTATATGTATATATGCATATGTGTGTGTGTATATATATGTATATGTATATGTATATGTATATGTATATGTGTGTATATATATAATGTCATGCAGAAGGTAGGGCAAGGTGGTACCTTGGAGACTAACTGGTTCAGAGACATGAGTTTTCATAGGCAACAACTATTTCATCAGATGCTATCAAAGATATGTATACCATGTCAAAGGTCAGGTAAGCTGCTCCTAACCTTGCTTTAGCCAAAATAGAGTGCATTTTTCAGATACCACTGTATCTCTATGGTACTCTTAATCCAAAAGGTTCATAGGTTGGCCCACAGCTGGTTACAGTCTATACATGTCTGGCCTAATCTGCATTATCTTGCAGTTGTGCAGCCTTTTGCAAAGTTGGGAACATCCTGCTCTGCTGGCATTCCCTTTTGTGCACAGGTATAAATGATGACAAAAGAGATGCAGCAGCAAAGAATTGGGTCATCAAAGGCAAATCAAAACTTCAGGTCACGATAGGTCGTGTTTGCCATGGTGGGCCTGAATGAACAAATGTGCTAAAGTAAATATATATGTGCGTAACTACAAACCCAGCTTGTAAATTCTCGGTAGAACATGCATGTGCAGTTTAGTCAAATGCATACGAACAGGGCACGTAAGATCCTGACAGTGTGAGTGTAATGCATCACTGCAATTGCTAACAGAGAAGAAAAAGAGTGTTCCTTTTATTGGCAATAACTTTTGGAGGGAGGCACTTTGATGCTCTACTGTGGGATTCCAGTATAGGAACATGCTTGGATATGCTGCAGACAAGGTTATTAGGGTTAGTTTGATATCTTTTATTAGACCAACTGAATAGTTGGAAAAACTGTTCTTTGCAAGCTTTTGGGCACAGGCATCCTTCTTCAGACATAAGCAGAGCCTGTTGGTGTTAGTCTTTTCTCCAGATTGGAATAGAATCTTAAGCCAATATGCAAAATGTAGGTCGGTGAACATGCAAATGTGTGGCAGGGATGATCAGAGGAGATAGGGGTTAACAGATTTGTAGGCCCATGAGATGAAAATGTAAAGGGAGAAGAGAAAAAAAGAGAGAGTGAATGAAGATTTTGCATTAATTTATCAGACAATATTGTTCTCCGGGATATAACAAGGGTCATAAGGAGAAAATAGTCTCAAAAAATAATTCTAATATAGGACAGAACAATGTGGCCCCAAACTCCCTATTCAAATCTGGAGAGTTTGTATTAGAAACAGCAGCTGTAAGCAGGGGATATGGTTTCAGCCAGGAGAGATAGTCCAAATAAGAAAAGGGCAGAGTTTACTTAAATGCCATAAAAGCATGACTACGCAAATCCACAGGACAAACTTTCCAGCCTCCCTTCTGTCCCAGTAATGGCTGAAAAGCAGCTCTGTGACCTTGTGGGGGATGGAAGTCTTCTCTTCACTCTCTGCAGCAGATTTGCTTATGCCGTGCACTGGAGGGAGCATGATGTAGCCTTTGGGTTACACAGGACAGGACAGCACCGTGATTGTGATTGCTCTGAAACCAGAAGCCTGGATACTTGTATTAGTGCAGCACTGTTCCCTTAGGTCTGCTAAGAAGCATAGCCAAGGCCAGGGGCAGGCAAAATATGGCCTGCGGGCCACAGTCAGCCCATCAGGCTATTCTTTCTGTACCGCAGGGCCCCTAAAAATGTAGGAAATTAATATTTATTTGCTCCTGGCAGCCTGTCAAAGCTGACAGGAGCTAGGGGCAGTAGGATGCAGAGGGAGCCCTCAGCAGGCTTGAGCAGCCCAGCCAGTTCCTTGCTGTCTTGCCCCCACCCTGCTCCAGCACCATGTGGCACCCAGCTGCATCACTGGACTGTGGAGCATGGGACCACACTGGTATGGGGGTGTGTGTGTGTGTATGTATGCGTGGGTGGGTGGGTGGGCACAGGGACAGAGTGTGTATGCAGGCTTAAGGGCAAAGTGTATATGTGTGTTCATAGGATGAGTCCCGCATGCATACCCCACCATACACATGCACCCACCCCTCCCCTCGCACTGGTATACACAAGCCCCAGCCACCATCCCCCCACAAGCCCTCCACCAACCCACACCCCACATACCCACCCCACACAATATACAAAAGTAAGACTTCATTTTTGTGCAATCACCTCTATGTACACCACACAAACACATGTAAATCAGGACAAAACTATTTTTTTAAAATGAAATTAATGAATGTTGTAGATGTTCACTTTTTAGAATATAATTGGTATTTTTCTGGTTCTAAGATGGCAAAACTTCTTGCTGAAAGGAGTACTTCTGAGGGCAAGGGGATGGACTTGGAGTAGCAAAGGTCAGGGGTTGGGGGTGGGACTTCAGGTTGCAAGATGGTGACCATGGGGTGGGGCCCCTGTTAAGGGGTGGGGCTACCCATGCAGCCCTCAACAGCTTGCCAAAACTTGGTAAGTGGCTGGTTGGTGGGATTGGCCATGGAGGGGACCCCTCCCTGGTTGGTGGGACTGGTTGTGTGTGGGGGGGGGCACGTACCCCACTGACTAAAGTGGCACCAGTTGGCTATGCACTGTCCTGCACTGACTAGACTTCAATATACAAGCCATTGTGTCCTCAACTAGGTTGGTACATCTCTGCATGAAGCTGCACTGTGGCATGAACACATACCCTTAGTATTCGCAGAAGTGAGAGGGTAACATTGGTTTCTGATACCTGTGCCAGCTTTGTCAGTGGACCTCTGCCCTCTGAGGCAACTCTTCTGCTCCTAGGATCTTCATAAGTAGAGATGGGACTTGTGCCTAGTTGTCCTCAACTGCGTGGTGAGTTTGTACTTAAATAAATCACACACTGTCACCTGTGATTTATTTGGGGTTGAAGGTGGGTCTCTAGGCTCAAAGAACCAACACAAGAAACCATTCTGCCATTCAGCAATAATAATTTAAAAATAGGAAACCCCAGACTCAGCACTGAATTACTGTCATACGTATGCCAGCTTTCACTTCTGTTGCTGCAAATCAGGAATGACTCTTGAAATCAAGAGTTATGTCAGTGAAAACCCGGTGCATATGAAATCTGAATCAAGCCCTGCCCTGTCTATTAGTGGCTTCTTTGAACCAAATACAGCCCTTTCTTTGCTGGCCACAGATGATCCTCTGGCAATGTGGTTCACACATGGCAGGGGAGGGGAAGTGAGGTGGTAAAGGGGAGGAGGAGACGGTGATGACGGGTAACAATTCACTGTGAAAAGCTTATGCCTTCTATATGGGACATGGTGCCCAAAACTGTCAGATACAGAGGGCAGTGTCTCCTGCTACCTGGTCTTCTCATTTCCTCATAGGGGCCAAGTACAAACATTTGGGGGAGGTTAAATCAATTCAAAATGGCTGTCTGAAATCAGGTAAGTCAGGATGGGAGGCTAGCAAGTGGGTTGAGGGTTCAGCAGCTTGGAGGTAATTGGGGATCTGCCATGGGATGTGGGGAGGCGCAACCTGTGGGTGGGGTGAGGGGACAGGCACAACCCGCAAAGGGTCAGTAAGGTGGTGGCTGTAACCTGTGGGTGGGGTGGGGAGGGTAGGCACATTCTGCTGGTGGGAAAAGCGGGGCAGGTACATCCCGCAGGTAAGATAAGGGGGACAAGTGCAACCTGCAAAGAGTGGGGGGACAGTCGTGATCCATGGATGGGGTGGGCTGGGATGAAGTGGAGTGGGGTCCCGCCCGTGAACTTACACCTCCCCCCATCTTACCCTTCCCCACACTATGACTTACTTGGCTGGGTTTTCCCAGCCCTGGGGCTGCTTGGGGAAAGTGTACAGAAGTTCCACACACCTCTTTGATGTAAACTGAATGAGCTTGATCATAGGTGATGCATAGGGAAGGTAAGGGAGGGCATGTGGTTCCCCCCCGAGACTGGCCACCGGCAGCTTCTGTGGGTGGTTGCCACTTGCACCCACCCCACTCTCGCCGCCAATGCAGCTGGCGGTGTCTGTGAGCAGTCCCCGCTTGCTGCCTGCCACCCGTCCCCCATCACTGACACCACCACTGGCGTCTACAGGTGGTCCCTGCTCGCTGCCCTGGTGGCCCTCCAGTCTTGGGAGGCACCCGTCATTCATGAGCTTGCTACTACATAGATGCAGGTTTATCTTATATCGGGTTCTGCAATTTTTAGACCAGTTTGTGCGCATGGAACTTCTGCACAGTTACAGGGTTAGACTGCTTCTGTAATTGTAAGGTTGGCACTGGGACAAGCTGAGTTTAAATTGGTCGGGCATTTTGAATCCTATTTAATCTCACTAAATGTCTACTTAGCCAGGGGGTTTCGTTAAGCCTCTTGGCTAATGGAGCCTTCTGCTTGCCTAAGTAGTCTCTCTGGTGCACTAGCCATGAAGGTACCTCAGAGACTAAAGAAAAATGAAAGAAAGCTTGCTGCGGTCATCTGATTCCAGTGGTCTTTCCTGCCCTAGTGCATGGGGGCTGGACCCGATGATCTGTAAGGTCCCTTCCAACCCCAGCAACTATGAAACTATGAAAGCCTCTTCTCCTTTCTTTTCATGCAAGCTGCACCCAGATTTTGAGTCTGTGTGAAAGGTGGCACTCTGTTTTCTTTCCTATAAGCAAATGATAAAAGACAAGGCTTGCGGCCTTTTTCCCCCTTCTGACTGGCTCCTGCTATCCTCAGAACACACGCAATGCATTCTCTACCGCTTCTGGCAGAACGCTGTGTTACTGGTACAGCAGATCAAATACAAACCCTCTGACACGATGGTTATTTATCGTGCAAGCACATTACTTTCAATATTTGTCCTCCACGGAAGAATTCTGGAAATCATATTTGCACTTTTTAAAGGTCTCTACAAGTCTGGAAAAGACTCTGAGCTGAATGCATCTGTTTGCATAAAGGAGATTGACCGTTTCACTCGTGTGCTCTCTTAAATGTGCTCCCACTGGGCTGCAGCCAACAAGCTGCAGGCAAAACTGTGCAGCCAAATTAAAGGGGTGGGGAGGGGGGTGGAGTGTGAGAAAGCCATGCTAGGAAAATACCCTGTCAATTAGAGAATGGCAACAACAGTTCCTTCCAAGAGCAGTGTCTCCTTCCTTGGTACAAAGTGCTTTTACATAAAACTTACAGGAGCAGTGACACTTTTGCAAAGAGGAAAACAGCTTTCTCCCTCCCTCTTCTGTTATTTGACAAGCAAAAACAGCATTTTGTTATGAAATGCAGCCCAGGTTCTGCCCCTCTTCAGCCACCCGACCCTGTTTGCGAATAGATTGTCACATGTTGTTATCTGTTTATAAAAGCAAAAGGGTTTCAGGCAACTGAGAGGAAAGATAGAAGGAATACTCTGAAAATTGCACAACTTGCCCTGTTGTTTGTCCCTTTTGACAGGATCTGTGTGAAAACAGTGTCTGCTGATGGTCACGAGGAGGAAAATAAATCTAGGTTTTCCATCCTTGCAGGTTTGGAGCCTGGCTTTGTTTTGTAACATGCTCTCTTCAAAACAAACCTCTGCAATTGTATAAGGAATTGGCTATAGCAATTCTGCAGCTCCAGGGTCTGTAGCAATGAGGCAGGTATTATAGGAAGTGCTTTTTCCAATAATCATTCCCACTGTTCAAATATCAGGTACAAAATGCACCGGAAGCACAGAGACCCTGACTAAAAAGGCCTGTACCCATAGGTTTGTCTTGTGCATGTAATGTTTCTCTGGTTAGTACCCTACTGTTGTTTACTAGGTGAAAGATCTGTTTATGTAAGAGACATCATTACCAGGTGTGTGGGAGCTATTTGTAAATCTGGATTTTGCAGTTAATCCCTCAGCACTCACAGTAGCAATCTGTCTGAGATGTTAGCTGCAAAGCTGCCACTTCTGCAACTGTGCAAATCTAGCGGGTTCCCGTCATCACTCTTTCTGTTTCTGATCCCTGGATCCTTTGGAGGTTCACCAAGCGGGGAGCAATGGAGAATGGGAAAAAGATACTCCACCTGGCATCATGCCCATGTACCCTTACCAGCATATGTTTTGTAGTTTAACCCCTTAAATGCCAATTATTATAATGCGAATTAAACCCACCACTTTCTCTGGTGTATTCCCCAGAGATATTTTGTGTACCCCCAGGTATATGCATACCAAAGTTTGGGAGCCCCTGATCAATATAAAATGCAGGTGTGGATAATATAGATTCAACTGGGCATCACTATTTTCCTCTGTCCAATTTGATTCAGTACAAATGTAGGCTAGGTCTTAGCTCAGGGCTGTCTAATCTCTGGACCACATGCCATGGGGGCTGCATGCTGCAGGGGCCACCCCCTGTGAGACCCTTCCAATAGTTCATGCAGCCCAGCTCCCCCCTGCCATATGCACAACTAAGCTTCTCCCCTGCCACAGATGAAGCTCCCTGCTCCTAACCACACAAGGCTCGTGGGCAGCCCACCTGCAGCAAGGGCAGCTGACCCATAGGCAGATTAATGCACCAGCCAGCAGTGCCCGGGTCCAGGGTCTCCTGCCAATCAGGAGTCCCTGGATACCTGGGTCCCCCTCTACTCCTATGCCTGGGTTACCTTGGAAATGGCAGGTATCCACTTGCAGGTGGGCAGCAGTCTAGCCTGCAAGGGGTCCTGATTGGGGCATGGCCAGTTCATGGTGCTGCACTACCAGAAGTTCACCAAGTATAGCATGCTCAGGCATGGCCCAGCCACACTCACCAAAGTGAGTGCCCACTGTGCCAGCACTGCCCCCGTGCCTGCTGCCATGCCCCTGTGCCCCAATCTGTGCTCCCTGCCATACCTACAGAAGCCTCAGGGTTGGGGGTGTGGTTCAGTAGGGAGGAGAAGCATCCTTGGAGGGATTGTATAGGAAGGAGTGGGGGAGGTCCTGTGAGGGGAAGGTGTGTGTGTTCATGGCTGGAAGAATGTGTTTGCATCTGTGTGTCCATGTGCAGAGAATGAGTGAGAATTCATGAGTGTGAGTGTGTGTGTGTGTGTGTGTGTGTGTGTGTGTGTGTCCATGTGCATGGCAGGGAGTGAGAGTGTATGTGTGTGTGTGTCTGTTCATGGTAGGAAGAGAGACTGTGTTTGTGTCTCTGTGTGCATGATAGGGAGTGAGAGTGCCCCCAGGGCGAAGGCTGCAGAGTGGAGAGCCCTGAGCCCACAGTGGGTATCCCACATCCACATTTCTCGACCCACTGGGCTCTGCTCTGGCTGTGGTGAGGGGGAGGAGGAGCAGGGAGCAGGGAGAAGAGGCGGAACTGAGTTCACCCTGTGCTACCTCTTTGGCAACAGCAAGAGAGGAGGGAGCCTCCAATTTTGTGTTTGCCGAGAGCCCCAATAAACTTTCATCTGCCTCTGACCCCAGCCTGCCATGCACACTGCACAGAGGACAGCCAGGTGGGAGCCTGTGGGCTGCATGTTAACTGCTCACAGGCTGCATGGCTGTCAGTAGGACCACCTTGTCCTAGCTTTCCGAGGTCATCATCCACTTAGGCTGTGTCCACCCTGTCCCAGAACCTCTCTAAGCCAGTGATTTCCAACCTTTTTTCATTTGCAGACCCTAAAAAATGTTGAATGGAGGTGTGGAGCCCTTTGGAAATTTCAGATGGAGGTCCAGACCCCTTTGAATTGTAAGTGTGGGTATCCACATACTTTGATTGATCATACTCATTTTTGCAGACCCCTTAGACATAGGCTGTGGACCCCCAGGAGCCCATGTCCCAAAGGTTGAAAACCAGTACTCTAAGCCAGTGGTCGTCAGTCGAGGGTATGTGTACCCCTAGGGGTATTTAAAAAGGCCATAGGAGGTACGTGAAACTCCACATGCATGTGCGCAGCTGCAGTGCATCATGCAGGTGGCCAGGATACAGCCTGGCCACGTGGAGAGCAGCTGGGTCTGGCGGGTATGTTTGTTGTGGGAGGAGGGAGAGGGGCAGGAAGAAGGGGAGGGGGAGGGAGTGGAGCAGGAAAAGGGGTTGCCCAGCTGGGGTGGGGCATGGGACTGAGCCACATGGGGGTCAGCTCCCACTGCTATGTGCAGCCCAGTGAGGAAGGGAGTGGGGCTGGAGCTGGGTCATGAGACAGAGGTGTGGATAACTTGTGTGGGGGGACAGGAGGCAGCTCCCGCCACAGAGTGCACCCTGGGAGGGCATGGGGGGTCCATGCCCCATGATTTGCATGGGACGGGCTGGGGCCATTGCGGGCTGAGGCAGTGCCAGGCTGTTCCCAGAGGGCGTGTTGGGCCAGGCTGCACTGGGAGCAGGGGTTGGAGGGCCTATGGCAAATTTGGGGTGGCTGCAGCCCCCATAGCCCTCCTCCCAGTGCTGCTGCTGCTCACCTCAAGTGCAGCCTGGGCCAATTCCCCTGCCCCCCCCCACCCTCCGAACAGCCCGACCCACCCTGCCCATGCCCCACACACAGACCCAAAGGCATGCGCCCCCCATGCACCGAAAAGGGGTACACTTGTTAAAAAAAGGTTGAAAAACCCTGTTCTAAGTAATCTATTCCACCTAATTGTCAGTCTTCGGGAATATACAGAATAATAATAAGCGAGTGGGGCTTGTTTCTTAGAGATGGTCTGGGGCTTAGCAGGGAGTTGGTTTTAACAAGGCATTAGTCTTTAGTGTCTAGTGAATACAATCATTATCTTAAAATCTGTGAGTTGATAAATATTTTGCATGCACAACATGTACATTCCACATTTTCAATTACCTGTACTTGCACTGTATGTGTAGTAATCTGCAGTATTGCACAGGTGCTTTGACAGATAGAAGTTTTAAGACTTGAATATTTAAAGATGTGAAATTATTTAAAATGCATATGCACATAAATTAGTGCTTCTCAGCCAGGGTGCTGTAGCATACAGCATTTTGACCTGTTGTGGTCTTTCAGGCTAGGGACAGACATTATACACAAACTGGTTTAAGTGAAACTGGTTTAAACCTGTAACAGAATAGATGCTCAGTGCACACAAACCAGTTTAAAAATGGCTGAAACTGGCTTGAAATAAACCTGATTGAATGTGGGATCAAACTTAAATGATTTGGCTCAAACCAGTCTATGCAATGACTGTCTCAGACCCCTTGGTGGTTTAAGATAAACCAGACTTTCCTAGCACCCCAGCATGCTCTCTGGGCTGGGCTGGCGTCTCCCCTCTGCTCTCCGGCCAGAGCTCCAGCAGAGACTTGCAGGCACAGCAAGGTCTGTTGGCTTCCTCATGCCCCACTCCCCCTGCCCCTTCACTACTCACTGCTTAAGCAGGGCTCCCTTCCTCCTCTTTATCATAGCACAGACCATAGCCAGCATGTGGTATGCTACCTAATGCTTCATAAGGCTCCAGCAGAGACTTCAGACTCGGCGGGGTCTGTCTGGCTTCCCCCTGCCTTACTGCTCAAGCAGGAAATCCTCACTTCCCCTCTTCCCATCTCCCACAGCATGGACCCCAGCCTCATGGAACCTAGGTGTATGGTATGTTAGCTAATGCTGAGAGGTGTCTCTGTGTGTGTCTCTCTCTCCAATTTCACTGGGGCAGGCAGACAGAACATCCCTGCTTAGGGATGTTTGGAGCTAACCAACAGGCCGGCAGGTAAGCCGTTGGGAAATTTGGTCGTCACACCAGACAGCAAAGCTAACATGTTTAACGATTTCTTTGCCTCCATCTTCCTAAGTAGGGACCAGAACAGCCACCTCCCTGCTGGGCCCCCCTCGGGCCCCGGGGGAGGCACACCTGGGTCACGGGTTAGCGAGGATTTAGTTAGGGAGCTTCTGGAGGGGTTGGACGTATTCAAGTCAGCCAGCCCGGATGATCTCCACCCTAGAGTTCTAAAGGAACTAGCCGAGGTCATTGCAAGTCCCCTGGCATGGCTTTACAAGCACTCGTGGTGCTCTGGTGAGGTACCAGAGGACTGGAAGAGGGTCAACGTGGTTCCCATCTTCAAAAAAGGCAGGAAGGAGGACCTGGGAAACTATAGGCCGGTTAGTCTTACCTTGATCCTAGGCAAGCTGTTTGAGAAAATTATGCTGGCACACATCCAGGAGGGGCCAGCAGGGGACTGCATGCTTGGGGGCAACCAACACGGGTTCATTAGTGGCAGGTCCTGTCAGACCAACCTGGTGGCCTTTTACGATCAGATCACCAGATCATTAGATGCAGGAGTAGCAGTGGACATAGTCTTCCTGGACTTCCAGAAGGCTTTTGACACTGTCTGTCACCCCATTCTCATTAAGAAACTGGAGGGCTGTGGTGTAGACACCCACACAGTCAAATGTGTCGCCAACTGGTTGGAGGGCCGCACCCAGAGGGTGGTGGTGGATGGGTCCTTCTCAACCTGGAAGGACGTGGGCAGTGGGGTTCCGCAGGGCTCGGTCCTCAGGCCCGCACTGTTCAACATCTTCATCAGTGATTTAGATGAGGGGGTAAAAAGCACCCTGTTCAAATTTAAAGCACCCTGTTCAAATTTGCTAATGACACTAAGATGTGGGGGGACGTGGGCACACTGGAAGGGTGCAACAGGCTACAATCAGACCTAGACAGGTTACAAGGGTGGGCGGATGAGAATAGGATGGGTTTCAACACAGACAAGTGCAAGGTGATGCACCTCGGGAGGAACAGCCGGCACCATACCTACAGGTTAGGGAACTCCCCTCTTGTCAGCACGGAGGCAGAAAGGGATCTGGGGGTCATCACTGACTCCAAGATGAACATGGGCCGGCAGTATGGGGATGCAGTTAGGAAGGCCAACCGCACCTTGTCATGCATCCACAGATGCATCTTGAGCAGGTCCAAAGAGGTGATTCTCCCCCTCTACACGGCACTGGTCAGGCCGCAGTTGGAGTATTGCGTCCAGTTCTGGGCACCGCACTTCAAGAGGGATGTCGACGGCATGGAGAGGGTCCAGAGGAGGGCCACTCGTATGATCAGGGGACAACAGGGCAGGCCCTATGAGGAGAGGCTACGGGACCTGAACCTGTTCAGCCTCCAAAAGAGAAGGCTGAGGGGGGATCTTGTGGCCTGTTATAAACTAGTCAGGGGGGATCAGCAGGCATTGGGGGAGTCACTGTTCTCCTGAGCACTGCCAGGAGTGACCAGGAATAATGGTCACAAGCTGGCAGAGGGTAGGTTTAGGTTAGATATCAGGAGGCGCTACTTCACAGTCAGGGCGGCTAGGGTCTGGAACCAACTTCCAAGAGAAGTGGTGCAGGCTCCTGCCCTGGGGGTTTTTAAGAGGAGGTTAGATGAACATCTTGCTGGGGTCGTTTGACCCCAGTATTCTTTCCTGCCATGGCAGGGGGTCGGACTAGATGATCTGCTCAGGTCCCTTCTGACCCTAGAAACTATGAAACTAAGAAGTTTGAAGTAATGGAGAGAGGCCATTGTTTTGCTAATTGGGTGAGAAAGACTATTATCACTATCAGCCCCCAGCTGGCTTGCTTGCCTGTCAGTTTGCTGTAGACGATATGACAAAGCAGGGAGGGAGACTGAAAAGCTCTGTATCATCAACACATGCATGCACAACACACCCCTCTCCCTGCACCTTGCCTTAGAGTGCTAGCTTGGGGCTGGCAACACTCCTGCCCCTTGAAAGGGAAAGCCTGGGACTATGTAGGCAGACCTCCCTAATGAGAAAGTCCTGCCGGGGCCTGGCTATGCCCCCCCCTCAGCTCAGCTCCCTGCAGAAGGGAAGGGAGGGCTGTTTTAGCACCCTGCAGCTTCTAGCCTGAGCCACTGCAGAAAAATGTCTGAAATTCCTCAGTCAAGAGAGAATGTCTGTCCAATTTCGAACCAGTTCAACCTAGGCGGGTTAGACTGACCTGCAAAGATTGAATCAATTCAGGCTCAGGCTTTTTGAATGTCTGTCCCTTGTTTTGGAGCCCGCTGCAACAGAAGATTTGCCCCATTCTTTTTCTATAGTCAAAAAATGAGTCAAAGCTAAGAGGTGGCATTTTCTGGGGGATGCCTTGAGTCTGAAAAGGTTGAGACCTACTGAGGTAATGGTCCATAAGCCACTGAGAGAGAGGAAGCACAAATTTGCGTGCAAGTGATTTTGCACATATATATTCAATGCATCAGGATTATAGGCCCGGCTCTGTTCTTAGTTTTTGGTGTAAATTCAGTTCTTCACCAGGATCAACAGATTCACAGGGGATTTACACACAGGCAGATGAGAACAGAATTAGGTCTGCAGGCTGTAAGGTATATTTTGTAAACTACCTGACTATTCATATACACATACACACTTATGCTCTAGGAGTTGGCTCAATTCCTACAGCCTTTCTGAATACATATAATCTTCCTTTCTAGGAAACTGCCTAGTTATCTACAGTCTTGTCCTTTGGGAAATGGGTCGGGGTACATGTGACTCTTCCCTCTGCAACATGATCTTGATACATGTGACCTTCCTTGTAGTAATTGGGTCAAGAACATATGTACAACCCCTTTAGAAAATAAGCTGGGCCTGTATAATAATGATTTCTATAATGAGTAGAGCCTCACCTGGGGCCAGCATGGGGATGTTTACACTTCACAGAGCTGTCCCTTGCAGAGATACCAGGCTAGTACAGGCACATTATCATGGTGCTCTGCAAAGGTTGTCTTAAACTGCTGCATAGCAGGGCTGTGCAAAGCTTCGGTCCCATATTTGATCTGGTGGAGATTCAGCCCAATTCAGTGGCTGAATCTCTGAATCTGAACTGAATCAGAGGACCCTTTAATCTCTTTGAATAAAATCGGAACCCTCTGAATTGATTTGGAGAGATTCAGAAAAATTCAGAGATTTGGACATAGAGACAGCTTTAAATGTTTCTTCTACATACCTCTAAGTAGCAGGTGGCTCATGAACGCTGTGATGCTGGGGTGGCTCCTGGGTCTGGGGGGCACCTGGGGTTCCCCCGTGGCTGATCGTTGAGCCGGGGCATGTGGGGGAGCCCAAGCGCACTCCCCAGCAGACTCAGAAGTGGACCAGAAGTACATCTGGTTCACTTCCGGGTTCACTGCTGAGCATGTGGACCATGTGAAGTGTCCCTGCACTCCTGTGGGATGCTTCATCTGCCCCAGCTTTGCAGCATTCACAAGCTGCGCTGGTACCTTGAGGTAGATAGAAAAAATATTTAAAGCTGGGTCTGTGGCCGAATTGCTGATTTTCCAAATCAGCTTCTAATCTTCCTATTTGGATTTGGCCAAATCCAATCAGGAACAATGATCCGAATCAACGAATTGAATCACTGTCCCTGATTCGGGCCGAATCTGAATCTGAATCAAATAGGACCTGTTTCACACATGCCTACTGCATAGGTATCCTGGTTACATGTGTAAGTTGGGTTCCCCTACACAGTCCTGCACTATGCAGTATAAACAAACCCAACATCAGTTATGTGGCACATTCTCAGTAATAGTCTCAGTTAAAAGAGGTGGAAAATAACAGCACTGCGGAAACTGTCTTGGAGAATATTTTAAAAATTAGTATTTACATTTTGATACAACCATTGTTTTTTATAATTAACTGTGCTGCATGCACCCACCCTATGACTGGTCTCACTGGAGATCAATACAATACTTCAGTTTCTGCTATTTATATTGTACTGCTAACACTTAGCGCTGGCAAAGGTCCACCTTTCCTCACAAAATAGTTCTAACCTCATGAGAAACAATGACTTGCTTTCCTTCCTTTCAGTGCAAGTGAGAGCTGCATTTTTAAAATAGGAAGCTCAAGGTCCCTATACAAAAATGCATATGAAATTGTTCAGCTTCATTTTTAGCCACAGTTACTATGGTTGCAAGCACAAATCATTTACATGTACCCATGGAGAAGCAGATCTCTAAGGAATCAGTTGTATGTGAAAATAGTTTGTATGTGGAGAGTAATTAAGTATAGGATGCCATTGTCTCAGCACTTTAGGACTATGGTTTTGAAATTCCTGAATGTCATGTTTTTCCTTGAGTCCAAAATAATATTGACCTTACTGTATACTTTTTGAAAAAGATATTAATGGAATAAGTTTTGCTTTAAGAAAACTTGTTCATGTGCATTTTCCATGGCAAATAAAGCAGCGATTACTTGTGACTTCATGGAGGGACAATGTGGTATTAAGGTGAGGAAATCTTATGCTTTGAAAAGGAAGCTTCTTTCCTAGTCAGCCTGTATTCTTGACCTGTGAACTCCATCACAGACACATATTGCAAAATCACATATATGGTCTTATGAGAATTATGTCAGTGATTATTGGCTGCAGTGTACACGACACAGGTGCAACTTATCCTTGCCACCCCAATCTTCTTGGATTAATGTGTCAGGATGACACCCACTTGCATGTGATTTGACTTTGCCCCTTCTTCTTGTGTGTTGGCTGGCATTTGGGGAATTTGCTGTTAGGTCAGAGAGCAAAACTATCATGTCACTGATTCATGAATGCATCAGCAGTCAAGCACAAAGAGCCTAAGCTTTAGAGTCAGGGTCAGGTGTTATATAAGTTTTTTGAAATCTCTCTACTGCTTCGAGTTTTCACTAGCAATTGAAGTATGTGCTTTTTGGACATTTTCTAATGGGCTATTCAGAGACTGAATGTTAACATGAAGTGAGAAGGGGAAAAGTGGGTATAAGGCTATTAGGAGGTGATTTGCTTAAGAATCCCATAGGTCTGGGAGGTGGTTTAACTGGGTTATGATGGGAAGCAACAAACATCTTATTACACAAAGGGAAAGGTGAGAGAGATACCTTTAGAGTCCCTGCTCCAAGGCACTGACAATTGACCAAATGAATAGCTTGAAATATGGGGCCAAGAAACTCTCCAGTAAAAAAGAATGAAGACTCTGTTTTCTAATTTTCTATTTCCCAAATGATTACAAGCTGCTGGAGCAGATCTCCCACTCTTTGCCAGCTAGGTTTTTGCCCAGATTTTGTGTTTTGATAAGAAAATTGCAAAACACCATCTTTTGTGCTTCAACTTTTTTGTTCTAGGAATATTTTTTTTATTGTTCTTACTTTTTTTTTTCTCTGACTGTGGTCAGAGGACTGGGGTGATAACAATATTCAAAACCTGGAGGAAACAAAAGTGTCTATGAGACAGGCAAAAGATAATGCCTCCTAAGACTTATGTGTAAAAAGGCTGTAGTAGGTCTGCCCGTGTTATCATTGACTCTGAAATCTATCTGTGGAGACGCTTACGCTGTGCTCACTACAACTGTAGCTTAGGAATGAAATGCTTGGCTGTTTCTGCTCATATGTCAAGAGTGAGCCTTTCTGCCGTTGCCATGAGGAGGTGTTCAAAGTCTAAAACAAGAGCAGGGTTCCAAGCTATTAGACAGGTGTATAAGGCCATTAATTTCCAATCAGCTCCAGTTCTGCTGCTTACAGTCCAGCTTGCAAATTGCCACATGAGAGCTGGGTCCTGGGACTCTCCACTCAGTGCAAAAGCATAAACCTTCCAGCATTTGGTTACTTGGCTTATGCATAAGGAAAGCCCTTCTCATGCACGCTATCTGGGAGCTGAAAGAAATCAGCTGAAGCAAAACATTTAAAGGATAAGGCAGGTGATTATTTAGAAATTTGGTTAAAAAATGCCCTTGCCATTCCCTGCCAGCACATCATGAACTATTCCGTGTTATCAGTTATCTATATACAGACCATGGTCTCACAGGACAGGAATTGTTTTTTTACCTATTGCAACATAAGCACTGCAACTGTATGAAATCCTGAAAGTCCATTACTTTGTTCTGACAATGTTTCAGGAGAAAATCAGAAACTCTACCTAATGCTAGTTTGTATCTCCTGTGAGCTTCTGGATGGCTCAGTCTTGAATTTCCTTCCTGTCTCAAATCACTAGACTTCCACTGGAGTATTGAGTGTACAAGAAATATAGCATCAGGATCTTTTATTGCAAAAAAAATAATTCAGAGGGCATATTCAGTCTATGCATGCTTCCAGTTACACCTGAGATAAAACCGAATAGTAGAATTAGGCAAATTTAAAATAAGAATAAATAAAAGACACAAGAAAAACAATGCTTCTTGACCAACAGAGAAATGATGTGCATTAAAATAAAGAATTGAACAAGCCTTTACAATGCACAGATGTCATTGGCATATTATGAAGGGGTAGATATTTGGAATAAGGAGGTCAAAAGTGACATTGATCTAAATATAAAGGCCTTACAGGGAATCCTGAAGATTGCAGCAACCCATTGTAACTGACAACTTCAGTAATGCTGTAGCTCTCAAACTGGTTTGTGGATTGTCACTGGTCTGTGGAGCAGTTGTTAATGATGCAGGAAGAGATAGCCAGTCACATGCTGCTGGCTTTATTTCCTTCCTTCCACCTAGCTGCATTAGAAGATAGCTGAAAATATATTAAATATTTTCTTAATATTGCTTTTTCCATGGAAAAAAAAAGTGGTTGCCAAAGGGATATTATTTTATCATGAATTACCAAGGAATGACTAGTGATCACGAATGCGAGAGAAAATGGTCTATGGAGTCTCCTCTTTGGCTTTGACAAAGCAGAACACTTTCGCAGATACTTATACTTCCTTAAAATTTTAAGAGCCTGTTTTAAGTGTCTCACTGAATTGGGCCTTTGTTAAGATATGATCCTGGCATGGTAAAGTTTGGGAAATACCTGGGGGAGGTATTTGGTACACTCTTACTTAACTTTTATTTTGAAATAACAAGCCCTTTCAGACCAAAAGGGGAATAATTTAGAATTGCAAAAATGCATTTTGTTCCTGTTTGATACATACAGCTATAAAGCATGCAGGCACCCCTACATAGTTTTAAAAAGCCCCACAACCTTTATCCATCTATTTATTAGCTAACAACTGAACTTCCCAAGAACTTCAGGAATAACTTTCTTGTCAAAACTGAACAAGGCTGACAGGAAGTAACAGTTATATGACTCTCGAGGCTATTGCATGGACAGCCATTTGAGGGGAAAGAGCAGAGTACACCCCCTAATGGACAGTTGTCAGCACTTTGCTGCAGAACAGGTGCTTGTCAGAATTAATTACTTTACAATTGGGGGGAGAGGTAATAAGGAAGAGAATAAAACAGTATTTGTGCTCATTTGGTAAAACATGTTTTAGTTCGGTGATGCTTTCTAAGGCTCTGACTTCTATCTGTCCAGGGTGCCCTGCCCTTCTTCCCAAGCAAAAGACATTCTTCCTCAGGCTTGACCATTTACTCCAGAATTGTTTGCATGACAGTTTTGGAAGCCCTGGAGTCTTCTGATCCCAATGAAAAATGTTTGGAAAAACTGTCCTTCAAACAGTGTGGAAGAGAACTTACTTAGGTGCCTCGCTTCTATTGTCCTCTCATGTGTGATCTGTGTGTGAGTTTAAGCATGTAATGACAGGGGAAAAAAGCCTCCTTCAATATATTTCCTAGTGTTTCCTGTTAGAAGGTGCAGAGGATATACACAGTTTTGCTCCCTTTAAGCCTGAAAATCCTACGGGGCATCATCCTGCATCCTTAAGAACCTAAATAGGTTGAAAATCTGGCCCCAAAACAACATCACCTCTATCACCATTACCACCACTGGAGTTTACATTTCTGTCCATAGAGATGTTCAAGGCCATCGGAGTTAGAGCTGTTACACATGAAGACTGATGAGTCGAAGAACAATAAAAGGGTTACTTCACATTGCTGACACTTGTACATCTCTCTCCCTTTACTTAACTATTCTACTCAAATCATTCCAGATCTGATTCAGAAAATGCAACAGCAACAAAAGGATGCAGTTGTCAAGGTGTTGTAACCCATGAGAACAAAGTAAAGTGTGTCCTTGACTGAATAAGCAAGGATGAAATAAGAAAGAGGGGTTTTTTGTGTGTGTTTGTTTGTTTGTTTGTTTTACAAGTAACTGGAATTGTATCAATTAACTTGGTAATTTTTATTGCTCTGCCTATTGGCTGCAAGCTTTATAAAGTTCCCTGTAACAAGACGCCTGGGTCATTTATTATCAAAGTGGTACTTTTAGGATCCCCTCGCCCCCCTCCAGGACTCCAGAATTCTGCCCAGCAACCAGGCCACACTCCATCTGCTGTCTTGCATAATGAGCTAAACCAGGATCTCTGGCACAAGCCAACTTTCATTCTTCTATTCACTCGGATTACCCTTTCAGCTTCCTATTGTTCTTTGCTAATGGCCTTACAATGGGCCTGCCTGTTGCCTTTACAACTACAGTGAGGCCAAATGGGGAAAACCTTAATCTCGGCTTCAAATTAAAGGGACTCCTCTGAATTAATAATGCAGGAGTTCTGCTGGCAGGAATGCACTGACTGATATAAGAGGATGTATAGCACTCTTCAGCCATCAGCTGCTGTGATTAGCCAGGGCTTCAAGTGTCATGTCACTATATTTCATTCTGATCCTCCCTCATCCCCCCTTCTCTTCATCTGCAGGGTTGCCACATGGCCCATCTTGTGCTGTCTTTTCAAGCCTTGTGCCAATCATGCGGCAAAGATACCCCAGATACTACGACAGATGGGGCTAGGTTAGTTTAAGGCTAGACTGAGGCCTGAGGGCACTCACTGATAGCTCCATTCACTATAGCTCAGCACAGTGAAGAGTAAGGAGGGGGAGGGAAGATGCTGAAAAGCTCGGTTTGGACCCGACTTCTTGAGCCATATCGGCAAACCCACCAGTCTGCTCAGCTTAACTGTTCTTTACAAACAAAGAACAAAAACAGCGAGAAGTGTGTGCATGTTTTATTTGCTCACCTGACTGGCAGGTAGAGCCAAATGAAGTTAAAAGGGAACAACACGTCTTGTGACATGGAAAGAGGTGCCCAGTAACTAGAAGCTCAAACTTGCTTCAGCATTGTCAAAAACAAGCAATCTTAATGTTAAAAGTGGTTTCAGTTGAAGTGGGTTCACCTTGTTGACACCTAGGGTGAGAAAAACCAGTGCCCTTATCAGGGCACTCTGGGTTCTCAGGACATTTGTCAGAGAAGTTACAGGTCAGAGGTTCTTTTCCTTACAACCAATACCCATCACGACTATAAAAGAAAGAAGCTAACAAATTGAAAATATTTCACTTTGTTTTTTCTCTTTATTGCATTTGGCAGCACTTTGCATACAGCCCTTTTCCTCTTTCCAGTGTATAATACATGCTTTGGACAGTCCCCCCACCCTTTGCTGAAAGTTTCTTACAAGGATAAGAGGAGAGCAGAAAAATCATCATAAAGTATATCTGTAAAGAACTTAAAGAATTTGAGACATGCTACTTAGTGCCCCATAAAGAAAAAATCCAGGGTCCTCTCGCTTTCCACAGTGTTGATTATCTGCATTTGGCATTTTAGTGACACCCCAGCTCAGACTGCTCTCAGTTCTGAATCAGACTCCTTCTCTTACTGAATCAGACTACTTCTCTTATTGCTCATGGTACAAGCCAGGGTCCATCATGCTGTCTATTTTTGGTTGCTTGTTATACACTCTCCATGTTCTTAAGTCTCATAAGATTTTTCTCTTTGGGTAGGGTAGTGTCTGCTGGAGGAATTATTTTGGCTAGATCCTTCTGCAAGTTCTACCAGCTGCCCAGTTGTGTAGCTGTCACACCAAACTCCCCTACTTCATTCTTAAAACATACTGTATCTCCAAAATGTCTATCTTGTTGTCTTTAGTAACAACAACAACAATATGTAGTATATAATATCTAGCCCTTATATAGTAGCACTTCTCACCCATAGATCTCAATGTACTTTACAAAGGAGGCCAGTATCATTATTCCCATTGTATAGATGGGAAAAGTGAGGTACATAGTAGTGAACTTACTTGCCCACAGTCACATGCGGTAGGTCAGTGGGAGAGCCAGCAATGTTATCCAGGTCACCTGAGTCCTAGTTCATTTCTCTCTCTGGGAGGGAGGGTGGTGTAATACTGTTGTTTTCTATTTATTCTACTGACTAGGTCATGTTTTTCTAAAGCACTTGCTTGCAAGGGCATTTAGGTGTCTGGCTGTGCCACTGGTGGATTTCTCAGGGACCCTGGTATAAATCACGATTGGACTGGCACTGGTTTAGCTGGAAGCTGAATGCTTCCCTTTTTAATTATGCTGAGTATAACATAGGAAAGGTCTTACTCCACCCAGGTGAGTAATGCAGACGTTCCACACCCACAGCAAGTTGCTATTTATTGAAATTCCTTGTTCATCAGTACAATTTTATTAGAATAACTAAGGGGTGTGTGTGTGTATGTGTCCATGTCCGTGTCTATGTGATGGGGAGTCTCTTTTGTCTGGTAAATCCATTGCTTTCTCCAGTTTTGCTAATCTTGAAAGCACCGACATGCGGCTGTGTCAGATCAGCCCATAGCCTAGGCACGTGGCTTCAGTCCAGTATGCAAATGAGTGGAAATGCTTTTGCCCTCTGGCCAGTAAAGCTAAGCAAACAGTCTGACACCCATAGGGTACTTAGCAGGTGCTATGTGCAGGGCAGGTGTACCATTCACCAGATGTTCTACTTAGCATAGTGTTTCTTTAAAGTTCTTTAAATTACAAACCAGGTGAGATAAAGCAAGTAAAAACATGTGCATGAAGCAAGTACCAGAATATACTTGAATTATATGCCGGCATTGTTTATTATGTAAAGTGTTTGAACCTAGCAAAATAAACCCCTTCTCAACCACAGAAAAGGTTAAAAATATAAAAGGTATCAGGGAAGGCTCGTTTGTTCCATTACCTAGAAAAGAAACAACACAGCGGCCATCTAAAAAGTCAGCAAATGAGATAATCACTTTTTAAATGGTTAGTCTTCAGGAACCACAGCATGTAGAAATCAATGAAATCCACATTTAAAGATCAGACAGAACATCAGTGAGTGAGCTGAGTGCACACACGCTTGTATTCCCCCCTTCATTGGAAAAGGAAGTAAAACAGATAAAAATGCATGAGGTTTTATATATCTTCACCACAATACACAAGCTTGCAAAGTGAATTTCCATGAGAAACTCTGCCTTTGAGCTTCGTACAGAAACCCTGATGCTGATGTTCAGTAGGGGAGGCCGGATTTTTTTAACCTGAGCATCCAATTGCACAAGCAAATATGATTGCATAGTGACGTGACTAGTTTAAGTGTGACTTGTACTTGCTTGCTCACTTGCAGCACTTGCATGGGCAACTGACTGGTTGCATGCGCAGTCCCCGTGATTACAAGGCATGCAAGTGTGCCTCGGTTTTGCAAAGGCAATTTTGGGTTCCATTTTCTTGAAAATCTAGCCCTAAATGAGCAATTTTTCCTTCACCTTTATGCCAAATGCAAAGGGCCGTCTTAGGCACTTCAACACTATACAATAAGAAAGACTGTCAGCTAGAGTACATATTACTAGTGTGCTTGCCCCTTGTGTTTTAAAATAACCCTCTCTCACCATTCAGTTATAAGAGATGAAATCTTGCTTTGTCTTCCCTCCCTCTCTTTCTCCAGCTTGTTCTCCTCCTTGTGAATAAAAACATAAAAAGACTGGGGCACAACATAAGGACATGTGTGAACCACGTGCTAGGCAGCTCCTGCCTGTCTCTTTCATACCCTGTAATTTTGCAGCTGATTGTTCCAACAGCAAAGGTATAATACAGCTATCCCGGGAACTCTGCCCTTTGAAGCTCAAGTTTTGTTCTTAAATCAGCCAAAGTTCAAACTAATATGCGTGTGTAACCAGGGTGGGTGAAGACAAGCAAGGGGGATTCTCTGACAAAGCAGCATTTCAGAGCACGTGCTGCCAACTGTTGCAAAATATACATATATGTATATATTACTTCTCTCCTTCCTTTCTCATTGTTTTCTCTGAGTGGGCAGCAGGCCACAGCTGACAGCTGTGCATTGCGTGTATCACTAACAGCTGCCTTTTCCTGGGGTGAAATTAAAAGATTAGGGGGATGTGGGCACGTGCTGACTTCTGGAGATGTAGACAATGCTTGATTTAGGGTGGAACTTGTCTGCCATGGCTGACAAAAGAGGTAGGCTTGAGCTAGTCGAGAGGTCAAAGGGGAGCTCGCTTTGACAGAGACAAAAGAACAGAGGGGAGAGAGAGAGGAGAAGAAGTGAAAAGAGGGCTCCAGTGTGGCTCTGAAAAGGCCGCCTCAGCCCAGCAACAGCTGCTCCTGCACAAGAAATTTGAGACGGTCCTTTCACAAACACAACGGCTTGAAGAAGAATAGGGAGGCCACACTTAGCTAGAATGAATCGCTGGCATTTGAAAAGGGGAATTGAGAGCTCCTAGTGTTTTTAAAGGTTTGCACCTACAAGACTTAAAAATGATTAGTCAAAGTACGCCACACAACAGGGAAAAAGTGTGCCGCAGAGCATATGGGGAAATGATCCCTGCTGCTGCTATTAAATGTTTATGCAACAATTATTTTCCACAATAAGGAGCACAGAACAAAGCATCTATCTGTCTGTCTGTCTGTCTGTCTGTCTGTCTAATGGGTACCTGCCTGTTGTGGCATTTTGCCAGCTTGCTGCCCAGGGTCACTTGATCCAAAACTTAGTTTGCTGGAGCAATTATACTGATGCCCTGCACCTGCTCAAGGAATGAGAAGATTGCTAACATCAGGATGGAGTCAGCAGAGCAGTAAGAAGTGTGAGGGCAACGGGCCGCCTCCTGAAACGAGACTCCAAGAGACTGCTTGCTGACAGTGTTGTCTGTCCCGCTAGAGGGGGTTAATGGTTGATCCTGTTAATGCAAGCTTTTTCAGAAGACACATGTAGCCGTTAAATCGAGATTAGATCATAATAGTTAACGGAAGTTAAAGGGAAGACCTATTAGATCACCAGATCCATTTCCTTGCAACAGTATGGTCCCTTAATAGAAAATGTAAAACAGATATTAAATTAATGTGACTCTGGATCTTTGCCCATAGGCTCCAGTTTGGTAAAGTCTACATAGGTAAGATTGGCTATCACCCACCACTACATCTTATGAATAAAGTGGGTATTTAAGTACTGATTTGGTATTTTTCAGGTTAGGTATTCTAGCATTGTTGCATTGAGTGTGTGCATTGCTCCATTGCTGTCTTCTTCTATGTCTAAGATGCATCTCTACCCTGCCAGTAGTCAGAAGAGGATGCATAATTTAGCTAATGATAAAGAGTATTCAGAGGCTTGACAGCATGATAAATAATGTTCCATGACTTGACTTCATTATGGATGCTGGTATACACAAACACAGAAGTAATTAAAGCAAAGCCATATTGGCTTAAGCACTGGGTGAGGATATTTAAAACATGTGTGCCAAATGGAAAAGGACAAATATGGCAAAGAAATTAAATGCCATTTCAGTTCTAAGATGATGTTGCCAGTGCAGAAGAATGGGAAAAATCAAACTAAGAGAAAAATGTTTTATGGAGTGGCCCTGTAAACAGCAAATCATTATCATGTAATTGCTTCATCCTTAAGGGTCATAGCATTGGAATTTCCAGTAGTATGATATCTTCATGAGAGAAATTTGTGATTTATCACTTGAAATGGGGCCATAATCTTGTCTTCAGCTTGGAGGAGCTGCGGTCACATAGATCAGGGGAATCATCTAGCCCATGGGGCTGTGAAGCAGGTCCATGGGCCAGATGGGGCCCACAGACTGCCCCTGAATGCCAAAATCCAGCACGTAGGGGCAGGCCAATGTTGGCACTCCATGCAGTGCATGTGCCGTGCAGCATATGGGGGTTGGGCCAGTACATGCTGCGGGTAGCACACAGGACTGATCCAAGACCCGCAGGCAGAACTGCAGGCAGGATCATAGGGCTCCATGGGCCAGATCCAGCCCACGGGCTGTATCTTTGATACCCTTGACAAAGAGTATAATAATTCCATATATTTTAAGATTTAGCAGGCCAGATTTAGGTGATAAAACATAGTTTGATTTCATTGAATTATTTTCATGATTTAGAACCTTTTTTTCTGTTTCAAGGAAACCATGTAAGACAATATACTTGTATTCTACATTTTCCCTCAGTTTTTAGTGGCCCAGTCCCAACTCTGATGACTATATGAGGGATATGCAAAATTGGTTTTCTATGAATAATGCTTACCTGAATTTGTTTAAACTAATCCTGAATTGGCTCAAGATTGTTGTGAAGTTGGATTCATATTTAAATATTAAAGTGCATTGTGTTCTAGCTGCAAATGGTGGCTAGAAAAAATAGTCAAGGAGTTAGACTGCAAAATCTAATGAAAAATGGATGAAAAGCAGAACACAGACCATGAACAGAAAAAAAATCTACGGATCGACAAATAGATAAACTGCATTACATCCATGCCAACTCGTTGACTACAATATATGTACCTGGACCCTGGCTAATCTAGTTGTCAAAGGATATTCTGTTAGCAAGAAAAACACTGGGCATATGCATCAGAAGTAACTTTGCTGAAGTGAGTGGAAATACCCCAATGCAAAACTGCTGTAAAATGGGAACCAAGCCATTATCGCTATATAAAAAAATGGAATCATTCTTGGGAATTATATGTATGTACCAAATTAATCCCTGATACGGTTTTGCAGATGTCAAATGAGTTATGTCAGGGAGGAATTTGGTCTTACTGGTTAATTTTATATATAAAATATATAAAATGCATGAAACCTAGTCTGGATTTCTGGGCCCCAAAACAGTTCATAATACTCTAATCTCCATATTGTTCTCTTAGGAAAGATACTGAGAATACTTGCTGTCTTAGTGTTATGTTTAGTCTGTACAGGCAGCAGCTCTAGTGAACCCTATCTTTTGTTTACATAGTGTTCATGTCTTAGGCTTGCTTTCAAAGTACAGATAGGGAATTCTGAAAAGTTTGAAGTCATTACGAGACTTATGCTAAACATTAAGCATAGCAAAAAGAATTGCACAGACACAGAGAGCTGCTAGAAGGACAGGGAGGTTTTAGAAATCGGCATCTGTGGCATGCTAGTGTTGTGTGATGTAGAGGTGAATGTTAAAATATGGTAGTTATCTAATGACTCATTCTGATTGTGACAGAGTGGCCCAGGTAAAGGGGTCCAGTCACTGCCATGGTATGGCGAAGTTTGGGGCTAGGGGTTGAGCTGTTAGGGATCATCAGACTCTACCAATGCAGCGCTTTATAAGCTCCTGCATCATCCAGGTGGGTGGGCACACGGTGGATGATGTCAAACCCCAGCGATGAGCCAGGAAATTTAAAACAGAGCAAGAGCTGGTGCAGGAGGGTGAGAGTGGGATGGGGAACACTGGTAGGAGCCCAGCAGGCCCATACACACCTTCTGCAAGGAGCCCCGGGTGGAAGAGCTGGGGTGAAGAAGAGTCAGGAAGGCCCTAGAGGAACTGGGAAAGGAAAAAGGGTTACAGAGAAGCTGAAACTGAAAGGCGACTGAATGCAGCTCATCAGGTTTGAAGCAAAGGCAGGTGGCCCCATTACCCTGAGAGGTATTGGGTTTCCTTAATGGGGTTGTGCCTGAAACACAAGGGCAACCCAATCAGTCCGTAGGGACATTTCTTTGGTTGGGACAGTTACAAGTTTTGAGTATTTGATTTTGTGTGTCAAATGCCAGGGAGAAGACAACACTTCAGGGCAGTTAAGCCAGTGGACCCTGCCATCACTAACTAAGGAGACCACATATATCTGGCAACATCACGGCTGGTGAGTGGATGGGGTGGGGGGAGGCAGAGCCCCAAAAAAATGGGATGTTGCACCGTGAGTAACCCATGGGACACTGTTGACTCCTCTAAACCTTTGTTATAACATCTAAGGCATGGCAGGTGAGTGAGAAGTGTCCTTCCCACAGGGAGTTGTATCCTTCATGTGGAGTGGCTGTGTCACACTGATCTTAAAGAAGACTTTTGTCTTGCAGCTACATAAACTGTATTTGGTCAGAGAAAGAGAATTTAGCAAGGAATTTTATGAGAATAGCTCAAGGAATAGCAAACATATATAACACTTATTACTTCCCTCTTTTACTCTTCAGATGAACACAAAAGGTAGTGTGACTGGGTACTTTTACATGTGCTCTGATGTATTCTTGATTAACTGAGTCTGCTGGAGCGTTTTAATCAGAATGCTCTAGCATGCTGCGGTGTCTTGTTGTGGTGATGACATGCCCCCACAAGGCTTCAAAGGGGGAGAGGTGAGCTCTGCAGGTCCCAAAACCCCGAAACAGACCCCCCACAGGGAAAACTTATTTCCTGCCCGCCTGCCAGTGCAGGAACTGGGATCGTGACCACAGCTATGTGAGCCGGCGTTATGCCAGCTGCTTAATCAGCTGGACTAATTGTGGCAGCCATACCGGCTGCTGCATGGAAGTTTAAAAGCCCCGGCAGTTCCTAAGGAGGAGAGGAGCGAGAGGAGAAGAGAGAAGGTAGGCAGCACACCAGAGGTGCTGAGGCTCCTGCAGGGAAGTGGAGTGGCACAGCTGGAGCAGCACTGGCGAGTAGGGCAGGGGAAATCTTTGAGCTTCCTGCTAGAGACCAAGCAGGGGGAACACTTCGGCCCCCTGTAGGAGGCAGAGCAGGGGAAGCACTACAGCTCTCTGCAGAAGACAGACCAAGGGGAGCGTTCAAGCTCTCTGTAGGAGGTAGAGAAGGGCCAGCGTTTGAGCCCCCTGTAGAAGGCTCGATGTCCCTCCCCTCCCCAGGAGAATATTTCTTCTAAAGAAACAAAAAAAGAAAAGAAAAAGGTAAAAAAATCAAAGAGATAGAGAGAGAAGGTTGAGGCATCAAGGTTGGAAGGACAAGAGCTGACTGAGCCCACTCGGATGTGGGTGCCCCCACCTGAAGCAGGTGGCGAGCAAGCCCAGGGGGTCGAAACCACCATCACACCATCACCTATCTGGTCAGCGAGTGGACGGGGTGTAGGGGAGGCGGAGCCCTGTGGAACATTGTGCCGAATAATTATGAGTACTGCCATTGTCGGGAAGCCCTTCCAAGAAGATCTCCACTGAACCCCCTCTGTTGATAGCTTAACAGCAAAGTTGTGGCAGGTGAGTTCAGGGGAGGGGCTACATACCTGCCAGGCTGTGCTACCCATAAGGCCCCCAGGGATCACACTTGTATTCAGTGTCCCACATTTCAAAACACTGGTGGGGATGCTTTAACTAAAGCTTGTCAAACGAGCTTTAGTGAAAGCACCCCCACTGCCATTTTGAAATGTGGGACGTTGAATACAGGAGATGCTGCAGGTGTTTTAATTTAAAATGGGTCCCAAGTTTCGCTGTAATTAAAACACCTCCCCCCACCCCAGAGCACATGTACAGGCACCCACTGTTTCTAAATGTGGATGATAAGTGATGAGATCAGTTAATAATCAACATGCTGTCCTCTATGTACACATGGGATTTTATGACAGCACACGGAAGCTGGACATTTTTTATAGGGCTGTGCGAAGCTAAGGTAGCTAATTCAATTTGAAGGAGATTTGGCCCAGTTTGGGGACTGAATCTCTGAATCAAATTGGGAGACCAATTAAAAGCTCTGAATCAATTCAAAGCATCCAAATCGATTCGGAAGAGATTTGGTGATTTGGTGATTCGGCCATAGACTAAACAGGCAGCTGACACAGCTGCCTCCAGCTGGTAAGTCTGTTGGGGTTGGGGGAGTGGGGAGAGAAGGGGCATGGGGGAGGGAGGGATTGGGGCTGAGACAAGCTGCCCAACCGGGGAAGGGGGCACAGGAATCAGTGGGGTGCAGGATGTAGGTGTGGCAGTGCTGGGAGTGGGGGCTGTGCCCTGCTACCAGTTGCCCCCTTCCACCTGGAGTGAGCCACACCCCCCCAACCCCCAGCTGGGTAAGCAGCAGCAAGACTCCCACTCCCAGTGCCGCTGCACCCACATCACACGTCCCCCCCTTCCCTCACTGAGTAACATTCCCCACTGCCCTGGCTGGGCAGCTTGTCCCAGCCCCAGCCCCAGCCCCAGCCCCAGCCCCAGCCCCAGCCCCAGCCCCAGCCCCAATTCCTCCCTTCCCCCCTCCCCCAACCCTACAGACTTACCAGCTGGAGGCAGCTGTGGCAGCTGCCTGTTTAGTCTATGCCGGAATCTCTGAAGTGATGCCAAATCTTTTGGATCTGATTTGGCCAAATCTTTTGGATCTGATTTGGCCTAATCAAATCAGGACACTGGTTAGTATTTCCAAATCGAATCACTGTCCTCCAAATCAGCCGAATCTGAATCCGAAGCGAATAGTTGCTGCTTTGCACAGGCCTAATTTCTTAGCAAATTGTTTCCTTTCTGTAATTCAAATGGGCCAGAGTTGTAACCCCAAAGCTACCCATCCTGAACTATATTTTTTTAAGCCTTAGATCTGAAACTAGATTTAAATGGCTTGTTTAGGGACTGTTTGTACAACAGATTGAACTGGAATCCTGACTCTTAATATTCCAAGCTTTGGCAGAGGCTGGAGGGAGAGAAGTTCCCAGCCTAATCTTGGACCCCAAGCTCTGTTTCAAGAGTGTCCATCTTTGAAAAGGTTGAATCATTATTTAGACACTGTTAATTTTTTTTTTTGCGTGAGAGAAGCATTTTCAAGGCATGGATTCAGAACCCATTTGCAGATTTACATCTGTGATGAACTGGAACAACACCTTCATTTAGAACATCTCTGAAGATTTTAAAATATATTCCTGAAGTCTGACCTTAATTTTTCAGTTCGTCCTGTCTAACAATACTAACTCAGAGGCAATATCACATTTAGTTTGCAATTTTCAGCACTCATTTTTAAAACTGTAAATCTTTTACCCATATACTTGAAGATATTAAATAGGCAGATCCTATTTAATATGAGGTTAATTGCCTGATGGGTTGGTTTCAGGGGCAGATGACATTATTGCATTACTATTACAAGAAGCCAAAGTCTTGGTAATTAAGAGCAGACAGTTCTTTACGATGCAGGGAAAGGAAAGCAGCAATTCATCAGTGACATATGCGAATTGTGGCACTGTGCGCTTCTTGCACAAAAGGCACAGCTGCCTAGTGATAGCATCAGTTCATCAGTCTGGGGGCTCCATTTGTTTTCACTTCTCCTCTGGCTGTCTCACTTGCGAGCAGGTGAGTATTGGCTGACTGAATTTGCTTGACCTTCGTGGCTAGTCCTCTGGGAGGCACAACTCACAGGACCAAACAAGAATGCACCTGTTTGCCTCCTGGATCTAGGTGGGCTGAACTCGACAGGCACCATTCCACTCCTGCATTTTTATTAGGATCTACTTTACAGCATCTGAAAAAATAAAGCAGTATCATCTCTCAGCCATTGCTAGGCTCATTAGTCCAAAGTCATTGAGTCCAGTGTCCGGCCAGAGTCTGAAAGAACAAGTATGCATTGATTTTTCTAATTGGTGTGCTAAAATACAAAACAATAAAAGATGGAGACCTCTTTGCAAATGTTCTCTGGTTACAGCTGCTAGTAGTCCCTGTAAGCAGTGATTTGCATCAGTGCAGCATATCTCAGTCTCTGGCCAGGGGTAAATTTTGTGTTGGTGCAAATTGCAGTTTATTGTGGTTTTATATTAGGAGTCTTGAACTGCTGCAGCTATGCCAATGACCGGCCACCAACAGCTGAAATCCCCAGTGTAGTGAGGCTTGAAACAGAACAAAGGGAGTATGGCTGTCAGCAAGACAGACTGTCAGTACAGAATAGTCAACCTTTATCCACATCTATAGACCTTACAAGAATAGTCTCATCGATTTTAGCACATGCTACTTACATGCATAAATGTTTGCAGGACCTCTCCCCATAATCATTAGGATTAGTTCACATGACAAGCAAGCATATGCTAGTAAATGCAATGGAACTATCAACTCCAGCTTTATTGAAGCTACTGGAATTACTTCTTATATACAGTGATGTAACTGAGACCAGAAAATGCATCACAGGATCCTTGGTCATGTACTAAGGGCTTTGGTTTGCAGCACCTACTATTACCTAAGTGAAGAAGAATTTTAAAAGAGTGAGAACATATTGAATAGCACTTAGCCTGTAAAACCTGAACACCAGCTCTGCCACCTGCACAGCTACTGTGTGTGGAAGTGATAAATCATTTGTATTGTGGATGCATTAGGCTTTGGGTGATTTTAGCTGCAAAAGCTGGGATTCCCTTGTGATCAGGGGGAAAAAACTGCACTGACTACAGTGGTTTAATTCATTAACTTTTCTTCTCCTGCATTGTAACATAAGCTTATACATTTTATGACAGTGAGAGAAGAATGGCTGGGCATTCTAGCTTCCAGAATGAAAATACAGCAAGCTCCAACTGCACCATTGGCAAACTCTGCAACTGCGTGTTGCATAATGGGAATACCTGCATTGTGTTTGCAACTGTCCCCTCCAGTGGGGTGCAAATGGCATTTGTGACGTGCTTTTTTTTCTATGAACTATATCTGACACTGGAAATAACTGCTTGGAAATCTCTGGCAGTTCAAGAATGAAATTCAGGATTTCTTTAAACAGCTGTGGCCATGCCTTAAACTTCATTTCTGGATATATTATAGACCTGTGTGGGGTTTGGAGAAGGGGATGAATTTAAGTGAAGTTCACAGACCTACTGCCCATACTCAGAAAAATGTTCATTTAGGAAGTGGAAGTTTTGCTGAAGTGGTGCACTAAAAGGTCTTTAATTCATCCTGTTCCAGGACCTCCCAGCATGCACTAAGGCTGAGGCATACAGACAGGATGGAGATACCACTAGTAGTGGCAGGGTCAGTGGGATGTGTTTATAGACATCTGATTGTCATCAGTGTAAGGATGAACATCCGGGTGGTAGCAGTAAATCATAAACTCCTGAGGTATACCCTGGAGCTACTGAACAGTGGAAATACTTAAACAGAGCTCTAAAAACTCCTAATAGATGGATCTTAGGAAGAAAGTTGCCTATCTAAAAATGATACCTATAACATTTTTGTTGCTATATATAAAGAGGGTGAAAGTTAATTCACCTAGCTCAATATGCAAAATAAAATAACATGATTTGACTTGTTTGTTAGCAGGAAGTCACATAAAATTCCACATGCGTGTTTTGTTATCTGTGGCTGTTAATAGTCCTTATAATTACCTGATCCCCTGCCATATTTTTTGCTTCTTGTGAAATAAGTGTTCTTCATTTGTGCTTATAGTCCCTTGTGTGCATATTGGTTTTACCTTTGTACATTGGATTGCTATATATTAGCATTTAAAAGCTTTGTGACCTGCTGAAGATGTTTAAAAAAATCTGGTTCTAAATCCAGTGCAGAACATTTCCTAAGTGACTATTATTACCTTTAAGAGCTTATCTTATACAACATTTACCAGTGCTGACCTGTACATGTGGGACTGCTGGATCTCACCACTGGTGTTTGTAATACTAGATGTCCTAGGAATGGGGTCACAGGAGGTAGATTATAACCAGTCAGCATACATTGGTGATAAGCATAATACAAACAGAAAAAGAAAGTATTTGCTCCATGCCCATTGAATCAAAATCCAAGTACATAGCGAAAAGTTGGACAAAGTATCCTTCACTACTGAATAAAAGATACTTGCACCCTAGCCCATTGCTTTGCACTGTAAACCCTATGAGAACCCCATAATTTAGGTTACTGCACAGTAACTGGAAATTACTGCACAGTACAGGCACGTGTCTACACGTGCACTTGTACTGTGCAGGAACTATGGCGACTTATGCTGACTTGAGCATAAATTTGCTAACTGCATGATGCAGGTAGCAAACTTATGACTGAGTAGTCACTGCACAGTTAAAGCACATGTAGACATGTTACTGTGCAGTAACACTGTGTGCATGGGCTAACTTGAGACTAACTTTTCTCCCGTCAGTCAACACACAGCGTTACTGCGCTGTAATGCCTGCACATGTAGATGCCAGCCTAAAAACCACTTATTGGGTAGTAAGTTATTGTGCAGTACATTTCTGCACAGTACATCCACGTATAGACATGCCCTGTCTTTATGAACCTGAATGAAACTAGATGTCACATGAAACATTTATACCTCGTCCAACAAGTCAGTCAGCCTGAGTACAGTTTGAACCAACAGGTTTCTTCTTTGAGTTAAATCCTGTCTTCACCCCCCCACCAGTGTGCACTGCATGGCCTGAGCACTTCAGATATGCCCGAGGGACATCTGGTGGGGAGGAATGAAATCCCTGCAAGACTGCTGCTTTGCCTCAGGGTTGTAACAGCCTTGGCAGCTGCCACAGCCCCCTCCATGCAGAGAAAGGGGAGGTTCAGCTTGCACAGTGACATATGGAACCACATAGTCATGGATTCAGCACTCCTGTTCCTGCCCTGTTTCTAACCCACCCTGTGCAGCCAGATAAAGGGAGCAAGCCTAGGTCTGCATTATGACAGGGTGCAGACCTCCTCCATTAGCCCCCTGAATCTTTCTTGTGCAGCAGAAGCAGACTGATTTTGTTCTGTTCATGCCCATGAAAGGGATTGCCTCTCTGGGAGTGTTTCAGCATTTGACTTGCCCTGAACCATCTTCTCTGTGGAGAAGCTGAAATATCACCCAGAGCGCAAAGATATACATATGAGAAAATGTTAGTGTAAGATTAGGACCGTGGGAAAAGAATTTTTGTCAGTGTGTGCAAAGAAAAACCTCCATTTTGCATAAATATATAGTTCATGAAGTTTTCCCAGGGTGAAATTTGGCTCTTTTCAGAAGGAAACACTAATACATTTTTAACAGCAAAATGAAGGTTTATCTTAGTACCGGCTGCTTTTTGTTTCCCCAGAAGCAAACAAGAAATGTATGGTGACTATACAACATGTGTTATACTTGGGAACGTGATTTCTTTCCTGGCTAACTCTGCCCTGGTGAAAATTCTGTTCTCACAGTCCGTACCCAAATTTGCCATTTTTTTGTCCTTCCAAAAGGATAATCACAATGGGAAGAAAAGAGGATCACTGTGTGATTTAATTTTGTGGGGGGAAGGGAAAGGGTACTGGCCTTTACCTGGGGCTTTGTTTGAATTATTCCATCATTACTGATTATCCAATTATTCCAAGTGAACAAGCAGGCTGAGGGTTGTACCTGTCTGACACCAGTGCAGTGACAGCCCAGCAACAATTCATCAGTGACACAAACAGTGATGTTGTCTTCCTTTTGCACAAAAGGCACAGCTGCCACATGATAACATCAGCTCATCAGAGTGGGGGGTGCATTTGTTTTCACCCTGCCTCTTGCTGTCTTACTCAGGGAGCAGGTGAGTATCAGCTGACTGAATGTGTTTGACCTCCATGGCTGGTCTTCTGGGAGGACTGAACAACAAAGCTCCTGTTTATCACCCAGATAGAGCTGGCAGGGCAGGCAGGCAGAAACTCCATTGTTTCTGTGAAATGTTCTGAATCCACATTTCCTCCACAGTTCTTGTAAGTCCTTAGCTTTCTACTTTACATTTCCCCTTAGCAGATAATCTAGCAGGCTTGAGGTCTGCACAGCAGCAGGATTCACTAGGATCATCGTTTTTAATATTATATAATAAATATTATGTAGGTAGAAATTTGCCTAGTCAGTATCTGATGCCGAAAGGAGGAAGGAAGAGTGGTCTGGTGGTTAAGGCACTTCTCTGAGAGTTAGCAGATCTAAATTAGTTCCTGCCTGACTTTGCAAGCTGTATATTAGAATATGTTAGGATATGCAAAGCAGGCCTGTGCAGTGGTAGCACAAGATAGCTCTGCATATGCTAAATCTGGAACTGGAAGCTGTAGAGGTTTGTTAGCACCGTGCTGACTTGGACTAATAAACTCTGTTTATCTTTCGCTAACATAGCTGGCTGTGCTAACATGACTATCCTGCTTCCAGTTCTGAAGCTAGCATGTATGGAGCTAGTTTGAGCGTCTCTGCAGTGCCTTATTCTATGCAGATTGATATGTGAGTCAGCTTGAGGTACTTACCCATGACTGCACTGTCACATGTAGATACAAACTCTCTGGCTCTGATTCAACAAAGCACTTACAAACTCCTTAGCTAAAAGCATGTGCTGATGTGTATTCTAGCTCAGCAAAACACTTTGGCATGTTCATAATTCCAGTTGAAGCCAATTAGACTTAAGCATGTGCTTAAATATCTTGTCCAATTGGTCTCAGTATCAGCTCCTTAACCTGAAAATGAGGATAAAAATACCTGCTGATCTCCCAGTGAGAGTTGTGAGAATAACCTAATTAATGCTTTGAGGAGTTCAGATACTGTGGTGCTGTATGTATCCATTTTTGAGGCACAGGAAAGAGACAACCCTGGCCAAGTGATGAGGATGGTGAAAGGGCCTGGATATTAAATGTAGTTTGTAAAACACTTTGGGAACCTGTGGCTCTGGCTGCATGTTCAGTTAATGGTGTGATAGAAAACAGCTACAAGGTTATTACACATATTTAGTGGAATAATTTTGTAGTTTATTTCTCTTTATATCACATCATAAATCGAGTGCATATGTGACCAGGTGACCGCTTAAGATGTGATTAACTGGTTAATCACACCTTAACTGTAATCTGTAGATGGGGCCTGTGGGATGAAAGGTGCTATAATTTCACACATCGTAAATCAATAATCATGAACATTAACGTTGGACTATCAGTAATGACTGCTTAGCTCATTTTATTTTAATCCAGATATAAAGATTTTTTTAAAATACATATATTTTCATGCATGGTAATTTGTCCATTCTCCCCAGGTGTCTGTTGATTCTTTTTGTAGCTTGACTGGTTACTCCTCCAGCTTTATGGTGTACTTTTGCCATGAACCCAAGTGTCTTGCTTCTCCTTCGGGCTGCTATTTGCTCCCCTTCTGGCTGAGCAAGGTGCTTCTCCAGAGCCTGGCAACATAGGAGCATTAGGGGCATGCAGTGTGAAAGATGATGCTCTGCTGTGAACTGCGTTAACTGCTCTGCAGGGCATCATAGCACTTTGTAGCCTATAGAGGTTTTCAAAGCTAGAGCCTTGCATTGGGATTTCTCATATGACAGCACCGTCTGGGAGTTGCATGACATTCAGAACACCAGGTCCAGGTCAGCAATGGTAGCTTGTGCGCATAGCAGGCTGCTCCTAAGGACCTGCTAGCTATCTCTGGAATCTGTGAGTTGAGTTTTCATTTCCAAAGAATTTATTTTTGCAAAGGGGAAGATCTTTCCATTGTGTCAACTAGAAACTTTTTATCTGCACGGTTGTAGTCCCCTGAGCAATGTAAGTTCTCAAATTTTACTGGAATTTCCCAACTGGTATTGTTTTTTCTCAGAGGCTGGGATTGTAACTGTGCCCATTGGCTTGGTGAGTGGGAGAAGGTTCGTTAATTTGAATCTTTTCTTAGTCACTTTCCAAAGTCAGTATTGAAAGAGCTGAATGTACAGGTTTCCCTCGCTTTATGCAGGTTCTGTATGTGTGAATTCGCTCTTATGCAATGACCTTTTTTATACCAAAAATTTGTTATATGTGAGGTACATTCACTTATGCGATGAGTGTGCTGGAAGCCTGCAGTCAGCTGCTTTGTGCACTGTATTGTGGGAGTAATGCACACAAAAATATAGTCTCCTGTGCTTCTTGCTCGTTGTCTGCGACACGTGTTTCTGTAGTTGCCATCCCCATTATGATCGTGCCCTGTGCTTGTGTGTACTGTCTGCTGTTGGTGAGTACCAAAATTGTCTTGTAAAAGTGGTAGAAATGGGTCTGGGGATCAGTGCAGTTGAGGTCTTGCAACATCCCTATTTGTTACGTTGTAAAGTGGGTTCCCTTTATGTGAATTTGAGTTATGCGCCATTTTCCACGAATGCATGCCCAGCATAAAGCAAGAGAAACCTGTACCTGACCTGCAGAAAAGTTCAGACTTGGGTCAAATTGCTGTGGCTTCAGCCAATATCTAGTTTCATCAGTAAAGAATGAATCACCCAAAACTCCAGAGGGAGCAATGGACATTGTAGAAATGCTGAGCAGGAGCACAGTATTGCTCAGGTATGGGCAGGTGTCAGATCCTTAGTGGTGGCAAGGTTCATTTTGTATTGCTAGAGTAGCAAAAGAGCCACATGCTTACTATAAATGTTTGGGTGGGAATTCCTTAGTCAAGCTGTTCCCATGATGCAGAGTAGAGGCAAACAACCATTCCAGGGGCAGAAATGGTAGGGCAAGAGACTAACCCTTAGAGGTACAATATTAACTGGGTTTTTCATTCCTTGGAGAACTCAGAACAGCAGAGACTCCCCATGCCTGAAGAAGGGTGCTTGTGCCCGAAAGCTTGCAAAGAACTTTTTTCTAACTACAATACTCAGTTGATCTAATAAAAGATATCACATCTACACAAAGAAGGTTGCCCGACAATATTAACTGGCAATCAGGACTCATAGTAGAGATGATATTGTTTATTAGACCAACAAGTTTTTTGCCCCCAAAAAATCTTTAATTGCAAGATTTCAGGCACAAACACCCTTTATCAGGCATTGGAGAAAAGATTGTAGAAGTTCTCCTGGGTAGAAATGAAAGTTAATATTTCATAAGTGTCAATAGATGGAAAACTCCTCTGGGTCCTATCCAGGAGAACTTTTACAATCTTGTCTCCAGTGCCTAATGAAGGGTGTTTGTGTCCAAAAGCTTGCAATTAAAGAAATTTTTTTTGCAAAAATCTTGTTAGTCTAATAAAAGATACCATTTGTACTATGAGTCCTGACTGCCTTTTCCTCTAGACCAATACAGCTACAACCTGGAAACCTGCCAAAGTTAACTGGAGCACTTCTGCCTCTCTCTCACTAACCTGCCCTGATTGCAAGCAAGAGGGGGCCCAGAATATTAATTGCTTACCCTTGGATTTCTGTGCTTTGTGAGAGGTTAGCATAGACATTCAGTAAGACCCTGGAACCTTTGTTTGCCTCTACTCTGCATTATGGGGACAGCTTGACTAAGGAATTCCCACTCAAACATTTACAGCAATTTGTGGGGATCACTGAAACGTGGTGGGACTCAATGCATGACTGGGCGGTGAATGTTAAGGGCTATACGCAGTACAGGAGAGAGAGGATAGGAAGGAAAGGTTGGGGTATGGCACTCTACATTAAGGAGGAATACCCATCCTCATCAATTAACAAAGAATCAGAGGAAGGCCACTCTGAAGTGCTTTGGGTTAGAGTACAAGGCAGTCGAGGGGAAAGAGCCTTAACAGTGGGGGTCTACTACAGACCTCCCAACCAAGGGGAAGAGCTTGACCAGGAATTCTTAGGTTAGCTCATGGAGGTAGCGAAGTCTAAGGATGTGGTAGTCATGGGGGACGTGAACTTCTGAGACATCTGCTGGGAAGAACAGTCAGCCAGAATTGACTGCTCACATAGGTTCTTAGCCAGAATGCAAGACCAGTCAGGAAGGCCAAGGCAGAGATGGAACTGGGACTAGCTTCCCAGATTAAGGACAATAAGAAGTCCTTCTTTAAATACAGGGTTATTTAAAGAAGCTTCCGGGTAATGTGGGGCCCCTGCAGGACACGTCAGGAAATTTGGTCGTCACACCAGATGACAAAGCCAACATGTTTAATGATTTCTTTGCCTCCTTTTTCCTAAGCAGAGACCGGAACAATCATCCCCCCGCTGGGCTTCCCTCAGGCCCCAGGGGAGGCACACCTAGGCCAAGGGTTAGTGAGGAACTAGTTAGGAAACTTCTGGAGGGACTGGATGTATTCAAGTCAGCTGGTCCAGATGATCTCCACCTTAGAGTACTAAAGGAATTGGCTGATGTCATTGAGGACCCCTGGCATGGCTTTATGCACTCGTGGTGCTCTGGTGTGGTGCCAACATGGTTCCCATCTTCAAAAAGGGGAAGAAGGACCCGGGAAACTATAGGCCAGTTAGTCTTACCTCAATCCTGGGCAAGCTGTTTGAGAAAATTATTCTGGCACATATCCACAAGGGGCCAGCAGGGGAGGTCATGCTTAGGGGCACCCAACATGGGTTCATTAGTGGCAGGTCCTGTCAGACCAACCTGGTGGCCTTCTATGATCAGATCACCAAATCATTAGATGCAGGGGTAGCAGTGGACATTTGGAAGGCCTTCGACACTGTCTCTCACCCTGTTCTCATTAAGAAACTGGGGGACTGTGGCGTTGACACCCACACAGTCAATTGGTTCGCCAACTGGCTGAAGGGCCTCACCCAGAGAGTGGTGGTGGATGGGTCATTTTCAACCTGGAGGGATGTGGGCAGTGGGGTTCCACAGGGCTCTGTCCTCGGGCCCGCACTGTTCAACATCTTCATCAGTGACTTGGATGAGGGGGTAAAAAGCACCCTGTTCAAATTTGCTGATGACACTAAGATGTGGGGGGACGTGGGCATGCTAGAAGAAAGCAACAGGCTACAATCAGACCTAGACAGGTTACAGGGGTGGGCAGATGAGAATAGGATGGGATTCAACACCGACAAGTGCAAAGTGATGCACCTGGGGAGGAACAACCGGCACGATACCTACAGGCTGGGGAACTCCCTTCTTGTCAGTACAGAGGCGGAAAAGGATCTTGGAGTCATCATGGGCTGGCGGTGTGGGGATGCAGTCAGGAAGGCCAACCGCACCTTGTCATGCATCCACAGATGCATCTCGAGCAGGTCCAAGGAGGTGATCCTCCCCCTCTATGCGGCACTGGTCAGGCCGCAGCTGGAGTATTGCATCCAGTTCTGGGCACCCACTTCAAGAGGAATGTGGACAACATGGAGAGGGTCCAGAGGAGGACCACTCATGTGATCAGGGGGCAACAGGGCAGGTCCTACGAGGAGAGGCTACGGGACCTGAACCTGTTCAGCCTCCAGAAGAGAAGGCTGAGGGGGGATCTAGTGGCCTGTTACAAACTAGTCAGAGGGGAACAGGAGGCACTGGGGAAGTCCCTGTTCCCCCGAGCACTGCCAGGAGTGACCAGGAATAATGGTCACAAGCTGGCAGATGGTAGATTTAGGCTAGACATCAGGAGGTGCTACTTCACAGTCAGGGCAGCTAGGATCTGGAACCAACTTCCAAGAGAAGTGGTGCAGGCTCCTACCCTGGGGGTCTTTAAGAGGAGGTTAGATGAACACTTTGCTGGGGTTGTTTGACCCCAGTACTCTTTCCTGCCGTGGCAGGGGGTCAGACTAGATGATCTACTCAGGTCCCTTCCGACCCTAGAAACTATGAAACTATGAAATTATAAGACTCTGCCTTCATAAGAGATGGGCTGAAACTACAAAATCTGGATCTAGATTTTAAATCTTAGTTGCGTATCATATAAACTGCTTCTCTTCTATTAGTTGCAGAGAAGTAGGATTTCTTTGAAAGAGACATCTAATGAGTATGTGACAGTGAGTGGTCTTGAGAACCAACCTAGGAAGAGTTCCAGGCAGAAAGAGTTGTGAGAAGTGAGCAGATGGAGCACTAAGGCTGGTCTCTTTTGTGGAAAGGATGGATGGCAATGAGAAATGAAGGTAGATCTAGGGAGGGGCAAAGTTATGCAGCACCCTGAAGGCAAGAACATTAAGTCTGAACTTTAAATAGTAGAAAGGTGGAAGCTGTGGGTGGATAAAAGGAGTCATGTAAGATAAAAGGGTGTCACACTATTAGATTATGAGCAGGAAAATGATCACAGTAGTCACATTCTTCAACGATGAAAGGGAGGAGTAGCTGATGTGGATATCGGAGAAGGGGAGGTTGCAGTGACTGAGACAGGAAAGGATGAGGTCCTGGATGACAGTTTTAGCTGCAGTGAGAGAAAGAAAAGGTTGCTTTTAGCTGCAGAGTTTGAGAAGATAAGCAAGACCCCCTGGGGAAAGACATCAGAGAGAGGCCGTAATGTGGGTTGGGTCAGAGGAAGACTGGTTAAGAATAGTGACGTAAACTAATGAATTGTCAACACAGAGATGATAGGTTATTGCAAGGCCTCCTAAGTCCCACACAGCTGTCATCTGTCTTGACCTTGGGATTTTGCCTTGGCATTTTATGTTGGTAGGTCCTTTGAGGAACTAAGAACCAGGCAGAAATTTTTCTTTGTGGTACATTGTGATGCATATATGATTTAGGAGGGGAAAATCCATCCATCCGTCCATCATCACTTATTATCCCTCTGTCTATACCGGCGTGTTAGATCTACATTCCACCTGTTGATATGAATGGCTGAAATAACATGGGCATCTGGCATAGGAAGGAGGGTCCTCTATCTGTTTTGAGGAGTACTGGGCCTTGGGGCCTGGGGACTGGGCCTGTTCATGTCATGAGATGGCTCCTTTAGGGAAACAGATGTTTGGAGGAGCAGCAGGCAATCTGTAGAACTGGTAGCAGGTGTTAAGCAGGCAGCTAACCAGGATTAAATCTTGGCTCTTAGCTAACTTTGGGTGCCTCCAGAGAGAGCCATGGGAGTTGCTGTTTGGGAGAGGTAGGTGCAAAAGGGCTGTTTCTGCTCTGCTGTAACTTTCCTCCGCTCACGGATGGGGAAGGGTCTTGGGGTATAAGTTTGCAGAAAGTAGGAGGTAGCCAGAGAAGCTAGTGTCTCTGATTTTGCTAAAGGAAAGCCGCAGTAGGACAGGATTAAGGTCCCTGCAGCAAGGGTTGGTAGACACCTGAGAGAACTAGGTTGATGCTTTTACTTAAATGTTATGGCCTTTGTCTAAGGGAACTGAAAATGGAATGCCTGTCGGGTTAGGCTATGACATGAAGTGTTCTGATCTTCCATGGCTGTATGCTGTATATGGCTGTAACATCCCCCGACAAACCATTTACACTCTTTTGCATAGTAATGCTTCTTGTGAGCCACGTGACCTATTGTGTTATACCACAATGTAGCCTTGCTTGACACATTATGATATGCTAACAAAGTCAGTAAAGAACGGGGAGAAAGCTTAGAGAAATATTTCATACTGCAGGGGCCTTTGATAACTCCAAGGTCTTTTCTAGTCATATTTTGAGTTTTGCAAATTCTTTGGGGGAGAGGGAGTATGGAAGCGAGGCACAAAAACAAACCACAAACCTGCAAAGTCTCTCTTTTACTTCCTCATTTTATTTTGAGTTTGGGCCCTCATCTGCTAATAACTGTAACCTTACTTCTATGACAAATAAAGCTAACTATACCCTGTGGTGTAGATACTTTTCTCCCATCTGTTTTTTATCCTGTACTAGTAGATTGATCGACTGCTAAGCACAAGCTTCTTGTGGGTGATAGATTATACATAAATTGGCCAAAAGAAAGAGTCTGATCAGCAAAGAACAGCTCCAGTCTTGTCGCAACGCCGTCTTATCATCAGAACATTAGCTGAGGTAGCTCATTCATAAAGTAGGCAGCATCCTCTTTATTGTGCTCTGATATAATAGCATGTGAAGTCCATTTTTTAAAACTGAGTGCCAGTTAAATCTGATTCCCAATAGTTGAGCATTCATCATCCTAGTTTACACTAGTGCACCATTTGTTATAACTGCAGATGCTAGTAAGGCAGCCAAGACGACGGCAGTGATTGAACCATAACAAACACAACATAACAAAATTTTCTCCAGGTTAGCTATGGGTAATACAATTTTTGTAAACAGTGACTGATCCATTTCAAATTAGCACATTTCTCTGTAGCAAAGCCCACAAATAACTAATACTACAAGTGTAGGTATGCTTACAGTTTGGGGCTATATTTTGTGTATATCACCTATAAGCTTAGTATACAGACAAATTTCTATTAGAATGTAAAAAAAAGGGCTTCTGAAGCTCATAAAGGTAATTGAATACTAAGTTGAATTCTCAGTTCTGAAAAGTGTCAGTCAAATAATCAATTTTAAGACTCCAGTTTATGATGCAATTATTTTAATAAAAGGAAACTATAGGTTTTAGCAAATATCTCTAGTCTTTTATCCATTCTAGACAACACTGAACTATTGTCCTTAGTACTAAAGAGTATCCAGTTCAGTGATTCAAAGTATTCAAGCAACATTTAAAGGTCACTTCAGGCAGCTTTGTTCAAGATTCCTGCTTGCCTTGAATGTACTTATCTAGGGTGCTTAGCTGTAGCACAGAAAGCAAAACCAATAAAAATTCCTAGAGGAGACCAGCTGAAGAGTAATGATTCTCAGAGACTAATAAATATTTCTTTACTGTTAATAAAGGGCATGTTTTTTTTCTGTACGAGAGAAGGAGCAAGATCCATGGAACAGGAACCTTTTTATGACCTTTGGTAGCTCCCAGTCATTCATTATCTTAAAGGATCCATTACACAAGAAACTAGGTGCTGTGCAACATTGTTGAGACAAATATAAATAAAATATAAATATAATACATTTTAAAGGTTATAGAAAGCTAAGAAGCCGGTTTTTCTATGTGAGAATTTTCCACGAATAGGACATGTGTTGCTATAGTAGGACTTTAAAATACAACTTGATTCACCATAGATTTTCATAATATGATTCTTCTTTATTCTGTGTATTGATTTATTTATTTATTTATTTTTACCAGCTCCACTGCCAGTTCTATTTTGGAAGTCAAAACTTCAACAGCATTTCAAAAATTAAGAGTGTAAATAAAGATGGAAGGTTTATGATTTTAAGAACACTTTAAAATCTATGAAACTGGTCAAGATTTCTTTTTACATTGTTTTTGACTATTTGCCTTTCAAATTCAGGAAAAATGAAAAGAGGTCCCCTCCCCATTGCCTTAACCAGCTCCATTTTAAGTGTTAGATGTATTTCAAGGTTCATGTGCCCTTTTAAATTAACAACAAGCACCTAAGTCTCCTTCAGAGCTGTTGTTTCAGGTTGTCTGCAGGCTCAGGCAGATGCAGACTGATACAGTGACGTCCATTTTTTATTTTTAAAGCTAGTTTTGGAACCCAGGAGCTGGAGACTTATATATTTTAAATAAAAACCTTTGATTCTGAAACATTAAGTAGTCATGTCCAGAAAACCCCCAAAATGTTAGTTTTCCAAGTCACAGTAAAGCAGTCTATTTCAAACCCAGAATACACACACATTACAGAGGAGGAGTTTACCTGAATTGCCCTTATTTATAGTAGCTATATAAATCTCGCCTTCTCTTCTTAAGGGGGTGACAGTAGGATCAATGGCTACTATATAAGTCCTGTTTATACTAGTGCAAGCCACTTAGCCTGGGGCTGGGATTGTACCCACATCAGTACAGCTACACTCTTGCAAAAATCCCTTTTGTGGACCAGTCTAGTAGCTGATCTAGATGTGTTTGTTTATATTTTCTTTCCTCTGAACTCACTTTCTTTCCTCTTCACCCCCTCTTATAACTTCTGTACAACCATTTCTGCACCATGTTTCCACTTGATATAGGTCATGCTATATTTAATCCTCTTTGATCCTTGTTGATTATTTATGATTTAATAGAATGTAAATTCATTGTTACAACGTAACTGAGAAGCCATTCCAGGAGACCTTTCCAGACTGAAATAAACACATCACAGCTTTCCCACGTGCTTTTTATAATAAATTTAACCTTGCATGTAATTATCACTATAAAAGCATTATCATACTTTACAGCAGATTGTCCAGTGCCTGCTATACTGTAAGGAAATCCTGTCTGGCTGTTAAGACCCTCATTTTTAATTCAGAACTTAACTAGGATCTCTGCAGGTTGGATGGCGGGAGCTTGACACTGATCTGATCTTGCAACAACATATATTGGAGCCATTTAATTGAGATGAAAGAGTTATACTTTTATACTCATGTAACTTGTATCAAGCTCATTTTTACCAACTCCTTACAGACACTAGACCAAATTCTCCTCTTGGTTACACTGGTACAGTCAAACTGAAGGCAGTGGTGTTGTGCTGGTTTAACTGAAAACGGAAGTTTTGGCTGGTTGTTTTATGAATTTTCAGGGTTCCAAAATATTCCTTCTTTCCTAATGTTAGTACAGGAGTAATGTTTTCACCCCATTGTATGTCTCCCTTGTAAAAGCTCCAGCATCTGTTGATGTTTTAGTATTGGTTTTATACTCTGGTACTTCATGCAACTTCAAGATGCGACATTTAGTACAAAGTTTTAACCAATCTCACATAAACTATAAAGCCTCATTTTTTATCTCCAGATTCCATCCTGTCAGTCTATACTGCAGCTTATCTCCATTGTCTTTTATTGGTCTTTTTGAACTCTGTTGGAGGGCTAGTAACCCCAAGAACCAAAAGACGAATACAAGTATTTCTCTGTTCCAAAGACTATTCTGTACCTCCTGAACATCCGTTTGGCCTGGATTCATTCTTTCTTTTGAGCTAAAAGTGGACATAGGTGCTTGTTTCCCTTAGTTGTGAAACCACTTGAAAATGCATTTCTTTTAATGTATAGAAATAGAGTGGGAATCTGAGTTGCACAGAAAGTGTATTTCATATAGTTCTGCGAGCTGACTTACTTGCCAGTTTATTCATGGCAGGCCAAATCCTATAGGTCAGTTTCTACACAGACAAGCTCTCAATAACATTAGAAGTTTACTTGAGCAAGGATTGTATAAAAAAGGGCAAATTTTGCTATCGTTGTGGACTATAGCCTCAAACCTGGGTCATCAGCTTGCCAAGTATGGTCACTCAGCCTTCCCTACCACCCTACAGCTGTCCCCTTGGACTGGGCAAGCCTGGCCAGAAGCCTACATCAGGGCCTAGCTTTCTGCTCACTCCCTGTCACCAGAGTGACTGGTCAGGGTCAGCTGACCCTCCACTTCCCCCATATAAGGTCCTGAGCAGCAAGGGAAGTTTAGGTTAGAGATTAAGAAAAGTTTCTTATGAGGAGGGTAATAAAGCACTGGAACAGGTAACCCAGAGAGGTGGTGGAAGCTGTGTCCTTGAGCAAAGGTAAACAAAGCCTTGGCTGGGATGATCTAGTTGGGGATGGTTTTTATTGAGCCAAAGGTTTGACTAGATGACCTGAGGTCCCTTACAACCTTCATTTTCTGTGATTCTATGACAAGGAAGTATCTGGGCAATAGGGTTCAACTTGATCTCAGACTGCTTTGTTGTTCCCTCTGCCTCCTGACTGGCTTGTCCCTAGATTGCTTGCTTTTCCTGGTTGCTTCCATGACCCGTGATCCTTGAGTGACCCCAGACCTGGCTACCTATTATCTGGTATGACAGTTATGCATAAAGTAAAGGCATACTAATGGGCCTTTGATTGTTGGAGAGGCTGCAGGGGACCAGTTGTGGTCCCTGATTGCAGGCTGTCTAGTTCTAGTAGAATTTATAAATGAACACAGGCAGTCCTAATTTTGTATGTACCTGGTATTGGTACATACACTTGGAAGACCAGTCACAGTGAAGCTTTCTTCTGCTGTTTCCTTTCTGCTGCCATGCCCTGGTTGCTGGAAAGATGAGGGAATGGCTGGCACAGGAAATGAAGGAGCTGCCCCTGACAGTTTCCTGCCCATGGGGAGGTCCTTTGTGCAAGGGAAATTCTGAGAATTATTCACAGGATGAAGCCACTTGGTGCAAAATAACTGTAGGAAATTCAAGAATCAAGTTCATGGTGAGTAAGGGTGCTGAATCAGGCATTGAGGAAGGCCCATGAGGCTTAGATCATGGCATTTTATATAATGTATTCATTGGTTCTTTTTGACCCAAGACAAGGCACGTCGTCTTAGGAAAGAAAGTGCCTATGAGATTCTGTCTGTGGCTTTTGAGGGTTTCTATGCAATGTAGCACAATTTGTTACAGTATGGGAGACTGGGGTGATGCATTCTGTTTGAATACAAATCTGTAGATGTCAATGTGGCAGTTTAGACCCAACTTTTACAAAAATAATGAGTCTTACGAATCCCAATGTGAATTGGAATGCTTCAGTGCATTTAAAAAAACAAAAATTTACTGTTTAAAATAATGTCCCCCTGCTGGACTGGAAACTTGTACCTTCATTTGAAAGGGAAATGCACTGTAAAAATAAAACTGAAACAGAAGGTATGAGAACGCAACTTGACACTGTCACATTTTCATGTTTAAAATCTTCAATAGCTGGTAATTTGCTCTTAAGTGAGGAGAGGAGAGTTTTGGATTCTACTGATGAGGGAACTGAAATGGGATGGTGGGGTAGCATGATTGCCTTAGGTCAGTTTTCTGGAGGCAGGAGTATATATAATATAGGCTGGCTGGATGCCCAGCTCTATGCTCACTCCCCCAGGTCACACTCCTGCTTTATTGCACAAGCCTAGTTGATTGCATGGCATAAAGCAAATAATTAGCAACACTATGGAAAAAGTATTGGGAGATTCAGCATTAGGACTTGCAGCTTTATAATACTTGTGATTCTTATGGTTTGTTTAGCAGGTCATTTTTGTTCCCAGCTTCTGTCCAAAAGTCACTGGCTGATGGCAGAGGCAGCAGAAGCCAAGCTGGCAGAAGAGTAGTGATGTCCAGCAGAGGTTAATACCCCAGCATGCTTATCTCAGTGGGTCAAATAAAGGCAAGCAGGGGAGGGAGGATCCAGACACCTGCTGCTGAAAGAGGACAAGACTGCCCAAATGCTGTGGAGGATTGAGGATGACAGGCAGCTGTTTCCTGGGGAACCCCAATTTGAGCACTGCCTGGAGCTACTGAGTGCAGCATCGTGCTTCTGTCACCTGTTCCACTTGCGACTTTCCTTGGGGGTGGGTGAGGGTTTCCTTTTCTGCCTGGGGAAAGGACTGCTTGGGACTCACCCCAGTCACCTTAGAAACTGCCTCCTACCTCCTCCAGGCAGTGACTCACCCTGCTTCTGTGTATCTCTTGTTTCTTGGCTCCTTGCACTGCTTTGATCTTCCCTTTCTCTTTCTTCAGGTCCCATCAGCAGCTTAGGGGATTTCAACTCCACCCAACTTGACAGCCGAAAGTGTCTGGCTGAAAATAGCCACAGGGAGTTCTGAAGTCTTATATCACAAATATATTAACTCAAGTTCTTGGCTGGCGTGAGACCATATAATTTCACTGATCACAGTGGAGCCATGCAAGTGTATATTACTCAAGCATCTGGCTCAGCATTTTCAAAACAAAACCAACTATCCAGTGATGTTGTTGGGTGCTAAGCTAACAACTGGAACTGGTGCTTCCCGAGCTTTCATACCAGCTCCAGCACTCATGAGCACCTATAGAGATGGAGAGATCAAGAATGGAATGAGCATGGAGGCTGAACTATATTTGCATTGGTAGAAGCTGATAAAGGTTGAAGCATTTTGGTGGGACAACATGGGGAAGCCTGTATTTATTTGTATGGCTAAGGTAGCTGTTCTCCATATAGTCCCTCCGTGTGGACAAAAGGCTTCACTTTCCAGGCCTGGTAACACTACTTGCTGTGTGAGTGTCAAGTTCAGGAAAAGAATGAGCAGAAATAACCTCTTTTTTTTTTTTTATCCAGTGAAGAAGTGGTACCAATAGATGTTTGGTGAAAGATACCAAGTTAGGGGAGGTTGGGAGGGAGGGAGTAGGAAGTAGTTTTTGCACTGATTGAACTAAGCATGAGTTGTGGTTGGTTGTTGTATGATTTCCTGAAGGGGAGTTTTATCTCATTAACTATCTAAGCATTTACCTCATGCCCATCACTGTGATGTGATGCTTGACTTGGGTATTTCTATACATTTAGGTGATTCCCTTGGTGAAAAGGCGAATTCTGCTATACTTACTCATGCTGATTGAATGTGAAAGGGAAGAAACATAGTAAATCTTTCCAGACTCACTCATTTGGGCTTGGTGGCTGCTGTACCAAAATCATGTGGGCAGTTCAGCTATAAGCTGTGCTGCTTATTAATGATCAGTATGGGCTATTGGTTTCATAGATTTCATAGACATTTGGGCTGGAAGGGACCCTGGAGGATCATCAAGTCCAGCACCCCGCTCCAGGGGCAAGAAGTCAGCAGGGATCATAGGATCCCAGCAAGATAAGCTTCCAGATGTGTTTTAAAGGTGTTCAAAGTGGGCACTTGAACTGCCTCTGGTGGCAGTCTATTCCAAACCTTGGGGGCTCGAACACTGAAGAAGTTTTTTCTTATGTCCAGCCTGAACTGGTCACAGTGGAGTTTGTGACCGTTTGATCTTGTCATCCCTTGGGGCGCTCTGGTGAACAGTTGTTCCCCCAGATCCTGATGTGCACCCCTGATAAGCGTATAGGTGGCCACCAGATCACCCCTGAGCCTGCGCTTTTCCAGGCTGAATAGCCCCATTGCTCTCAGCCTCTCATCATACGGTCTGTTTTCCTGACCTCTGATCATGAACATGGCTCTCCTCTGCACCCTCTCAAGCTTCTCCACATCCTTTTTGAATTGCGGAGCCCAAAACTGAACACAGTACTCCAGCTGCGGGCTCACCAAGGCCGAGTACAGTGGGAGAATGACGTCCCAAGATCTGCTTGAGAATCATCTATGGATGCAAGCCAGCGTTTTGCTCACTTTACTAGCAGCAGCATCACACTGAAGGCTCATGTTCATCTTGTGGTCAACTATGACCCCCAAGTCCCTTTCATCTGTAGAGCTAACCAGCGTAGCACTACCAAGCCTATGTGCACGGTGCAGGTTTTTCCTCCCAAGGTGGAGAACCTTGCATTTCTCGGTGTTGAACACCATCAGGTTCTCGTCCGCCCATTTTATGAGTCTGTCCAGATCTGCCTGGATCACCCTCCTGTACTCAGGTGTGGATGCTTTACCTCAGAGTTTGGTGTCATTGGTGAACTTGGCCAGTCCACTTCTGACACCAATGTCCACATCATTGATGTAGATGTTAAACAGTGTAGGTCCTAGGACAGAGCCTTGTGGCACCCCACTGGTCACAGCACACCAAGATGATTGGCTCCCGTCAACCACCACCCTCTGGGTTCTACCACAGAGCCAGTTCCCCAGCCAGTGGATCATGGTGACATCAAGGCCACAGTTAGCCAGTTTAACCAAGAGGTGTTTGTGGAATACCAGATCGGAGGCTTTTTTAAAGTCGAAGTATATGACGTTGATCTCTTCCCCTTTGTCCAGGTGATAAGTCACCTGGTCATAAAAGGAAATGAGATTGGTCAAGCAAGAGCTACCCACAACAAACCCATGCTGGGTATCCCTCAGGATAGTGCCTTCAGCTAGCCTGTTAAGAACAGTCTCCTTGATAATCTTTTCCAAGACTTTCCCCAGGATAGAGGTCAGGCTGATGTTCCTGTAGTTTGCCGGATCTACTTTCCTTCCTTTCTTGAAAATTGGCACAACATTGGCCCTCTTCCAATCATCGGGCATTTCACCAGAGCAGCAAGAACTCTCAAAGATCCCTGCCAGGGGCTAAGCTATGATGCTTGCCAGCTCCCTAAATACCCTTGGGTGTAACCCATCAGGGCCGGCTGACTTGAAGGTATCCAGTCTGTCGAGGGGTTCCTTCACGAGGTCAGCTTCGATGGAGGGCAAGGAATCTCCCTCACCTGGGTCTCCCTGACCCATAGTGGGCAGGGCTGCCCCATGGGGCTGATGGAAAACTGATGCGAAGTACCCATTTAGCAAGTTAGCTTTTTCCTGGGTGTCAGTTGTCAGTTGTCCCATCTGGTTTAGCAGGGGTCCAATGTTACCTTTGCTTTTCCTCCAGCTCCCCACATATCTAAAAAGGACTTTTTATTTTCCTTGATATTTGTAGCTAGCTGGAGTTCCACCACAGTATCCCCTGTGCCTGTTCCCCAAGGATTTTAACCCAGAGGGTCTCAAGTCATCTACCGTGGGTGCCAGTGTCAGCTTGCAGAGACACATAGCTTTTCTTGACATAGAGAATTACACCCCTTCCCCTTTTGTCCATTCGATCCCTCCTGTACAGGTTATAGTAGTCTATACCTGTGGTCTAGTCATGGGTGGAGTCCCACCAGGTCTCTGTTATCCCAGTGACATCGTAGTTATTTGCATTTAGGAGGTGAACAAGTTCCTCCTGTTTATTCCCCAGGTTCCTGGCATTTGTGTATAGACACGCAAGTGTCCCTTTAGGGGCTCTTGCCTTGCCTACATTTTATCCTGGGGCTGGGGTGGGATCCCTTATGTGCCTTGACCTGCTGGCTTTGCAAGCGCCACTCGGTGGGCCAGCAGTGGCAGTAGTCCCCCCCCCATCCTCTGGCGGGCTTAGTTTAAAGCCTGGTGGAGCAGGCCAACCAGTCTAGCTGAGAAGAGTCTCCTCCCCAATGGAGAGAGGTGGAGGCTGTCCCTTCCCAACAGCTTGCTGCCTCTCTCTCCAAAGAGCGGACTGTGGTCATGTAAGCCAAAGCTTTCCCGATGACAGCAGCGCCACAGTCTTTGGTTGACTATGTGGATCCCCCTCTCTCTCCTCAGCCCATAGCCCAAGACTGGGAGGATCGAAGAAAACACCACCTGTGCCCCCAGACCGTTTAGCTCCGCACCCACATCCCATGAGATCTCTGGGTTGTCTCACATGTGGACAACCTCTATTTGACGCAAGAAGTCTACGGGCCTCATGACCCAGCTAGGAGCACTCCGAGCTGTGACATTGGTACCCACATGGATGAGGAGCATGGGATAGCAGTATATGGGCTGGAGGAGTTTAGGGATCTTATCCACAATGTCACGGATGCAGGCCCCCGGGAAGCAGCAAACTTCCTTGGCTAAGGGGTCAGGGTGGCAGATTGCCTCCTCAGTCCACCTCAGGATGGAGTCTCCTATGACAACCACTTTGTGTTTGGTCTTGGGGAGAGCGGGGGAGGTAGCTACAGTGTCCTCTGTGCTGCCTGCAGAAACTGGCAACTCAGCAGGCTCTGCTGGGGCTGCAAGAGGCTCATACTTGTTGCAAAGCTCCAGCGGGGCAGGGGCCTTGGTGCGGCGGGCCCTTGACTACCTTGGTTCAACTCCTTGGCTGGATGGAAGGGGAGGTCCCTGGGTCCTCCCTTGTCCTGGAGGGAGACCATGGTCTTCCCTCTGCCTCTTGGGGGAGAAGGGCCTGGCAACTGGAGTCTATCTCCTTCTCACAGTTCCTGATGGCACGCAGTCTCTGAACTGTGGCCTGGAGCTCCTCCAGCTGGTGCGCCAGAGACCCCAGTAGGGAGCAGACCCCGCAAGGGGAGGTGGCCATGCTCCTGGGCCCTGGAGCCTGAAAAGGGACAGGCAGCTCCCGCAGCCGAGAGCCAAAGGCTCTGTTTGCATGAAGCCCAGAACCATGGGATCCATCTGGATGGCTGTCTCTGAGGTGCCGGGGGGGTGGCCCTTGGGGTACGGTGCGTGCCCATCCGTGTCATGCCGCTGGTTGGCTGGCTACGGCTGGGACTGCTTACTCTGGGGAGCTCACAGGCAGGGCCTTGGGCCCTCCCGCTCCTGTGCAAACTCCTGCACCAGGCTCAGGAGCTCACCTGTTTGTGTGGCCTGTTTGCGAGGCTCCGGTTGCACGGCTCCCTGGGGTCAAGTAGGACCCGGGTGGGCATGACCCTCCTTGGTCCACTTAGCCCATTCCCTGCTGGCTAGATCTCTCCCTCCATGAACCGCTGCTTAGCTGCCAGCAGGCCAGGGCTTGTCAGGGGTCCTGGGGTTGCTGCTGGGGTCCCTGGGCTCACAGGGGCACAGTGGGCTTACATCCGTGCGTCTCGCACCAGAGCTGGGATGCTGGTGAGGCTTATGCTGTTGCTGGACCCTTTTTAAACTGTGCGCATGTGCAGAAGGGCCAGCCGGCGCCTCAGTGCATTTGGGGGGCTAAGGGGGGTCCCTCCCCTCCACCAAAGTAAGGAACAAGTGGGTGACTTCCCCCTAAGCCCATAAGCTCACCTGCAGGGGGGTTGTGTGGCTTCCTGGGGGGCTGAGCCAAGTAGGAGCTGGGGGTGGGGGCGTGGCCCTCCTTGGTCCACTTAGCCCACTCCCAGCTGGCTAGATCCCTCCTTCCATGGGCCCCTGCTTAGCTGCCGACAGGCTTGTCGGGGTCCTGGGGTTGCTGCTGGGGTCCCTGGGCTCACGGGAGTGCAGCGGGCTTACACCCATATGTTTTCCATAACACTTTTTAATGACTTCTGCATTGTCTTTACCATATACTGACCAGAGAGAAATGTGTGCCCTATGTTAAATAGTTGAATTGTGTGAATAATAATTGAGTGAGTGGCACCTTCAGTCTGGCTGAACATAGCTGTTGGCTATATTGGGGATATATAAACTTTCAGCCTTCCATGCTCTGCAGAATCAATTCCTAATGTATCCTCAGCTCTTGATAAGGTATATTTTGCCTTGAATTTGGTAGTTTGACTAAATTTTACTGATGAGGTAGGACACAGCCACATGAAGTCATACTTTTTCCAGATGAAACTATGTAGGAGAGGAGAAGGGAATAAAGACATAAATTCCCTCATGAGCAACTTCCCCGCCTACACAGGCCTTCTGGACTTCCCAGCTCAGCTGTACCTGTAAAGAAAAGAACAATCTGTGTTCCAGGTTTGCAGCCACAGAGGCTCATTACACCGATCAGCCTTTCAGACCAGCTGGTTTTCTTGACTTCATAATCTGTGTGATTTAAGGGTGGCTGTATTTCCTTGGCATTTTGACAGGCTATAAATAGTTTTAGGCTAAGGACAGAGATTATACATAAATCAGTAAAAGTGATCGGAAAATTATTTAAATCTGTAATACAAAAGAAGTTCAGTGCATATAAACCAGTTTTGGCCATTTGAAAGTAGTTTAAAATAAACCTGGATGGATGTAGTATAAGATTTAACTGATTTAAGTCAAATTGGTTTATTGAACTTTTGTCCTAGATCCTCTCCAGATTAAAACTTAATTTGCAGTCCCCCCAGCAACCCAGGATGCTTTGCACCTCCTCTGCAAAGCCCCCCTTGCAGATTGGGTAGGCTAGTCTTGGTCCAAGCTGTCTGCTCCAACTAAGCAGGGAGACATTTTCTAGTGCCCCCCACCCTGCTTCCTGGCTTCTGGTTTGGGCCACACTAGGCATGTGGCTTCATTTTCAGAATCAAAAGTGAACGTCTGTTCTTTTGCTTATCAGGTCAATCTATGCCAGTTAACCTGCAAAGATTGAATACATTCAGCTTCAAGCTTTTTAACTATCTCTACTTAGCCTTAGAGTTAATGAGGTTAGCTCCTATTATATCACATTAGTGTTTATTCAAGTTAATATAAAAAAACTCAGGAACATATTACAAAGTAATTGAGCTAGTAATGTTTGACTAGTAACGTTCTGGTTCAGCACGAACCTTTTCAAAGTTCTGTTTCGGCTCCCTATCCGTTAAGAATACAGATAGATCTAAAAATCCAGCAAACTAGGAATTCACTTTCTTTATATTCGTATAGGAAGAGACTCATATCAAGCAAAATGGAAAAGACTGTGTGTCTTCAGTTTGGATAACATATGACCTTGACTAAACTAATTAACATTTTTGGATACTTTGAAATTAGATTAAAACTGATATAGAACTAAATAAATGCCCTATATCCCAGTTCTTTTCTCATATCTTTTGTTATTCCTGACCCATGTACTGTTTAAGCCTACCAAATAAATGTAACCTAATCACCATGTAACAGAGGGGTTCATCATTTAAATAAACCAAGCAGCCCTATCATGAACATTCAAGTAGAAAAATGTTTGAGAACTAAACATTTTGTCTTCAGTGGACAAGAAGTTGTTGTTTTGTCTGGATGACATGTACAAAGGAACAGGAGCTAAGCTCATGCCCAAACAGGGTTCATGCCCAAACTCCCCTACGTACATCAGAAAGAAGTAACCAAGAGTGCATTCCATACCATTGGCCACGTAAGCGCTGTGTGGCTGGTCTATAGGCTGCATCAGGCCTCACGTACCAGGATTAGCCCCTGTGCAGCTTCAGCTGGTTCCTGTTTGCCAGAATCAGAACCTGAGAGCCACTGTGCATCAGGATCAGGCCCTGTGCTGTCATTGCATATCAAGATTGGGTCTTGTCCTGGGACTGGGGCTCGGAGACCCATACTTACTCTGCCGAGCCCTATTGGATTAGAAATGGAAATGGGATCAGCCCCTTTGTGCCCAATCCAGTGTGCAGGGCCATGCTATCTAGCCCATGGGGTTCCCAATGGGTCTGGAAATCTAGCAGCAGGGGAATGGTGGCACTGCTCCCCCACTTCCAATTTTTGAGCTTGGAGTGGCCCCATGGGCCAGATGACACAGCAGCTGGAGAGTAGGCACCCCGCTCTATACTATTCAAGTGTCCATTTCATGCTTGGTTTCTTCATCATGCCCACAGTTACAGTACTTGACTGTATTGAACTAATTGGATAGCTGCATTTCTTTTTCCTCAGATATGTGTCTCTTTCTATAATATCTAAAGTGTAGCCTATGAAAATCCGTAAGATGGTTTTCATCCTTATTAGTTACCATTAATGGATGATATTTCTATCTCTTGGACTCAGATGTTGTGGCCAGATCTGGGATGAAACTAAAAAACTCATTCATCTAAAAAGATGATCTTAGGCTCTAGTGACTACCTTCCAAATCATTCATAATTCCCAGATGAGTATCAGCTGAAGCGATGTCTTTTTTTTTTTCTCTAATGTGTGTGTGTATTGGAATATAGTGGCATTTATAACAGAATGTGGATTGTAAAGAAAAGACTAAATATTCAGAGAGTCTTCTTTGTGTTTTCCATGCAGAGCCTTCAGTGTTAGCCAGTGGACATTTATACTTGCAGATTGAATGTAGAGACATGCAGTTTCCCCATTTGTATGCTTCAAGGTGGGTTTTGTACAGGCAACTGCGTAGAAGAAAAAAATGTTTTTTCTCATGAGTCTAAACATGTTTTGTGGGGTTCTGAGCACACTTCAAATGCCTCATTTGGGATTTTATTTCTCCTTTCATCCCCTCCCATCATGCTGATAGTTGTCATTACATGATTTCTTTTACTGTATGTCAGACCTGATTGTAGCTAGTCCTGGGAAAGGGTGTGCAAAGGGAATGGTATAGGAAGACTCTGACCTGTGCAGCTATAACTTTCAGGCCTTGATTTTCTGGTAGTCTGAAGCAAGAGGGAAGGTGAGATCATGCTTCTGTCATTCCTCACTAGCAGCACAGTTGGTGGATGCAGAGCTGAGCACATGCTATGGGCTTCTAATGGTGCTTTGGCTTTGGAGTGTGCTTATCAGGAGAAATTTGGTTAAACTCAGCCAAGTGTCCAGATGCAGCTCACTCTCTCTGCATCCCATCCTGCATGCCCTGACTGTAGAGGTCCTTAGCTATCAGTGCAGAGATATGTTTCAGATGCATCTGTTGTGCCCGTCCTTTGAAGTATAGTATTTAGTAGGAAAAATGCAGGCATGTGAAAAAGCCAGAACAGATCAATCCTAAGTAGATTTTTTATGGTTGAAAAACTAAACCATTTGCAGCTGTAAGACATATTTGCACTATCAAAGTGTAGGAAGCATTTTGTAAGAGTGAGGTTCTTGGTGTGCATCCTAGGCCATGCTAAGACCACTACCTTACAGTCATCTCAGGATGTAGTGCTGGCTATGCTTCATAGCAGGGTTTTTTAGTGCGGTACTTGGGTACCATGTACATGCGCCCAGTAGCTGAAGGATACAGGTTTCTCCTCTTTTTTTTTTTTTTCTTGGGGCACATCCATTGAAATGCTTGGATTGTAATTAGCTTTTTCTTCTTAACTGTATCTTCAAAGCATGTGAGAAGCCATAACTCACTAATCCTCACATTTTAGCAGTAAATACTATTATCCCTGCCTTTAATGTAGAGATGAGGACACTGAGACAGAAAGCTGAAGCGACTTGCCCAAAGACACAAAAACAACATCCAGCCCTGCAAGGACTATTAAATGCATAATTTTATGCAGATGGAAGTCAGTAGGGTAAATAAGCAGAGAAAGTTAAGCACAGGCATATATGTTTGTAGGGCTAGGTCATCTGTTGCTGGACTGGAATCAGGATGTAGGTGCTCCCAATTTGAGTTGCATGTTCTGTTCTCTACACCAGTTTGTCTCTTGGTGGTTTTCCTTGTGAAAGTAACATTCTCTGTTTATTATGCATGACACGTTTCTTTTATATGAAAGAGGAAAAGATGAATGAAGACCTTCTGACATTAAGAAGCCTGTAGTACAGAACATGAATGGCATAACACATTTGTAAATTTTAAGGTTCTTAATTTTGCATTCATATAAAAACTCATAGCAGCTGTTGTCTATGAGGAAACTTAATTACTTTAGTACCTAACAAGTAACCTTAAACCACCCTTGTCTTTGTTTTTTGCTTTTATAGGTTTGCAAAATTTAACACCTGAGTTGGTGTAACTTGTGGCAGCTCTACTGAAGTCAAGAGAGTAATATTAGCTTGCACTTCAGAATTTGGCCCATCAAAGCTCATGGAGCTGCTGAAAATGATGCTCGTTCTTCTTTGGCTAGGTCATCAATGGGTTGCTTCTATAGCTATGCCAACAAACATGTTTGGTGTAGATTCAGCTTATACTGACAAGTAGCTTATACCAGACCCTCAAATGAAATATGCTATACCAGCACAAGCACTTTTATGCCAGTATAGCTGCATCTACACTAGGGCTTTTGCAGGTATATAGAGGTCATGCTAAATCATATTCCCTAACTGACATTCCTGTACTGTCAGTTTTTTCTAATGTAGACCTGGCCTTCATCTCTCCCACTCTCTATCAGTTTGAAGCAGCAGATCAGTACGTAACACAGTGTAGTTGGTAGAACCAGCAGCTGTCAGTTTTTTTCACATTGACTGAATCCAGTTGTCACCAGATAAAGGCAGTTAATTACACTTAACTGGTTTAATGACAACCGTAGTCATTGTCCCACCTGCTCCAAAAGTAGTCTTGTGTTTCAGGTGTGTTGTTTTATGTTTAATTTTTACACAGCGTATACAACTCTGGTATGAGGAGCATTGCTGTACTTTGTAATCTTCAGCCAAGATTACTTTCAGTAATGCAACTATTTTAAGCAATGTTGATTGAAGTAACATGTACTGGGAGAGGAGAGGTCACTTAAATTCCAAGATGGGCAGATAGAGGCCAATTTGCGTGAGATCTATTTACAAAATCTGTCTTTAGCATGCAACATTTAGTGTTCATGGAGAGCCTTGAATTGACCATGAAGACCAAATTCCCGTGCTTATGCACAGTGCAGGCACAGCCATGGGTAATACAGGCTTTCCCTTTTCCATTGTGTTTCCACTGTATTCTGCAAAGACTTCTTTTTAAAGGAGAGAAATGAGTGGTACAGGTTTCCTTATTCATAGAATCACAGTCACATGAATTCTCTTCTGAGAAGGAACCTATGTCTGGTTAATTCTTCTGCAGATGTGATATTGTTTGTGGCATGCTATGTCCATTGTTATTGTCTTCTTCTTGGAGGTACCCACTAACATTCATTTGGTACTAGCCATCTGCTGTGTTTCATTTCTCTGTAATCCAAAGAAGCCTTTGTTTTAGACAGGGTCATAGCAATAACTTTTAATAACAACCAGCACATTTTCTTTTAGAGAACTATTGATTTTAATTTGGCAAAAATAGATGTAGCATGTATAATGAGCCTCACAGTAACTATGGAACAGCTTCTGCTTGCTTAACCAAGCAGGTTAGCAATTGCTTCTTCCTGGCTTTGGACATCAGATTTTCTTTTTATCTTCATTTGGCCTCCCTCATCCTGCAGATAGAAAGAGTCTGGGGTCAGATTCTGGCAGGTTTCAGGAGTCTCTGTGGATTTAGCACAGTAGCCAAAAGGTCAGTAGCCAAAAGGGAAAGCGATGCAATAAACTCAGACAAAGCTTATGGAGCTAGTAGTATCTTGTCTATGTCACTGCACTGGTGGGTGAGGGTGTGTTCAGCCTCAACCGTGTCAGCACCCACCAGTGCAGTGACATAGACAAGATGCTACTAACTCCATAAGCTTTGTCTGAGTTTATTGCATCGCTTTCCCTTTTCGCTACGGTGCTGTTATTCTTATGTCTCTGGGCTTGATTACATGGGTGAATTATTTCCTATTAAACTGAACTAAAGCATGCTTTGAAAGTTCTGTGTCCTCAGTTTTCTAGTACATAATAACTGGCCTGGCATTGTGTTATTTGTACTCATATTTGTAACAGCCCTGCTCTTTCTTCCACACTATTCCATGTTCCTTGAATGACCCACTAGAACTTTACTTCATCACTGTAAAGTAAACAAGCTCTATCTCCCTTCCTCTGTGCATGTTTTGTCTTGTTTAGTATTTGTCTTGTAATTTAACTTCAATCCTGAAAGGTGCTAAGCATCCCTGCATGGAAATGTCTCTGTCCTCTATAGGGTGTCTGTGGCAGAGCACAGGTTGTATCTGCCACTTTAAGAGACTTGAGGAGGCTGTGGAGCAGCCAGCAGGTGCAGTTAGGCCTAATTAGGTGGTCATATGACCACAAGAAGGCACAATGGGTATAAGACCAGGCCCTGAGGAGCAGAGCTAGCAGTTACTGCAGGGAGCTGTAGGATGAACATCACCCAGCTGGAGAGCTGCTGCTCCCAGAACACCTGGAGATCAAGGGTAGGAGCTATGGGGATGGAGAAGGTTCCTGGTCCTGGGACATGACCTGAAACTGCACCCTGCTGGGGTTGGATGCTGTGGTGGGGGTGCCTGTGGTGGGGCAGTCTCCAGGAAATGCCACACCTGTGCCTCTTTGGTGAAAGGTGAGTATGGGATGACCTCGTGAGTAACCCCAGAGAGGGGACTGGCTTAGGGGTCTAGGCATGTCATCAGAGACTTGAGGCCCAAGAGGCATATGGCCCAGGAACCCTGGTGAGGGGGCAGAGTAGAGGCCCAGTAGGGCAGAACAGTTGGCCCAGGAGTGGTCCAGAGAATAACTATATGGCCCACAAGCTCGGAGAGTGGGGACAGTGTTTGGGCGGGGCCTGAGAAGGCAGATCTGTAAGGCAGAGAGGGCTTGATGCTCGAAAACCTAGCTAGAGAACCTTGGCTGGCCCATGCTGGGGCCAGGACCATGAGGGTCAAAGGGTAAGAACGCCCGCTATGAGGGACGGCCAGAAGCTAGAGGCCTGGAGTCCCAACTGGCCTGAGGCAAGGCCAGGGCCTGTGACACCAAAGGTCCCGGAGGGGGCCACTGCTGAGAGAGGAAGGGGTCTAGAGAGTTTTGCAGCCCAGGTTGATGGCAGAAGTTAGGCTGCCTGAGCAGGAGGGATCCAGGTTGGGGTCCAAACATCAGACGAGAATATAGCATGGTCCAGTTTGGGGCCAGAGCCATGTAGTGATGCCATTTGTGAGGCATGGGACATAGTGTAGGGATGGTGTGGAGCCATGTATTACACCCTTGGCACTGGTCATTAAATGGGCAGCTTCCAGCCTTGAAACAACTATTTAGTTACAGCAAAGGTGTGGCAGAAAAGTCAGGTGGGTGGACTGCTCTGAACAGGTGGGTGGGCCAATAATTGGACCAGCCGTGAGATTGTCCCCTGTCACAGTGTCCTATTGTTGCCAGTTACAGTAATATTTGAGCTCCTTCTTCAAAAGATGAAGTGATATTCATGAGGAGAGGGTCTCTGGGTTCATCTCCACTTCTGGATTTATAGAATACCCTCTGATGGGAGGGTAGAGCATTTCTAGGAAGGATGAGAAAATTCAAGGGAGAGGAAGGTAATTTCATGTGAATGTTACAGGGAGGAAAATGGTACTTTTGCAGTGATGCTCATGTTATAAATTCATCACCTCTCTTTATTACATAGCCAGATTCCCTCACCTGAAGATAGCTTGCCCTTAAACCTCATATTCTTTGTGACTTCTGTGGTCCCAGAAAAGCACAACCACCCTCAATTCCCATTGATAGCACTGGAACCTGAAGACACTTAGTTCATGGCTGGATGCAATTCTTAGTATATAAGATCTTTGCAGAAGTAGACCCATCATCTTTTTGGTCTCAATTTGTTACGACCAGTTTTTTTTGTTGTGGTGATATTTGATTTCTTTCTAAGTTCCAGCTGGTAAAGTTGCATGATGACTTCAGAAGCTCAGCTTTCATTAAAAAAACTGTTTTTAACTCTCATGGTTGTGAAGAAAAGCTTGACATTATGAGACAAGCACACCGTAAGCTGTCAGAAACCAGAAGGCTAATCAGTGTATTTTGTGAAGGAGCCAAGCCTTCGACTGATTACTTATGGGTGGAGTAACATTTTCAGCCAGGCAGTTTCATTTACCCTTATGCTAGGTTATAAGGTCAGGGAAGCCCACAGAGGCAGGAAGTGCTTGGGCTGGGTATCTTACTCCTCCTCTTCCCATCTGTGGGTGCCCAATCTATGGCTCAGTCTGACCCAGAAAGCGAAGAATGCAACTCTCTCTGGTAATATTTTACTTTGACAACTAAACTGCAGGGCAGAGTAGAGCTGCACAGACCGACTTTAGGAGATACGTTTACCCATTACATTTTCAGCTATTATAGCAATTGTCACAGTAACCAGCATCTGACAGAAGGCACTTGACGTTGCACAGGAAACCCTGAGATAGAGATAGGAAATGCTTTTACTGATAGGTAGATAACCCTATAACCCTTACATGGTACAACACAGCGACTGGCTTGCTTCTGAGAATGGAATGTTCCAGCCAGGCAATTTACCAGCAGAGTAGGTGTGTGCGTGTCAGCTGAATCAACGCAGTGGCAATATTCAAACATTGGAAGAAAATGCTGAGGATAGGCTTGTCATCCAGTGCTATTGAAATGATGAATCTCCTTTTTATAACACTGTAAGGAGGAATGTGCATCTCGGGGAGTTTTCATTACATCAGCAGCACTATCAGTATTTCCCATGACCGTATTGCCATCCAACCATGCTCAGTACATAAGGATAAATTGAGCATCCATGCTTGCTCTGCTCTAAAGGTATGGAGACTTTGATAATACCCCCACACACCCTTTTTGGTGTGTGCTTTGTACAGTGAAGTCATAGCAATCCTATCTGCATTAATTAGTACTGCTAGAGAACATTTTCCTTGGGTCCTTTGTTGAATGCATTAATCAAATCCATTTCCCATAGGAGATTATAGAGGTCTCTTTTGTTTAGTGGGATAGGGAGGATCCATGCCCATCTTTCCACCAATTCTCAAATGTCAAGTGTGTGAGGAACGTTATGGAAAGACAGTGCCTGGTAGAAATTTACTTTATCTTGTTAAACAGAATGAGGATTAGGGACTAGATTGTACAATCCTTTGGGTACAGACTGTCTTTACTTATGCCTTGTACAGCACAGAGTGCATCACTGATTAATTATTTTTATTTCGTTGCATCAATCAGTGGAGTTACACCAAGAAAAAACTGGAGTAGTTCAGGGTTGAATCAGGCCTTGTGTCTTCAGAACTCAACTCAGCATTGAACCTTTCAGTATTTGCAGTCCACATAGCAGACACTGAGGAGAGAAGTGAGAAAATCAGTTTAAAAAAGGGGAGGATAGGGGTGTGTGAAAAAAGAAGGAACAGTCAAACCTCCCAATTTAAAAAACAAACCAAACAAAGCCTAAATATGGCTAAAGAGACTATGTAGGAAACATGCTACATACGTGCCAATAGTGTTTTTTGTGGGTGGGGTGGCTCTTTCATCCCAAATACAAAGTACAAGTGTTTAACTAGATCTTTTTTTAAAATTGCCCTTCAGCAAGATAATGATCATGGATGTAAATGACATAAATCCAAAAGTTTTGTAAAACTTGGTAATTTAAATAACAGTTTATAAAGACTGCAAAACACTTCAAATCATTTGGGATTTGCTCACTCAAACATGAATCCTGCTATAGATAAAAAAAATACCATAAAATGGCTAATGCTTATTTACTGTACTCACCTGTTTCATTCTTAGGTTGTAAGGTGAAATAAGTTTGGAAATGTATCATTTACACAGGATCATGACCAAATTTTGATATGACTCCATTATGACCCGATCTAATCAGATGGCTTTTGAGTTGTTTTGTTTCAGGTTAAATGAAACCATTAAATATATATTTGGAATATATGAGGTACCTGGAGTACTGTGTCCAGTTTTTGGGACCTACGCTTCAAGAAGGATGTGGACAAATTGCGAAGAGTCCAATACAAAACAAAGTAAAAAAAAAAAGGGGTGGGGGAGGGGACTAGAAAACAAGACTTAAGAGGAATGACTGAAAGGACTAGGGTTGAGTTTGGTGAAGAGAAGACTGAGGGGGGATTTGTTAATAGTCTTCAAATACGTGAAGGGTAATTATTATAGAGAGGATGGAGGTGGATTTTTTTTGAGGCTGTAGAGGACAGAACTTGGAGAAATGGTGGCTTCAAACTGCAGCAGAGGAAATTTAGGTTGGAGTTTAAGAAGATCTTTCTGACTATGAGTGTGGTCAAACATTGAAACAGCCTACTTAATGAAATCATGACATTTCCATCCTTGGAGATTTTCAAGAGCAGGGTGGGTAGACATTTGGTTGGAATGGTTTAATCAGGGTTGATCCTGCCTTGAGCAGGGGGCTGAACTAGATGACCTTGTGAGGTTCCTTCTGGTCCTATTTTCCTATGATAGTTTCTTTCACCTAGCCACCCCTACCCAAGCAATTTAAAGTATAACCCACCTCCTCTATGTTTATCTTACTGAAAATAAGAGGTGATGGCCAACTTTCTTCTGAAGATGGAGTCAAATGGATCATAATCTCTCCCATGTACACTGAAATAGGACAAGTTCTCCATCTCGCTTTGAATGAAACTCGCCATTTCCACAGTAGAGGAACCAGCTTCTTGATTGCATTTTATGGGCAAAGAACAATGGCTTTCTTAATTTTTTTCAATTCTGCAGACAGCTTCTTAAGAATGGATGTCCTTCATCTACTTAATTCACCAGCCAACCTTAACTCCTTGGTTTGGTTCTCAAAGTATGAAATAATGCAGACAACCCAATAAAGATATTTTGTCTCAGGTCTTCCACGGGCCTTAGTTCATGAAATACTAGCAAAGACCATTTGAAGATGACACATCGTCCAAGCATTGCTCAGCATACTGTTGTTTCAGTAAGAGATATTTATTTCTATAGTAACAGGTTTGGAGGTCCAGTCAGCCTAGTGAAGATGGAAAGTTAACTTGTCTGTCTGTTCTTTGACCAGGGGTACAGTGACACAAATCTTTGTCTTCAGTCAAAATATAGAGACATGGACAGATGCAAGTAGAAACCAAGCAATGGCTTTCAGGTTTCAAATTAAATATGAAAAAAACATTTTGCTCCACTTTGAAAAAAGAGCATGCTTTAATCTGTTTGTTGGCAGCTATATTCTAAGTAAAACTATTTGAAAGCATTTGAAAAAAGGTAATTAATTTATTAGGCCAGTCTCCGGGAGGATATTTATTCATAACTGGTTGAAAGCTTTTGGATGAAACCATAATAAGCTGCAAATCATTTTTCTGAAATCTCTTGTGGCATTTTTCTTGGTAATATTTTCCCATAACCCTTTTTTGCCCCCATGTGTAACACATTATTCAAGGAAATTTCCTTTATGCTACTTTGCAATTAATATCAAGAGATATCACCTTAAACGGAGATGAATACTCACCATGTTTCACCCAAACTACAACCTGTCTCTCTCAGGGAGGGTTTGATGATGACTTCCATCAAAGTGATGTCTCTTCCCTGTTTTATACAACATGATAAACACAAGTCATGTTGCACATAACATGCTTTCAAAGCATACAAGACCCTTTGAATTTTGAGGGAACATTAACAGATAAACTCAGAAAGTATTAAATTTGTGTCTTAGTGTAACAATAGCCTTCTACATATTCTTACGGACTCCTGTAGAGAAACATTCTAGTCAGTTTTCACTATTGCAGAAAGCCAAGAAAAATGCATCCCAATGCTCTAAGACGTATGCATGTTATCTGGTTTCATATTATTACCATAGTATCTGAGTACTTTCTATAGAAAATCAATAATGACAGCAAAATCTCTAGAGGCATTCATAGATTCCCTGTTTCTTGTAGCATTCAGGAGAAAAGGTAGTAAACAATAATGTTTCAGGTGCTTTCATTGCTTAAAAATAGAGGCAATCGATTTTGAAAGCATAATTTGAAATATTCATAGGCCATGTACAGGCATTCACTTTCCAGCAGTGGAAAATTTACTCCACTTGAAATGTTTCTAGGAGAGGGAGCAGTACAGATGTTTAGTCTGCAACTGCCCTCTCTCCCCCAATTCTTGCACCTTACAAAGACTGGGATGATCCCAGTGTGGGGAAAGCTTGGGATGCTCCAGTTCTCTCATTCTGCATGACTAAACCAATGGGGCAAAGCCCCCTGCCCACTTCCAATGGGGATTCCAGTGTGAGAACCTGCTCACCATTGCTTGCCTTCCAGGGCCTCATTGAGCCCAGGGACAGCCTCCACAAACCCGGTTCTTAGCCTGGCTGCCTTCTCTTTGCTCCCCAGCTTTTAAAGCCAGCTTTTAAATCCCACTCCTTGCTGCTCATCTAAGCAGTGGGGAAGAAGAGTGGGAGCAGGGCGGGCAAGGGGACTCCATCTGGGCCAGGAGCTAAGCTCAGGGAAAGGCTCCCTAAACCTAGCCCCATTGGCTTTAAGTTGCTGTCTCCATTACTCAGCTGAGTGGTAGGGGTGGGTGGGTGAGGGGGACAAAGGAAAGTAGGAAGGGGGCAGTACAACTTTTGCTGCTTGGTACGAAGAGGAGGGAGCAGTGCAGCATAGTCCTTGCCTACTTCTCACGCTGGAAACCCTGGTGTGAGAAACAGGTAGAGAGCAGCTCCTCTCATCTCTTCCCCTCCTAGTCTACAAAATTGGTGGGAGCAGTTACCCACCATATCTTCTCCAGACTAGGATGATCCCAGTCTCTGGAAAGCACAGGGGTCTTTTCCTTGGCTCTACTTCTCCTGAGGACCATTTACAGATCCTTAGGCGAGTCTCGTCTGGGAGACTGAGCATTTTTATGTTTTCCTTTGACTTCACTCCTTCTGGGGATCAGAGGTAAGTGTACAGATGTTCAGTCTCTCAGGAGAAACTCTCCTGGGGGTTATTTCTACCTGGCTGTTTTGCAGAGGAGAGAAAAAATGGTTTGCTCCAAGAGAAAAAAAAAAAAAGAATCTCTGCATGCTTTTGGTTTCTACCAGGAGAATCAAGAGTCTCCCAGTAGAAACTGAACATCTGTACATGGACATTTATGTTGGAAAAATAGATGTTACCTCTCAGAAAAATGTCATGGGATCACTGAAGATATCACAGTGCAAACCTGTGCTCAGTCTGCAGTGGCTGCTGAAAAAGTAAGTCAAATGTTAGGATATATGCAATCATCAGGAAAAGGAAGGAGCAGCAAGAGCTGGAGAAATACTGAGTGGGAATTTTTTTTTTAAAAGGTGGCTGTTTCTGTCATAAGAGATTGCTGTGTACGCAACCCACTTAAAGGAGAAGTTTCATAGACTGGAAAAGGCTTTGAAGGCAACACTTAACAAAAATGTTTTCATTTTGTCCCCCAAGCAGTAACCACATCCTCTGTCTTTCCCCAGCTGCTTTTCTTTAACTGACCAAGTAGTGCAGTTCATCTGGGTAAAACTAACAATGTTCGGAGTGAGAATCTGTCACTTGGCATTGATGAGGAAACACTTCCTGCTGACCTTTCTCTTAATAAATTATGGTTTTGAAGTTTGCTCAGCTGTTGGGTTCAGGCCTGTGTACCACCTTTTGGCTCATATATGTCTACAACAGGGCAAACCAAGAGCAGGGCTGCTGTGTATCATTGCAAACAGTCAGCACTCTGCGTCTCTCTCTCTCCCTCGTACACACAATTATTACATGCTCTTTTTTTAGTAAACTAAAACAAAGACTGGACTGGCAATAAAGAAACCTGTGAGATATTTCTACTGTCTTCAACCATAGCTGGTTGCACAAATGTAGTATACCCTAAATCTGTGTCCAGGTGACTACTTGCTTCTGCTTGCCCAAAGAGAGGAAGATAGGAAGGAAGGTATGACTATAAATCTGTTCCTTTGTACAGAAGAGGTCAAATGCTGTATAAGTGTTCTGAGCCAGTCTAATCACCAGTGCCAACTTTTTCACTGAGAGGGAGCTATACTCTGAGAAAATGTGCCTTCCATACGCCCAGTGCTTCAAGTGAATGGTAAGTAGGGCTACGTGAAACAGCACCATTCTGTTTTGACTTCCATTTCAACATTTTGATGGGACAGTGTCTTGTTTCAAGTTTAGTTTAATTTAAAAACCATTGTTCCATTTAGTTTTATCGAAACTGTTTTGCTGTTTTGATGCTGTTTCAATGTTTCACCCATAGGCTATAATGGAGCAGCACAGTAACATTGTCACTATACCATTGTCATTTCTTGCCTGATTCAGATGAAACTTGCAGGGAAAGTAGCCCCTGCTGAGGTCATGAAGCCTTCCAAATTTCAAGGAGATTGGTGGAGGGGTTTTTGAGAAACTGCACATCAAGTGCTGACAAGCAAGACTTGTGATGTGTGTGTGTGTGTTAGGGCATGCCCTCATTGGCACTGGGGCTCTAAACAACACAGTAGTGTGCCCCAGTGAGGCTTCCTCCTCCACTACAGCCTCAGCCTGGTCCACCACTTCAAATGACAGGTAAAATAATAACTTAGTGAGCAGCAGCACAGTAGCACCAGCAGCATCTCAGGCAGCCAAATTGTGGCAGATCCTTTCTTTCCTCTCCTGCAGGAGCTTCTTCTTTAGCGTGTGTATTAAGGTGCACCCTCATTGTGTGACTGTGTGTGAAGGTGCACCCTCACTAGCACTCGGGCCTCTGCATGACATGGTAGTATGCTCCAATGAGGCCTTTTCTCCCCTACAGTCTCAGTCCAGTCCAGCACTTTAAGTAACAATGGGTAATAACTTAGTGAGCAGCACAGCAGTATCTCAGGCAGCCAAACTGTGACAGAGCCTTTCTTTCCTCTGCATCAGCTTCTTCTTCAGCATCTGTCAGAGAAGTCTCCCTGCCAGCCCCAGCCCTGGGGCTTAGATGTGGCCAGAGCCCTGCGTCTTTCTGGTTAGGTGCTAGGGGTATTGATTGAAGGACATGGCACTGGCAGACAAGGGCCTTTGGGTCAATCTAATCTGGTATGTTTTAGCAGACCAACTGGATAGTTACAGAAATGCATCTTAGCAAGCTTTCAGGTTGAAAAACCCTTGGTCAGGCTGAGGAAGCACCTACAGTTGGTGTGTGTATGTTGTTTCTGGATGGAAGGAATAGTAAAGAAGCCAGAGGCAAAAAAGCCAGTCATTGAAAATGGTGTCAGGGGGTGAAGGGCAGGCTAGGGTCGGGGGGAAGTGGGATGTAGCAGCACAGGTAAAAGTGGAGAGGTACCTGGGGAGTCTGGTATCCAGCAGGTTGTAGTGTGTCAGAATTCCAATGTCTATATTGAGTCCATGAGTTTTTGTACCTAGAAGGCTGATGAAGTGAAGTTCATAGGCCCGGCTGTGAAAAGTGGTCGTAACTGGTTCAAAACAGCAAAAACCAGTCAGAACCAGCAAAAACTGGTTGTAAATGGCTCAAACCAGTCAGATCTGGTCAGAACTGGCCAGGACCGATTCAAACCAGTTGGAACTGGTTCTAACCAGTTTAAGTTTGAAGCAGTTGCAACCAGTTGCGACTGCTTTCAGCTGGATAAGACAGCTTTGAACTGGTTCCAACTGGTGGACTCATCCATTACCTCGGCTTGAAGGAGAGCCCATCGGTGGCCTGACTGGTTGCACCAGAGCCCTTTGAGGGAGAGGTAGGCATGATGTCCACCCGGGCTGTTCCAGATGTCCGATATGAAGTGTAAGGCCACCTGCAGACCTGCCTTCGGCAGCTTCTCCCTCAAGTACTCCCTGCATGCATCATACATGGAGGGCACTACCGTCCTGCTGAAGGTGGTACAGGTGGGCTTTTGGTAGGATGGGGCCATGAGTCACCTGAACCCTGGCCACTCAACTAAGGAGAAGGGCTGGCTAGTGGCAGCAAGCATCTCCCCGGTGCTCTGGGTGATCTTGCTTGCCCTTGGAATGCACTCCCCCTTTCTGTGTGCTCTTCCCCCACTGTTCCAGGGTGGTCTGCCTCTTCTTTCAGGGGGGATGGAGGCTTTGGAGCGAGAAGGGGATTTCCCTTTGGGCACACTCCTGCTGGTGCCAGCTGAGGAGCAGCAAGGGCAAGGGGGAGGTGCCTGTGGAGATGCATCAGCATCCCCGTGGTGCTCAGGTATCTTGTTCCCATGCTCCAGCTGGTTTTGGCTTGGCAGTGCAAATAGATAGCATATATGGGATCATATGCCATCTTAAAATGATCCCAGACCACAGTACTCACTTGCTTCTGGGGTGTGGGTGCATATGTGGATTCTGTAGTTTCCCCCTCCTTAGCAGGCAGAGGCACAGCAACAGAAGGAGCGGACTCATCTGGGCCGCTTGCCTCCTTAACCTCTATCTCAACCACTTCTGAAGTGCCTTCTGGGAAAGGAGCCCTGGCTCTAGGGGAAACTTGAAGAGTGTGGAGCACAAACTCAGCTGATTTCCCCTCCCTCCCCAGAATTTCCCTTGCTAGGGCACTTAGATCCAGCTCTTCCCCTGACACTGGAAGGCTCAGCATGGGAAGTAAAATGGGGGTGGGCGAGACCGTCATGCTGGTGCTGCTGCTTCTTGTCATGGTGGTGGTGTTATGGCTAGTGCTGTTGGAAGGGATGCAGTCTCAGGCATAGGTAGGGGCACTGGCACTGTTTCTCTCACCTTGCTGCCTGTGGAAGCCTCATCCCTTCTAGCTGGAGGAAAAAGGCTGCATGTCAGTTTGGTGGGGGGGAGGAAATTTCATAGATTTCATAGACATAGGGCTGAAAGGGACCTCGGGAGATCATCGAGTCCAGCCCCCTGCCCAAAGGGCAGGAAGTCAGCTGGGGTCATAGGATCCCAGCAAGATAAGCATCTAATTTACTCTTGAAGGTGTTCAATGTAGGTGCTTGAACCACCTCTGATGGCAGACTGTTCCATACCTTGGGGGCTCGGACAGTAAAGAAATTCTTCCTTATGTCCAGCCTGAAACGGTCTTGCAGGAGTTTGTGACCGTTCAACCTCGTCATCCCTTGGGGCGCTCTGGTGAACAAGCATTCCCCCAGATCCTGGTGGTCAACCCTGATAAACTTACAGGTGGCCATCAGATCCCCCCTGAGCCTACGCTTTTCCAGCCTAAAGAGTCCCATGTCCCTTACACCTCTCTCTCTACCCCCTCTTCTGCCCCTCTCTGAAGGCTTGCCAGCTGCCTTTCCACCATGCTTCATGGTGTGTTTCATAGTGTCTTGTTTTTATATAAATTTATAAATGTATCTGCATTCCTATATAAATTCTATAAAAGGTGTGGACTACATGCCACAAGGTATAAATGTATCTCCCTTCCTATATAAATTCTATAGTGTAATATCCAATATAATTATAAAAATCAAAAAGAATAAATCAATGAATATAGTAATGAAATAAAAGGGTCCAGAAGAAATTAAAAGGTATTGTGGAATCCCACTTGCTAGGCTAGCGAGTAGGAAATCATTTAAATCAATGCTAGTCGTAGCCTTCATTGTGTAATGCTCCTGAGCTGCTGGAAGATGCTCAGTAACTGCCAGACCCCAAGGCAGAAGGCAAGCCATTTCAAACAATACTGCCTTTTATGCTGTTTTTCCATCCCTCCCCCAGAGCACTGGGATTGGAAGGGACCTCAGGGAAGGATGATAGTCACTGGCTAGCTACACAGTCAATATCAGAGCAGTCCTTCCCCCTCTCTCTCCTTACTTTTTGTTTCCCTGCAGGCAAGCCCAGCTTCAGCTCTGAAACATTTTGACTGCCCTCGTTTCATTTGGAAGCCCTTTGTTTAGTTTAAAATTTTGCTGTTTCGAGCTCGAAACAAGTCGAAACAGCATCAAAATGAAACAGCCAGTGAAATTTTGTACAGCCCTAATGGTAAGCTCTATGGAACCCTTTATTCAGGGCTTGTGGCTAAATGCTATAATCTATCCCTGTAGATTTATTTTCTTCTAGAAGTCAGGAGTCTTGAATTTTTATAGCAAATACTTATGTTATGGTAGTCCTCTGTAACAGGTCAACCTCCCCAGTGCCATCTTCCTGGCCATCTGTGCCTTATGTGGGGCACCCTTGGAGCCTTCTTTGGAATTCTTCTGTCCCACCCTAATCTCTGCAGCCATGTCTTGCTGGAAACTATTATGCAAGCGGGAGACTGCCTATTCTATTGGGTACGTTGGGGTCTCTCCTAGGATGGCCTGACCTCTGCTTTTTTCTCTAGCTAGGCCTCCCCATCCAAACTCACTACACAGGGTTTGACTCCGAGGTTTTCTAGCCTTTTTTTTTTTTTTTTTTTTTTTAGTGCCTGGAGGCTTGTGGCCCCCTTTCCTGCTCCCTTCTGGAGCCCGGCATGGGTACTGGCACCACAACCAGGGGGCCGCAAGTTCAAAACCAGGGTGCAAACCTGAACCTGCACCTGCACTGCATCAGTCTAAACAAAAAACCAAGTACATTTGCACCCCAGGTGTAACAGACTTCCCTGGCCTTTTTAAAGTCGTCCTTCAAGTGCCAGGATTTATGCCCCCCAGGAAGCTGAGCCCTCACTGGTGCCAGGGTCTGTGCCCCCCAAAAAGCTGAGCCCTCACTAGCACCAGGGTTCTCACTCCATAGTGGGTCCCCAAACTGAGGCCTCCTCCATCCCCTAATAGCTTCACCCAAACCACCGGTCTTATTCAATAATCACACACACACACAAAAATAACTGCACATGATCAAGCAAAGCAGCAGGTCAGCTTACATGAATTTGTTTCGGGCTTTGGCTCCACATCATCGGCTACTGTTCTGGCTGTGGTGCAGCCACCATCTCTCAGGGGCTTCCCCCTTCCTGCTCTGGACTGCTCCCCAAACTTCTTAACAGAGCTCTCAGAGGCACTGCTTCCTCCTCTGCTGTTGCCCCTTTACTGCCATTCAACCCAGGGTTTTTAAGTCCTGCCTCTTCTGGTCACCTAATTAGCTGTCCAGGTTCAGCATTTAACCCCTTTCTCACCAGCCCTCCGTGCCCAGAAAGTTCTGGCCTTACAGGGGTAAACCTGCTTCCTCATAACAAGGTTAGGGTTCCCTGTTACATCCCCTAATTTATCAGCAAAGCCAACCCTAACACAGCTGTGGAAGGAAAGCTGCAATCTCTTTCTATCACTTCCGCTTGGGTCTTGTGCCAGAAAGACTTATACTGAGAGAAGCCAGTTTTGCTTTACTAGCTTCTGGTTGGTGTACCAGGCAGCAATTCGGCTTTGTAGTCGCTCAGTTGCCAACACCCCAGGCCCTTTCTTTGCTCTAGCCATTAAGAACAGAATTAGTCATCCAGGTGTCACAATCCTTTCACTGTATTCCTGGTTTGGTCTCAAATGGATGCAAAAATGATAAAGATTTAGATGTTCTTTCTCCTACTAGATAGTTTTAACATTGCAGGATAGAACTGTGAGTGAAACAGCTTGTGGTTTATGTAACAGTTCTGCTTTCTTGATTGGTTTTTCTCTTCATCTCAGCTCTTACTGCCCTCTTTAGGCCTGATTCTTCTTTTATCCTCTAACTCCTGAATTACACATGCATAAGTGAGAGTAGAAGCCCTATGCTAGTATCTAGATAGCATCCTGATGTTGCTAATGCTGGCTTGTCACCTCTGGTGTTAACAGCCTCGGGAGTCCTACTGCAGACAGACTGCCAGCATTATTTCAACTGCCCCATGTAAACCCTGTCTGCCCCATGTCTGATCTATCAGACAGAACATCTATTGAGAACTACATGCAGGCATACATTTGTAAGACACAAGTGTTTTGCAGACAAACCTGATGTAGATGAAAACTGACTCATTAGTCATTTTAAGTTTTTTGAAAGAAAAGCAATGCTCTATCATCTTATATAGTCTACAAGTTACTATACAGCCTCAAGATTCTTTTTTAAAGTGAAAATAAACTAAATGCAAATCAAGCATGCCAGAGTTTCTGTTTAAAAAAAAAAAAAGTTTTGCATGCAAAATTAAATATTAACAATTCAAATCTTAAATAAGCGTTACAAATTAATAACATCCTGCAAACTTTTGCTTCCCAGCTGACTCACCTTTTGTCTCTCATTTTATACAGCAGAGTCCTCCTTTGATACTAGTAATAAACCCCACAAAATTCTGTTAAAGTTATTTTGCAGACCTGCCACAGCCTCTGAATAATCTTCCCACATAAGAGGGGAATTTATTCTTGTGGTTTTTCAATAGATACTTTGCCCATTTTGGTTAAGTACCTCTAATATTTTTCTTTTAAGTCTGAGGCTTTTACATATGCTTGCAGGTGGTTTTGAAAATGTAGCACTTGGCTTTTAACTTTCATTTACTGGTCTTTGATGAAAGAGGAACTAGAATCTTTTCTAACTAGTTTTCTTGCAACTAAGGCGGCAGCTTGTGTGAGAAAGGAACAACATCAAAGGCAAGAGGAAGTTAACTCAGGTGCATCTTTGGCAGATTGTCTCAAACATGGAATTTCCAAGCTGTGCTACTAGTTGGAAATAATGTTTCATTTTCTCCTTGGTTTTCTCAAAATTAAATTAACCAGCTTTTTCCTGGAAATTTTTGTCCTGTTACATTCAGGGTTAAATGCCCTTAATGCAGCATGGATTCACCATTCTGCCAACTCATCCATCACTGGATTGCCTGGGCTGTGTGCATGCATGCATGTGTTTTATAGGAGGTCTTTCCACGTGTTTCAGCAAGAAGTACAGGATTGCAATGGAGCACAATTTGCTGTTTAACTGATTAAACAATGATTTGCATAATCAATAGGGCTTATTGTTTCACTTATGAATACTGAGTAGGACAAACTGCTAGAGCCCTGTAATGGGTGACTGGTCCAAACTGGTCAGAATTGGGTTGCAACCAGTTGGAACCAATCTAAAGCAGTTCAAGCCAGTCTGAATGGTTTGGAAATGCTTTGAACTGGTCGGAACCAGGTCAGACTGGTTGGAACTGAGATAAACTGTTTGGTCATAGTTCAAGCCAGTCGGAACTAGATTAAACTGGTCAGAACCAGTCAGTAGTGGTTTAAACTGGCTGGAACTGTATCAAAGTCAAACAAGTTGGAACCAGTTCAGACTGGTCAGAACTGATGGGAACTAGTGCAAACTCAAACCAGTTGGAACCAGTCAGAACTGGCTCAAAGCTGTCTTATTTGGTTGAAAGTGGTCACAAATGGTTGCAACTACTTCAAGTCCCGACTGGCCCAAACCGGTCCCGAACGGCTGGAACTGGTTCTGACCGGTTCCAAACAGTTGTTGCCGATTCTGACTATTTTTAACTGGTTAAAACCATTTTTTGCCAGTTTGAGCAGTTCTGATTGGTTTTTGTCGATTCCAACTAGTTTGAAGTGGTTGCAACCAGCTTTTGCAGGGTCTGACCAACTGGCTCCAACTGGTGCCAACCAGTTTGGTTTGAACCGGTGCTGACCAGTTCCTACTGGTTTGGACCGGTGCTGGCCAGTTCTGACTTGCTCCGACTTTTTGGAATGGTTCAGACCAGTTCCAACGTTTGGACCAGTTGAGACCAGTTTGGCCTGGTTCCCACTGGTTTGGACTAGTCCCCATTGCTTCAGATTGGTTTCCACTGGTTTGGACAGGTTTGAACCAGTTCTGATTGGTTCTAACTGGTTTGAACAGGTTCTGACTCAGTGCTGACTGGTGTCAACCAGTCGGAACCCATTTGGACCAGTCGGAACCCATTTGGACTGGTCGGAACCGGTTTGAAGCCCTCGAGGGAGTGTAGCCAGTGGGTCTCAGGACCCTGAGCTGTCAGTTTGTGACTGGAAGTGAAGCAGCCCAGGCTTCAGACAGGTGGAGAATGAGGCCAGGTAATAGTGCTGCATGAAACGTGGGCAGCAGCTGCACCCAGTCTGTGTGACTCCAATTCATGCTGTTGATCCTTCCTTTTTTGTGAGCGTGGTACATTTTTTAGAGCAGTTCTGCAGGGATTTTTAACCAGGCAAAAGGTGGAGTACTTCTCCACCTGCATGGTGCCATTCTGGAAGGATTCAAGCACTAGCACTTAATTGCAGGGGAATTAATTATGAATTAGACTTCTAGATGGCAGATGCTCCCTAGCAGCAGCTTTCCATTGGGTCAGATTATCAAGCTACAGGGCAAATACGAGCAATGCCTATAAAAGCGAGCAGCTGCAAGAGAAAGGGAACATTGATCTTTCAACTATTAGAAGAATGTGACTGAGATGAAGCACTTGTTCTTTTTCAGATAATTTGTTTAAAGGGCATTTTTGGCACCCATCTCATTCCAGCCTTTTGCTTCATAATAGTGGCAGCCCTAAGCTGCTTGCTGGCATCAAGCCATGGTCATGAAATTTGACTTGTTTGCCTTGATTATGTGTTCAAGGGCAAGTGAGGTAGAATTTCTTGATTTCATACTTCTTTGACAAGGGGTTGGCTACAGGAATTTCCTTCCCTGACTTCTGTACAGTGACTTCAAGTTGTAGTAAATTCTCCTATAGTGACCTGTATTCGTGCCATCTCAAAGTTGTGTTAGTAAAAAAAAATAAATACTGTTTTACAAGTTCAAAGGAAGGAAAGTCAAAGAATCAGGACAATACTGTCCTTAACACACCCAACTTCCATGGAAAGCTTGAAGCACAATGTACTGTTAACTATCACATATTGTACTTTTATCTACATGAGGCTGAATTCTACTACTTTCACTTGTACTGAGTTGTATTTCTCTCTTCTGCTAAGTACGTTTAAGTCAGTGGGAGAGGACATATCTTTTAGGGGGGTGTGAAGTGGGCAATATTTGATTTGGATTTGGAGGCAGCCTGATTCGGGGAACAGTGATTCAATTCACTGATTAAGATCACTGACCCGATTTGGATTCGGCTGAATCTGAAGATTTGATTCTGATTCAGAGAATCAGCAATTCGGCCATAGACAAAAGTTTGTTTTTTCTACATATTTCAAGGTACCAGGCATGGCTTGTGAATGCTGAGATGGTGGGGCTAATTAAAATATTAGCCTATTGATTTTGCAACAGGGATATTCTTGTGAAAGCTACAGGACCAGATTTCCTGTTGGCCTGAGTTTCCATTTGGTATAGCAAAGGAGATGGCATTAGAGAAGTATCCCAGACAGCCCATGTACTGCATCTGCAGTCTCTCCTGACACATCTGGCTCCCTACTTGTGCTGTAAGTTTTATAAATGACAACTTCTGAGTTTGGATACCCAAAGTTAAAATCCTAAATCTGTAAATTTAAAGCCCAAAATAAAAGTGGTCCTATTTTCAAAGATGCTTAGACTCAGTTGTTTCAGATATTTATGAAGGTGCTACTGAAATATGTGGTTATGATGATTCAGGTACAGATAGAGGGGAGGACATGGTAAAAAAAATAGGGTGAAATCCTATTTGCTAAAATAAATGTTTTATTGATTAAAATTAATGCAAGAGGTTACTGTGGTTTATGTACAGAAAGGCCAGAAATGGGGCTACTGGAGGAAAAAAAGGGTTTTGATGGCCAAAAAAGGTTTATCAAGGTGAAAGTCCTGTATTGGTGGAATTGACAGCCACATCCAGGGTCAGACAAGGACAGATTAACCCTTTAGTGGGCCCTAGACAAACTCGTGGACCCCAGCCTGGTTGAGACTTCCCTCTCCACCCTGGTCCTGCTGCCTGCGGGGAGCAGGGCTTGGAGCTGATTCTAGGAAGTGGCCACTATGGCGGCGAACCTGGCAGAGGGGAAAGGAAGGGAAGGGAGACAGATGCCATGGAGGGAAGAACTGGGACCCCCTGCAGCTCAGGGCCCTAGGCATGTGCCTAGTTTGCCTATGCATTAATCCAGCCCTGGGGCCAGATTCAGCCCTGGAGGAAGTTGGAGCAGACTTTGCAGTGAGTACTTCATGTGCTTTTGGCAACCTTTGCCCAAGAGGTCAGATCAATTATATGCACTTTCTCTTATCAATCCAGGCTTATCATGAGACTTTTACGAAGATACAATGCTGGAGCTTTTACAGTGGTACCTCTGGCCTTCACAGCATTTTGTATTTTGATAACTTGTTCAGCACTGCTCCAGATTTTCCAGCTCTCTAATCTGCGGGGAAACTGTAGTATGACAAGCATGTGGGGGTTCAGCTTCTGGGGCAGTGAACTCCAGATGAGTCATGGGCAGGTTTCAGGGAGTTTGCAACCATCCTCCTCTCTTCTGTGGTCAGTTGAAAATAAGTTCTGAGAAATGGGGCTGCTAGATTTGTTTTCTGGCATAACATGGGGCCATGGTAAGCAAAAAGGCTGAGAACCATTAGCACTAGGCATTACGTCAAATCGTGAAAGTATCCAAAGAAGTCAACTTTATTTGACTACGTAGCTACGCTAATTAACAGAATATACTGCACATGAAGAACCCCCCACTATTCTTTGCTGTTCATCATGCCTCTATATTGTCATGAAATGATATACAGCCAGGTATTAATAGGGATTATGCAATATTTATTTATAAAGTTACCTCTAGAATAAAATGTGGAATTGCATTTGGAATAAATTCTGTAAAGAAATAACAATATCACAGAGTTGCAATTATTAATATTTTCATAAAATCTTTAATGAACTGCTTGTATCTGAATACACCTCAGCTACTATAAATACCTTCTATTACTGATATCAAACAAGCATGTACGGCAGACATTAATCCTATTGAAGAAGTTTGTTTATATCAGTAAATGGTCTCTGACTCCACTAAATCCTTGTGATGTTTGCACAGCTGAATGAATTATAGTGATATGTAAAGGTAATGTTTAATATGTTCAGCTGCTTCCCCAGCACTGATTCAGGAATAGATTGTTGTAAAATCGAACTAGGATCAATCTGGGGAAATGTTAATGACTGTCTTGTCTCTGTTCAATCCACCATGATGAGCTACAGCAATTCTCTTATGTTTATGTAAGTGGAGGACCCATGGATCAGTTAAATTGAATGAGTGGGTGGTGCTCTTTCTTTTGGTAGGCAACCTGCAATGGTGACTTCCTTACAGAGAAGACTTTCACTAAGAACATTAGCTTTTTGTGAATTTATTCACTGCCTTTTCAAATCTGTTTTTAAATGGAAAACTTCAATACCTGGGTTGAACAAACAGGCTTGATGGTCAGATTGACACAAGAGACAACTGCTTACAAATTTCAAGAATTCTTGGAAATGTTGGAAAATCCAAATGACTTTTTGCAATTACTGAGAGTGGAAGTGACACTTTAACTAGGAAGTGACACTTTAAGTATTGCTGGAGTTCATTTTTTCCTTCACTAGCCTCTAAATTTTTATTTCTGCCTTGTCAGATTAATTCATCTTGTTGTCAATAGAGGTTGGAAAACCAGGTGTTTTTACTGTGATACAAAATTAGCTTGTGCTACTCTACTAGGTGTTACCCTTTGTTACCACAATAAGGGGACCTGGTGACAGTCTATAAACTCACTAGGGGGGACCAGAAGGGTTTGGGAGAGACCTTGTTTCCCCTAGCGCCCCCTGGCATAACAAGGAATAACGGCCACAAGTTGTTGGAGAGTAGGTTTAAATTAGACATCTGTAAGAACTACTTCACAGGGTGGCTAGGAGCTGGAACCAACTTCCAAGGGAAGTGGTGCTGGCTCCTACCCTAGGGGTCTTTAAGAGGAGGCTTGATGCCTACCTAGCTGGGATCATTTGAGCCCAGTTTTTTTTCTCCTGCCCAGGGCAGGGGGTCGGACTTGAAGATCTACAAGGTCCCTTCCGACCCTACTTCTATGATTCTATGAAGTGGGTGGGTTTTTTTGTTTTTTGTTTTTAAAGAGCAGACAGATGGAGACATGAATAAAAGAAAGGGCTAAGTGGAAAAAGCATACTCCCTACTAATTCATGAAGGGAACTATCATAGAATCAGTGAGTCAGAAGGGACCTAGACAGATCATTGAGTCCGACCCCTGGCCATGGGCAGGAAGGAGCACTGGGGGGTGGGAGGGGTCATAAGACCCCAGCCAGATGCCTGTCCAGTCTCCTCTTGAAGATTTCCAGGGAAGGTGAGAGCACCACCTCTCTGGGAAGCCTATTCCAGGCTCTGGCCACCCTTACAGTGAAGTAGTTCTTCCTAATATCTAACCTAAACCTATCCTCCCTCAGCTTGTGGCCATCATTCCTGGTGACTCCAAGGGGGGCCCTGGTGAACAGACTTTCCCTGAGTCCCTGCTGGTGGCCCTTGATAAAGTTGTAGGCAGCCATAAGATCCCCCTTCAGTCTCCTCTTGCAGAGACTGAAGAGATTCAGGTCCCACAGCCTTTCCTCATAGGGCTGGCCACAGAGGCCCCCAACCATACGAGTGACCCTCCTCTGGATCCTCTCCAGGTTCTCCCTGTCCCTCTTGAAGTGCGGCGCCCAGAACTGGACACAGTACTCCAGCTGCGGCCTGACCAGTGCTGCATAGAGGGGGAGCAAGGCCTCTCTGGACCTGTTAGTGATGCCCCTGTTGATGCGTGACAGGGTGCGGTTAGCTCTGCCTATTGCTTCATTGCATCAGCGACTCGTATTTATTCTGGAGTCAATAATGACTCCAAGATCCCCCTCTGCCTCTGTGCTGCCGAAAGGGTCAGCCCCTAACCTATAACCGTAATGCTGGTTCCCTCTCCCCAGGTGCAGCACCCTGCACTTGTCCTTGTTGAACCACATCCTGTTCAGATCCGCCCACTTCTCTAACCTATCCAGGTCTGCCTGGATGCGGTCCCTTCCTGCCGGTGTATTTACTTTACCCCACAGCTTGGAGTCATCAGCGAACTTGAACAGGGCGCTCTCCACACCCTCGTCCAGGTCGCCAATGAAGATGTTGAACAGCACCGGCCCAAGGACCGAGCCCTGGCACCAGCCCAAGGAACCACTGCCCATACCCTCCCAGATCGACATCAACCCGTCCACCACCACCCACTAGAAGGAAGGTCTTGCGATTTTAAAGAACTAGACTGGGATTCATGAAATCTGGGTTTATTTCTTTGTTCTGCTGCAGACACCCTGTAGTCACTTAGTGAAGGATTTTCAGAAGGGCTATGAATTGGTTGAACTTGGCTTTCATTAATATCCGAAGGAGGTTTACCCTGGACTTAAATGGGAGCAGAATTAGGCCAGTGTTGATGACTCTTGAAAATCTGATTCTTTTCTCTGTGCCTTAGGCCCCCCTCTGCACATGCAGATAAAGGCACGATGGGATCTAATGTGTGATTCAAGTGCAATTGTGTGATCATGCATTGTACCTTATTGCCAGCGCAGGGAGAGTCTGATTTCAGGGTCCCCTCGCAATGGCAAGAAGCAAGCTCTTATGGCTGGGAGCCCGCTCAGCTGAGGGGTTCCTAGCCAAGGGGGCATCGTACATACTCCCTACAGCTGGGTGATTGCCCTGTGGTGACCTCCCTGCCTGGGAGGATGTATGAAACCCCTGGGGAGGGGAGATGGCTGCAGTGGTGATCTCCCTGCCTCAAGGGTTTCCCCACCTCCGCTTTACCCCTAAGCAGGGGAGATTGCCGCAGTGGTGATCTTCCTGTCCTGGGAGTTCATGTACCTCTGGGGCTGGGAGATGGAAGCTGTGTCCTGCCGCGGCTGGGTCCTGGCACCAGGAGGCATGCTACTGGCATCAGGGGACTCTGGGCCCTGGTAGCTGCAGGGATCTGGAGTCTGGAGCTTCTGGGGCTGAGAATCCCTCATAGCTGATGGGGCTCCCAGCTGCAGGGAAGACCCTGCTACATGTCTGAGTGAAAGTTCGATAGCAAGCACCAATAAAGGTAGTATGCGTTTTGGAGGTCTAACGTTATAGCTGGTTGGAGCTTTATCTTGTGTGCTAAGTACTTTGCACTTGTAGCTAGGTTACTGCACAATTAACCAGTTTGTTGCATGATACCTGTAATATATAGAGGGGGCCTTAGCTCCTCATTTGCAAAATGGGGAAAATGCTATTCCCTTATTCCAGGTCCATTGTGTTTATTTAGACTGTAGGGCCTCAGAGGTATTTAGGCCTTTAGATCCTATTTAAATGATGAATACTCTTTGAAATCACTGGGAGTAAAGAACCTTAACAGAAGTCAGTTGCCTACGTATCTTTTGAGCATCTATCCCCAAACAAGGCCTATCTTTACTTACCTGTTTGTACTGTGCTTTGTGTAATGTGGGGCCCTTCATCTTTAGTTATGACTGTGGGCACGGCAGTGATAGTTGCAATCTAGATTTCTGGTTTGTATTTCCACAGTCTCATTCAATGGCTAAATAACTGTGTGATGTTTTTGTTCAGTTCATCTATTTAAAATTAGGATCGATAATACCTACTTTGCATGAACATTATAAAGTTTTATCAAGGGGGAAGTAGTTTTCTGCTTCTTCTTTTACAAATGCTTAGGACAACATCTGAAAAGGAAGGAAGTGTCAAATTACTTTGAAGTAGCATGTTTCAGGGTGTCAGTAAGCACCAGCCTCACTGGACATTCACTAGAGCAAATGATGTAGCAGTGAGTAAAGAACAGGATTATCTGTCTATCTAAAACACCTGTGATCAAAAGAAATTTCAGCAAACCAATAGAAAATGGCACAACTTACCTTGCAGATACAACTTACCTTGCAGCCCTAGATACAACTTACTTTGCAGCCAGCCCTTCCCTATTCCTTGTCAGTGTAGGTGGTCTGGGATTCCAAGCATAGCTTCAACACCATACCATGCAAATAAGTGAGCACATACATGATAAATACAGGAGAGAGGATAAAAAATACTGACCTACCTGGCAACTTGCTGAGCAGCTCAGGTGCCAAATTGGGACCAGGCTGTGGGATATATTCCATGCAATGTTATCTTGTTGATGCTAACTCATGAGTTCACAAAACATTGAGTGTCTGTTTTTATTGGCTTCTGATTGATTGTAGTTAACAAGTATGAATAGGCATGTGAAAGTAAGACTTTTTCTTTGTGTTCTTTTATTCTGTTTTTCTGCGTTTGGCTGACAAAGGAGTCAAGCCTCCTTTTAATATTATTTTTGTCTTAGGCCCAAATTTTCAAAGGTGGCCTTGGTTCTTGGCTGGCACTCATCAGTACTATAGGTTTCTGCCTGGTCCCTAAGGCTCCGTTCCTTTCTCAGTTGGCGTTCAGCTATTTACTGCAGAGCTGCCATAGTAAATGTCTCTGTGTCTACACATGCACCCCTATTAGGGCACACAAAATGACTAAACTCTGGAGCAGGCTAGTACTTGTAAATATTAGCTAAAGTTTTTTCATGTGCAGCAGCATATGTGTAGACACTGTCTGGCTGGCTGGGTCATGAGAGTGTTTCAATGTAGGGGGCTGGCTAGCCCTGCACTGAAGCACCCTTGTGCCCTAGCCAGCCCCTCCACAGCACATTGAGCCCAGCTGGAGCAGGCCTGGCTGGCAGTAGCCCAGGGCTGCTCCCACCAGGCTCAATGTGCTGTGCACAAATAAACTCTAGAGCAATAGACTCCAGAGTTCTTTGCTCCCAAGCACATATTCAAATGGCGCTCTCTGGAGTTTATTCATGTGTATTGACTGTATGTCGAGACATGCCCACTAAGGCAGAAATTGGAACTCTTGGGAATTCAACGTGGGGAGTTTTGTAGGCCTCCCCACTTTTGAAAAACCAATTATTTTTATTTAAATTCCTAAACATGGAGGTTCTTTCTTAATTTTAAAACTTTGGACTTCAGTATTTTGTACAATGCCTGTGATTAAAGCCGTTCATAAAAAAAATCCCAGTGCAATGTCATTCTTTTCAGCTTGTGTGTTAATCAGTTGCATAACTGATATGCTCTGTTCGGCTTTGCCTCAAGCTGTGCAAAGTAAGAGGATCCTACTGGACAGTATCTCTCTACTTACATTCTCAAGACATAGTTTAAAGTGATAGTGTCACAGGGCATTGAAAGTTGTCTGTCATAAGTCAAAACATATGCATGGAAAAAGTAAATACGGTCCTGGTTCTCATCTCATTTAGACTGATTATGGAATGGTTTGACTTCAGACGGATTGTGTCTTATTTACATGTATAGCTTGGAGCAGAGCTGGTAAAACCAGTGAATCTGAGCACTGTGGCTTACAGCATTTTTAATAAGAGGCAACAGAATAAATTTAGATTCTTTTCCCACTGTGGATTTTGTATGTGTGTATATATATGGATGTGTGTATGTATGTGTGTGTGTGTATGTATGTATATGTGTATATATATGTATAATGTAAAATATAGGCATTGTCTTTGAAGTAGTTACCAGGACACAGTACTCCTTCCCCTCAGGTGAGTGCCCCAGCCATAGAGTAATAATGATCTTTCTGGCCCCAGGCAATCTTGCATTCCTTTTTACACATTGATACAACTTTGAGAGGAGGGGTATACCCGAAAAAGGTACAACTGGGTGATGCAGTCAGGGAAATAACATCATTTTCTGGGTGAGTGTTTTAATCACTAACTTATTGCATAGCAGGTTGGTGGCACCACTTCTTTCCTTGCAAAGGAAAGTAGACATACCTGCCTTTTAGGAGTGGCTCCAAAGAATTAGGTGGCACTCTGTCTGAATTCCAGATCCCGTTCTGGCCTGAGCCTATCCAAACCCAGAATAGTTCGAGCCATCTGAGGAAACAGAACTTGCAGGTTTCTGGAAATAGGAAGGCATCTAACATGCCTGAATTCCTTTACTGAGCAGGGCTTGGGAGGGGGTGAGGGTGAGAGGGGTTGGATCTCATTATTTGACCTAGGTGGCTGTGATGTCTAGGTCTGTCTTTAGGAACCCGCATCCTTTTTTTGTAGCTGTTCTTAAGACATGGTTTTCTCAGGTGAAGACAAGAGCTGCCTGAGTAACTTGTACGAGGGCCAAGAAGAAACCACGCCATCTTTATTATCTGTTTGTGGTTGGGTTGGAAAAACTGATCGCAAAGTTCTTTTGCCACATGCCATGCAGAAGAGATTGCAAATGCTGCTGTGGATGCTGTTTAACCATTCTGCCCTGTTTTGATATGAATTTAACACTTAGAAATTATAACTGTCCAGTAAGCTGTTTCTTGCTATCATGTATTCCCTTCCTTAAAGACCAGCACCATAGAAACTGTATTTGTCCAATCAGCATGATGGAAAGAGGTGATGATGTTAGTACAAGCAGCAAAGGGTACGTTAATTTCAGGAAGGCACATCTTTGTGTACCCTTCAACTTTTAATTCTCATTAATTTGACAACCCCGGATAATTGCGAAATAGATTCTGCTATTATTGCATATGGAACAAGACTTAAGTGAACAGGCAGCAGTTTATAGTCACGTTCTTGCAAGCTTCCTGATGTTCCATACGATTTTAAGGTAGTTTCACCATAGCTACCTGAGTGATGTTGCCTTTGTAAAGCCATTTGCTATGCCACAAATTTGGCTGAGAAACTCGTTCCTTATCAGAGCTATTATCTTTCCTGTCTGCTTCCCCTGATGGTAGGAGGGAAAATATGAAGGCCTAAGTGTAGCTGTTTCTCTTTTGTACTAATGGTTTCCCCAAGCAACGTATTGGGCTACACTGACTGGCAAAGCACAGAGCTAGAGAAATCTGACTATGGATGAGGTTACTATGTATGGGACAAAGTTTCTGCTATTTCTTTCATACCAGAAAGGCAGTGGTCATGGCATCCAGGTACACATTCAGCTCTTCTCAGCAGCAGTTTCTACTGCAGAACTTCTAGGAAATGTTCATTACTAAGTTTGAGCAATGGTAGCAGTGGAAAACATGGTTCTCTTAGGCTGATTTTTCTCTCCATGTAACCTAAGGATTTTATAAAGTCAGTGAAGTGTATCTTGCATCCGCAGTGAATTTGGCCCCAAATATTCAGTGCAAGATATCTTGAGATACCTTCTTCTGAGAGAGTGTTCAGTCTGGTTGCTAATGAAGGCTCTGTATCTAAAGAAGGTTTTCTGGAACACCTCCCTGCAGGAAGGAGGAGACAAAAAGCTGAATTTGAGACAATGATTGAGCACTGTGGAATAAAGGAAAAGAATATACCTTGGAAATCAGTGAAGTCAGATTTGCATGCAACTGCAGTTGTTACAGCATTTAGGAACTTATGTCAGAGCTGGAAATCTGATAACTGGAAGGCTTATATGGTTTATGTTAAAAGATTGTGTGCATGTGTGTGTCCATGTGCATGCAATGCCTGCCTGCCTCTCTCAGGTAGCATGTGACAACAAGGTAAAGAGCGTTATGTCATTTTGGGTCTAGCATGCTGTGCTGTCTTAGTAGAGTGATCCTATCTTGTTGCTGCACTGGCTTATAGAAAGCATTCCCAGACCTTGTTTACCTAATCATTGAAATGGCCTACGCAGTGGTTGGCAACGTTTTTGGGCAGAGTGCCAAAAATACTTACAACCTCAACTTGTAAGATGCTAGAGTGCCGGGGCAGATGGCGGAGGAGCTGCAAGGGGCCCATTTCTTGTGGCAGTGCAGCCCTGAGCACTTTCCCACTGTCTGTCCCGAGGCACACATGCCAAGCAAAATGCCTTTATGCACCATACTCTGGCACCCATGCCAGGCATTGCCCATGCCTGGCTTACACATTTTACTTATTCATACTGCAATGAATTCATTGTGCACATTATGACTAAAGCTACAAATGCCTGTCAGGAAGGCTCATTGTGGAACAGGTAAAACCATGAAACCAAGACTGCAGGAAAATTGACCTGAAGCCTAGAGCACATTCTCATTTGTGCTTTTCATCCTGGTACAGTGGGTACCCAACCCCAAATGTATGACATCCTTGATCTCTGCAAGTTAACTGCTTCCTTTGTCAGGTTCCAAATATTATGCACTATCACAATGCTTTCTGAGGAAGAAACCAGGAATTTGGATCATAGTTGATGTGGCTTCACATTTGATCATTTAAATTTTCTTCAAATATGTGCAGAATGCAATTATTTACCAAAGGTCTCTGATACGTCCATGCCCTGATTCATGTGGCTGATATTAACATATCAATTAATGTGGGGTAGTACCTTACTTGGTATACTGTCCCACTATCCCATAGGTTTTAGTGGGCCTACATGCTAGGGGCGGTATTACCAAAGGCAGCAATGGCAGTACTGTACCTTATGACTGCATAAGGCAGTCATGGGAATGCCAGAGGACTGAATTATGCTGACTGGGTACACCAATGTTGTGATGAAGGAGGTACTGAAAAGACTCAGTTTCTCCCTTCTGCGTCTTATTCCCTGCATACAGAATGCCCAGCATTACTATTGCAGTCAGTGGAATGATGACCCTGGTCACCCTCTTGTCATCCAGAAGTGCTGGATCCTGCATATGTATACACACACCTGTGTGTGTGTCTGTCTATGTGCAGATAAGTCTATGGGCCCAGACGGATTACACCCAAGAGTCTTAAAAAAGCTGGCAGACATCATAGCATGCCCTATGGCCAAGATAATTGAAAGCTCATAGTGTTTGGGTGATGTACCAGAAGATCAGAAAAGAGCCAATGTGGTCCCAATCTTCAAGAAGGGGAAGAAAGAAGATGCAGGGAATTACAGACCTATCAGTCTGATGTCCATCCCTGGAAAAAATTTGGAGAAAATTATCAGGGGATCCATCTGCAACAGGTTAATGGAAGGCAACCTACTGAATGCCAGCCAACATGGTTTTATGACTAGACCTTATTACTAGAAGGTCTTGCCTGACCAAACTCATCTGCTTCTATGACCAGGTGGTGGATTGCCTGGACAAGGGAGATGAGGTTGATGTAATTTATCTGGACTTCAAGAAGGTCTTTGACTTGGTCTCCCATGATGTCCTCATGACCAGGCTGGGGAACTGTGGCTTCAGCCATCTCATACTATGATGGCTGGGGAACTGGCTCTGGGTAGTTGAAGGGAACAAATCAGCATGGCACAAGGCTACCACTGAATTCCCCCAGGGCTAAGTGCTTGGGCTGGTACTCTTCAGTATCTTAATTAATGACCTGGATTTGGGCGTCAGATGTGGAGTGGCAAAGTTCATGGATGACACTAAACTATGGGGGAAGACCATCACACTGGAGGACAGGCTGGGGATCTGGACATGCTTGCAAAGTAGGCAGACCTAAACCTGATGGCATTCAACGTAGAGAAATGCAGGGTACTGCACCTTGGGGGAAGCCAGCATCATACTTATAGGATCGGTGGTGCTATGCTCGCTAGCACTGCAACCAAAAGGGACTTGGGGGTCTTGGTTGATCACAAGATGAACATGAGCCCCCAATGCGATGCTGCAGCTGGCAGAGAAAACCAAACTCTGGCACGTATTCACTGATGCATGTCGAGCAAAACCAGGGAAGTCATCCTCCCGCTTTACTTAGTGAGTAACTCTGTCCAGTTTTGGGCCTCCTGCTTCAGGAGGGATGTGGATAAGCTCAAGAGAGTCAAGAGAGCAAGCCTTGCGAGGAGAGGCTGAGGGACATGGGACTCTTTAGCCTGGCCAAGAGAAGGCTCAGGGGGGACTTTCTGGCTGCCTATAAGTATATAAGGGGGGTGCACCAGGATCTGGGAGAACAGTTGCTTACCAGGACTCCCCAAGGGATAACTAGGTGTAACAGCTACAAACTTCTAGAAGGCCAATTCAGAATTGATTTAAGGAAACATTTCATTACAGTCTGAGTGTACAAGTTCTGGAAAAGACTCCCCCCAGAGGTGGTGCAAGTACCTACTCTGAACTCATTCAAAAGGTGTTTGGATGTTTATCTTACTGGGATCATCTGATCCCTGCAGACTTCCTGCCTCTGGCAGGGGGCCTGGACTCGATCTCATGAGGTCCCTTCCAGCCCCTAATGTCTATGAAATCTATGAGATTCATGCCACATAGCTATAGCAGGTGGGGATGTTTTTGTTCATTTAGTGCAGTACAGTCTGGTCCTGGTCCTTGACTAGGGTTCCAGGTTGGTATGGTAATATAAAAAACATTAAAGGTATGTCTCTTCTCAGAGCAGTGTTCTGTCCCTCAGGGAGAGGGGAATGGAGGTGCAGCCATGATGTAGTGGGAGGCATTGCATGGCTCTGAGGCAAAACACTTCCACACCAAACTGCTCAGCACCCTCAGTACTGCAGTGTGGCAAGGTGTCATTGTTGAGCAAATTCCAGGGAATCAGTTGGAACACCAAACAAGTCATTATTCTGCAGGGTATCTTTGTGAATTGACACAGTTGCAGAGTGGTTTCCAGTTTAGATGCTATTTGCTAGATACTATATTTGCTGTTCAGTGTGGTTAGTGGTGGAGCTAAAGTTCATGGTTGACACCCAGTGGTTGCAAGTTTAAGGCCATAGCAGAAGCGCTCATGGCATGTCAGATTCTGATGAATCTGCAACTTCTACTAAATACCTTGCAAGTCACAAAGATATGAAAAAAGGAAAGGAAGCATGGTGAACTACATACAAGAGCAATTATAGCCTGGATGAGGATGCAAAAATTGCGATTCTGGTGCTTCCACAACTTGTTACCATGGCACGTCGTGTAGCTTCAGAAAAATTTGCCTTGTTTTTAAACTATGAATAGAAAACCAGTGTTCTATATTGTCACATTGTTGTGCTGAGCAGTTTTTTAGAGTCGTTATTTACTGAGCAAAAGTGCTTTATAGATATTTAATTGCCATGGTACCCCATTTGAGATTCATCATAATTCCATTTTCAGATTTTAACAATGTCAGTTGCTGATTGAGTTTTGCTGAGTTAACTGTACTATTACCCACCTGCTGTAATTCCCAGCATTATACTACTTCCTTTGGTATTTATTGTTGATCAGTTCCACTGTTTTAATAATACTGGTATTTCTCGCTGCCAGACTATAAATCTGATACTTACCTGTATGTAAGTGCATACAAAACAGGTATCCATATTGTTAAGCAACATAAGCAGAAAATGTAATTTAAAAACAAATAACTTGCCTCCAAAAATTAAAGATTTTAACAATGTCCCATTTTCATGAATGGTTCCGTTTGCTGAAAACCCTCCTAATATTTCATTTTATTAAATATTTTCTCTGTGAAGATAGGGCAATTTCACAGTGAAATATGATGTGAACTTCCAAATACTTTTCAGCTTAATATTAATGATGAGTGTTTGTGTTTCTGATATGAAAAATAGAAGTTTTATGGAAATGTGCAAGCAAAACATGGCTCAGGTTCTACTTACCAAATGTTTTCAGAGGTAACAAGCTATTTGGTCATTCTATATAATGTAGTTCTCTCTGTTCACAGTTGCATTACCAAGGGTTTCGTGTTTTGCCTAACTCAGCCTATTCCACACGCACTAAGCTAATGAGAACATACCAGAAGCTTGCAAAAGGTTTTTTCTTTCAGAATATGTATTATAACAGAGTAAAAAGGAGATGCAGGTGAGAGGCCAAAACCCAGTTATCACACAACTTATGCCTGATTTGCCACATGCATTTCTGCCTTTAACCCTGCCCAAAGAAGCAGACATATCTGAGTTTACTCAGGACTAAGTACAAATTGGCCTGCATCTGTCTGTCTTTTGCTCTTGCCCTCAGCTGCATTGCTTTGTATAATGTTTCACTAACCTTTACATTATTACCCCATGCCACTGTAACACCTTTCACAACCTTGGCTCCAAATGAAGTGTATCACATTTTAACCAGCACCTGGCAGCTTTCCAGGTGTCCTGTGAACCTCAGTCAGATCATCTAATTGTCGGTCAGTTCTTGGTTCCCATAGCCCTGTTCATAATTCATTACTGTTAATCTATAATATCAAGGTTCCTAGGTTGTGGCTTCTACCTTTTGCTCCTAAGTAGCTGAGACACTTTGCAATTCTTGCAGGAAATGCTTCTCAGTACTGGATGTTAAATATGGATGTACTTCATACATCCCACATCTACTTCTTCATCTGTATCTGCAGTTAGAATAATCTTTATGAGCATTTGAGGTAATCTTTAAAAATACCCATAGCTTATTTTGTATTTAGTGTTCCAAAATTAGTTACAAGTTTGGTGTGTGGGGTTTCTTTTTATTTTTTCTCTAAGCCCTTACTTGTGCAAGAAATCCCACCAAACTCCAGTTTGATTGTGGGGGGAACAGAAACTTGTTCTATTCATTTTTGTGATTTCAGGGTTGAAAAAGTAATTAGTGACTAGGCCAGTGTGCAGTGGCTAGTATTTGCTTTGGATTCGGCTGATCTGGGGGACAGTGATTTGATTCGGTGATTGGAATTACTGTCCCAAATAGATTCAGCTGAATCTGATTTGGAGATTTGGCTGCTGCTGAATTGGCCAAATCTCCAAATCACGCAGGCTCCATCCCCCACCCACTCTCAATGGCTGCCCTGCCTGGCCCCAGCTCTTTCAGAAAAAAAGCCCCCACTCACTGGCTCCTGCTCGGCAGGGGGTGATACCTACTGCCCCACACTGCATGGGGGGGCTCTTCCATGAGCCCCTAAAAGCCCCAAGGCCACTTCAGCATCTGGTGAGTGCGGGGTTTTTGTTTTTGCTTTTTTTTTTCTTTAAAGGGCTGGGAGCTGGGCCAGGTGGGACAGCCATGGGGGGTGGGAGAGCAGGTGGGAATTGGGGGGGGCTCATGGCAGAGCCCCCCTGCAGCTTGGGACAGTGGGAGGCAGCAGGGATTGGTCCCCCACCTGGTAGCACCTGCTGAGTGGGGGCTTTTTTTTTTTAAACAATCAGGAGCTGGGCTGGGCAGGGCAGCCATGGGCGGGGGGGGGCTGGGAGAACAGGAGCGGGTGCTTGGGGAAGGAAGCAGCCAGGGGTTGAGGCCTGGCAGGGGTTTTCCTCCATGGTCCCCTGCCCCGCCCCCTACTTACCAGCATGGAGTCCAGGTCCTCCTCCCTGCTGCAGCCAGCAGGGAGTGCCCGAATTGCCGAAGCTCTCTGAATCTTTTCTGAATCAATTTGGAGAGCTTCAAATCGATTTGGACCTTTTAATTGGTCTCCTGATTCCATTTCGGATTTGGAGATTCAGCCACCAAATTGGGCCAAATCTCCTTCGAATCAAATTGGCACCCAAAGCTTTGCATGGGCCTAATAGTGATACAATATGTTGATTGGTATTGATTGCTATGCAGACATAGAGTGCTTTCTATGCTTATATGCACCCTATGTTGCACGGTTTAGTTTTAGTTAACTCCCTATTGATAGAGCACTGTGAAAGAATTCAGATTTTGGGGGAAGTTGGTGTACAGGCTACTTACGCTGGCAATAGCCCACGGACACAGGGCTGCTGTATGATTTGTAGAAAAAGATATAGTGGAATTTCAAGTCATGAAAATGAGGCCTGATGGGAGTACGTTTGTTCTGTGCCTCAATAACATTGCAGATAACAGCGTTATTTGTGGGCTGCATATGGGAAGCATGAAATGTGTTGTTTTTTTTACCTGGGGGCAGTTAAAATGAGAGAAACCAGAGTCTGTATTCAATGTATTAGGATGACTTTGGCTATATTTGGCCTGCAATAGCTAGGTGAACTGGAAAGATGGTATGTGGGCCATGGCTTATATTTAAAATGTGTGTGTAGATTCTGGTTTTTAGGTAAAGGCTGAACACAGGTAGGGAGAAACAGTGGAATGTGTGGAAGGTACTTTTTTGGGTATACTGTGGTAATGTTTGAATTTGCTTTGAAATGATGGTTTTTCTTTGTTTCATATTTCAGCATTGATAGTAAACAACGTGTACCTGCAAAGTTGCAGATAGTTTGCTAATATCCAAAATAAAATGACAGTCACAGTTGCTACTGATATGCTGGTTTTATTGTGTGAGGATAAAAACATTGAAATGAAACCCACTGAATTCAGACACAGGACTTATCTTCATCTTGTCAGTGTCTATCATCTGAACCGTCATAATTGAATAATAAGTGTTACAGCATTGATGGCTATGAGCCTAGATTTTGCCAGAGCTTGTTTAGCTTTCTTGATCTCCAGCTGTCAACAAGGACAAAAACGGCCTCTGCCACTGTCAGAACTGACATCAGAATCCACAGCGGTAGCTTATCTCCTGACTTGTCTCACGGCAAGTCTGTGTGCTGGCTTTACCTGGGGAAGGCTGGTAGGTAGGGAGAGAGGCTTAGTTTGCACAGGCTACAGAGATCCTGTTCTCCAGCCTTCAGGTTTATAGGGAGCTTTGGTTTATTTATGCCATCCCAGATGACATGTGAGGGTCATTAGAGGACAATTCTGTTTTCTGTCACTACTGTGCTTCAATGAGTCCCACTGCAGACTGCTGTGCAGACTTGACATAGTTCTTTATGAACAACACGTGGCCTTCCAGTGGAGTTGGACTTGGCACAGCCCTTAATCAACAAAGGAAAGCTTTGTATTTCTTGCTCTGATCAGCTGTGTTATATCTCAATGAAGGCTAGTTCACTGGCTTTCACTTACATAGGTGGGTACTAATTACTTTCACATTTATATGCTACTGTTTATTCTTTACCTGTTTGATGAAATATTCACCCCAATAAGTTACTACCATATGATCTGCCACAAGTCTCAGTCAATAGCTGCCTTGCCCCAGGAACAGGGCATCACATTGTGAAATCATCTGGGCCAAGCATTTATGAGACCGTCCTAGTCGATGCCTGCTTGTATTGGCTCTATCCCTCCAGACAATATGCAATACAGACATAAATTCCAGACATTATGGCAGCTTTCACTCGGACAGGCTGTTTCTTGTTATGCTGGTACCTTGAAAATGGAATAAAGGAACATTTTATAACTCTTTTTTTTGCATTGGTCTGTTGGGCAAGTGACAAGCTACACTTTGATCTATTAGGGAAGGGCATTAGCCACCTCTTTGTGTCTGATGGTACCTACCATAATGGGGCCTTGGGAAGGTACTCAAATGCATATCATAACTGGACAGAGACGTCAAGGGTAGGATTTAGCCTTCATAATTAAAGGAATGGATAATGTGTTAAATATTCATATTAATTAAAATTCCACGAGACTAGGGGAAGCAGTAGAATACTTCACACTTTTTAAAAAGAGGAGGCACTATTAACCAAGGATGTCAGCATTCCCATGTAAACAACCAGGTAATTGTTAGTGGATTAAGAAATAAGGTGCTCCTTTCTAATCTCACCACACCTAGAGTGGGTTTTGAAGCATAAGTCTAAAGGTAGGTTTTGCTGCTGGCCACAACCTGAGTAGCGGTGGTTTTGTTAATAGCATGCCAGAATTTTTGTGGGGGATATATTTTATTGCATCAACTGCGTGGTTAAGATAGTTAAACATGCTTTTGAAAGCAAGGCATTCTTCATCAGGACCTGTACTTGACAGCTTTATCCCAAACATGCAGTTGGTGCAATAAAGGAGATCATCCACAAAAATCCTTGCCTCTCTCATACCATATTTACTCAACTACAAAGCAACTGCCCCTCATCTTCTATTTGCATATAGGAAAACCCTGTTAAATATATTGCTTATCATTCAACTGCTGCCAGAAGCAGTGTGTTCTCAGGCATGGAAACCACCTATGAAGCTAATAGAAAGCAACCCACAGTGGGTATGCCCATAAAACACATAACCAAACACACTGATGGGAGTATTTATTAAAATATTTATAACAATTACAGTTCTTTCCCCTGTCCAACCCTTTTTCTTTTATCTGAATTCCCAGTCTACCCTTTTTTTTTTTTTTAAACACTGTTTCTATTCTTTACATCAACAACATGAATCTAGAATGGGCTTCCAAGGGAGGTGGTGCTCTCCCCCATCCTAGAGGTCGTTAAGAGGAGACTAGACAAGCACCTTGCTGGGGTCATCTGACCCTAGCGCACTTTCCTGCCCAGGGCAGGGAGTCAGACAAGATGATATACTAAGGTCCCTTCCAACCCTCAAATTTCATAAATTTTTAAACTTTTTCTTCATGTTTAACACTTAGTCCTTGCCCATAATTACAACTTGAAAACCTTCATGTATTAAAACCTCATTTCCATCATTTGCATCTTAAAACTTTGGCTAAAAGCATCTTAAACAGAGAAACAAGTTTTATTCTGCCTTTTAAATGATTACAAAATCAATTTGGGTATCCCCGTGTTGCAGCAATTAAAAGGGTTAAAATAACTCAGTCCCTACTGTCTGTTACCTTCTTCCTCCACTTCTGCATTATTACTTCTTCCCTAATGAATTCACAGTCTCAGTGTGTATAAAATCTTGGTTCATACAGTCCCAGTTCCAGGTAGTCTCTTACTGTGAAAGCTAAGCCCTTAAACAGCAAGTATACTCCGCGCTTCCCAGATAACCGTTTTGAAACTTGCTACAATTTTCTTTACTATTGCTTTCTCCAGTTCTTTGGGGGGTAAGTCCATATAGCACCATTTCCTGCATCGACCCTTGCTGATTTTTGTAACCCATATTTATTTATTTATTTATCATAAGTGGTTTTGACATATTGTTTCAGCCATCTTACAGTGATGTCATTACCAGTGTGAAGAACTTGAAAGCTGCCAGGTAGCACAGTAAATGGACATGAGTTAACAATGTGGGGCAAGGTTTGAACTTTTCCACAAAGGCATTTGTTGTCATTGCTTAGGCCCCACTAGTGTATGTCTAAGGAAGAGTGACCTTGTCCAGTTTGAAAACTGTTGAGAAATGCCCAATAACAGTGTGGCCAGTTAAATCCTGGTTGGATGATTGTATAGTCCTTCCCTGGCCGTCCCTGGTTGGCTGACTGTATAGTCCTGTCCCTGGCATAGACCCCAGTAGAAAAGTCAAAACTGACTAAGGTAACCACCAGTACTTAAGAAAACACATGTGAAAGGATTAAAAAAAAATTGTGGGTAGACTTCACCATTTGGTGCACAGAATGTAGGGGGACACCATCTATGAATATGGTGACAGTCGCTGTTTGGTTACTGGTATCTCCTCTTCTAAGTACAAAGTTAATCTGTATAGGACCATGGACTCTACCTCTTATTGCATCCATTAAAGGGACTTCCTTCCCAGCAAAGTTTGGGATGAATCTTCTCTAATAATTGGCCAAATCCAGGAATGACCTCATTTGCTTTTTGGTCCGCGGTGGATAGTAATTTTCTATTATGGCTATTTTACTAGCCAAGGGTCCTATGACCCCTTGTCCAATCCTAAACCCTAGATAATCGGTTTTCAGCATCCCTAATGAACATTTCTTAGGGTTGCCTGTCATCTCTATGTGACTGAGTTCTTGTAGTACAGCTTTCAGATGTTGCATATGCTGGGACCAAGATTGTGAGTAAATGATACCATCAGTGTAGGCAGCTGTGTACATCATGTGGGGAGTAAGTATATGATCCATGAGGCACTGGAACATAGTTGCTACCCCATGGAGGCTGAAGGGCAGCTGCATAAACTCAAACAGACCCCATGGCATGCTGAAAGCAGTCTTAGGCTGGTTTTTTGCTGCCATGGGAACCTGCCAATACCCTTTTGATAGATTGATTGTGGATATGTATCTGGCCTGGCCTATCCTTTCCAAAAGCTCTTTGACATGGCATTGGGAAAGCCTCAAAATAGGCAATTTCATTTTCCCTTATAAAATCTACGCAGCTTCTTAGTGAGCCATCAGCCTTAGGCACCACGTCCATGGGGCTCTGCCACGGGCTGCAGGATGGTATTCCAATTCCTTGTGCTAACATTTTCTTTATCTCCTGGTACATATTAACTTGCAAATGATGAGGAATGGGTCTCCATCTTTCTTGCACTATCATCACCTTTGGGGTATTTGTTTTGTGCCTCACTCCTCTGGCTTTCCCAGGTCTTTCACTAAACGCATCCCTAAAACTATTTACGAGGACTTTTAACTGCTGATGCTGGTCCTTGTTCAGCTTGGGGCCTTGCTTTATCTCCCATCATAATTCTTCCCCTCTCAGCTCTTCCTCCACTTTTGGACCCAACTCCTCAGTTGGTTCCCTGGGCTCAGTAACCAACCTTTGGATTCCTGCCAAGCTTTCAATAAGTTAACATTATATATCTGCTGTTCCTGTTGGTGACCTGGTCAGTAAACCTTATAATCGACTGGGCCAGCCTGTCTGATAATCTCAACGGGACCCTGACACTTTGTCAACAACTTATCTGCAGTTGTAGGGAGCAACACTAGGACCTTACCCCCAATGTGGAATTCCTTTTCATGGGCCTTCTTATCATACTCCTGTTTTTGTCATTACTGCACTAAGTTTTCCTGTGCTAACTGTCTTGCTTGGCTGAGCCTCTCAGTCATATTTTGCCTATGTTGTTGGGCCCCAACTTCCCTCCATCCTGTATTTTCCCATTTTCCCTCCCTCACCTCTTGTAACAAGCCCCTAGGCTTAGGTCAATTGATGAGAACTTAGCTTATGTCCCTCAGTGCAAACAACAGGGTTATTAATAATAAGTCCCATTTCCTGGGTTCCTTTTGGGCACAATGATGGAGAAGTCATTTGATTGTTCCATTTAAGTGCTCCACCAGACCATTGGTCTGTGGATGATAAATGAAGGCTTGTAACTGCTGAATCCCTAATACCTGGCTTTAATAACCCTGGACATAAAATTTGTGCCTTGACCCGTGATGATTTCCCTAGGCATCCTTTCCCTTTATCCATTTTAACAGTTTCTCCACAATCTGTGGAGCTGTTGCCAACCTAAGGGGTACAGCCTCCAGGTAGTGGGTCACATAATCTACTATGACCAAAACATATTGATATCCTGTGCTACTCTTTGTCAGAAGGCCTATGATATCCAATGCAATTCTATTGAATGGTGTATCAATGAGGGGCAACACATGTAGTGGTGCCTTAGGTAGTTGTCTTTCCTTTACCCTCTGACATTCCAGACATGCCTTGCAATGCGGGGTGATCTCCTCCACTGGTGACATGTAGGGGGTGCATGTGGGTGAAAAGGTGCTGCCCATACTGTCAGCGGCACCTACGGGCAGTCGCTGCTTGCCACCCCTGCTGCTGACACTGTCGTCTGCATTTTGTGGGTGGTCAGCAATCACCGCTGACCACTGACAATGCTGCTGGTGTCACCAACCCCTGGTGAGTGCTCGCTACCCCCTCCTCCGACCACTGGCAGCACCGGCGGCATCTGTAGGAGCTCCCAACTTACCGATACTGTGCTCCCACTGCCACTGTGCCCCCTCAGCCATGAGGGGCACACATTCATGGTTACCTCCCTCATCCCCAGCCAGCAAAATCATTGGTCAGTCTTGGCGAGGGTCTTGTCTCTTCTGAAATGCCCCACCATAGGTGTGGCATGGACCAAATCCCATATTCGCTTACAAAAATGGCATGGTACCATCAATTACCAGGTCCAATCACCCTTTTCCAGGCATCTTTTTACTCTATCAGCAGCTACAAGATTTTTGAGCATCTGCAATAGCTCAATGAAACCATCCGAATACTTGTACATTAAAAATTTCACCTGACAGGAAATGCTGAAAGTCTTGTCATCTTTATAGAGCTCATTAATCAACAGTAAAGTGTTTTCATGGATGTTTTGAGATGTCTTGCATCCTTATCTGTGAGAGAGATCTTCAGTTTTTGTACGTTTTTAAGTACTGCAGAATAATTGTCAGCGGGAATGATTTCCCAGAAGGCATCCCATTTCAGTTTCTGCATGCCTTTTGACAAGATGAGAAAGCCCTTGAATGACCTCACATAGTGACTTTCATAACTGATTCTACAACTTTAACACCAAATACACTGCATTCCACCAAAGCATCCTGAGCCACACTCCCATGCATGTAATTCCCAATAATGTACATGACAACTTCAGTGCAATGAAAATTTCCCATCATTGGAATAATGTCTGTAAACGCTGATGGATTACACATTATTATATCTGCAATTATATGGAATATTCCCTCATCATGGGGGGGGAAAAAAAAAGGAAGAGATGTCTAATTCAGTTGAAAGTGAACACTCTGAAGGATTTAAGGGCTGTATAAGCCATTGCATAATCTGTAACAGGTTTTGGAATTACTGGCAGGAAACCAATGTGCATCAGTGGCATTTTTGCCCTTAATAATATAGCAAGACATCCAGCCCATGTAGGGGTGGGTGTGGCTGATGATCTTTCACCTGGAATCCCATTCTTTACCAAGCAGAGAACAAACTCCGATTCTGCTTGTAGTTTATCTTTGTGTTTGGAAATCTGCCGGTAGGCAAGTTTAGTAGGTGCTTGTCTGTAATCTTTTGTCTGTAATTTTTTGGCATTGTAGCTCACTCATTAAATGGGTTTCACTTCTAGCCATGTCAGCTTCAGAAATTTATGACTTTACTGCAACTTCACTGTGGACGTGCCTCATCTGATACAGAATACTCGCTGTATCATGGGAACTGTGCACACCACTGATTGTTGCACAATCTTCATGGTCAAAGTTATCTACAGCACAGATTGTAAAGTTTTTTTTTTTCTTTTCTGAAATGAGCAGATAAAGGAGTTTCCCCATGAGCACTGCTGTGAACAGTATATACTGCCAGTTTTCTTCTGAAATGCTGCACTTTCTTGTAGCTAATAGACACTAATGACTTCTTTGTGGCAGTAATAAACTCTTTTTATAAACTTTTGCATTTATCATATATAGTATGTCCAGTCATGATCTGAAGTGGGTTTTTTCCTGACCATTATGAATTAAGTAATATAGGATCTGCTCCAAATATAGTACGTCTACTCTAAACACTTGGGATTCTGATTCCAGGTCTGCAACTCGAGAAAAGACATCAACCTGGAGATGAAGAGCAGCTGCCAAAAATTTGGAAGCCCTTTGTGTTTCACAGATGTGGATCTTATGTCTTATTTTGTTACAGCTTTGCTGGCTGCATATAACACAAGGAAGATTTGCCGATGAGTTATATGAGGATGGAGGTGCTTCTGGTTGCATGTAAGAGTAGGTTCTTCATTGTTTCTCCTCTTCAGAAGAACAGCTACTAGTTAGGTTGATGGTCACCTTCTTCTGAGCACAAGGTGGCCTTCTCTAGACTTTTTTCAATGTGTATTTCTTATAACACTGGTTATTTACATGGTACACAAATTCAGTATTGGTCAACGCTTGTCTCAATCTTTTTGTGACAGTATCATTCCTAATCTCTGTGGCTTCCATGATTTGTTTTCTTGCACTTGAAGTTGTAGTAGTTTTTTGATCAGCCTGACAGATACTGCGCTTGCTTAAATTAATTTGACATTCTTCTTTTGACTTCCCAGGAATTGCAATTCTTCTCCTCCCCCCACATGTTCTGCCGTGGTCTCACTATATTTCAGTCAGACTTCAGTCTGTAAAACAGAAGACAATAATAGTTACTTGTGAGTTTGGCTGCAAACATAATGACTCAACGAAAAACATTAAACCCATTAAACTACAGTTAATATAGTTACAGTAACTGGCCATTAAAATAATACACGGTAAATAAAAGAGTATACAATAAATTGAACTGTTCAATTAAAATAAGACAGTAGCAAACATGCTTATGACAAACTAAATAATAACTTTGGTAGGACAATATATGGTATCAAAATTTTTCAGTTGTGCACATGTGGAGCGTGGGAACCTACTTTCTTTTGTTACTATGACATTGGAAACATCTTTATTGAATTGTTTGACCTTGAAAACATTGGGTTAGACACCAAGATTACCTTTGTACCATCCTTAGAAGAGGAGATACTAGTCACCAAAGAGCAAGCACACCATGTTCAAAGATAGCATCCTTCCACATTCTGTGCACCAAATGCTGAAGTCTACCCAAGCCTTTTTTATTTTTTCACATGTGTTTTCTTAAGTAAAGGAGGTTACTTTGGTCAGTTTTGACTTTTCCATGGGGGTGTATGCCAGGAACTGAACTAATAGAGTCAGAGATGATGTGGTAATTGATTGGTGTTTGTGCTGACTGTTCTTCATGCCACTAAGTAAAGAAAATTCAAAGGATTTTGAAAGGGTGGACCATATTGGATGTCTTGAGAGGAGCCAAGCTATTGGTGGGTGGAATATGTCCCAGTGCACTGCCAGTGTAAGACTATCATGGAGTCTGGCTAGTAAGTTTACTTCAGCATTATTGCGGTGGAAGTGAGGGGGAACAATGTTACCAAGGACTGGTAACCATAGGAGTGGAGTGGGGTGCAATGTGCCTGACACAAGATGCACTGTAGCATGCAGCTGGGTGGCTACTAGTTTGCTGCGTGATGAATGAGCCCAGATAGGGCATAGTATTCTGCAACTGAATAACAGTGCAATAACAAGAGATGAATGTAGAGTGGAGGCATTGGCACTCCAAGTGGTGCCTTTTTATGATTCATAAGATTTGGAGAACACTTTTCCACCCTCCTTGTGCATATGTACTTTCTCAGAACAGGTGTACCACTGTCTTCTCCACCTCACATTGCTCCTTTGAACACCATGGCATTTTTGCTAGCTGCTATCTGTATTTTACCTCCTTTGCCAGAAACACACCCCTTGCTGCCACCAGACTAGGTCTGCATGTACTCCTTTCAGGTGGTTATCTGCCATCCCTTTCCACACCTCCATGTTTGTGTTGCAGTGAAATTTTGAACCAGTGTGATCACATCTTTCTACATTACTATCTCCTTGAGCATTTTATGGTCTTTCAGTGCTTCTGGTCATACCTCCCTCACCTTGTAAAACTTAAAAAATCCCTCCATCCTTGCATAGTGAACCTCTACAAAATCCCCACCTCCTTAAGATTGAACCTGTGAGGAACCAACTAAAGCATGTCACATTTCCTTCCCCCTCCTACACCCCTCTACACATGGCACTCGTGTAGTTGGTGTACACAAGCAGCCTTACATCTGTCAGTTTCCTGCCTCCCTTTCTTTGAACAGTTCTATACATGCCAGTCTTTCTCTTTTTCCCCTCCTAAAAGATTACTCAAATCACTCTTTTTTGCTACCTGTCTCCACATTAGGGGGAACGCTACCTACCCCTGTGTATAGAATGATTGGCAGCAGCACTGTCTTGATTGCCTCGACTTGACATGAGAAGGACAGTATTCTTCCAGCCCACAGCTCCTGCCTCTGTCTTACCTGCTCTGTCACCTCTTCCCACACTTTTCCCTTTTGCTGCTGCATCCATTGGGTTCCCCAACACTGTCGTTTCTGTTATTTATACTCTGAGCTGACTCATGTCCCCCACAATTTCCCACCATCATTACTATACTTTTTGCCCTATATTTATCTTGCCTCCCCTCTCCCCGCATTTTCCCCATAGTCTTCTGTGTGTTTTAACACCCGTTCTATTGATGGCTTATCTCTCATCGCTACATTTGTCATCCATATACAAGGTACACTTTGTAGTGGTGTCTGTATTCCACTTATCCCTCTGTCCCACTATATTCTTCGTGCTTGTGGCTCCATGGCACAAATGAACAGTACCAGTGACATAGGATATCCATGTCTCGCTCCTGCTGAGATCTTAAAAGCTCTACTCAGGTGTCCATTAGTTAAGATCTGATTTCCTGTAGAATGCTCCGATTTCTCTACTGCCATATGCTTTTTCCAAATTGAGGTTTGTTACAGTCACTTCTACTTTCCCATCATTGCAGTACGTTACCGTCTCCCTCATCACTGCAGTGTTTCTGCAGTTCTTTGCCCCAGCAATGCACGTGTTTGGTCCCCGTTTATTATCTTCAGCAGGGTGTTCTGTATTCTTTGTGCCAGCATCTTTCCCTGCAGTTTGTAATCTGTGTTTAACAACATGATCGGTCTCCTGTTTTTCAATACATCCTTTTCCCCTTTCTGAAACAGTAAGACCACTATTCCTTTCATAAACTCTTCCCGCTGTTTTTTCCCTTAGAAAATTTCCTTAAAAACCTCTACTACGTCTGGCCATACTCAATCTCACAACTTTGCATAAAACTCTGTTGGCAGTCCATCTGTTCCTGTTGATTTCCCATTCTTACATGTTGAAAGCCACTCTTCCACCTCCTTTACAGCTATTCTGTTGTCATCCTCTTTCCTCCTTCCACTTTCTCCACCACTTCTCTTAGGCACTTTTCCATTTTCCTTTTATCCTCCACCATCTTTTAGTATAGCTTTTCATAGAGCTTCCTTGTTGCTTCCAGGACTTCGTCCTGTGCCTCCACCAGGCCACCTTCTTTTTCTTACACCATCTTCAGCTCTCCCTTCACTGACTTTACTCATGTTGAAAAATATTGGGACTAGCCCTCACTTTCTTCTGTCCATGGTTCCCGTGTTTAGAAACTTCTTTTGCTGTAATTTCTCTGTAAACCATTCTTCCAGCACATATTTTGCTTCTTCTATTTCTTCCTGTACTTGCTGTCTTTCTATTGCTTCCTTTTAAGAGCCTCTGCAGTCTTCCATGGAGCTTCGGCTCTTCTCTTTATTCACTGTTTTTCATATCTAAAAATCTCTGCCATCCTTCTCTTGATCATATTCCATTACTTCTGCTTACTCTTAAAATATTTCTTCATCCTCCATCCCTCATATGCTCTTATGCATATGCCTGGTATATGTCACTCTCTCTTTTAGCAGCATCAAATTTAATTTCCATATCTTTTTTTCTTCTTGCTAGCTTCTTGCATGTCCTCATCCCCACCTTCATTTTTCAGTGACCACCAAATGCTGTGCTTGAAACTTCTTTGCTGTCTACTTCCCGTTTTCTTGATATAAAGACAAAATCAGTTGTTGACTGTTCCTTTTCACTTGTTCTGTTCTTGTGAAAGATTTATTTCCTGTCCAAACTTTCCTCTTTCACCTCCACTTGTTTTACTTTCAGTTCAGGGCCGCGCCACAGTATTGGCATGCCCATTGCCCTGTTATCGTTTGCTCCTGACCACCAGGATGGCCCCCATCTCCATCTCCTCTAGCCTCTTGGTATTCTGCACTCTTGCAGACAGATTACATCCATTTGCACCTGCTTAAATACTGGCTCTACCTTTTTCCACCTGTTTCTTGTTAAAACACTTCTTACATTGATTGAGGAAACTAAGAGCACCATTAGAAACCTGCTTAAAGTGAAAGCTCTCTGCCTATATAACTTCACTGCTGCTGTTTGTCAAACACCCCTCCACATGCCAGCATTCCTGTTTGTTTTCATCAGCTTCCTTTACCTCTTTTGTATCTAGGAAGCCTCTCCTTTCCCCTGGGTGCCTTGCTATTATCCTTCCATCGCCCACTCTGGGCTGGATCCTAGTGCTGAGAGGGGAGGAAAGCTTGGCTCATCCTCTGAGTCCATCCACATTTCTCCACTTACACTTTTCATTGTTTTCTTTGCCTTTTTCTTTTGAGGCTTTTCCCTTTTTCATAAGTGCTTCCCTCTTCTTCCATCTCTTCCCCCCCCCCCCATTTACAGTTTATTCCTTGTCCCTTTCACGCTACTCCATCTCAGAACTCTTAGGAGCTTCCTTCTGCCCCGTCCCCATCCAAAACTCCTTTCCCCATGTTGTATGTCAATCACCAACACCTCCTCCTCTCCCTTTTGTGAGGTCTCCTCCACCATCTCCATTCCTTCCCCCTCCTTCCCTTTTTTTCTAGCTGCTCTCTCTCCTCCTTTCCATGACCCTCTTCTCCATTTAAGTTGCATTACTGTGCCTGTTCACATTCTGCAGCTCTGTGCCTTTTGCCCCTTTTTTTTGAAGCATACATGTGGGGGCATTTCATTGACAGGCATCCCTCATCCCCACATGTGCTGCATTTCTTCAGCTGACCATGGTATTTAGTAAAGCCTCTGTGGGATCCCAGGGTTATTACAGGTGACAGGTGCTATATGCCACCCTGACTTCCTGTGTCTGTTTAAAACCACCTGGGCTCATCCAAATACTGTATTTTTCTCTCTCACACACAGATTTTCCCACCCACATCACCTTCTTGGAGTGCATCTCCATCCAGACTTTAATATCTTCCCCCATTTTAAGTCTGAGAACAATAATCACTTTTTCTCTTGCTGTTCAAGCCACTATAAATCTCAGCCATTTAACTCTTCCTTGGCCTTTTCACCTGCCAGTTTCTTGCAGAATTTATCAGATCCCGTCCCATTCCAAAAGGTATACTCTCATATCTTCATGTTGGGGAACGCTATTAAGCTATTTTAATCCCCTGCATTCACCTCCAATACCCTAAAGCTCTTCTTCCACAAGTTGATACCTGCTGATTTCCAGCCCTGCATCTGTCCTTTCACTGACTGAGACTGCCTTTAACAGTAGTCTGTGACTGCCTCTAAATCCTCTTCTTGCCTGCTCTCTTTCCTCCTGCAGTGTTGCCCACTGTCCCACTCCTCTCTGAATCCCTACTGCACTGTACTTTGCTCTCAACATTCCTCCTTCCTTTCCCAGTTTCCACCTGAGATCCTGTCCTCCATCTGCTGCCATTGCCTCCCCACAGTTGTTGTCCAACCATCATCTGCTACCCATTTGTCTTCCACCACCATCACTGTCTGGATCAGTGGCCATCATGTTCATTTGCTCCAGCTTCGGATTTTTCCTCCTCAGCCTTCTGCCACTGCTGCTCTGGGGATCCCCCCACTTGATCTTAGCCCATCAGGCTGAGAAGTAATCCAGTGGTGGGAACCTGCCATGAGACTAGGTTAGTGCAGCCCATTTAAATAAGACACGGTGCCCATTGCGCTCAGCTCCCATCGGCGCTGACTCTTTCAGCTTCTGGTGAACCACTACATTGAATACTTTTCAACTTCCTCTTCGTTCCCACAGCTGAGCGGCACTTTTTTCTTTCCCATTTCCAATTATTCCTGTTTCTTCATCAGCCCTAAGGCTAGGGACAGCAATTACATGTAAACCAATATAACTGATTGGAAACTGGCTTAAACCTGTAATAGAACAGAAGTTCAGTGCACACAAGCTGCTTTCAAAATGGCCAAACCTGATTTAAGATAAACGTGGATGGATGTAGTATCAGATTTAACTAATTTAGGTTAAACCAAATTTTGAAACTACTGTTCCAGATCCACTCCTGCTTCAAGTTACCTCTCAGTCCACCAGCATCCCAGGATGCTTTGCTGCTCTGGCTGCTCCAGTGGATCTGGACTGGCCCTGGCCCCAGCTGTCACAGAGCTGAGGCAGTAAAGCCTCTAATCCCTAGCCTGTTCCTGTGTGTGTCTGTCAGCCTGTTGGGATGGGGGTGGGCAGGGGAATGGACCCCCTGACTGCTCTAGACAGGGTCTGCATGGTACAAGAGGAGGGAAAGCCCCAGCAAGCTGGGCTGGGATTGCCTCAGCCCCACTCCCTCACCAGCCCCTCCCCCAAGAGGTGAAGGGTAGGGGGGTTAATGCACCCCCCCATCCCAGCATTAGTCCCCTGCAAACAGGATCTGCACAGCACAGGGGTGGGAAAGCCCTGCACCCGCCCCCCCCCGAAGTCCAGAGTGCTGGGCTGGGATCATTTTAGCCCTGCCCTTCCCCACGGCTCATTTCTGAGATGTGCGGGGCCGGGGAGGGAAACATAGCCCCGCAACCCAGCACTGTCCCCCTCAGCGGTCATCGGGGGAGTGGGGAGGAGCATGCTGGGCTGCGGGGGTGTTTCCTCCTCTGCCCCTGCCTCTCAGAGGCAGGCAGCTGGGGAGGGGCCGGGTGCGTGCCATACTGACCTGGTCTGGAACACCGGTGCCAGGCCAGACAGGTGCATTATCCCCCCATCAAATAGGTATGGCCTGCCACTGCCCTGCATTGAGCAGCCTCAAGCAAATGCACCATGAGGGTTGGTGTGCACGAGTGCCCCCAGCCTCCTGGCTTGGGTCAGTGCCGACTTCTACCTGTCTTGGCCACCCGGGCTCTGAAATTCAGTTCAGTTCTGTTATTTGTTCAATCTACACAGCTTAGAAAAACCTGCAAAGATTGACTTGATTCCACCTTGGGCTTTTTGAACCTCCTTGCTTAGCCTGAGTGTCTGGCAAACCTCACCGGATGTCTATGTAAATGGGAGGCGCTGTCTCCCCATCTTTTGGACTGTCACATGTGACTGGTGTGGCCCAGTCCTGCATGGAGTGGAGATGGACCATGCTGCCATGCACTTCATCTGTATATAAATTTTTGGTGGGTCCCAGGACTCATGACAAGAACACTTGGTTCCTGTCATGAGTGGGGAGCCAATTAGCACATGGACCCTTTGTTGGGGGGTATCTGATATACCCACATGTACTAAGCAGTGCTGACCTGTGGTTTCACCATGGCTTGAGACATTGAGTCTGCTAGGGCCCAGCCCAATGAACTATATAATAAATCATGAGCCTTTAGGCTTTAGACTAATATCATGCATAGTTTGTATTTTTGGAATATACTATACTGTAGGCATAAAAGTGCTACTCAAAAGTATCTTTATGGAGTATCTGTGCTGAAAATTGTAGCAGTTTGCACAAAAAGGTAAAACATCAATTCTGAATGAATGATGCCTGTAGGTACCCATAGTTATTTGCATATATGTAAATTACCATACGTATGCTTATTTCAAAGTTGGTGTTTTTTGCTTTCTTATCTTTCAAATTGATGGGGTGTCCTGTATAAAGAGGAGTGGGGGTGGTCAGGCAGCTGCTGCAGTTCTGACTCTGGCCCTGAGTCTGGATTCGGGCCAGAGTCAGACTCACAGCAATCTCCTGTCCCTCCTCTACTTGTCCTCTGCAGCTTCTGCACTGCTCTTTCCCTTCCCCCCATTACTGTCACATTCACTGAGTAGGGTCTACAGTAAGGCGGAGAAGGGACAGAGGCTGTGGGGAGATGAGTTTAGAGGGTGCCAGTGGTGGTGAGGGCAGGAAGGCTGCAGGATGGAAAGGGGCCACCTGGTCCACCCAGCCACCTGATCCCCTCAGCTACTATTTTCCAAGCTGTTACAGTGGGAGGGGGGACAAAATCAAGACAGTCCTCCAGTAATTGGATTCTATACCTGGACAATTATAACACAATTATAAATTTTCCATATATAGAATCTAATTATTGGAGGGAGGGTCATCTTAAATTCAGGGTCATATTAGATTTGTGTAAATGCAGTAATTCCTGATCCATCATGGCTCCAATATCTTTTTGTTAAAAAGTATCTTAGCAAGTGTATTCTTCACCCTCCCTTCTATTTTTAAACTAGTTTGTGGAGGGAAAATGCTTCTGATTAATCTTCAGTATTTCAAATAGCACCAGAGTTTGAAAAGTCAATTGAATGATATTTTTTCTGGTGAATTCCTTTCAAAACTGGCTTGTAAATGATTGGACAAAAATGGCAAACCATTAGATGCTGCTTTTTCATTATATGTCTTTGGGGAAATAATGTTGAGTATACAATAGCAGTGACTGAACCATGAGAGAAGTTGGTACGACAAATCTTAAGTCTTTAAAAATGCTTTTAGAACTTTTTGAAAGTGGGAAAACTTTCCACAGAACAAACAAACAACCTGGCAAAAATGTATCCTTTTTTGATTGAAAAAATGAATGTTGTTTTTTGCAATTTTTTAAAGATTGAAAAAGTTGGAAGAATAAGAAGTTTTGAAGAATTTTATCCTGTAATCCCCACCCCCTCACATTGAGATTCCATGCATCATTCAAATAATTGAAAAATCCTTTAGTCCTCATGGTACTGGTTTTCTGATATTGGCAGACTGAAAAGAGTAGACTCAAAAGAACAGATCTATCCTTACCTTTTGTGCAGTTCTTTAGACATAATACTTTTCACCTTTTTAAAGCTAGATAAAATGCATAGGCAGGTAGGCACTATGCGGGTATGGAAAACATAACATACCAAATCTATTTTAAAGCATGTCACAGAAAAATATGGGCAGTGGAGAAATGGGAAAGGACATAAGGGGAATTTCCATGCATAGTGCAGCAAGGACCCAGCCCAGCCCTGCACTTACTGAGGCGACAATCACTGTGATGTTCTGCAGTCTGTGTGATCTTGGGCCATCCCAACAGCAGGTGAAGGGCTCATGGACAGGCATTATGCTCCCCCTGCATACTTGCTCCGTGGGCAGGGCTGAGAATAGGAAGCTGGGCTCCACCTGTACTTGGAGCCTTGACAGGGCCAAGAACAAGTGGCTGGCATGCTTGGTGCTACCTAGAGCCTGGAGACAGCAGCTGCAAACAATGCTGAGCCATGTAGGGGCTCTCAGCACCTGGCAGCAGCCTCAGGGCATGTGGGGGCATGCAGGGGTATGAGTTGGCTTGGGTCAAGCTGGAACTTCCCTTCTATAGGCAGCGCCAGCTCCATAGAAGTGGAGGCACTGGCACAGACATCACACTACACTGCTTTTCCACTCATGACTCATTGGAAACTAGCCCTACCCTGCTCCCACAACAGGAACTTGATCACCCCGTGGACACAAGGTACCTGCAAGGTTCTCATGGGGGTTCATAGTTCCCGTGGCCCCAAATTACCCATCAGGGTAGGCCCGATACAGGCCCACCCTGTGGATTAACCTTGTAACTGGGGGCAAATGCTGAAGAGCTTTAGCCACCTGAGGAGAAGATGGATACATATTGCAAAGCTGCAGCTAGTTCCATGAACAGATGATGGACATGATTATTTATGTTGTATTACTTTATTCATTCCAATGCGGTATGGACATCATTGGCAGTAGACCCTTGACAGAGTAACAAGGCTTAGCCAGCCCACATCAGTCCCAGATTGTTCAGTTTTAATTTCTGAGTTGGACCTTTCTTCCATTACGTGAAAGCAGGCACTTATCGCAGTAGGTTCCTGGTCCCCTACTATCACAAGAACACCTGAGTGGAAAGGGATGGTGTGTAGGGCAGGTGGAGCCCCACAGAAGACACCTGGACTCCCATCTCAATATCCTATGACCCCAGCTGGGATCCTATGACCCCAGCTGACTTCCTGCCCTTTGGGCAGGGGGCTGGACTCGATGATCTCCCGAGGTCCCTTCCAGCCCTAATGTCTATGAAATCTATGAAATGAAATCCCCCACTACAGTCACGTACCACCTCCTAATATCCTTTTCATTAACAGAAAGTTGTGGCAGGCAGGATATAGAAAAAGGGGGTGTCGCAGGGCACTGAGGTGTGTCTGCTCCTTTAAGGGATGAAGCTGCCTAGAGAGAGGGCCCTAGGAGCCAGGCAAAACCCCCACAAGTGCAGATTGCTGTGACAGCAGGCTAATGAGGGAATTAGCTAGCACTTGCACCCAGTCAGCTGACGGGAAGAAGGCAGGGCCCTGGGCACGTATAAGCCCCAGGGCTGGGACTGGAGGCAGTTAGTGCCTTGGCAGCAGCCAGCGGGGAAGGAGTTCATGAAAAGCTCTGCGGAGATGCTTGGTTGCCTGTTTTGCTGCTGCTGAAACTAACAGGCTCTAGAAACTCCTAAAGCATCTGGGGATAGGAGGCACACATTGCTGGGGGAGAAACTGGCCCTCTTAAAGGTGCAGAGTGTAGCTTCCAGTATCATTGTTAGGTTGTAGCCCACAGCTTCATATTTATGCTGTTGTTTAATCCATTGAACTGGGCTGAGGCTGTTGGGGAGGAGGAGGCCTCATTGGGGTACACTGCTGTATACAGCCCCAGAGCCAGAGGGCACAGCAACAGGGGCCAGGAGCCAAGTGATAACAGAAGGCAAATTAGGCCAAGACCTCATTATAGGGACAACATTGATATACCATCTATGAGGCATGGGGTGTAGTAAAGGAGTTGTTCTGGAGCCATGCATCTAGCCCATAAGGCTTGGGGTGTCCCTTGGGGCACCTACTTAGAGTGGGATCCAGCAAGGGGTCTATGAACCCACAGGGTTTAGTGGGATCCGTCAGGACCGTGACTTCACAGCAACTTGAGAGCAGCCGCCCCATCTATTATCTAAATCAATGAGGCATAGTAGGTGAGACTAGAAGGCACCCACAGGGTGAAGCTGGCATGGTCATGGAGCCCTAGGGGCATCACGGCCATCCCTGGGGACCCCATGCCATGACAGGGAGCTAAATATCCATTGTGATTGTGGCACCTAGGCCCCACCCCAGTGTGACCCTTTGGCCCAGGTCCCACTACAAAAGGATATAATATAAAATTTTAAATTAACATGAACAGAAGGGAGGAAACAGATGGCCCAGCTTTTCAGGGAATAATTTATAACTAATTTATTGAACTTTTATCTCTTACAGTTCACTTAGATAATGTTGAATGAAGGTAAGAATTTATTTGGAAATCTTTCTCAAAAATGTCTTCCTAGATGAATACCTTGTTCTGTTCCCAGAGCTTCAAATTCATGGCAATTAGTTCTATGAGCCCTTTGATAATGAAACTAAGGACACCTATCCATGAGTGTGGAGGCTGCTCCAACACACTGGAATACCAGTGCACTCCAGCAGCTTCCTGTGTCCCGTGTATCAATGTCCCCGTGCTTAAAAATGGCTCATCAAATGAGCTTTAGTTCAAGCACCCCTGCTGCTATTTTGAAGCATGGGGATGCTGATGCACAAGACACGGTGGTGCTTTAATTAATTAGAGTGGCTCTGAGAGCTGCTCTAATTAAAATGCCACCGTTCCCATCCCTGGAGCACGTGTAAAAGTGCCCTAAGACAACAGCATGTACCTTTCATGTTGCATCTAATCGATACAGCATGAATTCTGACTTCCAAATGTACCATTCCAAATGAAGTTTGACAAATATTCCCATTTAATTCTCCCATTTTGAAAAGTGCTCGTATAGCTTGGACTCTCAAATGCTCTGGGATAGTGAGCCACAGCATTTCTCTTTTGAACAGGAACAAATACTTACTCCCTGCCCTGTATTAAGTCTTTTCCCCCTCAAGTATGAAGAGTACCCTTCATCCATTTATGTTCTGAATATGAAATGCAAGTTTCTCTTCTCTCTTTTTACGAATCTATACTGACCAGTCCTATTTCTGCAGTGAAAAAGGCAAGCAGAAGGGTGGCTTTTGGGAGCCCAGTGCTCACGGTACCATGCCCAGTGTATCAGCAACTCCCTAATGCATCTACAAATAACTCCATTAGGATGTGTTGCTGTTCTTAATTCTGTATGGTGGCTGAGGCATGGCGTGCTTGCTCTGTGCAGAGGGATGGAAAGCGTGAGAGCTGGGTTTGTTTGCCCAGTTTCAGGAAAGTACCTGAATTAAGTGCTCAGAGATGCTTTTAAAATTGCTCTTTCTAAACAGATCGATTAACACCTTCCTCCTCCCTGTGCGCACATACTGATCCTTTTTCAAATACTCTGTGACATTAGTGGGAGAGAGCAAGTGGCTGAGGGTGCTAGCAATAAGCCCAGCCTTTCTTTTGATGAAGCCCCCACTGGCAGTGCCTTCACTGACTTCAGTGAGAGCAGATTTCACTGATTCAGTAGAATTTGAAAACTGTCAGTGGTTAAGTGATTTCTTACAGCTCCTTTTTGCTTTGTGTTTTCTTTTCTTGGTCATCTTTGTGTCTACAAGACACAATCATAGGAATATTTGGGCCATGAGGCTGAAGATAAAATTGCTTATAACACGCAAGCAAACAAGGACTGTCAAGGGGATACAGTCAGGGAACAAAGTCGGAAGGGAAGTCTATCTACGTGAATAGCTTGGGGAGACTCACCTGCTGTGTTTGATGTGCCTTGTTGAACATGAAGGCGGTAGGAAGAAAGCAAATAAATGCTGTGACTGCCAGGGCCTGCAACCTGACACCTGCACAACGGACAGGTACAGGCCCCAACAGCTGGCTTCTTAGCCCAATTCAGCTTCCCATCTGGTTAGAAACTACTACAGAGCGCTCAACATAAAAGACTGTTTGAGGACTTAAAAAAATCACTAGGGTTTATTTCTGATTCAAAGCACAGGAGACCCTGGGAAACAACAAAACAACCTCCCCCCCCCCCCCCCCCCGCCCCAGACAAAGAAGAGCAGAGCAGGAGGTAAGATAATTGCATTAGAGAGAAACTCAGAGCTCTGAATGTGCATGCACTTAATGAAGACAGAAAAAAATAACAGGGCACCCTGACATGATTGAGGATTATTACCACCTACTAGGCTACGCAGCAGGCAGAAAAGTTCTCTCTAAAAGTAAACATGACACAGCTCCTGCATGACACCTGCTACAGTAAGGAGTGGGTCCTGTTTTAACTCTGTGCAGGGCCTGATTTCTGTCAAAACCTTAGCAGTTTGTAACCTGCACAGTTTGGCTTGCTTCCAGTTTGCAAAATCCAGGTTATCTTAAACTCTCCATCTGTTAATTCCATGCTTAGTACCAAATGCGTAATAATGTCTATTTACTTACTCAACAGGGTGTATGAGATTTTGAGGCCCGGATCCTCTAAAAATATGTTTATTTTTACTTATGTTATTAAGCAAGGCACACCCCTAAGCATTTAAAATACGTCTCTTGGTTTTTAAATCTTTTTATATTGTATTATATATTTATTATATATTAATAACAGACGATGAGTCTTTGTAGACTGGAGCTGCACAGTTATGTATTAGCACCTTTTTGCAAAAGCAAGTAGTCTTTAGTTTTTTGGATAACTCATGAAGCATAAGTGTTTTTATAGAATTCATGTGTGCCTGCTTAACCTGTGTGATGGGCTTTTTATGGTTGTTTTTGTTTTTGTTTTGTTTTGTTTCTTAAAGGTGATCTACAGGAGCACCTAAGACAATTTTGCATGGAGCAGATGAAGGTTAGGTCATTATGGCTTGACATTCTTGAAGTAAGGATGGTGGCTTAAATATCTTTGAGGAATAAGGGCCACACATCTCTTTTTAAAACAGATGCTCTAACTCTGCCTTATGGGATTGGGCTTCAATAGCTTCCCCCTTATGACCCTGCACAGAAGAATTACCTCCACTGCAGAGATTTGGCTCTATATATTATGTCATACCTGTGGTCAGTGAACAACTGAAAGGCTGTTAGAGTTTGATTTGTAAGATGTGGCTTCCTTTTCCTTTTTCTTCCTCATTTAATTTTCCCTTTTTTCCCCGCTTCATTCTCTGCTGCTACTGTGAAGCGCCAGTTAGAATAGTGGACTGTGGCACTAGTAATAAACTGTTTTTCCTGTTTTATTCTCTTTAATTTAGAGTTTCTATTCATGTCATTTTTCCACCCTAATTTTCCAGGCTGCCTCTTCAAATAATTTGCCTATGGTATTTCTAGTGGTTGGAAAAGCAGCAATTCAGCAGAAGATATTGCTGTCACCTGGGCTTGACTTGATCTTAACAACCTCTTTTTCAGTCATACTGTTGCAATAGGAGCAATTTGGGGGGGAAAAAAAACAACAAAAAAAAGTGAAGCTCAGGAAAAACATTTCTGTCTTGCTGAACCTCTGGATGTGATGGCAATTTCGTGTTTAGTGAAAAATTAACAATGTTATTTATTCGATACGTTTATCTTTTTTGCTTGTAGAATATATTAATTGGGAAAATGAGATTGGAGTCTTACTCTGCATATAAAGTCTGAATATAAAATATTTGTTTTGTTATGATTATTCAGAAGTCATGTGGTGTTTTTCCTGATCCTTCATTGGCAATAATTAATTTTGTAACCTGTGTGCTCATATGCAGATTTAAAATTCAAGAATCTTTCATACTGACATACAAGACTATGAAATTTACTTTCCCTGAAAATTTATGACAGCAATATTGAAAAGCTTAACTATTTCAGGAAAGCAAGCACAAAAGGAGTACAAATTACATCCAAAGTAAATTCATTTAAAAAAGCAAATGAATATTTGTGGAAAATAATGTACCAGCTCTAATTTTCATAGTACAGGTGCAGTTACTAGTATGTTAAAAAGCATTTCTGTGGCTTTGAATCTTTAATTTTCATTTTTTTTAAAATCTGCCTTCCTACTGGTGAGACAGTCAATTAGTCATTCTCTTTCATCCATACATACATAGGTTCCAGTTTTCTCAGATCTTTCTCTGCCTTTCCCCTTCCTCTACCTCTCTGTCTTAATCTCTTCCTATTATCTGTTCTGCCTCTCCAGCTCTTTGAATACTAGACTTTTTTTGCTCCCTCCCTGCACCTGTCCCTCAACAGTAGGAACTGGTCCTTCACCATCTGGACTGGCTACCCTCCCTCTAATTGGCTCAGCCTCTTCAAATTATATCTCAAGACTTAGCTTTTCTACAGTATTTAAAAAAAAAAAAATGAAATCCTAGCTCATCTATGCTTTACACTTCTTTCTTTAATAAGATAATTATATCACTTTCTAGCCCCCTCTATCCTATCTGCTATGTGGCCATTTTACATTACATACATGAGTCTCATTTTGGCAAATACTGCGTGAACTGTTTTGTGTTAACTTTCACAAGAGACAAACTCAGTTGCATTGTGCAAAGTAATCTGAATGTTTCTGTGTGATTTGATCTTTAAGGCTGGTGCTTTGTGCCAATAAATCATCGTTCTAAATAGACTTGGAGACAATTTAACTTTGCAATAATGAAAAATAGCTGGCAGTTACTTGCTGTTTAAAAATTAAAGGAAGGCTCTTAAAATAGAACCTTGGCTCGAGCGACAAAGTGGTTTCTTAGACATGAATTGAAATTAATTACCAGGTTTTTATGTCTGCTTTGCTGCTGGAAGTCTTCTGTCTTAATTCATAGCCCAGGAGCATACTAATTTTTAGCACTTAATTTACTTATGTTACTAACGGTAAAATGAGTACATGGGTCCATCCTGAGCTAGGACTCCTCAGTCGCCTGTTCTTAGCAAATGCATTATCCAAAGAACGGCATGCTATTTTAAAATACTGGGTCAGGATATTTGGCCTAGGCTAAGGTTTCTTCTTGATTAAGTGCTCTTTTTCATTACCTAACAAGAAGCATTGGCCTGTACAAGTCATCAGTAACTGCAAGGTGCTCTTAGTATGTGACCTTCAGCCATCTGTGTAATCTTTAGCCATCAAAATATCTCTCTTTTTTTAGGAAAGGACTTAATCTGAAGAACAGTTAGTATTTAATAACTATCAAACAATATCATAAATTGTTTGGAAGTCCAAAGATTCTCAGTCAGGACTGCAGTAATATTTTTGTGGTTAAGTGTATTTATAAATAATGTTTTTTTGAGGCAGAAGATGATGGAAAGTATATTTTATTTAGCCATTATGAAATAGGGATTTCATTTGTGCTTCTTGTTAATTTGCTGCTCAGCAATATGGGCAAAATGGCCATTTTGAATACTTGCTTCTAAATAGACAAAAGTTTCTGAGGGGATACTGGTTTGTGTTGCAAGCCCAGAAATGCTATCATTATGGCTAATAATGAGAGGCCTATAACACCCATATAATTCATTAGGAATTGTTGCTCTTCAGCATTTCTCAGGATCACCCACATTAGTTATCGCCTGTTCTGCAGATAGCTAGCTGACTGGTGTTTTTTTTGTTGGACAACATACAGACTGCCCTCACATGTGAACATCATGTGCCTGTGGTAAATTGGAGAGCCATGTGATAAACTACATTACTGTGTACCTTTGTCACAACTGCACTTTATCCTTCAATCCAGCTTTACCAGCATGACTCTACTTCTAATATTCAACATATGGGAGCAGCTTTTAACTGACATCACTCATTTCCTACACAACCCACCTTTTTTCACCTCCATATTTCTCAAGTGTAAAAGGGCAAGAGAGACAGTATTTCTCCTTGGACCAGAAACACATTTGTCATGATCAGGGCATTTTACAGGTGTCTAAAAGGTCTTGATTATTTCTTTATTCCTTTTGCCACATATGGGGCATGTCTACACATGATGCTACATCACCATAGTGATGCGCTAGCATCCACGGGTATCTGCATGGGACCAACAGTTACTTCACCATAGCAGTCCACTCCCCCATTATAGTTAGGATTATCTCCCGTTATGGTTATCCCCTGTTATGGTTAACGTGCTGTGCTTTAGTGCTTCCAAAAGTACCAGTAACAATGTTTCCATAGGGCAACATGTAGATGTACTCATACAATGAGAATAATGGGTGATTTAAATGTAGGTTCCCTACTGGTGGTGCCCTCAAAACACAGGCTGCCTCCAAAACTAGAAGCTGTGTAGTCATGGCCACGCAGGTGGGCTAATGAACTTGAGGTAGCCTAATTGGTACTGCCAGGCCTTTGTGCTTATTATTCAAATGAAGAGGCAGCTGTTTCAGAAGTGAAGCCTGGAGCAACATAGTGTACTTGGATATGCTGCTGCAGGGGTGGTAAGTCCACTGCATGGACACAGTTGAGTCTCTCATGCTATAAAATGTAATGCTTAGGTATTTAGTTGTTGCATTAGGCCTTATTTATGGGAGAAGGGCCCCAGTTGGTGTGCATTATAAGTAGAGGAATAAGAAAAATAGTCTAAATAAATCTTTTTTTTTTTTTAACTCCTTCAAACACTTCTAAAAGACCTTTTCTATAAAACGTGGCACAAGATGAATGCAAACTGATGTCTTATCTGATGTGTATCCGTGAGTGGACTACATATAACATTCAAGAAAATACCATCTGTTCAAAGAATGTTAGGGATGCACATGTTTTAACTGGAAAAATAGGGCATCTGTGTTGATTGTATTTGTGTTTATGCATTTGATTTTGGGCCATATCTGACTCTTCAGAAGAAAGATAATCTCCACCCTTGTTCCCATTATGCCCCTATAAAGTACTTGGATGACCTGGGCCTCAATGAACATGAGAAAAAGTCATTCCTTTTTAAATCCTATCCTGGGTTTCACAAGGATTCTCTTAATGAGGTTCAATAAGGACTGAAGGCACCAGCACCCAGCCAAATGAAGCCACTCTGCATAACTTGGGTTTTTGATTGCTTTTGTCCTGGGAGAGAATGGGGGGAAGGACCCCAAATAAGAAAGGGAAGTTATGGGGAACAGAACGAACAGGAGGGGGAGGAAATAAACATAAAAGTTAAAATGAAAAAAAAAAACCTACTCACCCACAGCAGGAGCTGTGGCACAGCGGGAACAGGGAGAGAAGCCCGCGCAGCTCATTAGTTGTGTCTTTTTCCAGCTGAAGCTGGCTGATGATATCACTAGCCAGCAGGGATAAAAATGGCCAACAGTGGAGGAGAGGAAAGCGGGAGAATGGACCCAAGGAGTGCATGGCCACATGACTCACTCCAGGTATCCCTTGGAGGAAGGACCAACGGAGGAGGAGCCAGAGGAGGCTCCTGACACTAGTCTTGGCAGCGGCAGCAGGGATCAGATTGTCAGTGCTGGAGACAAGCGAGGAACAGTCCCTGCAATCTGTGAAGACAGCGGCAACAGAGGAAGCCAAGGAGGGTACACAAAGACCCACACCATAACAGGGGGGAGTATTGGTAACAGTTGGGAGGAGGAGGAATTCTCACCACTGGGAGAGTCCTGGCAGGAGCAGCAGGAAGAGCTACAGAGAAGCAGGGCACTTATCCTGAACATGGAAAGTAGCCAGCCATATGCTAAGGAACTACGAGGCACCTGGATTAGGACCCTCCAGAAGGAAGAGAAACGGGGTAGCACTGGGCTCGCGGAAGGAGTGGAAAAGGGGGAAAGGACAACCTAAGCAGGAAGCCACAGGTACACAGCCCCGAACAGAGGTCATCTCCTGGCTAGACCATAGGGAACTAGGCACCCAGTACCCTGATGTAAGGGACCAAGGAGGGGGCTACCCAGATTCCTAGCAATAGGGTAGCCGTGTTGTTTTGTGCTTTTCTTTTGTGTTTTTCTTTTGTTTCCCTGTGTGAAGGGGTTGAGAGCTAGGAGGGGCCTACGTAAATAGAATAATTGGTGTAGGGCTTTAGGGCAAGAGTCCACCCTAGGCAAATAGAGGCTCCACGATCGGGACCTCCAAACGTGGACAACCCGTGACGGAGTAAGTGAATTGGCCATGGGAGCTGATATCTGGGATGGGAAGGAACTCGAGAGGCTCCACAGCTGTGTGAGAAGGGAGACCTGGCCAAGAAGAATGAGCGGTCCATCGAGGTGGCATAAGGTTGGGGTATAGGGATGGCGGAGCCCTGCAAGTGACTGTTGGGCAGACTGCATGCCACAGAAGGACCCTGGATAGTCAACCTCCCACTGGGAAACATTCAAAGTAGTGGCAGGAGAGATAGGGGAAGACTACTTGAGGAGTGACCATCTACTCGGCAATTTATGGGAGTCTGCAAGGCGAACACCACCCGTTACTTGAACCAAGGCTGCATGTGACTGGGTGTTCAAGTTCTGGTGGTCACAGCTTCATTTAGGATTTGAAAACCTTGATGGGTCTTTGATAATATTTTGTTTTAATATAGGTCATTTTCTAGGAGTCTGAATGTACTTGCTAAAATGCAATATATGCAGAGGCAAGGATTTCTTAGGGTGATTATCTTTTATAGGACCTGCTATGTAGTTGGCATAAAGTTAGATAAGCTTTTGGATACAAGACATTCTTCATCTGGTCTCTGCTTACAGGGAGTCAGGCACAGCATAGCCTCCTGCATAATTTCAGTACCATCATGGTTACAACATCACTCCTACCCTACCATATACGCAAAGAACAAAGACTGAAGATTCATTTAAAAAGAGGAATTTAAAGTCTTTGAAGTACTGTTGAGTATTTTTATGGCCATAGCTCAGCAGAGCACTTTACAATGTGATACATTAAGCATACCTTTATCCCATTAACTTTAATATGGAACTAAGCACACTTAAGTTTTTTGCTAGATTGGAACCCAAAATTGTTTTATAAAGGTGCCTTTTTGTAAAGGTAGGGCAGTTGATGTGCAGAAATGTGCTTTCAACAGCCACTACAGAATGGGGAATACCTGTTTTTCTTTAAGGTAGAAGACTAATAGCAAGTGCTCACATAAAGCAAGGCAGGCAAGGTTTTTTGAATAGATGTGGTATCTTTTATTAAACCAACTGAGTAGTTGGAAAAAAGTTCTAGGCAAGTTTTTGTGTGTACTCACCCTTCTTTAGGCATGGGGAGTCTCTGCTGGTCTGAGACTCCAAGGAATGAGAGAAGCATAAACCAAAGCACAGAACATTCAAGTATGCTAACTTTAGACATGGAAACTCTTGGATCATAATGCATCAGCCATCCATTTACAGAGATGGGCCATTGAACACATTTCATATTCATGTGTTGTTTGTTCAGGAGGTTCTGTATTTATTACCCATGATCCTATGGAGCCAGATAACTCATCTAAACATTGAAATGAAAGAGGGTACTGGAGGTAAGTGCTTTCCCATAGCTTTTAATTGATGCTTTTTCATGTGACATGTTTCTGCACTAGTTGACATGGCTGGGAAACTGTGTAGGAGAGACTCAGGAGCAGGGCAACAATACAGTGCTGGAAGCCAGGATTGAGGCATGTGCACTGGCACCTCTTGAAGGTTTGGCTAGCACAGCACTGCCTGTATCTGGCTCAAAGTTCACTTCCATGAACAATGAGTTCACATGCACAATTTCTGGAAAAGCAAAAATATACACTCAAATCTAGTTCAGATTGAACATATGTGAAAGAGCAGCAGCTGTTTCATACCCAGAACATTTATACTGTTTAAATGGCCAAATAGATGTAATCTGGGGTGCAATCTCTATCTCTGGAATGTGCATGCTTATTTTTACCCCTGCACTTGAATTGTGGGTGCAAATGTGAGTACTTGCACATCTGATCCATTGGAGGTACAGGGATGTGGATTAGAACCCACAATTTAGAGATTCGTAAATGTGGGTATAGATTTTACATGTGCATATTCCTTCCCTTCCACATAACAGGAGGGCTTCTTTTAGACAAGCTGTTAAGTGAGAGCTGGAAATACTTTTGATTTGCACCTCTAGATTTAATCAAATCAGAGATGTCAAACATAATCAGCAATCGGCCCTGTCTGACTTCTGATAAGGTATTCATTTTTGCATAATACACTTAAAAATATATAAAGCTGAGAAGTACTGACACTTAAAAATATATAAAGCTGAGAAGTACTGCTGCATTGCGTAATCAATAAAATATATCAAATGGAATTTGTTGAATGTAATCAGTGGAGCCAGATAAACAATGAACAATAAAACTATAAAGGTGTTGACAAGCTTTTAGTGTGAATTAAATCATCAAGGTGAAAAACAGTAATTGCCTACTTAAGTGATGCAAACACAAAAGCTAGGCATCTGGAACATTGCTTTAACAAAAATATATTCTATACTTGTTTTGCAACTGAAGTCTTTCATCCTAAAGTATCCCCAATCATTTTAACTACTATGAACACTCCCCTACTGCCAGTCGACTGTAGAAAGTAACTTATTTTGGCGGAGCAAGATCTGACGTGTATATAGGGATCTTCTTATTCAGCAGTGAAATGCTAGTACTTTTAGTCCTTGAAGGTGGTAGCTAAAAAATAAAATAGTGCATAACTATATTACACAACAGGCTGTCACACCAATACTAGAAAGAGATCTGCCTGTGAGATGTGCGTGAAGTTCTGATGACCTCATTCAGCCTTGATGCAAACAAAATTTTGCTTGTTACATGGACACACATCCATGTAAGATCTAGGATTTGGGCAAGAAAGGGAGATGCTTTGTTTAGTGTGTGCAGCTGAATCTTCAGGGAGGATCTTCAAGTAGGCTGTGTGATAATGTTCAAACTGGAATTCTGCTAAGATCCTGGAGTTAAGTTTGCTTTAGCAAAAAGAAAACGGGATGGTTTTTATCTGTTAATTGTTAAACTTGTGCCTGTGATAAATGCCAGGTGGTGGCACTGAATACAGACATTCTCTATTTATTCTACAGAACAGGACAAGTCTGGCTAAGGTATCCCAGATACGCAGTCACAGGCGTGACATGCAATAAGAAATGCCCATATGGTCCTTCTCCTCTCTTGTGATATAGCAGTTAAGGGTGCTAAATAAAGCTATTTTAATGGCATTCTGAGATGGGCCCCAGTTCCCTGGGAATGGGACTAAGACTGTTAGGTTCATTTCAAACATGCAGATGAACAGCACAATGGGACTTTTAATGACCAAAAATCATACCTCTCCTTTTGAAGACAGGGCCTCTAAGAATTTGACAAAACTGATAGTACTTATATAAAGGAGATTGCATATTACTGTGTTTACTTGAACTGAAGATGAGTACATGTTGAATGGGGAAGGCGAAAGCTCCTTGTTTTGGATTTGTGTGTGCGGGGGGAGAGGGGGGGTGGAGACTCTGGCCCCAGGGTTAGACCTGGAGCTGCAGCCACTGCCTCCCCCATTACCTGCCACCTGCAGTCTCTTCTCTCTTCACCTCCCTCATATTGTATCTGTCCTTGCTCCCCAGTGCTCCCTACTGCCATGCACCCTCTGCTATGGCTCCAGCTCTGGCTCTGCTCCAATCTGGGTGATGGAGCATATGGTCACTCCAGGTATTTAGTAGTGGTGACAGCTCCAGCTCCAAGCCCAAAGCTGGGACCAAAGGTTATGCCAGTACAACTGCTGCTGCATGGCTGGGCAGGAAAGGAGCTGACCATGTGCTCTGTGCCTGGCATCAGAGTGGAATCAGAGCTTCGGTGGAGGCTAAACAAGTAGGGGTTGAGGCCATGTGTGGGGACAGGCACCATTGGGTCAGTTTCCAGGGATGAAGGTATGGGGGCAGGTGGAAGGAAAAGCAAATATTAGGGAGGAAGCAAGTGATGGTGGTGGGCAAGATATTGGGGGTTCTACTTTCCCTGCTGTAGCAGTGTATGGAATGAATTTAAATGACCCTCCAATAATTAGATTCTATACATGGAAAATGATAACAAATTAATATATTTTCCATGTATAGAATCTAATTATTGTCATCTTACATTTGAAGTTGCCTTGGATTCAGGTAAATATGGCACTGTCCTGAACCTCACCTTTTTTAGGGCTTGATATTCCTTATCCAGATAATGACCCAATCACAGCTATGCTGATCTTTTGAAATACAGCAAGATCATAGGCCAAGGTAGAATGGCTGTAAGCCAGTGTCCTCATTTAAAGTTTTGGATTTTAATATCCAGTCTGCATGTAATTAATTTAAAACTGAATGCAAATATTAATGTAGCACAATATCTATTAGGGCTAAAAATTATTATTAATTGGATTTATTATTTGGATTTGAGTGCAACGGCGGGGGCGGAGACTCTGGCCCCGGGGTTAGAGCTGGAGCTGCAGTCACTAATGGATTATTATTTAAATATAAGGGTAACAAAAATGTTTAGTCTAAATGTTTAGATTAAATTTGATAAAGTTCACCTATTGTTAGTTACTGTGCAGGGTTATCTTGTGAGTTCCACCATGATATCTGATGTACAAAAATGTTAGGGAATAGGGAGACCAGTGATGATGATGAATAAAAATGTCAATCAGTTGTTTTGAAGTTTGAAGGAACTCAAATGTTAATAGGAGCAATTTGATGTTTCTCATCTTTGGCCAAAAAAATTACCATCTTTTCATGTTTTAGGAAAATGCCTAGTGGTAATACTTTCCCTTGAAATTGTACCACAATACTTGTGATTTTGCAGTTTCTGCTACCACAACTTTTCTTTTACAGTTTGCTGGGAGGTAAGAGATCTCAATTTGTTCTTTTTCAAAAGTGCACTAGGGCTCTTCCCAAGCTCTGTTTGATGTCTATTTATCCAGCAAACTCCCCAAAAAGCGCAATCCACTTCAACTAGACTGAGGTTTGCATATGAACACTCACTTTGTAATGTCAGGCCTGTTTCCAATTGCCTAACGCTTTAAAGACAGTTAGTCAGAAGGAACAGCTTTAAAGCCTTTAACCACATCAGATGAAAAGGAACTGCATGTGCACAGGCACTACAACAGACACGGATTATAATGCCAATTAGCTTAAATTTTACACTCCAATGTACCAGTCTATTTTACAGTTATGTAGAAAAATGACCTCTGGTACTATGAGCACATATAGTCAAATTTGGTGGGCCGGATTCTGCTCTTACAATGCATGTGAATCACTAGTGCTGGTGTTGTTCTCAGCAAAGACATTAACCTCAATTATGTTGTAAGGAAAAGCAAAATCTGGCTCATTTAGAATGAACAGAAAATTGTAGCTGGAAAAGACTGTGGTCCCTGTTACACTAGTGAGTTTTGGTAATACCTTGATGAAGGGATATTTTGCACTATGGGCCTGATTTATTTAAGATGTTTGAAGGAAAATTTCACTTAATATTTCTATGCAGTTATGTAATATTCTTTCTTATGTAATATAGGAAAGGATGAACAATAGGTGACCTTCTGTGAGATGCGGCCTAGGAGATGTAGGCTTGGAGAGTGAGAGACCAGAGCAAAACCACCTTTGCGTAACTTAGGTTCTAGCGGCTGATGTGGCCCCTAGACACATGAGGGGTATTGCTGTAATTATGGCAACATTACACAAACAATCTGGTGGGTGCAGCCTGAAGTGTGGTGTGCTACCAATGTTCCCATACTGCACCCCTTAGCAAAATGAACGTTGTAGAGCAGGGGTGGGCAATTATTTGGGCTGTTGGGCCACTTAATGAGTTTGGGTGACCTGTTGAGGGCCATACCTCTCCCTCTCCTGTGTCCCTCCCTCTAGGAGCTGCGACCAGAGCAGAAGCCTGAACCTGCCCAGAGCTTTATTTTGCCTCTTCCTCACCTCTGTGGCTGGGGCCCACCCTCCTGTGGCTTTAGTGCATGCCCCCACCCCAAATCCAGACCCAGCAGCTGCCAGCTGTGTCCACAGCTGCCCAGATGTGGCCAGCAGCTTCTGGGTCAGGGCTCCAGGCACAGGGGATGGGGTATGCTACAGCTCCAGGCTGTGATCGGTGTGGAAGCCTGAACCTGCATGCAGCTGTAGCATTCCCTTCTTCCCACCTCCCCCCATCTGTAGCCCTGAGCTGGAAGATGCCAACCACATTTGGGCAGCTGTGGATGCAGCTGGCAGCTGCCAGGTCTGGACCTGGGTTGGGATGAGGGTATGGTATATTATAGCTGTGGGCAGATTCATGCTTCCACTTCCACACTGGTGGCAGCTCTGGCTCAGAGACGGAGAGCATGTCCAGCATGCTGGAAGCAGCTCTGGCCTCCCAGCACCACACGGCTGCCAGAGCCGGAGCTACTGCCTGCCTGTGGGCTGGATCCCTTTACTGGGCGGGTGCTCATTACCAATCAGTTGGTAGGCCAGATCCAGTCTGTGGGCTGTCTATTCCACACCCTTGTTGTAGAGGCATCCTTTTTAGTTCCTGCCTTGAGGGCATCTTCTCTTTGTCCAATCCATTGCAACTTTGTCATGTTCCCCACTCACTGCTTCAACAAGGGCCAGAAACTGGTCCCCTTTGATCTTGCAAATCCTTTGCCTGAATTTATTTTACTTAAGTTTAAAGTCCTCTTCCATTCAGCTCATGACGGCAATGATGGAGATAATCAGAGTAGCTTAGATTTAGATTGTCTGAGATTTGGACACTTTATAAACATTTCAAGAAATAGCTTGGCTGACTCTTTGAATATGATGTTTGGTACTCTCATTTGATGGAATGGTATATTCCTCATATGTGTATTCGGTTAACTTGACCGGTTTAAAAAAAAAAAAAAAATCCCAGAGGCTTCACAGCACCTTACAAGTTTAGGGTATGGATATCAGAAGTTAAATAAAAGTAGGCTGACACATGGTGCCGAATTGTTGCCAAAGTCTTAGAGAGTGGCACCGGCATAAATATCTTTAAAACAGGAATAAAATATGAATTCTGTTTTCTGCAGCCATCAGTGATGCCAAAGTTGGCACCGAGGAACCTACATACATGGTTCCAAATGTGAAGACTGGAAATTCAAAGATGAAAGGAGGCCAGAGAGCACTTCTCTGAACTGTATTTAATTTAATGGATATAGGTTTTGGCTACAATACTGATGAACATTTGTAATAGCTGAGGCAGCTGGTTACATTTATTTTGATTTATAACAGAACAAAATGTTGAAACCTGTATTAGTCATTCTGCCAAGAGATACTGCACCTGCACTGACTTTTTTCCCCCTTTGGCTCTTGTCAGAGACCCAATAGATATCTGTGAGCAAGTCTGTATCTGTTTACATTGGCTTTAAACACTGACTGGCTTCTACTGGTGAAGACAACAAGTTTCCACTTGTTGAGTTTGCTATACTTGCTGCTTCTCTATCTTTTCTTAAAAGACAGAAAAGTCTCTGTTACTGATTAAGTACACCTGAGGCATTCTTCTTGACTTTTACCCTGAGCAAGGTATGTCTAAGCCACCATAAGCAATAATGATTGTGGTTTCTCCAGAATTGCATCATGTGTTAGATAGTTCTGAGTTCATCTCGGAACTTGAGTAGAGTCACTGCTGAAGTCCTGGTAGGGCTGCTTAAAGGAAATCTCTGTTGTGCTAATGTTGTTTCAAGCAGCTGAAGATTTAATTAGAAAATTTGCAGGGGAATTGGTACTTCCAGTCTAGAGTATATCTAATTAGCTCCAAAAGGCTATTGTCAAAGGCTGGCTCAAGGTAACTCACTTTTTAGTCAATCACATGAAAGGATGACACCACAAAAACATTTGATCTTTGCAAACTGATCACAGCTTTTTTCTCAAATTAGTATGAGCCGTAAAATCAAAATATGGATACAGGGGTTAGAGTGATCCCACTGCCATAATTCTATTTTAGCAATAACTGAACTGTTATATTTCCAATATAGGCATTTTAAGTGAGGTTATAGTTATTTAATACCAAGCTACCCCAAAGCTATAATTTGGAATAGAATTTGGTTCTAATTAAAACATTATTCTGTGGATAGTCGTGTTGGCCAAATCCTACACACTTTTTACTCATGCGAAATCAATAAGATTAACCATGTGAATACATTGTGCAAGATATTGCCCATGGTACTTGCACCTCATTTTTACAGCTGAGCAAATAAGTCATAGCAAGTTTGACTTCATTTTCTGATTTTAGCTCATCATGGCCAGATCCAAAGCCTATTGATATGAACAACAAGATGCTAGGCTTCTAGGGTATGTACAGGGATTACATTTAGATTGACCTAATGCTAACCCAGGGTTAGTTCAATCTAAATGCCCAATCATGCAAATATTCAGAGGGACTAAATTGCCCCTCCACCCCCCCCCCCCAAAAAAAAAGAAAGAAAAAGAAAAGGTGGGCCTGATTGAAGTTATTTCACCTTAAGAGATGCATTAATTTAGACTGAGAAAGGGTTAACCTGATCTCTTGAATGCCAGCAGACGCTTGCATCACAACCCAGAGTCTGGGAAAGCCCCACTGCTTGCCCTAGCCTTGGGGCTAGTGCCAAATTTAGGCTTAAGCTACTTAAGTTACAGCTTAGGTCCTCACAATATGATGGGCCTCTGAATAAGAAAAATAAACTAGATGTTTTCATTCTCATATGACAAATATATATATGACTCCATAGTTATTCATATTGAATTCATAAATAGGTGCAGAAATAACAATAATTAATCTTAAAATTTCATGAAAATCCATTTTCATGGGTTTTGTGGATTATTCTTATTGCATGCATACTCTTAAACTGGACATAGTTTAGGGCCTTAGCATGTCATAATCCAGCACTGCACGGGGCTGTGTTATTCCCACTCTTCTAACCTTAACTGGGGTATTTTTAGACCCCTGATCAACCCCACTCTGACCAGGCAACCCCCCTTCCCTTGCAAACTCCCCCCTGCAGATCTGCCAATGTGCCCCCCCCAATCCTCCTGATCCTGTTCACCCTCCTCCTACCCTGAGTTACTTACGCTGGGGTGCCCCATGTGGCTCCCAGCAATAGCAAACATCTCTATGCACCATTCTCGGTTTACATTTAGACACCTTGAAGTAAGTTGCATGAACATAGACTGGGTGCAGCGAATGGCTGTACATACCCATTTTTCAATGGGCTTTAGCTCTGGCCCATAGTAAATGAAGATAAGGCACACAAGCTCTCATAAAGAGAACAGAGTTTTTCATTGGAACAAATGCTTTAAAAAAAAAAAAAAAAAAAAGCGCTTTGGCAGCCTGGGCTTTGATCTACTGATTTTTGGGAGGCTCAGAAGGGACAGCTAGCATATCCCCTTTTGCGATAGTTCTCTATGTTCAAAGAACCAAAACAGAAGGTTCTATGTAAAACTGAGCCCACAGTAACATTAAAGAATTGCATAATGGTTTGTTTTACATCCAACACAACTTTTTTTTGAAAAATTTAAATAAACATTTGATGTGTTCTTAAAAACCAGACTTCAGTGTCTATGAAATTTTATAGCTTTCCCAATCAGAATGCACCTATCAAGTTATAGTTGCCTGTGAATATTCATAGATAAGCTACTAACGATCAGGTTTTGATCCATGTACTGTCTTTCTCTGTTGCTTTTCTCAGGTGTCGGATGTTACAAGCCATCAGTGTGAGGTAATGTCTGATGTAACTGGGATTGCGTTGGAATCATGTGATGAACTTTACTCTCAGCTCAACCACGGCAGTTTGTAGATGTAACTGTGACAGCTGAAAAGAAAGCAGGATTTCAATTTATTCATTCATTAACCCATCTTTGAGAAGAATCCTCCCATGAGGGTCTGCTGAAACTCTCTTGTATCTGTCAGCTACCTTCCCAGGTTCCAACTTCCCCAGAATAGTGGATAAGGTTTATGTCTGGAAAGAAGTGGTATATCTCACTCAGTCCTTTAATGCTGCCTGAAGGCTTCAGGTTTGTTAAAAGGATTGTATAGAAGCAGTGGTATAACTAGGGTGGGGCAACTGTTGTGGGTGCAAGTGGGGTGGGGGTGAAAAAATTGGCTTTCGCTGAGGCTGTGTGGTTGTAATTATGGCAGCAGCAGGAAGTGGATGTTTCCCCTGTCTATCGCAGCTGCCCCGGGTGCCCAAACACATTCTTATCCTGCTGGGTATAGGGGAAAGATTCAAGGCTGTCTTGACTGATGTCTCTCTCTCTCTTTTTATCTGTTTTTATGTAACGCCTTACAAAGAGTGTGGGACAGTCAATGGAATGAAATGTCAGTTGCAACAAAATGAAGGGGAGTGCAGGCAGAGAGGAGCAATAGAAAACATTTTTCTTGGAAAAGTTTTTGGAAATAGAAATAAAAGAACTTTCTACTTTTTTTTCAGTCAAAAGGTAGAGCAAGATAGGCATGAGCTCTCCAAGGCAACACTCTACTTTGTCAAGTGCTATGATGCAACAAAAGTTAATATAAAAATGAAATATTTTGAAATTATATTCGCTCAGAACATTATATTCCCAGATGATAAGTACAGGAGAAATGTCCAGGTTCTGATATATATTTTTAAATGCCTGTTCCAAATTGGGACAATTCTCTCGGAATAGGAAAACCGTTTCTTACTCAGCTCTTTGCGTGATGCTTATGATTAAAATAGATGAAAGGGGCTTCAAGAATAATAGTACTGGTAAGTGAGTAAAAGATAAGGTTGGGTAATAAGCAGGGATCCAGGTTTTCTGTTTCCCATGGAAAAATGGAGAAAAGTATGGATTTCCTCCTTTACTGGAGCAAAACACAGATTTCTCATTTTAGCAGAGAAACCCATGTATTTTGCACAGCATAGAGGCTGGGAGGGAGAGGAGGGCAGTCAGGCAGGGGGGGCAGCTGCCATGGGGAGGGAACTGTGGCCCCCATAAGGAAGGAGTTGGGCAGGGCTGTGACTGGGGCTGCTGTCCAGCCCAAAGGTGCATGGTGCTTGGGGCTGCAATGTGCAGCTGCAGGGCCCTGGCAGAGATCAGGATAAAGCCATGGACAGCTTGTCCAGGGCACAGGGGGGTGGAGCCAGCTTCCTGCTGCTGTGTGCACTCTCAGGGGGCAGAGGGGCCTCATGCCCCCAAGATCTGTGCATAGGATGGAGCGGGGGGGTAGGCTGCTCACTGGGCTTGGGCTTCCCAAGGGAAGAGTGGAGCCATGCAGGAAAGCTGCTTGCTACTGCGAGGTCTGCACCGCCCTTGCAATGCATCCCATGCGTGCAGCAGCAATGAGGGTGGCGGTGTGGCGTTATGCCCTTCACTGCTGCCATGTGCAGGGGATGCGTTGCCAGGGCACTGCAGAGCTCACAATGGCAAGCAGCTTCCCCATGTGGCCCCTGTCTGCCTTGCAGTGCCGTGTCACACCGGCCAGGTTGCAGAAGCCACAGGTGAGGGCAGCAGGGTGGGAGCCTGAGCCCCCTGAAAGTGAGTGCCACAGTGGGGAGCCAGACCCTGCCCTGCTTGCGCCTGCAGCTCTGCTCCGCTGCAGCAGCCAGAACCTCCTGCCGGCGGTAGGGTGGTGTGGACCCAGGCCTCTGGCTCCATAGCTCTGGCAGCTGTGGCAACCCTCTTGCAGGGCTGGGGCAGGCGGGGGCTATGGGTGAGGCGTGAGGGCACCAGCAGGGCCAGGGGGGCTGTGTGGGGGAGTGAGGGGCCTTTAATTTTAATCATGGATTTTTGGGTTTTTATCTGAGAATTCGCAATTTTTTATCAGGGAAAACCAGGATCCTTGGTAATAAGGAGTGGCAGAGATATATAAAGGCTTAACGTGAGCAGAAAATATTAAATTGTATTCAGTGACTGGTGGAACTAGTGGACAGGGTCAAACATACTCAGCTCTAGTGGTAAAAGGTACAGAGGTTTCATTTTTGACAGGCCGGAGAGACGAATGATAAGCCAGAAGACCACAGGTAGCAGACTTGCAGTAATCTTGACAGCAGTAACCAAGGTATTGTGTGAATTGTTTTTGGGGGTTAGATGATGAATGAAATAGTCAACATTTTAGAGAGAGAAAAAGCAATATTTGTGTACAAGTCTGCCCCCAACCCTGGTAACCATATTTAAGAGAATAAGCCAATTGCTAGTTGCTGATATTATGAAATTCCTATCGGCTGGGGTATTTCAAGACTGCAAATTAAAAGAATTCTTGCACTTCTGAAGCAGCTGCAACTGGCCACAATTAGAGACAGGATACTAGAACAGATTGATATATGCTCTTCTGTGACAGAGCAATTCCAATGTTTGTAACACATAGTATAAAGCCACAGAAGAAACCAAGGGAGTAGATATCTCAAGCCAAACACATCCTTGCTATGCACCTCGAATGTAATCATCCAGAATAGCATGAAAAACAAGTGTAGCAGTGATAATTCAGCCATTCATTCTGTGCCTCCTACATGAACACTGGTTCTTTTGAACCCTTGTGTGGCCTTTGGTTGTTTGCTGCCTGACTGCATAGATTTTTTCATGATTAATTTATAAATCATCACACGTGATTCATTGTATTAGCTTGAGAAGCACTCGTCTTTTTAGGGGAAGCTTTGGAAATGGTTCATATTTCACATACATTATCCTGGTGCCAATACACTCTGGGTATGGAATGACATCAAACAAACAAGGGATTTCCTTGGAGTGTGTCCTGGAAACTTGAGGAGTCCTTGATGGCATCTGACATCTCATTTGCCTTGAAGTTAGCTTTTTTATGACATCTTGCCTTGGCTGTACCTTTATATAGTTATAAGCCATGGATTTTTAAGCCATCTGAAAAAGATTAAACTATTTTCCAACCAGCTGCTGTAGACTGATGCTTGGCATATGGATAATGGATAGAGTTACCAACTTGGAAATGTGCTGGAAAATCAGCAAATACCTTCAGAGAACAAGAGTGCAGGGAGACTGGTTCAATGGCTAGATCATACATTCAGAAAGAAGACTCTAAGTAAAAATACCCTGTGTTCTGGCATCCATGCAAAATTCCCAAAATGAAGAGCTGCCTCCTTGTTGCTTTCAATGTCAGTTTTACATATGTATGCCATTTGGGAAACTATCTGCACTGGAAACCAGTGAAACTTCTCTGTAGAAATATATAGCTAAATCCTCAGCTGCTATAAACTGGCAAATCTCCTTTTAAGTCAACAGAGCTACTTTACACCAAGTGAAGAGCTCATGAACACTGAAGAGTTGATGCTACTGTCTGAACAGTTCCCTGAAAAATGTGTGTAATGGATGTTTTTCAGTGCTGGCATTTTGCGCTCACTTTGCACAACTATAAATGGCAACATGAAATGCACGTCAACAGAGAATCAGGCCCACCATCTCTTAGGCTAAGTACAGACAGTAAAGAAGCCCAAAGCTGAATCAATTCAGCCTTTTGCAGGTTAATCTAAACTACAGAGATTAAACTGAGAAACAACTGGACAGACATTCACTTCTGGTTCCAGAAATGCAGCCACATACTTGCAGTGGCTCACGCCAGAAACTGGGGGCTCTAAAGTATGGCTCTCTGGCAGCATGGGTTATATGTTTGCTTCCTCTTCCTGCTGCTCCCAAGGTCTCTGGGATTTGCAGTTCAAAATTACAGCAGGAGAATGCTGCAGGGTTGCTCATCACTTCTTCTTCCAGGTGCTTCTGGGATTTGTAGTCCTCAATCACAGCCAGAAATCAGTGTTTAGCAAAGTGGGCAGCTCTGTACTCTGGGGAAGGGAAGTTTAATCCCCCTCCTTGGCCCTAGCCCCCAGCCAGGGTTTGCCTGGGTGGGGCAGTCCCTGCCTTCCTCCCCCTCCAACCCTTTTGTGCTGGAGCAGACAGCATAGACCAGCCCAGGGGTAGAAAGCATGCTGGGATGCTGGGGGACTCTGATTTAACTTGAACCAAGAAGGGGTCTGGGACAGAAGTTTTATAAACCAGTTTCACCAGTTTGATTGGTTAAGTCTGATACGACTTTCAATCAAGTTTAACTTAAACCAGTGTTAGCCATTTTGCAACTGGCTTATGTTCACTGAGCTTCTGTTCTGTTACAGGTTTAAATCAGTTTCTGATCACTTAAACATATTTATATATAACTTCTGTCCCTAGCCTTAATGGAGAGTTAAAACTCATGACCAAGAAAATTACATATGGGATTTGCTATTCAGTAGTGGATAACACTGTAGCCTAACCTAAGTGGTCAAAATTGGAAATTATATTTCCATCTACTGATGAATAAAAACCAAAATCTTGGAGCCAGGCACACCCAAGATGAGGAACCCAAACAATAGTAGTAGTAGATGGTGACAGTTGAAAGAATCCTCCTAACCAATGTGTCCTCTTCTCTAACAGTATTGGAAGGATAAAAAATAAAGCATGTAGAATAAAAAGTATAGTATATTCTCACTCCATTATCAAAAGAGTATGGAGGGATGGTTCTGCTGAAGTTAACTAGGCTACTGACCCCACTATATCAATGCCCTATGAACTCCAAAACATCTTAGCCCAGCCCATGGTTCACATGAAAAGCAGGCTACAGGAGAATATCACTTTTAGGAATGCAGGAGTTGCCTCAACAGTTACAAAAGTTGTATCTGAGACACTAAATATAAATATACTTTGTGTAGGTTGACATAATGACACCCACATAGCAGTGAATGGAAAAAAAGAAGTAATGGAATTATTTTAAACTGACATTGTTGAAAGGGATCCAAAATGAATAGAGATGATGTTTTCCTTTTAACAGTTTCAAAGCTAAATTAAGATAAGCTTAGATCACCAGGATATTGTGTTTGTACTCAGGGTGTGCAAAATCTTTCCATTATTAAAGTTTATAAGAAGAACATGACATCAGGCCAGCGCTTTAGGCCTCAGAGAGCTTCCGTGGGAATTTTGCCATTTACTTCAATGGAAGCAGAAACAGGCCCTTGAGAGGGATGTTGTCAGAAAAAAGTATGTCATAAAAAATCTTTTGAAATGTAAATAGATTTGAAATTCCTATTGTTGAGACTATGAGCGACTAAATGAAACACAGTAGGACAAAGAAGAAAATAGATCTGTTGGATAGACTTGAACTAAAATGTGAGAGTACTAGTAAAAGGGAGAAGTTTCTTTTAATTGTTATTTACCTGAAAAGATTTGGCTGCCTAAGCTATAGACAGAATCATATTGAAGTCAAAGGCTAGGGACAGAAGTTACACGTAAACCAGTTAAAGTGATTAGAAACTGATTTAAATCAGTAACAGAACAGAAGTTCAGTGCACCAAAACCAATTTCAAAATGGCTGAAACTGGTTTAAGATAAACCTGGTTGAATGTAGTATCAGACTTAACTGATTTGGGTCAAACTGATTTATGAAACTTCTGTCCTAGGCCTCTTCCTGGTTCAAGTTAAATCAGAATCCCTCAGTATCCCAGCATGCTTTCCAGCTCTGGGCTGGGCTGTACTGTCTGTGTGAGAGCAGGGCTGGTTCTGCCTCTCTACTCCCTAGCTGGGGCACTGAGTGCTGGCAGACAAAGGGGTGGTGGGGCAAGCCCAACTGGGGATGCAGCCCAGTCAATGGGGGGGGGGTAGACACTGCCCCTCCAGGCAAACCCCAGTTGGGGTCTGGGGCCAGGGAGCAGGGATTAAACACCCCTTCCCCCACTTAAATTTACTGCTGGATGCAACTGTCGACTACAAATCCCAGAGGCCCCTGGAAGCAGGAAGAGGAAGTGATGAACAACCCTGCAGAGTCCTGTTGTAGTTCTGGACTGTAGGACAAAGAAGAGAACACACAACTAGAGACCTGGCTCTACCACCCCCTGGCTTCTGGCCCAAGCCACTATAGGCATGTGGCTGCATTTCCTGAATCAAAGGTAAATGTTTGTTCACTTCTGTTTCAATTTAATCCTTGCAGTTTAGACTAACCTGCAAAAACTGAATCGATTCAGCCTAGTGATTTTTGACTGTCTGTACTTGGCCAATGAGCCTAACCCCAGTAAGCAGGGAGCCTAATGCTAAAATCCCATTTTGGTGCACGTTCTGCTGGGTTCTGGGTCAAGCTTGTGATTTCAGCTGTAACCTGGATTTTCTTGATTGATTTTTACTATGTTGTATCCAACCAGAGCCTGAGTCATCACAATGTTACTGCAGCTTTGTGCAGTCTTAATTCAGACTCTTGATATGAATGTGTACATATGGGTATATGTGCATGTGGGTCTGTTCTCTTCTGTTTGCATTCTATCATTTTGCCCTCATCACTGTTGTATCTGAGTGCCTTCAATATAGAAGTGTGACTAAACTGTGGGTTAAAGGGAAAATGTATTGGCAACTATTTTATGTTAATGAGTGCTTTATTTGTAGTTACTGGAATCTGACTCGTGCCACTGTGTGTAAAAATGTTGCAGTCTTTCCCCTTCTTTATAATTATCACCATTGTTATTGTTTGAATTGGCATTTTTGTTATTGGTGGAAAATATAAAGCCATTTGCTGCCATGCTTAAAGTAACCTAGGAAAGATTATGCATAATTATCTTGTAACCTTAGTAAGTCTGCACAGCTCTACTGATGTCAGTGAAGCTGTATGCATGCTCCTTTGCACCAAGTGGAAGAAAATACACAAAGCTGTACAAAAGGAGATCAACAAAAATGGAAACTGAATTCACACTGTGGTACAAGAACCTGCCAGAACTGCAAGCGGAGATCATATCTGGGTTTTTTTAGCACTGGTAACTCCGAAGACTACAGATGTTGTGCTTTGAATCTCCTTGCCACTGCTATCATGGTAAAATGTTTCCTCTTAGATCAACAGGGTGCTATTGCAAGTTGACAGTATGCTTTTACAAAATTTACTGTATGCATGTATAGCTGAGAGCTATAAAATACTTGCAGAACATGTGAAAAACAGGTCTGCTGTTCCTGTTTATCATGCATACCTGCTAGATTTGTCATCTCAGGCCTCACTCCAGTATGAACTAGACCTTTTTTCTGTAACCACCATTGCTACAGGCAAGGAACTTTTGTTAGCCATCACAGAAGAATGCAGGAAATCCTGGCAGACCTTGCTTGAGTCAACTGATATGACACTTTAGTAGTAAAAAAGCATGGCAACACCATGTAAACTAAGTGACAACCCATGAAAGGTAGATCAACATCATAGTGTCACTGCTAACCAAACTGCTCACCAGATTTGTCTCAATGGAAAAATCCCCAAACCAAAAATGAACAAAAATCCTCAAACTGGAAAGGTTCAAGTACCCCAAAGACCTGGGCTTTACAAGACCCTTCTCAATGACAGAGCTGAATGCTGGTATTAATGCACTGAAGACTAGGAAAGCAGCCAGCCTTGACAACATACCAAACAGGTTGGTCAATATGGACCCCAGACTTGAGAATGGCTCCTCTGCCTATACAACTTAGGCACAGCCAGTCTGAAGAGATAGTGACATGCTCAGGTATTAGCATCTAAAGCCAGGGAAAGATCCATTTGATCCAAAGAGCTTCAGACATATCTCCCTGCTATGGCACACATGCAAACTGTATGAATGACTGATACTGAACTGGCTTACCTCATATATGGATAAACACCTAATCCCCAAACAGGGCGGCTTTCACCCTGGAAAATGAACAACAAGTCAGATGCTCAGTCTACCACAACATATTGAGTATGGTTTTGAAAGAGGCCAAGTCACCGGAGCTGTGTTCCTCAAGCTGTCAGCTGTCGATGATACCGTTAACCACTGACAACTCCTCCACAAGACCCTGGAAATGACAGAAGATCTACGCCTTACACAACTGATATGGATCCTTCTTGAAAACAGACTTTTTTTTGTCAAACTGGATGGGAAGTGAAGCAGCTGGAGGTAATGGCTTTCCCCAAGGAAGTGTATTTGTACCACTGTTCTACAACATCTGTACAAATGACCAACCAATTGCTTTATAAACAAAACATTAAATCTGTGCAGATGACCTGTGCATAACAGCCCAAAACACTGGCATTGACCATGTTGAAAAATCCCTAAATGAGACACTCATCTCATACTTTATTGAAAACCAACTACATGCCAACCCAGAGAAAACACAAGTACGTACCTTCCAGTTGGAAAAACCATGAAGCTAACCAGCAGCTCAGCATTACATAGTCTGGGACCCTGTCAGCCCGCTGTCCAAATCCAGTTTACCCTGGACTCGCCCTCATACAAAGAACACATCATGAAGACAAAAGCAAAGGTGAGCCCTCAGAACACCATTCTGTATAAGCTTGCCAACTCGAAATTGGGAGCTCACCCTTCAGTCATTTGAACCACTGCTCTGGCTCAATTTTCTCCTGTGCTGAGTATTCATGCTCTGTATGGGAGAGATCTGTACATGCTAAGCACCTTGTTCCCATTCTGAATGATAGCTGCTGATGCATTACAGGATGTCTGTAGCCTACAGCCTAAACAGTGTGTACCTGCTGGCTAGCATCACTGTCTGACATCAGAAGAGCAGTGCTAGCAAGATAGAATGATTGAGACAAACTGCAGATGTGAGACATACGCTGTGTGACCATTCCATAGTGCACAAATGTCTGAAATCATGCAGGAGCTTCCTCATCACCACCCAACCTCTCAGTGCCGCACCCAAGGAAGACATGACTACAGATGTGGAACAAGAGGCTGAAGAAAATATCTGACAGTGGAAAAATGGACATTGCAGCAGCCGAATTCTTACCAACCCGGGGCTGACGAACCATGGCAAAGGTGGCAATGTCTCAACTGCCTACGTACCAGAGGTGGAGGCTCCAAGGAACTAATGAAGAAGTGGGGCTATACTATTAATTCAACCACCTGTGACTGCAGCACAGAGCCTCAGACTATGCAACACCTGCTTCAAAGCCTGCTACTTGAAAACACATGTACAACGAAAGATTTCACAACGTACAATAAATGAGCATACCTGTGTGCAACAAAATGGTCAAATGTGGTGTAGAGACATGAGAAATAGGTAATTGTCATCTGTAAAGGGCTTTGGGGAAACAGATTTCTGATAGTATGTCAGCAAGTGGAGTTTCTACCACACTCTGAAAAGTGAGTGTGTACACCGCATGTAGGATAACCATCACACCTTCTTGGGACTTAGCTTTGTCATCATAAAGCTGGCAGTAAAATGCAAACCTCAGTTTAAGATTTCCCACTAAGCCTGATAACTTCCATGATTTTCCCCCAAGGACTTCTATAGTCCTAACTCCCTTTTGCTTTCTGCCCCAAACAGACATGCCAACTTCTTAAATATCTGTTTGTACTAACAGGATCTGCTTACAGTGTAAGTCAGCAGTAACAGCTCTGTAACTTTATGCATGTCTGTAGCACCTGAGGCTTTGTCCAGAGTAGCACTTATGTCATGATATTAGATTTGTGTTTCTTAGCTTGTTCTAGACACTGGTATTTTAGCCTATCATAAGCTAGATGAATTAAAGAATAGGGGAACTAGCCATGTTTCAGTGTTCTTATAGTCTTTCGATTTTTATCACATTCCAGTATTTGGGGGGTTATTAAAGCTAGAGGCCCTTGAATTAAATGGTTATGCAATTTTGGATTCCACGTTTTGAAAAAGTAAGTAGTTTTCATGATTATAGACAGAAGCTTGGAGTAAAATGTATCTTCTTGGCATTCTGACCTTTTAATGGGAACCCCTTTAAAGGGACAGAAATTATACACAGACCAGTATAAATGATTAGAAACTGGATAAGATATGTAACACAACAGAAGTTCAGTGTGCATAAACCAGTTTGAAAATGGCCAAAGCAGGTTTAAGATAAGTCTGGGTGGAAGTAGTATCAGACTTTATTGATTTAGCTTAAACCAGTTTATTGAACTTCTGTGCCAGATCCCTTCCAGATTCAAGTTAACTCTCAGTCCCCCAGCATCCCAGGATGCTTTGCACCTCCCCTGCAAAACCCCATTGTGGGGTGGGTGGGTTAGCCTTGACCCAAGCTGTCTGCTCCAGCTGAACAGAAAAGCATGCTCTAGTGCCCCACAATTTCTGGCCTGGGCCACAGCATGCATGTGACTATATTTCCAGAATCTAAAGTGAATGTCATAGATTCATAGATTGTAAGGTTGGAAGGGACCTCAGAAGATCATTGGGTCCAGCCCCCTGCACCAGGCAGGAAAGACAGCTGGGGTTATGTGACCCTAGCAAAGTTACTGTCTAGTCTGCTTTTGAAGATTTTCAGGGTAGGTGATTACACTGCCTCTAGAGGGAGCTTATTCCACAGTTTGGATGCTCTAACTGTGAAGAAGTTTTTCCTAATGTTGAGCCTGAAATGGTATTCTAGGAGTCTGTGGCCATTACTCCTGCCCTGGGGAACAGTTGTTCACTGAGCCCTTGGTGCACTTCTCTGATGTAGCAGCAAGCTGTTACCAAGTCCTCTCTCAGCCTTCTTTTTTTCAGTCTAGAGAGCCCTAAGTCCCTCAGCCTTTCTTTGTATGGTTTACTGTGCAAGTCTCTGATCATACAGGTGGCCCTTGTCTGGGCTCTCTCAAGCTTTACCACGTCCTTGTTAAAGTGCAGTGCCCAAAACTGGACACACTACACCAGTTGCAGTCTCACCAATGCTGAATAGACAAGAAGAATCACTTCCTTGGTTTTGCTGGAGATGCATTGATTGATGCACAGGGGGTGAGGGGATACTATCTGTCAACCAGATTCCACAGTATGGGAAGTTTGCTGCCTACCCGGAGCCAGGATCCAGGACATCACTGCAAGGATTCCTGACCTCATCCGGCCCTCTGATTACTATCTTATGGTCCTCATCCATGTGGCACGAATGATGTGGCCAGGAGTAGTCCGGACTGTGTCATGAGTGACTACAGGGCTCTGGGGTCTAGGCTTAGGAAGTCAGGGGCATAGATGGTCTTCTTATCCATCCTTCCGGTCAGTGGTCACCGTCAGTATCAGGACACCTAAAGTCAACCTGCGTCTCTGGAGGTGGTGCCATCATGAGGGTTTTAGCTTCTACAGCCACAATCCACACTTCCATGAGAGAGGCATCCTGGGGTGAGATGGGCTTCCTCTCTCTTGTAAAAGTAAGAGTTGTTCTCTTACAGGTTGGCTGATCTCCTCCGAAGGGGTTCATTGGGGGTTGGGGAAGCAGAGGGTAAGGAGAATCTGGGATCAGTGGGCCATAAGCAATGCATTGGACCACCCCAGGTAAACACTAAGGTAAGCACTAAGGGGGCCTGATGGACATCAGGATAGGAGGGTACCATGGTCACCCATTGAGGGGCTTAAATGCCTTTATATTAATGTTAGGAGCTTGAGGAACAAGCAAGAGGAACTTGCACTTCTGTTTGCAAGCAACAACTTTGACCTGGTTGGACTAACTGAAATCTGGTGGGACCCTAGTCATGATTGGGCCATAGGCATTGAGGGGTAAACATTGTACAGACAGGATAGAGTGGGGAAAAGGGAGGGGTGTTGCTCTCTAAGTTAAGAAAAAATATACATCCTTTAATCAAGATGGGATTAGAGGAAGGCCAAACTGAGGTACTGTGGGCCAGGATACAAGGAGGCTGGGGGGAAAGGGCCTTAATAGTGGGGTTCTACTATAGACCGCCGCACCAGGAGGATGAGCTAGACCTGGAATTCTCCAGACAGCTCTTGGAGGTCATACAATCAAGAGATATGGTTGTCATGACCTAAATTACCTTGACATCTGGGAGGAGCAGTCAGTCAAATCTAACAGCGCACATAGGTGCTTAACTTGCATACAGGACCTCTACCTAATGTAGGAGGTATGTGATCCCACTAGAGGAAATACCTTGTTGGATTTGGTATTAGCTACAGGGGATGACCTGGTGGGGGATCTGTAGGTACAAGATAACCTAGGGGATAGTGACCATTGATTGACTGAATTCACTATCTGGCGAAGGGTAGGTAAACTAACCAGCAGGGCTGAAGTGCTAGACTTTAGAAAGGCTAATTTCAGTGTGCTCAGGAGATTAGTTAGTGAGGTGTTAAAGCTCAAGAGCATTGGTGAAATGGAGATCCAGGATGGGTGCTCGTTCCTCAAGGAAGCAATCCTACAGGCACTGAAGGAGACAATTCCATTGTGCATAAAAGGGGGCAAAGGGGCCAAGAAGCCCCACACTCACTGGATGCAGGAGTGATGATTGGGGCTTAAAGGTGCTCATGGCAGAGCCTGCAGAGCATGGGGCAGTGGGGATTGCTCCCCCCCACTTGGCATCCTTGTAGCAGATGCCCATGGTACAGGTGCTGCATGGCTCACCAGGGCTGTCTGGGAGCTGGGGCTGAGTGCTGCCACAGCTCTCAGTGAATCGAACAGGGAGCTGGAGAATTGAACTGGGAGCTGGGAGAATGTTCAGGTCCCTGAACATTCCCCCAGTTCCTGGTTCAATTCCACAGCTCTCTGATCACTTCCCCCAGCTCTTCCTGGAGGGGCGTGGGCTCCTGGATAATGTGGGATGACAGCAGGCAGCTGCTGCCAGCTGGTGATGGTGGTGGCTCTGGGCTATTTGCCCAGCCAGCAGCAGCAGCCTGCTGAAACTCCATGCGCAGATCCAGGGGCTGTTCCCCCTGGGAAGAGCTGGAGGAATTATCAGAGCACTGGGGAATCAATATGAGAGCTTTGGCTGACAGATGGCACCCCTCCAACTCTCAAACAGCGCGCAACACCCTGCCAAGCTGTGCAGCACTCACACCATGGGGCAGCTGCCGGGCAGGGGAGTGATTTCCACTGCCCCCTACTGCCACATGCTGCATGGGGGGGGGGGGCGCTCTGCCATGAACACTCAGAGGCCCCAGTCACCACTGACAGAGCTGGTGAGTGTGGGCCTTTTTTTTTTTTAATTGCCAGGATGCTGGGGATGGAATGCGGCAGTTCAGCCTTGGGGCTTCTCCCACTGCTTCTCTGGCTGTGCCTGCCTCTCCCCTGGTGTGGGGGAGCTGCAGGGGCTCTGCCCTGCTGCCATTTACCCAAGCCAGCATAGTGGGGGTGGGGGGGGGATGCTGAAGGAGAACTATTCTCTCAGTTTCTGCAAGAGTAGCTCTCCTAGTGTCCCTATTTATGGCGTTTTCTTGTATGTTGGTCCTCGGGTAAATTCCAGTCAGTGTTTCCCCATGCCCCACTTTAAAGCCCTATCTAGAAGATTGGCTATCCTGACTGAGAACAGGGACTTACCTCTGCATGTGAGCTGAATGCTGTCCCGTCCCAGGGGACGGCACTTACTTATGTCTGTTCATTTGCTTATCAGTTCAATCTATGCAGTTTAGACTACCTGCAAAGATTAAATCGATTCAGCCTTGGGATTTTTGACCATCTGTATTTAGTCTAAATAATTTGACGTTACTATGCTTGGTCCCGGAACCAGTAGTTTTGATGCAATATTATATTTATAAAGATATATATAAGAAAAGTTAAAAGAGCTGACATCTAGGTATACATAAGCTGCTAAAAAAACAGTGCATAAGCATTGTCCTAAGAGTTGAATATGTTATAAAATTACAAGCCACATCTTAGGAAAATTATAACCTAAAGTATCAACGTGACCTACTCTGTCAAAAAGCCTCATGATTATGTCAAGATTATGCTCTAATGATACATATGAGAGGGAATTACTTGAACAAACTTGTTTTGTTTCTCATTCAAGCTGACCTTTGGCAGCAGATAATTCTGCATCATTTTGAATGCTGTTTTCTTTTAAACTGTGTGGTGTTGCCTCCAGGATATGCTGACTGAATATATTTCTGGGTTTATTGCATGTGTATTTACCCATCATCAGACAGAGCATCTTATTCCTATAGCGTATGTTAAAATACATGTAGTCTTACTAGATTAAATGCTTATGGATTCATATGACAAACATACGAGGAGGAAAAATATAAGGGTTTGAGTAGCTGTTAATTTGTTGTGTGAATGTTTCAGAATAACCCAATTAACACATTTTGGTTTCATTCATCAATGGCTACTTTTTGTAAGCATTATGATGGGAACCTTTTGAGCTCTTGACCCAGGAGGTCATTTTGAATACAATATTCTAGGACTGACTTAACTATGAGACCCGATGATGATGTAACATTTTAAAAAGTTGCCTTGTTTAAACATTTTAACTAATATTTTTGGGGAAGAATTTTTAAATGGCCTATTTCTAGACAATGTTGGAGCGATGTTGTATCTTACAGCATAATTCTGCAGTCAGTTTTATTAATAAAGAGCTGGAATAACACCTTTTAAGTCAATAGTAATAAGTATAAAATCAGTGTAGATATTAATGAATAAATGTAGAGAACAGAATTTGTCAGTAATGATTATAATTATTAGGTTTTTTTTATAAGAATTATGGGGATGTGATTTACTTCCCTATTTATTTATTTGAGTCCCATTATATTCAATATGGTCTAAAATTTGCAATCTTGCCAAACCCACATGTTAAAAAAATCATGTCAGGTCTCAAATATCATAAAATTATTCTAAAAATCATACATTTAAAAAAATATTTGTCAGACTTCCATTTGCCCCTGTCTTATGATGGTTTTGAAGGATAGTCTTTTCTTTTAAAGAAAGCTTTTAAGGGTCAAAATCCATCCTTAAATACAAATGCAAAAATGTATCCTTCTCAGTGACTCACTAGAAAAGTGAATCTGTTATCCTGTTATCTGTTATTTTGTCCTCCAAGAATCATAGAATCATAGAGAAATAAGGCTGGAAAGGACCTCCATAGGTTATCTAGTTCAATCCCTCCTGCCTGTGGCAGAAACATGCTTACCCAAACCATCCTCTACAGAGTCATTATCTTACCTCTCAGTGAAACTACTCAGTCAGCCTGACACTGCACAAGACATAAAACCCTAGACTGCCTCAGGTACAGCAGGGGCACCACAGCAGCCAGTGTTCTGCTGCTGTGAAGTTGCTAATATGTGCTCAAAAGATCCCAGGAAGAGGGCCATTCCCCAACTTGGGGGGTGCATACAGACATTCAAGGATGTTAGGGTGAGGTTAGATCACCTTAAAAATGGACACCCAATCTAACTTAGTTTGCCCATGTGCACACATTACACTACATAGGTTGATTTAACTGTGAACTGTACAGAAGTTCAGGACAGTTGGATCAGTTCAAAATGGCTGACCCAATCCAAATTAAGTGTACTTTGCAGGTAGGGTTAATTTCAATCAGGTTGGCCACTTTTAGACTGATCTAACTATTATGAACTTCTGTGCAGTTCCCAGCCCAGCCACTGGCCCAGCCTTTGCCCTGCACTTTCCTTTCCCTTTCTCTGGCACTGGACTATGTTTAGGCCCCCTGCCCTCCCCTCCCTTTCTTGAACTAGTCAGCACCCCCTCACCCCCCAACCCCCCCCCCCCCATCCAAGCTGCTCCCAGTGCCAGTTTTACTAGAGTTTGCCAGTGGTGGGAGCTGAGGAAGTAAATTTGGGTGGGAGAAAGATGGACAGGATGGGGGGGGGACTAGTTCACTGGGGAGGGGGATTGATTGTATGAGGGAAGGGGAAATCAGAAGGCTAAAAAATAGACCCCTCCCATCCCCACCTGTGGATCCCATGAGTCTCCCAGAACCCACCAACCCTACTGTAGACCCCACGTTCCCTCCCAATCTCCCTGAGCCTGCTTGTCTCCTATCTCCCCCCCCCCCACAGTTCCCTAAGCTGAAGAAGTGCTTCGTTTATTAGCACAAATCCAGCAGGTGTACTTTAGCTAATTGCTGACTGTGAACCTACTTGACACATAAGACGCATCTTGATGTACCTCTGGTGCTTTGTTGGTCTCAGTGATGCTGTTGACTCCATTGTAACATTTGCTTAAGGGTGATAAGGGTTAGTCTGTTGCTGGCAATCTCCATCAAATGCTTTTGTGTCAAGGTAACCTGAAACAGGACAGAGCTGAGGTAACAATTTTTCAAACCTTGCTGGGTATCTACTAAGGAACAAAACTGTGAATTTGTGGCAGCCATCTTGGAATCCAATACGGTTACCACAACAGAATATTATGATTGATCTCCTCCATTCATATAATGTTCATTTCACTATTGGTATTAATTTTCTATCTCTAGCAGGGGGTGAAATATTGACCAAAACTGTAATTTATGGGAACCATCTTGGATTCAGGACAGTACTACATGGACTACTTACTAGATTGGCAACATGGCTTTTCTGACATGAGTAGACCACTTCTATGTGAAGCGCACTATTGATGCTTGTGGCAATGAGTTGCCTGTGACAAAAGCATTCTAGACACCTTATTGGCTAATTTATACCTTACTATCAGTAATGACATTTGTGTTTGTCTTTCAGGAGGGCTGTTTGCTTCTTGACTGGACCAGTTGCTCATTTGATAACTTCATACATTCCACAGCTATCATCTGTCAGCTGCTTTCTTAATATTATCACAGAGTTTTAGTCAAAAATCTTGGGTACACATCTGGAATAGCAGGAAATTAGGGTGTGCCCCATCATCCTGTGAAGCTTCTGAAGAAACTCTCCATGGAGTGTAATAAGAGTCAGACCAGGTCTGGGGACTTCCCTCTAAGAAGCTAGGAGGGAAGAATTTGGAGCAGGCACCATAGCTTGGGACAGAAATGACAGAAACTGTTATAAGTGATTGGAAACCAGTTCAAATCTGTAACACATCAGAAGTTCAGTGCACATAACTTGTTTTCAGAATGGCTGAAACCAGTTTAAGATAAACCTGGATGGAAGTAGTGTCAGGCTTAAATGATTTAGGTTAAACCAGTTTATTGAACTTGTCCCAGATCCACTCCAGATTCAAGTTAACTCACAGTCCCCCAGCATCCTAGGATGCTTTCCACCTTCCCTGTAAAACCTCCTTGCAGGGTGGGTTAGCTTTGGCCCAAGCTGTCTGCTGCAGCTGAGCAGGGAGGTGTGCTCTAGCAACCCCCAGCTTCTGGCCTGGGCTATTTCAGACATGTGGCTGAATTTCCAGAAGCAAAAGGGTATGTCTGTTCACTTGCTTATCCATTCAGTCTATTCAGTTTAGACTAACCTGTGAAGACTGAATTGATTCAGTTTTGGTTTTTTTCTGTACTTAGCACATGTCTTCATGTATTCCAGACATGCTCACAGAACACATGTATGCAGCTGCAGCATTTCTGTAAATGATTCTCTTAATTAAAAAACTGGTACAGTACATGAAATGTGGTGACAGCAGTTAGGAAGACTCGGAGTAAGGAAGAGAGTATGATTAATAAACAAAGCAGCACCATAAAACACAGGCCAGAGGTAACATGGAAGGACTCTGATGAAGAAAAATGTTGGATTTTGTGACATGGAAACAACTGACTCTTGGGGGCAAAGATAAAAAATAAAAGCACAAGTTGTTTAATGTCTTGCTAGACAAAGGTAAGAAGTGAGGAACAACTAGCAGGAATAATGTCAAAAAATGTTGACCAGCTGAATAAAGGTGCTTGTTAAATACTGTGAACCCTAAAGGAAAAACTGTTTTTGTTTCTTTGTTTGGTTTTTTTTTTTTTTAACCTCAAATGAAGATGCAAAAGAGAGAACACATACTTAATGTTACAAGGCTGAGAACTCTGGCATCCCCGTGTAACGTTGGAGCTATTAAGGACAGGACATACAATTCCAGTTTGCAGGAGTGGTTATTGAGAGAAATGGATTTAGCCTTAGAGAAATATCTCTAACTAGCAAGTGTAAACAAATGGTTCTGGAAAGTACAAAAGCTATGATGGCCAGAACAGTGCAGAACAAGTACATGGAGTCTAGGTAAAGGAACCTAGGGAGTAGGAGAGAGACAGATTAACTGCGAATGCTTGCATGATATTCCAATGCATATATTGTAGAAAGCAATGCAAAAGGTAGAAAGAAAAATACTCAACTTATGCAGAATAGGGCAAGGCATGTGGGAAAGGAAACTACTTTTTGTCCTAACATTTTAATCACATTAGAAAAATAAAAAATGGCAGTATCTTAGGATTTAGAGACTTCCAATGAATAGGAGGATAATATGCAGTATGACTTTACTAGTTCCAAGGACTTTCCAATACACACATTACAGAAGAAGGCTGCCAGCTAGTCTATTGCTAAATTTGTAACTATGCTATCAGCTCAACAACCAATTACATTCTATCTGGATTGTGAAGCCAGCTGCAATGTAATCCCAGAAGTACCGATAAGTGCAACTTTTGAGAAATGTGACCAAGTGTGGGTATATAGTACAATAAAGCCATTCTGTGTTCAGTAGGCAAGTAAATAAGAAACTCATGAAACAAGAGACGTTATCACCTAGAGTTTATAGTAGTTGTAACACAGAAGCAATATCCACTTCTCAGCACCAAAACGCGGTAAGCCCTAGATTTGGTTGAAGTATGCTGCCATAATATCTTCAACATGGGAAAGGAGGAATAATAGTTACCATGGGCCCTATCCATCATTTTAATTGGATTTCAAGCAAATGGATGCACAAGAAGCCGTACAGTACTGTACTTTCCATGAAACTCATGGAATACACTTTCATTGACTGAGGAAAGAACTAGCAAATATACAAACAATAGACATTATTACACCCAATAAAACTAGCATTGAGTGGATCAACAAACTAAGCTGAGGATCTTCACTGACCTGAAATTGCTTAATAGAGTGTTTATAATTGAAACCAAGGACATGGCATTCAGGGCAGAAGTGTTCACTATGGTTTAATGGATGTATTGAATTAGATGAATCTTGCAAGTACCCAACAGCCTTTGCCATGCCTTTCGGCTGGTCTCATTGGAGTATGAATCCCTGTTGGTATTTGTCTGGCCCCAGAATTGTTCCAGTGTAACTTGAACCAGGGTCTACAGGGGTTTGGAGGTATCAAGATGGTGGTGGATTACATTATTTTTCCAGAGAGGAAGATATTGAGGAAGCAGTAATTCAGGTCCATGATGCCAAACTGCAGCAACTCTTTAGCAGGTGCTGGAAAGTGTTAGGTTGAATATACATATGTGGACACTGTGGGGAACTAAGGTCCCCTGTATCATACATCTGACCTCTGATTTACTTTGGCAAGACTGACGGTAAAAACAGACATTGAGGTGGGTCTGATGACTCAGTCAAAACCTGGGACAAAAGAAGAGTATATACATGTAGCTGGTCCCTGGAATGAATGGCAGTCCACTCGAATGAAATGCTACTGTCCATGAGTGACTGGTGCCTCCTGAATGTGGGGGTGGGCACCCGCAGAAGCTGCTGACCTTGTCAGGGGGGCACCAGCCCTACTGATAGCATCAGTGTCAGCCATCAGGAGGGATACCAGGTGTGCACCCCCTACCAGTCACCTATGCTACTGCCCCAGGAAAAAGTGGTAGCCTATTTTATTTTGCATATTTCACAGGTGCTTGAAGTGGAACAATGGGCTTATACATATGTAGGATCCCAGGACAAAAGACTTTCTCCTGGGAGAAATGCAGTATCTGTTTTTACCCTGAGAAACTGGTAGTCTTTAAGGGGATGCTTAGATGATAAGATAGCCATCTGTCTTTCAAAAAGCCTGCAGATTCTTAAGGTAGTTAATGCACAATGATGCAGCGTGAAAATGGTCAGAGGCCAAAGAAGCACTGGAAAGAGTAAAGAAAGCTACATACAAGGTATAGTCCTAACAAGCTTCAAACTTAGTGTGATGCATCTAAAACCACCACTTATTGTCACTTGTGATGTGCTCAGTGTTATAACTGGCAGTATCAGTAATCCTCATAAAGGTGAACATAGCAGGGTTATGGTCAAAGGGCCAGATGAGCCTTGACAATTGTTCTGTGGTGTCTTTGGATTTTGACTGTAGGCAGGTAGCATACCTTTTGGGATAATTGACTGAGTCAGCACTTCACAATGGAGACTGATCACCACTGTTCTTTTTCTCCTTCTTGTGGAGGTGGTATCCATGAACTTCCTGTCTTTGGGACAAGTGGCTGCTCTTATTTGGGTCCTCTTGTCCTCTTCTGAGATGGAAGCATATCGGCCTGGGCCTGTAACTGTTCCTATAGATGGTCATAGAGGAAAGTCTACCAGCGGGGTTGCAGTGCATTGTTTCCCACCCATCTTCTTTTTCTTCTGGAAAAAAAACTGATGGAAAAACCTGCTTCCCTGTTGTCTGTTGCTGGTTAATTCCCTGGATCTCTTCAGTCAGGGGTATATTTATTATCTGTACCTTTTCTTTTCTCCTACGCATTGTATTGTACAATTCATTGTATTTAACAGATTGCTCTAAGTATTTTTTCCAGCAAGCAAAAAATGAGAGGAAATGATTTCAAATTTTACCGTCTCCATTAATTTATCAAAGACTTTCCCTTAAATCTCTATTCCTCCTTATAGTTCTTGGCATTTACATAACCCTGCCTAGAAATGGGTGTTTTTATGTGAAGAGCAAATAATAGTTCCTGGAAAGGTGGAGCAGACACTTAATATCTGCTCTGATTGAATAATTGATGCATGTAAGCCTTTCCTTGATGTTGGTAATTATTTATAAATCTGTTGTAAAGGTGTTACTCCTTGTCTTCAAACAGCTTGTCTAGTTACACATACAAAATCAATATATCAAATTTCACATTGTAAAGAAATATTACTAGTATACGCATTTAACTGAAACTGAATTTTACTATAGGTGCTGCTGATAATCCTCTGTCAAGCAATATTATTTATCCATTAGATGTGCACATATGTGTTGCAATATGAATGGCATCTATGCATAACGTAAGGGTAAAAAAATTAGCTGCATAATTTGTTTAGTTGAAGAAGTCTTGTAATCTGTTTAGAGGTTTTTCCGTTATTTATTGGGTTCAGTAGACTTTAGTTCCTAATTTTTGCAGAACTTGAGCAACACCCATAAGAACGGATAAAGCCTTAACTGCACATCTACATGTACATTCTTCAGTTGGCATTGTGGTTGCAAATACCTTTCAAAGGTTTCTTCTTGTCAACATTTGGAAAGCATAGTTTTGTATACAGGAGCATATTGCACAAGCAAGTAAGGGATGACTTAGAAATGAGTGGCAAATATACATAGGTGCTCCCTTAATATTTTTTAATATTGTATTCTAAATTTCTGTAGGAAATTGAAGGCACCCATTAAGCAGTCACTGAGACCCACACATCATGCTCCTATTTGTTAGTCCTATACTGTCTGAGCACCCAAGGTCTGGAATAGACTGCCGCCGGAGGTGGTTCAAGCACCTACTTTGAAAGTCTCCAAGAGAAATGTGGATGTTTATCTTGCTGAGATCCTATGATCCCAGCTGACTTCCTACCCTTGGGCAGGAGTCTGGACTCGATGATCTTCTGAGGTCCCTTCCAGTCTTAATGTCTATGAAATCTATGAAATCATTTATGTACAGAGATAGGCAGTGATAGTACACACTTGCCTTCTTTCTTCTGCCAATATACATCCATTTGGACCCAGAGAGATCTCCTGTACAATGAGCTGGTGGTGAGGAAGACTTGGCTGGCCTCAGGATTTTGGGATTTTTGTTGTTTTTAAATGAAATCCTTAGATCAAATATGTAAGTATGGTTGCCCTTTCATATCACTCCTACACTGCAACTTTAAAGTTGATTTATTTAGTGGAACTCCAAAGCAGTCTTCAGTGAATTAGGTCTCCTGTTTTCTAAGGGCAACGTGTATGCCTGGGTGAATCCGTATGCTAAAACTTATGAGGAGCTATTTTTTTCTGTTATCTTCCAGCTATATTTTTACATCATGTTATGCTTATAGCCAGAAGTATTCTATCTCCCTTGATGGAGTTAAGACTTTGCTGAAAACATTATATATTTTTAAAGCTTTTTAGAAAATACAGTAAGGTTAATCCAAGGACTTAATCAGTGATGCCAAGGCTTATGATACACTGGTTACTGCATTTGAAATGACAAATGGATATACATAAATCTACAAATATAGCCATACAGTCACTTTTGCCATATCCATTAACCTCAGAGACACCATATGTCTCTGGCAATCCAGACAAATTCACAAAATGACGTCTAGACAAACAGGTCTTTCATCTTAAATATCTTTTCAGTCATAGCTCCTTTAAGCATGTGGTATTGTACATGTTGGGCTCAAGTCTATGTATCCTGAGATGGGACCATGTGCTTACGAGTACATATCATTCATCACACTTATGCTGCTCACCTGTAGAAACCCCTCCAGCTGCTGTTGTTCAGAGTAGGGGTAACAAAAAGGACTAACAAAGTTAATATAACAGTTGACAACTGAATCAGAAATTATTATTCAGCCTCAAAAGCTACTTTAATTTACTAGGTTGATTTTGTGGGCTTATGTTGGGACCTGCATGGCTGGGATAATTTGAAATAACATGATTTTTTGGTTTCTTTGTACAATAAAATCTATGGATGTTATTCTAAATGCACCTGCCTCCAATATGTGGGCCTGTAAATTGTCCTTTCAGAGCACATGTTCCTGAAAGTTTGTGATAGACTACTCTTTGGCCTCCAGAGAGACGAAGGAGTGATAGTTCATGATAACTGTTCATGTGAGAGCTGAAGGTACTTGGTAGGGCTGTGCAAAGCTTCAGTTGCTGATTTGATTCGGAGGAAATTCGGCCTGATTTGGCAGCCAAATCTCTGAATCTGAATTGAATCAGGAGCCCCTTTAATCTCTCTGAATCATATCAGAAGCCTCTGAATCAATCCAGAGAGATTCAGAGAGATTCAATGATTCTGCCATAGACACAGTTTTATATGTTTTTTCTATGTACCCTGAGGTATCAGGCATGGTTTGTGAATGCTGAGATGATGGGGCAGATGGAGCATCCCATGGGAACAAAGGTGGGGAGGTCCCCTGCATGCTTGGTGACGAACCCGGAAGTGGACCAAAAGTCCTTCCAGTCCACTTCTGGGTCTGCTGCTGAGTGCACAGGGGACCCCCCCCACCCCGTGCACACCTGCGGGGTGCTCCATCCACCCTGCCATCTCAGCATTCATAATCCATGCCTTGTACCTTGAGGTATGTAGAAAAAACATAGAAAACTGTGTCTATGTCTGAATCACTGATTCTCCAAATCAGAATCAAATCTTCAGATTCGGGTGAGTTGAATCACTGTCCCCTGAATTGGGCTGAATCCAAATCTGAATTGAATATATCTTGCTGTGCACATCCCTAGTAATTGCCTTATACTCCTTTGTCTCATTTCCTTTGGCTCTGACACATATTAAAACTGACTGGAAAATGGTTGGAGGTATATGTAAATACTAGCTTGTCTCTTTAAAATATGCTGCATTTATTGCTGATGATATGTTTGCTATTAAGCTAACAGATGTGAGAAGGGTTGATTATTGTGCTGCTTTGCACCAGGGTGTATAGAGGTTGTATATAGGGCATAAGAAATCTTATGCTGAGCTAAGAGGCAGCTTATGACTTAACTGCAGAAGTTTCAGTCAGGGTGGATGATGTCCATCTTTGTCATGTGCAGTAAGGTACCTTTTAGGTTCAGCCTAGACAAATGCGAGATAAATTGCTTTGTGTAGCCCCAAACTTATAGCCGTCTTAGTTGCACCCTATTCAGCCCTTGTGGGGCGAATCCACATATGCAGGCACGTGTGCTTGCAGCAGCTCAAATAAGAGTGGTACAAATTTGTGCCGGGGATTTTTGCCTCAGCACGCGTGCTTGAAAATGCACTTTGGTGTGTGGCAAGTTGTGCCACTTGGGGCAAACTGACACTGCCCAACTCTTCCAAGAAAAGCACCCTGTTCAAATTTGCTGATGACACTAAGATGTGGGGGGACGTGAGCACACTAGAAGGAAGCATCAGGCTTCAATCAGACCTAGACAGGCTACAAGGGTGGGCGGATGTGAATAGGATGGGATTCAACACAGACAAGTGCAAGGTGATACACCTGGGGAGGAACAACTGGCACCATACCTACTGGTTGGGGAACTCCCCTCTTGTCAGCATGGAGGTGGAAAAGGATCTTGGAGTCATCATTGACTCCAAGATGAGTATGGGCCGGCAGTGTGGGAAGGCAGTCAGGAAGGCCAATCACACCTTGTCATGCATCCACACATGCACAGATCCTCAAGCAGGCCCAAGGAGGTGATCCTCCCCCTCTATGCGGCACTGATCAGGCCGCAGTTGGAGTACTGTGTCCAGTTGTGGGCGCCGCACTTCAAGAGGGATGTGGACAGCATCGAGAGGGTCCAGAGGAGGGCCACTCGCATAATCAGGGGACAGCAGGGCAGGCCCTATGAGGAGAGGCTACGGGACCTGAACCTGTTCAGCCTCCAAAAGAGAAGGCTGAGGGGGGATCTAGTGGCCTGTTATAAATTAGTCAGGGGGGATCAGTGGGCATTGGGGGAGTCGCTGTTCCCCCGTGCACTGCCAGGAGTGACCAGGAATAACGGTCACAAGCTGGCAGAGGGCAGGTTTAGGCTAGATATCAGGAAGCACTACTTCACGGTCAGGGCAGCTAGGATCTGGAACCAACTTCCAAGAGAAGTGGTGCAGGCTCCTACCCTGGGGGTTTTTAAGAGGAGGTTGGATGAACATCTTGCTGGGGTCGTTTGACCCCAGTATTATTATTTCCTGCCATGGCGGGAGGTCAGACTAGATGATCTACTCAGGTCCCTTCCGACCCTAGAAACTATGAAACTATGAAAGATCTGATGCTAGGGGGAGGTGGAGGCTGGTGCCAGCATCTGCGCAGTATAAAAAGCTGCCCTGGTAAGCAGCTTATGGCTACTTGCTTTCAGGAGCTTCAGGGGAAGGAGCCACTGGAGGAAGCTCGGTTGCAGGCTGTTGTTGCTACTGCTGCTGCTGGTTGCTGCAAACTTGGTCTCAGGAGCTTCTGGGGAGAAGATGGCTAGGTCGCTTCTTGCTTCTGGCTACTGCTAGCTGCTAGCTTGTTCTCAGAGCTTTTGGGGGTAAGTTGGCCACACCCCTTTCTGCCTTGGGCTGCTGTTGCTGCCCTGTCCCTGCAGGGGGGTCCTCTGCTGCACACTACTGCCCCCCTTCTGGGAGGGGCCCACCACACTGCACCCCAGCTTTTGTATTCCTGTTCTGGCCTGCTGCCAGCCCGCCACCAAGCCCTGGTCAGGGGGAAGCCTGGGAAGGGAGTCTGCATTGCCTGTGGGCCCATGACTGCTGGAGCCTAAAGGTGCCTTGCCTGCCCCAGCTGCCTTGGCAGGCCACCCCCCGCCTTTACTTCCACTTTTACCTGAAGCACACCCTGAGTAGCTGAACTGGATGGCTGCCACCACTGCTGCTGCTGTTGCTATTACTGCTGCCATCTGTTCTGCTGCTGCCCCTTTTCAGGAGAGAGGGAAACTCCCTGCTGCCCCACCTTGCACCACTCAACACCATATCTGTACTGGATTACTCCCTTATTGACTGATTGTTCCTGCACTCTCCTACAGCTGCCTCACTGCATCTGATCCTGCCCTGTGTTCACACCTATTGCTCTGCTGCTAAGTGCCTGGCTGGAGGTCTGAGGGGCTCCTGGACTGATCTTCAACAAACAAAGTCTCTCCACTGCTCCAGCCATCTTTTATGTCTGCCTCAGCAGCCTTCCCTATGTGTTTTTGCCCTTGTGTGGTAAGTCCGGTGATCCACTCCCCCTGCCCTGGTGTTTGTTGTGTGGTTGAGTAAGCCAGCTCATTTCCCCAGCCCTTGTGTGTGTTTCCCCCTGTAGCAAAGTGGAAGTCCCTGGCTGACCACAGAGATAGTTTCCCATATGCCTCTGGGGATGCTGCCCACCTGTCTCCTCTGCCATGCCTTGTTGTTAATTAATTAGGTTGTTAATTAAGTCAGGAGGCTGCCCATTGTACACCCCAATAGTGGGGGGATTATCTGTGGCTCTGTTCCACCCCTACACCATGGCCCAAGCCTCACAGATGGCATCTCAGGCAGTTGAACCAACTGGCCCCTTCGCCCATTATCTGTGGCCCCCAATCATGGGACCTTCAGCTTCTGTAAGCCATGGCCCCATCTCAGGCCAGTCAGGACCCCAAGCTTCTCCACTCATTATGGGGGCTCCTCACGGAGGGCCCCTGGCCCTTTTGACCCTTCTGGTCCTGGCCCAGCACTGACCAGTCATAGAATCATAGAAGTAGGGTTGGAAGGGACCTTGTAGATCTTCAAGTCTGACCAGTGGGGTCCTCCAAGGCTCTGTCCTTGGACCCATATTGTTCAACATCTTCATTAATGATGTGGACATTGGAGTCAGGAGTGGACTGGCCAAGTTCGCCGATGACACCAAACTTTGGGGCAAAGCATCCACCCCAGAAGATAGGTAGGTGATCCAGGCTGATTTGGACAGGCTGAGCAAATGGGCGGATGAGAACCTGATGGTGTTTAACACTGAAAAATGCAAGGTTCTCCACCTTGGGAAGAAAACCTGCAGCATCCTTATAGGCTCGGCAGTGCTACACTGGCTAGCACTATGGAAGAAAGAGACTTGGGGGTCATCATTGACCACAAGATGAACACGAGCCTGCAATGCAATGCTGAAGTTACTAAAGTGACCAAAACACTGGCTTGCATCCATAGATGCTTCTCAAGCAAATCCCAGGACATCATCCTCCCCTTGTACTCGGTCCTGGTGAGGCCGCAGGTGGAGTACTGCGTCTAGTTTTGGGCTCCAAAATTTAAAAAGGATGTGGAGAAGCTTGAGAGAGTCCAGAGAATAGCCACGCGCATGATCAGAGGTCAGGAAAACAGACCTTACAATGACAGGCTGAGAGCCATGGGGCTCTTTAGCTTGGAAAAGCGCAGGCTCAGGGGTGATCTGATGGCCACCTATAAGTTTGTCGGGGTGACCACCAGTATCTGGGGGAACATTTGTTCACCAGAGCGCCCCAAGGGAAGATGAGGTCGAATGGTCGTAAACTACTGCAAGACCGTTTCAGGCTGGACATAAGGAAGAATTTCTTTACTGTCCAAGCCCCCAAGGTCTGGAACAGCCTGCCATCGGAGGTGGTTCAAGCACCTACATTGAACACCTTCAAGAGTAAATTGGATGCTTATCTTGCTGGGATCCTATGACTCCAGCTGACTTCCTGCCCTTTGGGCGGGGGGCTGGACTTGATGATCTTCCGAGGTCCCTTCCAGCCTTAATGTGTATGAAATCTATGACTCCCTGCCTGGGCAGGAGAAAAACTGGGCTCAAATGACTCTAGCCAGGTAGGCATCAAGCCTCCTCTTAAAGACCCCCAGGGTAGGAGCCAGCACCACTTCCCTCGGAAGTTGGTTCCAGCTCCTAGCTGCCCTAACTGTGAAGTAGTTCTTACGGATGTCTAATCTAAACCTACTCTCCAACAACTTGTGGCTGTTATTCCTTGTTATGCTGGGGGGCGCTAGGGGAAACAGGTCTCTCCAAAACCCTTCTGGTCCTCCCAGTGAGTTTATAGACGATCACTAGGTCCCCCCCCCACTTCTCTTGTGAAGGCTGAACAGGTTCAGGTCCCACAGTCTCTCATTATAGGGTCTGCCCTGTTGTCCCCAAATCATGCGGGTGGCCCTCCTCTGGACCCTTTCCATGTTGTCCACATCCCTCCTGAAGTGGGGCGCACAGAACTGGACACACTACTCCAGCTGTGGCCTGACCAGTGTTGCATAGAGGGGGAGAATCACCTCCTTGGCCCTACCTGAGATGCACCTGTGGATGCATGACAAGGTCTGCCCATGTTCATCTTGGAGTCAATAATGACTCCAAGATCCCTTTCTGCCTCTGTGCTCTCAAGAAGGGAGTTTCCCATTCTATAAGTGTGCTGCTGGTTTCTACTGCCTAAGTGCAGCACCCTGCACTTGTCAGTATTGAAATGTAACCTGTTTATGTTAGCCCACTCTTGTAACCTATCCAGATCTTGCTGCAATCTTTCCCTCCCTACTAGCGTGCTCACCTCACCCCAAATTTTGGTATCATCAGTGAATTTAAAGAGGTTGCTTTTCACCCTGTCATCCAAATCACTGATAAAGAGATTGAACAGCGTGGGCCCAAGGACTGAGCCCTGGGGGACTCCGCTGCCCACTTCTCCTCAGGTCGAATATGACCCGTCCACCACCACCCTCTGAGTACGACCCTTCAGCCAATCTGCAATCCATCTGACTGTGTAGGCATTAATGCCACAGTTGCCTAGTTCTTTAATGAGGATGGGGTGGGAGATTGTGTCAAAGGCCTTGCTGAAGTCTAGAAAGACTACATCCACAGCAACACCTGCATCCAATGCTTTTGTGACCTGATCATAAAAGGCAATCAGGTTGGTCTGATATGACCTGCCCCTAATGAAACCATGCTAGTTGCCCTTGAGCATCATCCCTGAAGCTGGCCCATCACAGAGGTGCTCCTTGATGATCTTCTCAAAGAGTTTCCCTAGGATTGAGGTAAGACCTAGTTGCCCAGGTCCTCCCTCCTCCCTTTTTTAAAGATGGGGACCACGTTGGCTATCTTCCAATCATCTGGCACCTGGCCCAAGCACCATGAGTGCTTTTTAAGCTGTGCAAAGGCCCTGTAATAACCCCTGCTAGCTCCTTAAACACCTTGGAGTGAAGAGCATCTGGACCTGCTGATTTGAACACATCCAGCCCCTCCAGAAGCCCTCTAACCTGAGGTCTGGAGGTGTTCCCCTCGAGTCCATCTTGCATTACAGTGGGGAAGTCCTGGTCCCTGCCCAAGAAAACGGAGGTGAAGAATTGGTTAAAGAGGTCTGCTTTCTCCTCTGGTGCAACCACCAGATTGCCCAGAGAATCTTGCAGGGGCCCCACGTTTCCTGGTGCTTTCTTCATCCTCCCTATGTATTTGAAAAAGGACTTTCTATTATCTTTGATTTTGGATGCTAATCCTAGCTCTATGTCTGCCTTAGCTTTCCTGACAGCTCCCCTACAGACCCAAGCGGAGGAAGTATACTCGTCTTTGGAGATAGCACCCCCCTTCCACTGGTTGAACACTGCCTTTTTGGCAATCGGGCATTCCCGGACACCCTTGGTGAGCCAAGGGGGCTTTCAGGCACTCCTGCCCCCCTTGCTTCTTGTTGGGATGGTCATCCCTTGGGCCCTGAGGCTAGTTTAAAGCTCACTGTACGAGATCAGCCAATCTGGAAGAGAAGACATGCTTGCCTTTAGGAGAGAAGTGAAGCCCATCCCACCCCAGCAAGTCCCCCGGCTGAAAGCATGGGTCATTATCTAGGAACCCAAGGCCTGCCTGGTGGCACCAACTGCATAAGCGCCAGTTGACCTCGCCAGTGCAGGCCTCATGTCGCCATCCCCACCTAGTCACTGGGAGAAGGGAAGAGAATACCACCTGTGCCCCCGTCTCCTTAAGCTTGTCCCCCAGAGCCTTAAAATCCTTCATAATGTGGTCAGGGTTGCCCCATGCCCCGTCATTCATCCCCACGTGGATGACAACCATGGGGTACTGGTCTGCAGGTCGGATATAGGCTGGGATCCTCTCCGTGATGTCTCTAACCTGAGTCTCAGGCATGAAGCAGACCTCTCACATCACGGGGTCAGCTGGCAGATGGGACCTTCCAGTCCTCATAGGATGGAGTCTCCGATGACAAGGACCCGGCATTTCTTCCTGCTGGTGTTTGCTCTCTGCACATTCTTTGTCATGTAGGGAGTGGCATCGTCCCTGCTGGAGCCAATTTCTCTTTTCACCTCCTGCATGCACTTAGGGATTGGGGTCCCCCATTCCCGGCTCAGGTGCTTCTGGAAACATGTCTGGCCCTGTGGCGTCACTCCCCCCGCAGGCTGAGGTGCCTCCAGAAGCTTACCTGGCCTACACTGCTCAGTATATGGCCAACCCGAAGGTGAGGGCTGGGGTTAAGGTGCCCCTACTTGCCTTTCAGCAGGGTTCTTGGCAGGGAAGATGCACCAGCATGTACGAGCCTTCTATGAAGACTTCTATGAAGATCTCTTTTCCCTGGATCCAACAGATGCTGAAGCCTGTCAGACTCTGTGGGAAGGAGTCCCACATGTTGGCATGGGCAACTGGGACTGGCTGGAGGCTCCTTTCACCCTGGCCGAGTTTTTGGTTGATCTCCACCTGGTGTTTGGCAGTAAGGCACTGGATCTAGTCTGCCAGGAGGGTCTGTCTTTCACCCTCCTGTTCCTGGGCCAGGAGAAGACATTTGACAGAGTGGATGATGGGTACCTCACAGGCAAGCTGCGAGCCTTTTGCTTTGGTCCTTACTTTGTGTGGGCTCTTCAGGTGCTGTATGCCTTTGCAGAGTGTTAGGTCAAGCTCAACTGGACCCTGATGGAGCCCATTCCATTCAGGAGAGGAGTGTGTCAAGGCTGCCCACTGTTGGGCCAGCTATATGCCTTGGCCTTGGAACCCTTCTTCATCCTCCTGTGGAGGCAGGTGGCGGGAGTTGATGCTTTGGGAGCTGGTGGTGCAGCTTGTCCTGTCAGTGTATGCTGATGATGTACTCCTCACAGTGCAGGACTCAGGCGACCCGATGCAGGTGGAGGCCTGCCAGGCGTTGTAGTCAGCAGCTTCCTTTACCCAGTCAGCTAGATCAAGAGGTTTGGCCTGGTGGTGGGTGATGGGTGGAAGGTGGGCTCACTCCCATCTGCGCTCCCTGGGATCCGCTGGAGTGTGGGCTTGCTGTTCTACTTGTTGTGGGGCCGGCCTTGCCCAACTTCATGGTGCTCCATGCTCCACCACCTGAGCTGACTAGAGGACACCAAACCAGTCCACTTTTCCACCATCCATTGCCACCACCTCCATGTGCCTGCGTGCTGCACAATCCATCATGCCGCACTCATGTTTTACCCAAACACTAAGTGGTGGGACCTGCTTGGCGAGGGTGTCCCAGTGGCTGATCTTGTACTTCACCTTCATTCCATGAGCCAGTGGGGACCTCAGCTAGTGGCTCTGTCGCAGTGCATGCGGGTACCCTGCGCCTAAAAGCAGAAATGGCAGGAGAGACCCCTAGTGGTGAGAAGGGGGAGGCTCAACTGCCAGTCACCAGGGCAGCACAGGTCCTGGTTGCCAGGGAAACCAAGGGGGTCAGCTGACAGGAAGGGACAGAGCTTGGCCCCTTCTTAAGCCCAAGTATAAGGCCAGGAGAGCAGTTCCCCTCTGGTGGCCAAGGAGGGGGGAGCTCATCTAGTACGCAGGGAATGGGGAAGATAGACTGCAGGAGCATCCCCTGGTTGTGGCTGAGTTGAAGTATTTTTCCAGTAGGGACAGAACATGGATTTTTGACCGGGTGGTTTAGTTTACGTTATAGCCCAGGGGCTTTGTGTTTTGTATTTACTATTTAACTGGAGGACCAGGTGAAGCTATTGGGGTGGAGGAGGCCTCATAGGGATGCCACAGTAGCGTGGGGCTTCCTGGCTCCAGAGAGGGCGCAGCATTGTTTTGGGGCGCATGGGCCCCAGTCCTGGAGCCCCAGAGCTAGGGGGCAGCGGGGAGCCCCAGAGCGAGAGGGGGCAGTGAGAAGCCCAGAGCTAGAGGGCAGAGAGGAGCCCTGGAGCGAGAGGGGGTGGAGAGGGGCCCCAGAAGTAAAGAAGAGGGCCAAGGCATAGGGCAAACCATGTCAAGTACCATCTGTGAGGCTTGGGCTGCGGTGTAGGGAAGGAAAAGGAGCCGCAGGTAGCACCCCCGACACTGGGCATTATAAAGTGGGCAGCCTCCCACTAATTACATCACTCAATCAATTAAGATCAAGGCATGGCAGGCGAGTAACCAGCCCAAGACAGGAAGGCGGAGCCATCAACAGAAAGGCTCCAGCGCGCTAGACCTGTTGCAGGCTCCTTCGTGGTGCCATCAGCACAGGTGTGTATGTGATGAGTTTCACAGACACCCCAGTCTCCTGCCCCTTCTGCAGGCAAAGGTAGACCCTGGAGCACATGACACTCAAGTGCACCAGGCTGTAGTACCTCCACTGTTGGAACCACCTCCTGAGGTTTTGGATGAACTTCACCCCCTCTTTTTTATTTTTGGGCACCCTATCTGTGGCCCAACCAAGTCCTGGGACCTCCTGGTCAACCTCCTCCTGGCCCTGGCCAAATGGACCTGGAAGGAGGCTGTGGCCAGGAAAGTGCCTGGGTACTGTGGGGCTGCCTTCCTTTCACTGGTTTATACATGTTTCCAGGCAGAGCACCAGTGAGCAGTGTCTACTATCTCCTTGGATGCCTTTGAGGACTGGTGGGCCCGGCCCGAGGGGTCTGTTAAGTGTCCCCCTCAGGAGCACTCATTCTCATGCTTTGGCCCACATGACAATCCTACCCTGTTTTTTGCCTTCGTTGTCCCAAAAAATTTAGTTGTGCCTTTCACCCATTGGCTCCAGACAGTAGGAGCTATTATTTAGCCTGACTATGACCTGCTGCCAGCTGTAACAGCATGTGGCCCCATGTTGGCCAGATTTGGACAGGGACTGCACAACCACCTGGGTGGTGGTATGGCACTGTAGCAGAGCCTCCTGCACCTCTAGACCACCTGCCAGTTGGCTGTGTCTGCACAGTTAGCACTTTGTGCAGTCATATCTTCTGGTGCCCCTGCCCTGCCCTGCCATTTGGGCAGCTATTGCCCAGAAGATGTGCTTAGTGTAGTGGCCTGGTTTGAACTGTCAAAATGTGTCCTCCTGGCACAAAATGGCTTTGTCAGCCACCTTGTCTGCCCTCCAGCTGTGTCCACGGTGCTCGCCCAGGGCAGGCTTCTTTGCCTGCATCTCACCGCTTGTCTCACTAGCAGATATCCTGGTGTTCCCTGTTTAAAATTTTCAAATTCTCTGTTAAAAACCCCAAATTCTCTTATTAAAATAACCAAAATCTGTGTCCATCCATGGTCAAAATGAAATTCCACTATATATAGAAAAATCAGTTGGGTAATGTTTTACTGACATATTTACAATCTTAAAGCAATTTGGAAGCCTACCAGTGCCACTAATCTTCATAATAAAAATTCTAAATATCTATATACTTTGGTGTTTGCTTTAGTTTTTTTAACATAGAAAAAGCAGAGATGCCCCTGCCACCTTTGCTCACCAGGATGTGGAACAATGAGAAGCACTGATATGCTAGTGCCCTGCCCTATCCTTGCCTGACACTCTCAACCCACAGCCCCCACCAGTCCCCTCACTCCTGACCCACAGCCCCTGACTACCTCCCGGCAGTAGCTCTGTCAGACCAGGACCTGAGTCCATCTGCAGCTGTCTTACGGGCTGCTTTGTGGCTCTGAGCAGTGTCATCCCTTTCTGTTCTGCTCTTTGTGCCTGTGCCCAGGCCCCAGTGCTCCCCATACCATTCCTGGGAAACCCTTGACTGGGGCTCAGGGCCTGGGCTGGTTAAGTTCCTTCCTTTTCAGGCTGGCCTCCCTCTGCACAGGCTGCTCTAGGGGTAGGGGAGTCTCTAAGCCTGTCTCTAGTGTCCTCTCCTACCTGGAGTACTCCTCCATACCCGAGCCCCCATCTATCTTTCTCTCTCACACAACCTTGCTGCCACTTCCACTCCCCCTCCCACCCCCAGTCAATCACATCTCCAAGGGGTTCCTGGGAACAGGAGCCCCTCCAGGCTGGGGCACATGTCCCAGCACTAATGTGGGTATGGGGAAGGGCTGCAGTGGGGAAGCTGCCTCTGCAGCCTCAGCTCCCTCCAGCAGGTCCCATCCCATCCCGTCCCATCCTATCCCATGTGGCCAGCTGGGTATACAGGGTGTGAGATTTTTTGGAGGGATGTAGGGTTTGGAGGTGGGATGGAGCATGGGGAAGTGAGTGTGGGGTTTCTGGGAGGTGTTGGGACAGGTTTGTGGGTGGGTGTAGGGTTTGTGGGAGTGAGGTTTCAGGGGGTATGGAGCTTGTGTTGGGGTTTGTGGCTGGCTATGTAGAGGAGGGGTTTGTGGGGGTGGTTTGGGGTGGATTGTGGGGAGGGTTTGTGAGTGTGGGGGGACTGTGGGTGTAGGGGAACTGTGTGGGGGAGGTTTCCCAAGAGAGGTGGGCCCCCTGCCCCACATAGGGTACACAGCCCCCCCCCACCTCAGCAGAAGTGGCTGTGGAGTGCTTAGGGCCTGCTGCTGGCAGAGGTCCCATGGTGCGGCATGGCCCCAGCCACTTCAGACCTGACATTGCCTGTGCCTCATGTTGCGGACCTGGCTTGGCCCAGCCTGGGGCCATGTGCTTTTGGGCAGTACCAGGCTGCTCTGGCTATTACCTGGGGCCCATCACTACACACAGGGGCCACGCATCAGGCTGGGCTGGGTCCTGCCTCCAGGGAACTGGCCCAGCCCAACAATGCATGAGACACTTGGAGGCAGGACCCAGCCTGGCCCAATGTGCAGCCCCTGTGAGCAGTACTGGGGCTCTGGGTGATAAGCAGAGTGACCTGGTGCTGCCTGACAGTACATGTCCCTGAGCCAAGCTGGGTCTTGCCTGTGACATGCAGCAAAGGTGGCCTTGAGTCTGAGGTGGTTGGAGCTGTGCCACGCTGCAGGGGGGGGCTCTGCCAGCAGTGGACCCTGAGTGGCCTGATGGGCACTGCTGCTGTGAGGGAGCTGTGAACCCTGTGGGGTACTTATGCCCCACAAGCAGCCCTTTCACCCCCACACAACCCCTCCATCCCCACAATCCTCACCCACACATCCCTACTTACCAGGGATGGTGCCGGGGTCCAGGTCACATTGCAGCCGTGTCTCATTCCTATTTGCCCCAGCACACTGAGGGAGCATGTTGGGGCAGCAGGCAAAGGGGGCAGCCATAGAGAGGATAGAAATTTTCTGGCTGGATGCCAGAGCATCCCTATAGAGGACACAGCCTCTGGTTGCCTCAGGACATGTTCCTAGACCATGCCCTGCCCCGCTTCTTCTCCAGGATTTTTTTTTCATACCTGGATTTCCAGATATTAAATTTTAAAGCCTCCATTGCAAATATGCAGCATGGGAAACATGTTTTTGTTCCCAGTGTGCCTCTTGTGGCATCTCAAACTTCTGTAACTTGGATACTCCCAAGGACGTGCTTTATTCTCATTTGGATGGGATGGGTAGGCAGAAGGGGGTACTGTGAGAGGGATGCCAGAATTTTGGGTGGATTCCTCTTTCCCCTATAGAGTTAGCTTAAGCCCAAAGCTCTTAACTATATACAATTTATTGAGTTATACATAATCATAAAACTAAACATGTACATATATTTACACAGTGAACATTAACCAATAACCCTAAATAACACTATTTACCCATCATAATAAAACAATTTCAGCAGCATCAACACAATACAACATCACAATACAACATTTCATTTACAAAATATAAGGTGCAAACAGGAACAATCTTAATAACACTTATTCCTTAATATAATCCCTGACACATAGCAAGAGACAGTCCTCTTTCCAATGGGGTCCCTTGCAGGGTGTCTAGGAAGCACTAGGAGCCCCTCCCCTTAGGGCCTTCAGTAGGCAGGAGGCTGCTTACCCAGCCCCTTCTCTGGGTTTGTCCACCCCAAATGTCTTTTTCCTGTGGGACACAAGGGCCCAATGACTCATGCTTCCTCAGGTGGTGGCAGTCAGGGCACAGCTCGATGGGGTTTTCTCTGCTGGAGCGCCTTTCTAGGCCTCTCCTGCACTGCTGGGTTCCTCCCCCCTGTGCCCCACTCTAGGCATTGAGGGCTCAGCTCCTTTCAGCTACTATACCACTGCTGCTGGCTCCTAGGTGCTGGGCCTCATGCTGCAGCACTACTATTTCCTCATGCCCTGGCTTGGTACTGAGGCTCTTTTAGCACAGGCCGGGCACTTCAGGCTCCGGCCAGCTATCCTTATACTGGGTGGCTAACCCAAACAGCCTCCACTGCTCCCTGGCTCCGCTCCCTCATTTGCCGCCCTGCGCAACGTGTGGCCTGCTGGCCCTCTGGGGTTACAGGCTTGAGCTGCCACTTGCAGCTCCCAAAACCTGGGCTCTGTGCACTGAACTGTGCACTGTGATGAGTTCAAGCAGTCTCATGCTGCTCTCAGGACCGGGTCTCTGCGCATTGTCTCTGTGCGCCATCAACAGCCCGAATGGTTTCACACAGCTTCCAAGGCTGCTCTTTTAGTGGTAGTTTCAGGAGCCTTGGGCCTATTACCCACAGCACCCCAGCTTTTCTTGGCTATGCTCTTCTTGAGTCCCTCATTGCATCTGCCCCTTGTGCTGGGCACACAGCTTCTTTCATATGCTCCAGGGCTCCACCCCTGAAGTCTTCCGGACCTGACAGTTTACAGTCTTCAATCAGGTCCAGGGGAGCTCTTCTCCCCCTCCCCTCAGGAAGGGGCGTGACTTTATTTTTCTTGCTGCCTCCTGATTGGTGGATGGGCGCCACCAATCAAAACAGCAGGATCTTAAGCCTGGGACTCAGCCCAAGCTCTGAAAGGGGAGCCTGCTACATTGCTTTGAGATGCCACAACAGGCAGGTGCATGGTTGTCTGGATGCACCAATGGAGTCTACTGTCTGGGAACTTTCTCACTGATGACTGGAAGTTCACAATATCCCACATATTTGTCTGGTTGTTCTGGTGTAGAGGAACAATGCATTTAATAAAAGGACAACAATAAAAAAGCATCCAGCAAAATAATAAATGATTAGGCCTAACTGGGTTTAATTAAAATTCTCTCTTCCAGAATGGATTTTCTTTTGCAGGATAATCCTGTGAAATCTCCTGTTTCAAACTGGAAAAAGAGACTGGAAAGATTCCTATACTATACATGACCAAGGCCTTACCACTAGCTACCTGGCCTGGATAATTCATATATGTGTCTAACGTGGTAAGGAAAAATGGTGTATAAAAAAGCCTGCAAGATAACTATAACTTTTATCTGCCCTCATGAATGAATTATAAGCAAAAACAGCATTAGGCTTTGAAATTTCATTTTTATGTATTGAACTGACTGAAGGTCTCTGGTGGTCTAATGAGGTATTCCCTTCCAGAATGCAACCCTGGTTCCTACAGGCTATCCCAGGATGTCTGAGCAGAAGCCCCCCAAGTGGTATGCTGCTGTATAGGCAAACAAGGTTCTTTGGGTGAATCTGATATCTTTTATTAGACCAACTTGAATAGTTGGAAAAATATTTTTTTAAAAGCAAGCTTTCAGGTTTAAAAACCCTTCTTCAGGCTAAGGAAGTTTCAGCAGTTGGTGTGTGCTCTTTCTGGATGGAATGAAAAGTAAAGAAGACAGAGGCGGGGCTGGTATAAGCAGTCAGCGAAGACGTAAACTGAGGAGTCAGCGAGTGAGAGACAGGCTGGGTGAGGGGAGAGAAAGGGGATGAATAGTGAAGAGGTACCTGGGGAGTCAGATGTCAAGCAGATTATGATGTGTCATAAATCCAGTGTCTATATTTAGTCCATGATTTTTAGTATCCAGGAGGTTGATGAAGTGAAGTTCAAAGGCTTGTCTCTGAGAAGTATTTTGTAAGTTTCCTTTGAGGATTAGAACTGAGAGATTGGAGAGAGGGTGGTTTTCTTGTGGGAAATATGCGCCTATGGGTAACTGGGTGTTCTTGTTTTTGATGAATTTCCAGTGTGCATTCATTCTGGTGTGCAGTTGTTCACCCAAAGAACCTTGTCTGCCTATGTCCTTAGACCAATACGGCTCCAACCTACACTCACGCTACTGTCTATTTATTTCCATTTTTTCCTAATGAAATCATAATTTTTTTCCATGCATTTAAAACCCAGTGTTTCCAAATTAACATTTCTAAATCTTAAAACAAGTCCCTAAACAATAAGGCGATAATATATTCCTGATCATTAGTAAGGTTTCCAACACAGCTTTCTTTTATAGCCTTCTTCATAAACACCTCTTTGTGTCTCACCTTTTCTTTATCTTTCAGGGAAAGTCTGACAGGTTACACATAAGCCAGTGAAGAAATGGGACCAGGAAAGCTTTAGGAAAACGGTGTTGCCATGGGTAGGCATGTTTAACTGAAACATCTCACCTGCTCATAGCTGCTATTGTACCTCACTGGAAGAGAGGCAGTTACTTGAAATAAGTAGATACAAACCATTTAGAGTTTTATAGTGCAAAATCAATACCTTTAATGATACCCCTGAGGTAACAGGAAAATGTGTATGAAAGTATGGAAATTTATGTGCAGGCAGTGTTTTACTGCTGTCCTACAGCCATTTCACAACTGTTCTTTCTTCAGATGGATGAATGTTAGTTATTTGGCAGTCTGATAGCTGTACCCTAAAGTTGTGTAATTAAGAATAAATACATGAAAATGACAATTAAGTGCTCTTCTTCATTGTTGTTTCCTTCTGTGAGAGATCTATTTAATTGACTTGTTAGCAAGGAAAAATCTCCTTCCAAACAACATTGGCTATTTTAGCTGTTACTGTAAATGTTCCTTGACAAATCATTTTGTAAGACCTGTTGGGGAAATGATAATGGATCTGTTACTTTCTTTTACAGTTCTTTGCTGAGACCTATTCATTTTTTCATGAAAAACAACAAACCTGCTATGACTTAAACCTGAGTTTGCTCAGATTAATACTCTGATCATGAGGGTATTGGCTGTGCTGGGTGAGGTGCTCTCAATGTTTCTGGTTGCAGCTGTTCCACTTTTTATAAATCTTTAAATAATCACGTGACCAGAGACAGAGAGTGAGACAGATGCTGGGTATGTTGACAAGGTTCGTTGGGTATGTCTACACTTCAGACTACAGTATGGTATAGAGATACTTGAGTTGACTGTAAATGAGCTAACTTGGGTACCAGATAGAATCTAGCTTCAGTAGCATGGAGCTTCACATGATGAACTATAAAGAGAGAACCACACAAAATCAACAAGCTAAACCTTTTTGATGTATGCAGTTATGATATAATGCCCCTTATGCAGACTCCTATGATAGAAAGCTAGGGATATCTCTATAGTTATAATACATTTTTATGCTTTAAAGTTTTTTGGTATTTGCCTTTTTTTGTTGGCCTTTCATTGGGGATTCCTGTTTCTCTCTGCAGTAAGGGTAGATTATATGTTGTGTTTTTCATTTAAAATGTCAGATTATATTTCCAAGGGGACTGACGAGAGCCACTTCCATGTAGCAATTCCTGATGATGTCTCTGATGGCCAAGAGCTCCCAAACTGACAAAAATGCCAAAGCGCACAAAGATGAAGATATGGACACTGTTTTTGTCATATGAAAGAAAATATTTCCAAGATGGCAAGAATTCTTGTGCATAATATCTTTTACTGAACCAACTGTATAGTTTGTATAGAAACAGGCAAGCTTTTGGGTATCACAGTACCCTTCCTGTTTTAATCACCCATACAGTTTGTTTAATAAAAGTTATCATCCACAAGAATTCCTTTCCAAAATCGTCTGGACTAGCACAACAACATCACCTCAGTATGACTTTTTTCCAAGATGGGTAATACTTGAGTCAGATTTACTCCAAAGACCAGGTGTTCTGTAAGTGTGGCATGGAAGGGCTCCTCTCACCTATCTACCCAGAAACTGTCAGAGTCCCAACACAGTCTGCAGTCATAAAGCCCTGCTGATCCAAATACCCCTGAAGTCAATGGAAAGCCTCCAGATGATTTTGGTAGGCTGAGGACCAGGTCCAAAAGACTCTGCTATTCCTGGGATCAGAATCAGGAGAGACTCTGTTGATGTAATTGCGGTTATATGGGTTTGACACTAGTCTGACTTCATAAGTATCGGGCCCAACTTTGGGAGCAGTTGCATTGAAGTTAGTGATGCTCTACCTGTAAATTACAGGATTGCCCTTTTGGCTGTTGTATTTCCCCTCCCACTCTCTTTCAGGAATGAATGTCACTTTTGTTCTGGTGCTGCATAGATTTGATTGATATATGTCAGTGAATTTAATAAGAGCTGTGGATGCTTTTCCTTTCCTTATCATAACTTCCTATTTGAGGTCTTCATTGGCTAATATGAAGCTGTTCAGGAGGGCAAACTGTTCTATCCTCCGGACGGTTTTGCTTTCTAGAATGATTGTTGTTGCCTAACACCTGGGTTTCTAGGACATTTGTTTTGACATGATTGATTTTGGGCCCTGCTTGCCCTGCTGTTTTTGCTAGGTTTTCTTTTTTTGTAGTTTTTCAGGAGTATCACTTAAAAAGGCAATGTATTTAGCAAAGTTTAGGCTTTTGAGGTATTTGCCTTCTATTATTGCCTGAGTTTGTGTTGCCTACACACAAATTATTCAGCCTATCACAATGTTAAGAGTAGAGGAGACAAAATGCAGCCCTGTTTCATGCTAGTGTCCATGTTCCATCGATGTCATAGACATCAGGGATGGAAGGGACCTCGGAAGATCATCAAGCCCAGCCCCCTGCCCAAAGGGCAGGAAGTCAGCTGGGGTCATAGGATCCCAGCAAGATAAGCATCCAACTTGCTCTTGAAGGTGTTCAATGTAGGTGCTTGAACCACCTCCAATGGCAGGCTGTTCCAGACCTTGGGGGCTTGAGCACTAAAGAAATTCTTCCTTATGCCCAGCCTGAAAAGGTCTCACAGTAGTTTATGACCATTCGACCTCGTCATCCCTTGGGGCGCTCTGGTGAACAAACGTTCCCCTAGATCCTGGTGGCCAACCCTGATAAACTTATAGGTGGCCATCAGATCACCCCTGAGCCTGCGCTTTTTCAGGCTAAAGAGCCCCATGGCTCTTAGCCTGTCATGGTAAGGTCTGCTTTCCTGACCTCTGATCATGCATGTGGCTCTTCTGTGGACTCTCTCAAGCTTCTCCACATCCTTTTTGAATCATGGAGCCCAAAACTGGACTCAGTACTCCAGCTGCGGCCTCACCAAGGCTGAGTACAGGGGGAGAAGGAGATCCTGGGATTTGCTTGAGAAGCATCTATGGATGCAAGCCAGGGTTTTGGTCACTTTAGTAGCCGCAGCATTGGATTGCAGGCTCATGTTCATTTTGTGGTCAATGATGACCCCCAAGTCTCTTTCTTCTGTAGTGCTAGCCAGCGTAGCACTGCCGAGCCTATAAGGATGCTGCAGGTTTTTCTTCCCAAGGTGGAGAACTTTGCATTTTTCAGTGTTAAACACCATCAGGTTCTTGTCCACCCATTTGCTGAGCCTGTCCAGGTTAGCCTGGATCACTTGCCTGTCTTCTGACATGGATGCTGTGCCCCAAAGTTCGGTGTCATCGGTGAACTTGGCCAGTCCACTCCTGACTCCAGTGTCCACATCATTAATAAAGATGTTGAACAATATGGGTCCAAGGACAGACCCTTCAGGGACCCTACTTGTCACAGGACACCATGATGAGTGACTGCCATCAATTACTACCCTCTGGGTTCAACCATGGAGCCAATTTCCCAGCTAGCGGATCGTGGTGGACCCAAGGCCACAATTGGCCCGTTTCACCAAGAGGTGATCATGGGATACCAGATCAAATGCTTTTTTGAAGTCAAGATATATGACATCAATCTCTTCTCCCTTGTCCCCGTGATAAGTCACCTGGTCGTAGAAGGAAATGAGATTGGTCAAGCAAGACCTACCTGCAACAAACTCATGCTGGCTATCCCTTAGGATGTTGGCGTCGGCCAGTCCATTAAGGGTGGCCTCTTTCATAAACTTTTCTAAGATCTTCCCTGGGATAGAAGTCAGGCTAATGGGTTAAAATAGTTAGTCGGATCCACTTTCCTCCCTTTCTTGAAGACAGGCACCACACTGGCCTTCTTCCAGTCTTTGGGCACTACACCAGAGCGCCAGGAGTTTTCAAAGATCTGTGCCAGGGGCTGGGCTATGATGCTCGCCAGCTCCTTGTATACCCTGGTGTGTAGATTGTCAGGGCCAGCTGACTTGAAGGTATCCAGCATCTCAAGATGTTCCTTCACAAGGTCAGCATTAATGGAGAGCAGGGTTTCTCACTCACCTGGACCGCCCTGTCCTGTGGCGGGCATGGGTGTCCCATGGGACTGATGAAAGACCGATGCAAAGTACCCATTTAATAGGTTGGCTTTTTCCTGGGCATCAGTTGTCAGTTGCCCCATCTGGGTCAGCAGGGGTTCAATGTTGCCCTTGCTTTTCCTCCAGCTCCCCACATATCAGAAAAAGGACTTTTTATTGTCCTTGATGCTCAAAGCTAGTTGGAATTCAGTTGCAGCCTTCGTTTGCTCCCTGCAGAACTGGACCAGTGCAGAATAATCCTCCTTGGAGGTGAATCCCATCCTCCATCCTTTGTTTCGCCAAGAGACAAACCCCATTTTTGTCTTGTGGTTTACCCTTACAGTCCAACTAATCATATCTGCTGATTTGTCTACCATACTTGCAGATCCTCAGTTACAGTCTATACTTAAGAAAGATAAAAAAATGGAAGGGGAAAATGCAGAAGTAAATAAAGACGTGCTTTGAAGTATGAAATTCTGAGGGGCTCAATTAATTCAAAAGATCTTTTTTTTAACAAACTGTCATCTTTAGTGCAGGTCTGTTAGTTCCAAAGTACTATGATTAAATTTTGGTGTAAGGAATATTTCAGCAGTTCTGAACCTTTTCAGTCTATGTACCCCTTGGTCTCAGAGTAGCCCCTTTCAATGGGAAATTAATTTTTATGTCAAACTACATGTAATCCCATGCGCATACATCTTTTATGCAGTTTCAAATTGTCAAGACTTTTTGTAGGCCCTTCGACCTGTGTTAGACAATATATGAAATATATCTCACGTACCCCCTGATGAGGCTTCATGTACCGCCTGGGGGTACATGTACCCCCAGTTCAGAACTGCTGGAATATTTTGATGCAAGTGCACCCTTGTAGTGAAATACTCTTCTGTGTTATATATTTCACAAGCTGATTCTGTTGCAAAGAGGAAGCAAGAGCAGTTTAAAACTTGAGCATCATAGTAGTAGGCCATTGCTCTTGGTAAGTACTTACCTCTCTGAATTCTCTTGTCTCTGGAATGTTGCATTTCCAGGGAATAATGCTCTGGTATGCCTGAGACTTGACTGATTACATTGTCTGGGTTTTAATGAAACTAATGGACCAAAAAGCTATGGCTTTCAATAGGGTGAATCATGAAGCTCAAAGGAACACCATTTTGGAAGAGTAAGCTGTTTTGCCCCTGAAAAACTGTGTTAAGGCAGTATTTCCTAAGATTAGGTTGTGGAACAAATATCACCAAAGCCATTATCTCAATGGATGGCTTTTTGGCAAGTCCCTTCAGTTAAGTTTACACATCTGTACAGTAGTCATAGTATTAGTTAGCTGGAGTGTTTCCCAGGATTGTTTTGAAGGTCAGTTAAAGCTGGCAAAATCCTTGAGATCCTTGGATGAAAAGTACTTTCTAAATACATTCATTATGATTTTCAGTGAAAAGTCATGAAAAACTTGAGGGGTTTTGTATATGTCCCTGCAACTGGCAAGCATGAGCAAACATGCTGGGAATATGCCTTACAGAAAAACTTCAAAAGCTAATATGCTAGTAGTCTGTTCTAAGTTTTGTTCTTGTAATGGACATCTTATAAGTCCTGTTTTTATAATGGATGATCTCAGTGGGGAGCCCCATTGAGATTGTGCAGTACTCTTCATAGATGGAGACTAGGGCTGTGTGAAATTTCAGCAGCCATTTCATTTTGGAAGTGTTTCGGCCCATTTTGGTGCCTGAAACACTGAATCCAAAATGAAACAGAAGGCTCTTAAACATCTCCAAAACAAAGGAAAACCATCCAAAACATTTCAGAAATGTTTCAGAAGCTTCAGAATGTTTCAGAGGAGCCCCCCAGGAACACTCCAGCACATTCCCGCAGCCCTCCTTTTAAAGTGCCGGGAGGCTTGGGCTGGGCAGGGGATGGGGCCAAGCAGGGCAGCCATGGGGGCTTCTACCGTGGCTCCCCCTGCCAGGGCATAGGCAAGCACAACTGGAGATGCTGTGGGAGAAGGCCCCATGGCTGCTGTGCCCGGTTCCATTCTGTGCCTGGCTCCAGCCTCCTGGCACTTAAAAGAAAAAAAGAAAAAAGAAAAAAAAAGCCGCACTCACTGGCTGCAGCAGCGGCTATTGTGGCCTCTGAGGGCTCATGGCAGAGCTCCCCCACGCAGCATGGGGCAGCGGGGGGCAGTGTGGATGGCCCCACCTGTCTGGCATCTGTGCAGCAGCTGCCCCATAGTGTGGGTGCAGCGCGGCTCAGCAGCATGCTGTGCAATGTCTGGGAGCTGGGGTTGCTGGAGCTGAGTGGTGCTGGGCTCTGGCTGACTGCTGGAGCCTCCTCAGCTCTCAGACAGCATGCAGTGCCCTGCTGAGCTACACAGAACCTGTGTGATATGACAGCTGTGGTGCAGATGCCAAACAGGGGGGATGATCCCCGTTAGCCCCCACTGCCCCACACTGTACAGGGTTGCTCTGCCATAAGCCCCCAAAGGCCCTGATTGCTGCTGCTGCATCTGGTGAGTGCGGAGCTTTTTTTTTTTTTTTTTTAAGTGCCAGGTGGCTGGGGGCCAAGCAGGGGATGGGGCCGGGCCAGGCAGCCATGGGGGCTTCTCCCATGGCTCCCCCTGCCCGGGAAAAGGCAGGCACAACTGGAGGAACTGCGAAAGAACCTGCAGCTGTCCAGCTCTGCCTGCCTCTCCCCAGCCAATCAGAATCTCTGAATCCGCCAAAACAGCTTGGAAACTCTGAAACAGATTTGGCCAAATCAAAACGGAACAGTGATCCAAAACACTGAAACAAATCACTGTCCTCCAAAATGGCCGAATCTGAAACCGAAATGAAACATAGCCATTTCTCACAGCCCTAATGGCAGGGGTGGGCAAAATGTGGCCTGTGTGTCGGATGCGGCCCACCAGGCCATTCTTTCTGGCCTGCAGGGTCCCTAAAAAATTTAGAAAATTAATATTTATCTGCCCCCTGCCACCTATCATGCAGCCCTTGATGGCTTGCCAAAACTCAGTAAGTGGCCCTCCACCCAAAATAATTGCCCACCCCTGCCCAGTGGAGACCTTTGTAAGAACTAGGACCTTGCACTTTTAAACTCTGATAAACAGAAAAAAATGTACTGTAGTTTTAAAACCAATTAACATAAATTGTTGCTGAATGTTGCTTAAAATGTTTATATATTTTTCTTGGGAACACCACCGTTCTTGGAAAAACAACAGCTATCTTAAAGGCCTGAATCATTTATATAGTCCTCTCTCCCCCTCCTCCACTATGTATTTCTTTTACACATCTTTCCATATTTTGACATGAACATGAATATTTTGTTTTATCATTCTATGTCCTCTTCTGTTGTTAACAAAGCTGGTATTCATTTAATTTGTTTGATGACAAATACATTCTTGGGAAGATTTAAGTGTCTGCAGCTGATCTGGCCCTTCTAGACCCCATAGGCTCAAAGACTTTCCTCTAATTTCCTAGAAATATATAGCAGAGCCCCAGCTTTTATATAAATTTTTTTTTTTTCTTTTCTTGCAAAAAGAGACTCAAAAATAGAAGCTGATGACTAGGATTGAAAGCTTGCAATGACTCATCCCAAAGATACAAGTTAGTCACAGTTCTCTTATGGCTACCCAGGACTCTCCTTTGGCACCCAAAAAATTCACTTGCTTGCCCAGTGATTATTTAATTTTCTATATGAAATAGAACAGCTTCCACAAGAATAAAAGAGACTCCATAACTGGTGATTAGGTCACCAACCTGGGCTGTGGGAATCAAGGTCTGCTGGACAAGGTGGTGCAGGGATTAGCTATTCTGAATTGGGATAATTGTGTTCTCTTTTCATGGAAAAACTTTTTGGAATGTCTTGGATTCATACCAGTGAGGAACAGAAAAAAATTTGAAATTGTGAAAATTTTCCTGGAACAGGAAAAATGTTTCCTGCTCAGAGCTCTTCTGTACTAGTCTGCCGTCTGGAGCTGAGCCAGCTCTTCTGCAGAAGAAGCTAGAGGCCAGAGATTATCTGGCCTGACATCCTCTGTAATACAGGCCATAGAATCTTACCCAAGAATTTCTGCATTGAGCCTGTATCATTTTAGCTATAGCATACCTTCAAAGACAATATCCTTTTCTAATATACAGACTGTAAATGATAGAGAATCTATTCCACTTTAGTTAAGTTGCTCTAATTATTACTTCTCAGTGATGAAATTTCCAGTCTGAATTTGTTTAAAATTGTCTTCCCAACATTGTATCTTAGTGTGCTTACTGGGAAACAGCACAGTATGCCAGTGCTAGCTTCTCTGGTGTCTATACCTTGCAAATGTCACCTACTGACTCCTTGATGTTTCCAAAGATCACATTAGCTCTAGAAGCAACAGTATTGCTCTAGGAGCATGTTGTTCCAATGAGTCCAGATTACCAAAAGACCCAGATAACTAACCTGTCTCCATCATTATTTAGTACTACACCATCTTTGTGTTACCTGCAACAAATGACTAGTAATGATTTTATATTTCCTCCCAGATCACTTGCAGATAAAAATTGTATATTTTGGGCCAAAAATGGATCTCCGTTAGCAGTACCTCCATTGGATGATTTGTTTACAATTACTTTTTGAGACCCAACAATTTAATTTTTAATTATGTTAAGATGGAAATTGAGTTTTGTACAGTATTATTTTGTATCAGATGATCAGTGGGACTAAGTCACATGGCTTCCTACAAAGGTATATACAACCTCTGGTCTAAGTAAAACTCTGACTAGTTCAACTCACAGCTGCACTCTGAGGGCTCCTATACACATGCAGGGAGCTGGCTCTGACATGCTGGAAATCCAGCATGTCAGAGCAGACTTGATTAATTGAGTCTACTGGAATATGGAAATAAACATGTTCCAGCAGACTCTGATGTCATGTGTATCAGTGTCCCTGCCCTGAAAAATAGTGTTACGGCACTTTGAACTAAAGCTCCTTTGATGAACTTTAGTTCAAAACACCCCGCTGCCATTTTTCAGTGTAGGAATGCTTATACATGTGACACTTGGGCACAGTTCGCTAATTTAAAGCACCTCCCCCTCCACCCATGCCTCCTGGAGCATGTATAAAATGCCCTAAGTCACAAGCCTCATTTTTTCTCTCACAGCAGTTTTTCATTAGGGTAACTCCAACTAGGTTAGTCTTGATTTCTACTAGTCTAACAAAGAGAAGAATCAGACCCTAAAACCCCACGCAGTTCTGATATAAGTTTGGCTTGGGGAATGTTTAAGGAGAGCCAGGTAGCACTATTATTGACAGACCAAAGAGGTTTTTCATATGGCAGTGCCTTCATTTAGCCTTTTATCATTTTCACCCATTTGACTGGCCACCCGTTTCTTCAGGAGGCTAGTGGGTAATGGTTTATTGGGGAAAAAAAAACCATGCAAGACTATCAGGACAAACCAAAATGGGGATGCTTTCACCCCCTAGGGACATAAATTTCCTGTTTATTGGTAGGAAATAGGGCTCTAATGCTCCTTTTCAGCAATGCAGAACTGAGTGTGCTAGTGGTGGGCAACTATCAGTTAATATATTTTCTTTAGAGTGGGGGTGGGGGCTTGGTATGAAAATGTTTCATGGGTCTGTTGCAGGGGGAGGAAATCAAGGCCAATCATGAAGGCAGCACTGGAAATCGAAGCCTTTTTTTTTTCTTAATCTACTTGCCAGGTGCAGAGAAAGCAGCTGCAGTTGATGTTTTTCCACATTGCCCTGGCAATGACTTCAGCTTTAACCTACTGTAGAAGGACCCCTATCTCTACTCAGCACAGTTGCTCAGCTCAAAGTTTCTTTCGATCACTGGTCTAATCTTTGAACGTTTCTTTTCTGGTATTCTAATATTAGTGATTTTGTATACCTTAATGTTTTCATTGCATTCCCATTTAGCTTTGGCTGGACTCATTCTGAGAATTCAGAAGGGGCAGCCCCTAACATTGGCAGTTACTCTGACAAATGCATGCACACTTTTTTCTTGTTATAAAAACAGATTCAAGGTCTTTTCAAATCACTGCAACTTTTATAAATAAAAATAGCTGCAAAAATGTTCTCACTAATATCTTTATTCACTTGTGCTCTCTTTCCTTCTCTCATTCCCAGCCCTTTTGCCCCCTCTTCCTCAAGTAAACATCATTGCAGTATTTGTATTGGGGGTGGGGGGGAATTTCACTGGTTCCTATGTGTACAGCCTCAGTTCAGAAATTCTCTCCCTGACAGTGTGGAATGGGGAAATATGCTTCTCCTGCAAACCTTCCAAATAGTCTGTTAATGCCATTCCTTCCATAGCTGAACTGCCTGCAGGATCCACTCCAGCCAATGCATTTATTATGTCTTTCACACAACATTACCTTGGCTAGGGACAGACATTCAAAAAGCGTGAACCTGAAGTGATTCAATCTTTGCAGGTTAGTCTAACTTGACTAGGCTGAATCAGTTTATAACTGTACAGACATGCCAGAAATGCAGGCACATGCCTGCAGTGGCTCAGGCTAGAAGCCAGAGGGTGCTAGAGCAGCCCTCCCTTCCCTAAATTAGTGCTGAGCTGATGGGGGTATGGCCAGGCCCCAGCAAGATGCTCTGATTAGGGAGGGGTTCCCCCCCTTCTGACCCACCTAGTAGGGAATTTATAACACAGTGTTTATCACCCCTAACTCAGTGTTTATCAAAACAACAGAGGGACATTACCAGTTGATTCTGCCTTTGTCCTGTCTGCCACAGCACAGACTGTAGCCAGCATGTGGTACACTAGCTAGTGCTGAGAGGTATCTGTGTAAGGCAGAGGAGGGGGAGGGAATCCTTGCTTAGCAGGGAGTGGGGAGGGGAGGGGGGAGTAGGGGGAAGTCAGGCAGATGCCTGCAGTCTCTGCTGGGCTCCAGCCAGGAAGCAGAGGGGAGGAGCCAGCTCTGTTGTGGAGCAGAGAGTCCCACCCAGCCCAGACAGCATGCTGGGATGCTGGGGGGAGTCTGGTTTAACTTAAACCAGCAAGGGGTCTGCAACAGACATTGCATAAACTGGTTTGATCCAAATCAGTTAAGTCTGATATTACATTCAACCAGGTTTATCTCAAACCAATTTCAGCCATTTTCAAACTGGTTTATGTGCACTGAACAGCTGTTCTGTTACAGGTTTAAACCAGTTTCTGATCACTTAAACCAGTTTATTTGTAATGTCTGTCCCCATCCCTTGAGAGCTTTGTATACATTAGATGGATATGGATGCTCCGCACATGATCCAAAAACTCTTACCTATAATCTATGTAGCTCTCCTGTATAACTACAGGAGAGCTAGGTAGATTTTGCTGTGCCAGTAGCTCATTGTGTCTGTGGAAAAACACAGGGGTACTCCCCAGACAGAAGTGGAAAAATGTATCAAGAATATATAAGAAAAAAGGTAGACAAACTCTTAGAGCTACCAATCTCAGAGTGCTCCTTTGACTTTGTAAGCAAACAGAACTCTGCCATCAGGGAGTAGTCTGGAACATGGTGTTCTGCAGAGAAAATATTTAGCAGAGGTGTCCTTTATAGCTTAGTTAATGAGAGATACATGGAGGCAAAACAGGAACTAGAGGAAAGGGAGATCTAATCTTTTAGAAAATTATTTAGCAGAGCTGCTTGAAGTGATTTGAAGTTTCAAAGTTTTAATGATACTTTATGAAAATATCATTCCCAGTTTTGACCAGCTCTGTCATTCACCTTTTATGGGTGAAAAAAGAAAAATAAGAACTATACCAACATTACAAAGAAATATTTCTGTTCCTGAGTATGGTGATAAATATGGAGATCTATAGTATAAACTGGCATAGAAAAGTGGAGGGGACCCTGTTTTATATTGGTCTGGACAGTCCTCATGAATGTTAGTGGGGGGTTTCCTTCAACCGTGGGGATGCTGTCCTTCTGTGTCTTGGCAAAATTCCAGGTCTGGAAGTCTGTGACTGTTAATGTGTTGGGTGGTAGGATGATGAATGGTGGGTTATGTGTGCTTTTTCACATAAGCTCTTTTCTTATAGTTCAGTAGTTTTATGAGCCCTACTGATGAAGATTCCATGGAGACAATCTGTGAAGGCAATGGAACTACTTAAAACATTTATGGATTTTTCTGTTCATGGAACAATGATCTAGTGATGCTGCTTCAGAAAATAAGATGGAAAGCTATCCAGCAGACAGCTTACTATCTGCTTTTCCATGTTCAGGAACGTTTTAGACAATAGTTTTGCCATTTTAAAATATTATAAATCTGTCACCAAATTTAAAGAAAATGGTTACAATCCACAAATGAGCATTATAGTATCTGCTACACTGGCTCTCTTGCACTCTAGACCATGCAGATATGTGGACAGGAGTCACAGGATGATTTTACACACACACGCACGCGTGCACGCACGCACACACACTTGCATCAACCCTCAGTTTGTCTGGCCACTGTCCTCTGCACAGAGGATCTGGCTGAAGGTTTCCCTACTCAAGAGATACCCTCCACCATTAGAATCATTACACCTTCACATGTAATGAATGAATCTCAAAATGTTCAGACATTTGATTTCATAGTTTCATAGTTAGTAGGGTCGGAAGGGACCTGAGCAGATCATTGAGTCGAACCCCCTGCCATGGCAGGAAAGAGTACTTGGGTCAAACTACCCCAGCAAGGTGTTCATCTATCCTCCTCTTAAGGACCCCCAGGGTAGGAGCCAGCACCACTTCTCTTGGAAGTTGGTTCCAGATCATAGCTGCCCTGACCATGAAGTAGCGCCTCCTGATATCTAGCTTAAATGTAACCTCTGCCAGCTTGTGACCATTATTCCTGGTCACTCCTGGTAGTGCTCGGGGGGAACAGGGACTCCCCCAATGTCTGCTGGTCCCCTCTGACTAGTTTGTAACAGGCCACTAGATCCCCCCCAGCCTTTTCTTGTGGAGGTTGAACAGGTTCAGGTACTGTAGTTTCTTCTCGTAGGGCCTGCCCTGCTGCCCCTGATCATGCGGGTGGCCCTCCTCTGGACCCTCTCCATGTTATCCACATCCCTCTTGAAGTGCGGTGCCCAGAACTGGACAAAGTACTCCACCTGTGGTCTGACCAGTGCCGCATAGAGGGGGAGGATCACCTCCTTGGACCTGCTTGAGATGCATCTGTGGATGCATGACAAGATACGGTTGGCCTTCCTGACTGCATCCCCACACTGCCGGCCTCTGTTCATCTTGGAGTCAATGATGACTCCAAGATCCTTTTCTGCCTCTGTACTGACAAGAAGGCAGTTCCCAGCCTGTAGGTATGGTGCTGATTGTTCCTCCCCATGTGCATCACCTTGCACTTGTTGGTGTTGAATCCCATCCTATTCTCATCTGCCCACCCCTGTAACCTGTCTAGGTCTGATTGCAGCCTGTTCCTCCCTTCTAGCATGCCCACATCCCCCCACATCTTAGTATTATCAGCAAATTTCAACAGGGTGCTATATTTACCCCCTTGTCCAAGTCACATCATCCAGCGCAAGGTGGCAAAGGCATGCAGTAAGGCAGTGGCCCTAGATTTTAGGAGGGCAGACTTCAACGAGCTAAGGAGGATAGTTGGAGAAGCGCTGAGGTCCTGGAGGGGAGGGGAGCCAGGTGGCCAAGGAGAGTGGTCGCTCCTTAAGGAGATGATCCTCCAAGCCCAAAGGAAGGTAATCCCAACGAGGATCAAAGGGAGCAGGAGAGCACACAAGCCTCCGTGGCTCACCAAAAGCATCCGAGAATGTCTCCTTGCTAAAAAGGAGGCTTACACCCAATGGAAAGAAGGGGTCATCACCAGGGAGGACTATTCTGTAGTTGCTCGGGGATGTAGGGGGGTAGTTAGGAAGGCCAAGGCAGAGATGGAACTGGAGCTAGCTTCCCAGATTAAGGACAATAAGAAGTCCTTTTTTAAATACATAGGGGGTAAAAAGAAGGTCCCAGGTAATGTGGGGCCCTTGCAGGACGCCATGGGAAACTTGGTCGTCACACCAGACAGCAAAGCTAACATGTTCAATGATTTCTTTGCCTCCGTCTTCCTAGGTAGGGACCAGAACAGCCACCTCCCTGCCGGCCCCCCCTCGGTCCCCGGGGGAGGCACACCTGGGCCACGGGTTAGTGAGGATTTAGTTAGGGAGCTCCTGGAGGGGTTGGACGTATTCAAGTCAGCCGGCCCAGATGATCTCCACCCTAGAGTTCTAAAGGAACTGGCCGAGGTCATTGCAAGTCCCTTGGCACAACTTTACGAGCACTCGTGGTGCTCTGGTGAGGTACTGGAGGACTGGAAGAGGGCCAACATGGTCCCCATCTTCAAAAAAGGGAGGAAGGAAGACCCGGGAAACTATAGGCCAGTTAGTCTTACCTTGATCCTAGGCAAGCTGTTCGAGAAAATTATGCTGGCACACATCCAGGAGGGGCCAGCAGGGGACTGCATGCTTAGGGGCAACCAACATGGGTTCATCGGTGGCAGGTCCTGTCAGACCAACCTGGTGGCCTTTTACGATCAGATCACCAGATCATTAGATGCAGGGGTAGCAGTGGATATAGTCTTCCTAGACTTCTGGAAGGCTTTTGACACTGTCTCTCACCCCGCTCTCATTAAGAAACTGGGGGGCTGTGGTGTAGACACCCACACAGTCAAATGGGTCGCCAACTTGTTGGAGGGCCGCACCCAGAGGGTGGTAGTGGATGGGTCCTTCTCAACCTGGGAGGACGTGGGCAGTGGGGTTCCACAGGGCTCTGTCCTCGGGCCCGCACTGTTCAACAGCTTCATCAGTGATTTGGATGAGGGGGTAAAAAGCACCCTGTTCAAATTTGCTGATGACACTAAGATGTGGGGGGATGTGGGAACACTGGAAGGGTGCAACAGGCCACAATCAGACCTAGACAGGTTACAAGGGTGGGCGGACGAGAATAGGATGGGTTTCAACACAGACAAGTGCAAGGTGATGCACCTCGGGAGGAACAGCCGGCACCATACCTACAGGTTGGGGAACTCCCCTCTTGTCAGCACGGAGGCGGAAAGGGATCTGGGGGTCATCACTGACTCCAAGATGAACATGGGCCGGCAGTGTGGAGAGGCAGTTAGGAAGGCCAACCGCACCTTGGCATGCATCCACAGATGCATCTCGAGCAGGTCCCAGGAGGTGATCCTCCCCCTCTATGCGGCACTGGTCAGGCCGTAGCTGGAGTATTGCGTCCGATTCTGGGCGCTGCACTTCAAGAGGGATGTGGATAGCATGGAGAGGGTCCAGAGGAGGGCCACTCGTATGATCAGGGGACAACAGGGCAGGCCCTATGAGGAGAGGCTACGGGACCTGAACCTGTTCAGCCTCCAAAAGAGAAGGCTGAGGGGGGATCTTGTGGCCTGTTATAAACTAGTCAGGGGGAATCAGCAGGTATTGGGGGAGTCACTGTTCCCCCAAGCACCACCAGGAGTGACCAGGAATAACAGTCACAAGGTGGCAGAGGGTAGGTTTAGGTTAGATATCAGGAGGCGCTACTTCACAGTCAGGGCGGCTAGGGTCTGGAACCAACTTCCAAGAGAAGTGCTGCAGGCTCCTACCCTGGGGGTGTTTAAGAGGAGGTTAGATGAACATCTTGCTGGGGTCGTTTGACCCCAGTATTCTTTCCTGCCATGGCAGGGGGTCGGACTAGATGATCTGCTCAGGTCCCTTCCGACCCTAGAAACTATGAAACTATGTTGAACAATGTGGGCCCGTGGACCGAGCCCTGTGGAACCCCACTGCCCACATCCCTCTAGGTCGAAAATGACCCGTGCACTACCACCCTCTGGGTGCGGCCCACCAGCCAGTTAGTAACCCATTTGACTGTGTGGGTGTCGACACCACAGTCCCCCAGTTTCTTAATGATAACGGGGTGAGAGACAGTGTCGAAGGCCTTCCAAAAGTCCAGGAAGACTATGTCCACTGCTACCCCTGCATCTAAGGATTTGGTGATCTGGTCATAGAAGGCCACCAGGTTGGTCTGACAGGACCTGCCTCGAATGAACCCGTGTTGGTTGCCCCTAAGCATAATCTCCCCTACTGGCCCTTCGGGGACATGTGCCAGATTAATTCTCTCAAACAGCTTGCCCAGGATTGAGGTAAGACTAACTGGCCTATAGTTCCCCGGGTTCTCCTTCCTCCCCTTTTTGAAGATGGGAACCACATTGACCAACCATTTGGTATGCAGTATATGAAACCTAAGGTCTACACTGTCAGATGTGATGCATAATATTGTTTCTGTACCCCTAGTACATGCCCTTGAAAATACTTCCAGCCTGTGCACTCACATGTAGAAACCTAAAATTTGGTCATGGGAAAATTGTATGAATATTTGTTCATGTCACTTTGAAGTTTGCTTTTCTCCAGTGTTCCTGTCCACAAAACTCACTCTTTAATATTAATTTAAAGCAAGCATATTAGGATTGTGAGTCTGGCTGAAGCAGCGTGAATTTAAAATGGAGTACATGTCTTAAGCAAACTTTAGTATTTGCCCACTGTCAATACTTTTCTATGTGCCTTTGTGAATCCACTCTTTACTGCACACACCTTTCTCTCTCTTTCCTTAAACATAACCTCCACCCCTCCAACATCCTCCACCCCTCATTCCACTACTAAAAAGTTACATTTAGAAGGAGGGAGGACCTAAGATGACAGCATACTGATTGCTTCATGTAGGCCTTCCTTCATTTTTATTAATAGTGCCTTTTCATGGAGCTGGGCTTTGTTTTTCTGTTATGTGGAATCTATGTAGGAAGTCTGGTATTTCTACGACTTTTAATATGGTCATAACATAGCTGTCCCAGTGGTCTTTACACTGTGTTCTGTGCAAATGATGCTGAGCCAAGGAATTAATGCTGTTTCCTCAGGTGGGAAAACTGTTGGAAGTTGACCCTATTTATGACTCTGTCTCCTATAAACATCTCAGCTTATGCTGTAATTCTAGGATGTGCTGAATCATCTAGCCCACAGGATGTACAAAGGTTGTTTAGTCAGCATGGGAAGCACATTGCTGGTTTGCAACTGAGTAAAAGCAGTCACAATGGATGAATATAGTCAGAAATGTAATAGCATATCGGGGTAGCTGATTGAAGGCTGAAAGATCTTTGGATGAATACATCGTTCTACGTACTCTTAGGGTTTGTGGGAGTTATATGTTAGGTTTGCAGAAAGTAACTTCCAGATCAGATTAGCATAGTTAATTTATATGCTTTATTTTTTGAGGGGGAAAAGGCGGGGATGAAACTCCTACAGGTGTATCTGACATATAGGTATGACTATGAGTGTCTTGCTTTGAGTCAGTCCAAGGGCATGTTACACACACAGTGAGGGTTCCATTAATCTGTTGAAAGCCAAATCATTGGCTTCTGTTTTTGACCAGCATTTGGCAAGCCCAATTGAAAATGAGAGCTGTGTTTGTGTTCTAGAGGATATAGGTATAGATATATATAAATATAAATATAGATAAATATATCTATGTAGCGATATAGATAGACAGATAGATATCCTCTAAAACATATAGATATCCTGTGTTTGTCTGGTGTGCGTGTGTATAAAAGAATTGGGAGAAGGCCAAGCCATTTGATCCATTACTACAAAATTAGAGTGGCAGCACTCACTTTTCTTGACTAAACTACCTATCACATAAAAAGCATTTCTCCTCTGAGCTGACCCTAGAATAGTTTCTGTTGGTTCAGGCAGAGAAAGCTTGTTCTTTGACTCATTTGGTAGAACTATTGCTGATGAGCTGTACTTATATTCAGAATGCATGTACACTAAGTCCTGCCACTAAATGGAGGATACTGCTAATTGGATAAGTCTGCTCCAGCATCTGGCCATCAGTTACAGACACAACAGTAGGCAATTTAGATTTGGCCAGGAGTCGGGTGATTTTTGATAGACTGCCAGCCCTGAAACTGAATGTGGAGTCAGACCAGCTGAGGTCCTGCTAAACAACTTCCATGCCAAGAATCAACACATGACCAAAACGTGATTTCTTTTTTTTCTCCTGCCACAATTGTATGGGCTGCCCCTAGCAGACTGTTTAGGGTGGAGGTACTGCAGCGATAGTCAATTTACAAACATAAGAGAATCATTGTGTGCCAAGAACACAATAGATCTAAGCTGGGAATTTGGGCAAAAGAAAACACAAAGAAAAGAAAAAGAGGTGCCATGTTCCTAGTGGTGAGAATAATTATCCCAGTGCTTCATTTGCTGATTTAGCCCTTGGCCTCCCTGCATCTCAATTACCTATCTGTAGACTGTGGAAAATTATACTTCTTTCTACTAAATGGAAATGCTGTGAGGAAAAATACTTTCAAGTTTGTATGGAATTCAGATATCCTGGACATGGGGGCAAAATAGATAAGGTAGATATACTTAAAAACTATAATATTTTAGGTTGTTTCCTTCAGATTACATCAGGATTTGTTTAAAAGTTCTTCTCTCCTCTCTTATCACTCTCTAGAAAGGATGAAGGGAAGGCAAAAGATGCTTAGCAAAACTGTATTTGACTCTCCAACTCCTTTTTTTTCTTGTGTAACCTAGGTGCACCCCAGTATGTGCTTCCCCCCTTCAACTGGAGGGGATAGGTAGCCAGGCAGGAGTGCTGTGAGAGGGGTCTGCTGTGAAGACCAGCCCCCCTATAATCGTCTATAGAGTCAGCCCAGGACAGCTTAATTATTTACAGGTTTATTTGTATACAGATAACACTATTTACAGATTTATAAGAGAATATTGTTAAATGTATACAATATCCAGATCACGCAAATACTGTTATACTCTACAATCAAAGGCCCAAAGGACCACCAATTCAAAAGGGCATTGGTCCCTACATAGGTAAGCAGCTGTCTGCAACAGGTAAGTACAATGAAGGCAGATAAACAACAGATATCAACAGGTACATTCTGACAAGAACAACAAGTAAATACAGATAAACCTCAGATAGATGACATAACCCCGATCACATTAAAAGATGACAATATATGAATAACTATTTACAAAATATGCGGCACAAGTCTCCCCTTCCGTGTACTCATGTGGCCGAGACCACTGGGCATTCCCCTTGGGTGCCAAACCCTGGCACTGCTCCTAGGGGGAGTAAGGGGAGGGTTCCAGTACCTCCTTAGCCCCTAATGGGCCCCCCCTTGGCCCTGATCCCTTGGGACCCCCTGTGGGGACCCATTCTTCAGGTACTCACAGATCCAGGGAGCAGACCGGGAGGGGCTCCTGGAGCCACAGGTGACTTGTTAGGGCCACTCGGGGCCCTGCCTTCTGTCCTCCGTTGGGGCTCAGGCAGCCTCATGCAGGTCCTGAAAACCAGGCCTTGCCTTCTGCCTTCTGTTGGGGCTCGAGCTGCCTTGTGTGGGTCCCAAAACCCAGGCCCTGCCGGACCTCTGCCGCGCTGCACTGGTGCCTCTGGATGCCCAGCCTCACACCAGGGAGGGGTTGCAAATCTGAGCAGTCTGGCACCGCTCCCAAGGTTTGGGACACTGTGCACCACCGCTGCATGCCAAGGGTAGCAGACCCGAACCACCACATGCAGCTCCCAGGGTCTGTTGGTTCTGTGCACTGCTATGTGTAGCACCAAGTGTTCAGAGACCTGAGATGCCTCCCATGGCCTGCCCCGTGCACTGTGCTGTGCATTGGCTGGGACTGACATCACTCGCCACTCTGGTCCCATCGAGGGAGTCTTATGGGGCTTTTCTGGGCTACAGCTTCCTCCCACTGGGCAGCTCTCCCCAGATCCTCTTAGCCCCAGTGGCTTCTTTGTCCATTGACAGGCTCCACCAATTGAAATGAAGATTTTCCAAGCCCGTTCAAGCTGGGCTGCATTTATGACTCCACCACACTTGTAAAGACAGAAGAATATTTGGTCAATTTTGTATTTGCTTACTGCAACCTTTATCATCAATGTGCATGGAACTATTCAGGGCCTGTGTGTCTGGCAGCGTGGGCCTCCATTCATTGATTCTTTCTTTTCCTACAGGATGAAATAACCAGTACTATTTGGGTTTCCCTTGCTTTCTAATGGGTTTACTAGCAAGCAGAATGTCGTAAAGCACTGGGTATAAATAGCAATGGTGTTTTTTTCTTAAAAAGGCAAACAGGGTGAAATGGTCTCTTGGTACAAATGACCACAGATCAGTTGACTTGCTTGGGTTTTCACCTGTTTACAGCATTAGGTAATTTTGGCATAATTGCATACCGAGATTTGAATTAATGAAACTTTCCATTTTTCCTATGAGAAGCTCTGTATCTGGCAGCCCTCAAACTAAGAGCAGCAACCCTTAAGTGGGGTTTTGATACTTAGAAACAGGGTTGTGAGTCTGAGGGAAATTTAGATGCAGAAATGAGGATTGTAAGTGCAAATGCAACCAAGACTGTTGGGCTTATGAGCCTGGAAGTGGAGTTGCCAGCAAGAACATTTAAGAACTGCTCATCTAAACCTTGTGATACCCCTGTGAAGTAGCTGCTTAAGAGTTATTATAGCCTCATTTTACACTAGAGAAATAGAGGAATAGAGGTTTAATGATCTCTCTAAGTTTACATGAGTTAGGGTCAGAACCAGGATTAGAATTCAAGACTTCTGGACACCTAGCCCACTGCTCACTCTCCAGCCTATCAATTGACTGATACACTGTGGTAAATGGGCAAGTAGTTGACAGGCAGCCTGACTCATGACTATTTTTTCCTGGAATTTCCTGCTTGATCAGGAAGTCTTGCTAGAAGGCCCTCATTCTTGCTATTTGTCGTCCCATATTTGCAGTTAAAGAGACTAGGGTTGACTGGAAAAGGCTGAGACTAAGCATTTTGGTGCTCAACAAAATGAACTGCTAAATCTCTTGAGGTGCACTTGGGAGGAGCTCAGATTCTTCTCAGGATGTGATTAAGGAAATGGTACTAAATATCTATAATGCCAATGACAAAAATGGGGTAGAAGCATGGCAGTCCCTTGGCTTCACTGAACTTTTAGGCAGATGGCTTGATGCTGCAGCCTTTTTTAATGGGTCTTGGCCCTTAAATCTGAATGATGTCCTATGTTTCCTGTGATAACCAAAAGTGGATGTGGTGGGAAGTAGAGGCAAGAATCCCTGTGGGTAATCTTTTATTGGACCAGCTGTATAGTTGGTATACATCTAGGCAAGCCTTCAGGTATCACAGTATTCCCTGCTCTGCTGGTGCAAACAACTTGAGTTGGCATACATACTATGATACTATGAATACTCTTCCTGAAGCCTCCTCCCTCTCTGTACTTGGAGAAATGTAGCAAATTTCATTTTATAGACTGTTTGTAGTACTTTTTCCTTTGCCATTGGTGTGTCCATGAATCAATACTATCAATACTATACTGGCTGTGAAGGTCCTTTATCAATACTATCCCAATTCACATACACCCTGGCACCAGTTCACATATACACAGGCTTACATTTAAGCCACTGATGGCTGTGTCTGTATTATTCATGTTCTGTACTTGACTCATCATATTAAGTCTTCTTCTGTATGGCTGATGTGGGTACAGAACAGAAACTATAATTTTACATTATATTAATATATACTCAGATGAATCTATAAACAAACTGCAAACCAGAAAATGCATTGCCACAAATAATGCACTAGTTTGTTGATAATAATGAAAAATATTGCTGTGTGGCTTGGCCTGATGAGCCTAATTTCACTTTTCATTTGTATTTTTTCTTTGAGGTAGTGAGACTGTAATTAATAAAGTAGAAGCCTTGCCTGGTAAGTGTGATATGTTGCTGTATTAAATACAATATATTAGTCATACAGAGTTGTATGCATAAGGACTCTCCCTGCTTGCTTTATGAATATTCATATCACTCTCTTGTGTTTATTGGAAATCTTCCTGGAACAGGTAGCAGTTTGTCATTTGCAAAAACATAATGTCTCCATGCTACTTGGATCATGAACAGTTAGAGTAGGTAAGGCAAAGCAGTCAGGTGAAGTAGTGTGCAACTGCTGTTGGCTATGAATGGCTCTGTTGTACGACTGGGATGTGTATATATATAATGCCTTTCATCCCTAGGGGTACAAAAGTTCCTTAGAAGCTACAAACACTTGTGTTATATCTGAATGAAAGAAAGAGTAGAAAAGGTCTATCAGGGCAACATCTAGTATTTGTAACTGCTGGAAACAGCTCAGGTTCTGAATAGCTGTAACCTAAGCTATACCCAGAAATATAAAAATATAAAAATCTGATGATTATCCAGAAGAGTTTTTGCTATAAACATTTTGTTATGTCTCAGGCTTATCTGCCAGTTAGGGCAGGCACAGCAGTGATAAAGTGACTAGCTGCCCAAAGTCTTTACAGGACAGTCCTCAATTTCAAAACCATGTCCTGATGCCTGCAAGGACTCCCTAAAATGGAACCTAATTAAAAGCACCCAAGTGTCATGTGTATCAGTGTCCCTGTGCTGAAAAATGGTGGTGGAGCTCTTTGAACTAAAGCTCATCAAACCAGCTTTAGTTGAAAGCATTCTGCCATCATTTTTCAGCATGGGGACGCTAGTACATGTGATGCTGGAGGCTGCTGGAGCATGTTAATTTCCACGCTACAGCAGCCTTGATTAATTGAATCTGCTCCAATGCACTGGATTTACAGCAAGTCGGAGCAGCCTCACTGCACATCTATAGGAGTTCTTTGTTCCCAAGACCTCGTCCCTGATAGGTGCCAGGCAGCATCCAGCCACATCTGCAACATTTGTTGCTTGACCTTGTGGGAATGCAGTGATGCTGTTTTTGGGTTGCACTGCTTCTGAGTGGGAAGCAGCGTTGCTCCATTCATGCAGCACTTCACGCGTGCTAAATAACCCTTCCTTTCAGTAGAGCTAATAGGCCTTTGTAGGGATGCACTGTGACTCCACTAACTGGAACTGGTGTTAAGCACTTTCCAGTTCCAGAGGTCTTCAGTGCCTCCAGGCCTTTGTCCTTCATTTTGCTTCCTGAAAGTTGGTTCCCTGCTTAGGCAGTGGCCTTAGAAAGGCATAACCCTTGATGTCAGCTATCCAGCCAGCTATATGTATTGCTAAACTGGTGAATTTCACAAAATCTTAAATCTGTAGGGCCACAAGAGTCCTCAAGTAGTCACCCCTTCCACTTCCTGTACTGAGACTGTTGGTGTATAGGATGTTTATCTAACCTGTTCTAACAAACTTCCAGGATAAGTACAGATCGTCAAAAAACCTGATGCTGAATTGATTCAATCTTCTCAGTTTAGTCTAAGCTGCATAGATTGAACTGATAAGCAAGTAAACCGATATTCACTTTTGGCCTGGAAATGCAGTCACATGGCTGCACTGGCCCAGGCCAGAAGCCGGGGGGAGCTAAAGCACATCTCCCTGCTCTGCTGGTGTAAACAACTTGAGCCAAGGCTAGCTTGCTTGCCCTGTGGAGGCAGGGGAGTTACGGGAGAGATGCAAAGCATTCTGGGATGCTGGGGGATTGTGCTTTAACTCGAATCTGGAGGGGATCTGGAACAGAAGTTCAATAAACTGATTTAACCTAAATCAGTTAAGTCTGATACTACATCCATCCAGGTTTATCTTAAATTAGTTTTGGCCATTTTGAAAGTTGTTTATGTGCCCTGACCTCCACTGTATTACAGATTTGAACTGGTTTATGATCACTTGCATGTAATTTCTGTCCCTAGCCCTGGTGGAGATGCCATACCCTCCCAAGATAGCTTCATGGCCCTTGTAGTGGAAGCTTTTCTTCATATCCAATCTAAATCTTCCATAATGTAAACTAAACTGATTTCCTCTGGTGCTTCCCCCAAATGGACATGAACCACAATGGATCATCATCATTTGTAGTGTGGTAGTGTCTGTGTATCATAGTCAGGGCAGTACCTATCCTTAAAATCTTATATTCAAAGTATACGATGGAACCCACAGATTAATACAACTAATTAATAGTGGGAACACATGGTAAACCATTTTGTTTTGAGTAATGGTTGCTACACAGAAATATACTTGCTAAATATGTTCTCATGTGGTCAAAGCTAGTACTATTCAACTTGTAGAATGAAGGCCACAGTTTGCTTTATTTTAAGTACAGATCATCTTTCCAAGTGTAAAGAGTATAATGTTTCATTGCATTAAGCTTCCATAACTTGTATGTAAAGAGAGAAGTATTTAGTTACATGTGCCGTGGTTGTTAGTTTATTTTAAACAAGATTTCACTGGATTTATGATATTGTTGAGATCTCATGACTGTTTACAATGAGCCAGCAGAAGTTGGGTGTTGAGTAATTCTGTCATGTCATAAAAAATTGTTATTTGAATGAAGGCTAAGAATCATTCATTCATTCATTCATTGGTGAACTTTGTCCATGTTCTGGATAGTAAGGCAGATTTTACATGTGACCACTATAGCAAGTGTGCCATTTTTTTTATTACTCTTTTATGACATCAAGAAAATAATTTGTTCGTGTTTGTAAGTTTCATGCCATTCTATTACAGGGTTTGCATGCTTTTCTTAACCTCCGTTTTTATTTTTTGTTGTTAAATTTTCATGGTGATGTAATGCTTGTGAATGATGCCAGCCTGTATAAGCTCAGATGAAGGAAGGAAACTAATCCCCTGAAGAAAAGAGTTTTCCCTTGTAATGGAACAGCTCTCCATTCCTTTAAAGGGGAGGTACCAAAATGGAAATCAGGACAATAGACTTCAAAACTGTGAGGTGATGAATGGGGTTTAAATGTGCTTTTGGTAGGGGCCAACAAATGACCTCCCATGACAAACAATGCTGTCCTATCCAACCCCAGTTTGGGAGGAAGGGCCTCTAAGTAGCTCCTTGAAGAATAAAGAGAGTGGCTTTTCCTCCAAACAAGGGAGGGACTAAAAGGAAATTTGGTGACCTTAGATTAAGGTTACAAATCAAAAGTGCGGGGCCTGGAGGGTGGGGGTCCAAAGAGTGCAGGTTGTCACTGAGCACAGAAAACTAGATAACACTTACAGAACAAAAAGATGTTGGGCTGAACTCCATTGCAAACAGTGTTTTCTATTTGTCCACAGGACAGATATATCACGGTCAGCCCCTGCTACACACACTTGTGCCTTAAATTTGCCCCAAAAAGATCATGTGCAGTAAAGGGAGTCTCCACACTTAGCCTTTGGTCCTTCTGTTAAGACTGCTCATAGACAATGATGGTCTTAGTGATGTTGGAAGCAGTTTGTGGGGACCAAAACCCATAGATCACTTAACACAGGCCACTTGGGAGCTTGCTTTCTTACTGGGCCTGCAGGGAACTCTTTTGAGTAAAGAAGGAGCACAGCCACTCCTTCAAAGAACTCATTTTGTTACTTACAAATAACAATAGGAAAAGAAGAGGGGATTTTCTTTTGAAAGAAAATTTCCAGCCACTCCTGGCACAGTGTAAAACATGATGCTACCATTGGCAAGGAACAAATATCATGTTGGAAAAGTCAGCTTTCCTTGGGTGTGTCAGCTATGTTCTTTACATTTTGAAAAAGAATGAAAATGTCTGTTAGTTGTGAATAAAAATAAAATACTATGCTACTTCAAAGTAAAAAAACCACGATGAAATATTAATAACTTCATGTTGTCTCAGTGGAACTTGTTACTTTTTAGGTGGGGAAAAGAAATCCAGAGGAAAAGGTCATGGGTATTGCAGTACTGGGACTGGATTCCTATCATGCTTGTCTGACTGTGAAGAAGAAATGATAGTTGTAAACCTGATAACTACCTTCTTATAACTAGAGCAGATTATAAGACAAATATCTGCAGTTTTCTGTTAGCTTGGAGAAATTCATATCCTAGTTGCATGACCATACAGCATGAAGTTCACTGCTGTTCTAAAAGCCAGAACAAGCCCTAATTCTAGTGTCCCCTAAAATGACAGTAAGGGGCCAAGACAAAAGCAAAATCAGAAGTTGGGCAGAGTGCTTCCATATCTACTTGAGTGTCCTATACATACTTATGTATGTATGTACATATGGATGTACAGGGGTGGATCTAGGGTTTCCCAAAGCGGGGTGCAGGAGCAGCACCCCACATTACAAGTGTAGTTGTACCTCCCTCTGCCACCTGTGCAGGTGCTGCATCTGGGTATTTTTTTTTATGTCCCTAAAGCAGATGAGAATCCCTTCTGCCTTCCCCTTCATGCTCTGAGGAATGTCCCCTCACATCCCCTCCCTCACCTGCTGCTGCTGCTTTTCCCTCTGTCCCAGGGGTAGGAGAAGTTACAGACCTGCTTCTGCCTGCTCCATCTGGGCTGTGTAGGGCTGAGCTCAGCTGGGGCCTGGACAGCAGCAGAGCCGTCAGGTGCAGAGTACCTTCTCCCCTCACCCTCCCATGCCTGCTCCCAGGGAACTGGGCAGGGAAAGGGAAAGTACTCTCCCACCATGCTGTTGTCACTGTCACCATCACCAGCTGAGCTCCTGTGCAGCAGAAAATTTGTCTATTCAATATTTTTGTTAAATTTGTAGCAATTATATAGTAAGAAGTAAGCTGGAAAATGCTGTTGTGACATAGAAAAATATGTTTATGATGTGTCAAGAGCACACTTTACTGCACTAGCAAGCATATCATACAATATATTGAGAGCTTCATTCTGTCCTCAGATATCAACAGGGTTGATTGTTAAAAAAAAAAGGTGTATTCACTGTAATTCAGTGTGAATGAGCATGACAGAATCAGCCCCTTATTGAAGCCACTGCTTCTGGCTGGTTAAAAATGCTATTTGTTACAGCATAGCCGCTGCTTCACCAACATGAGCTGTGCGAAATGGAAAGATGTGACACTTTAACAGCTAAAGTAAAGATGATGCATAAAATGTGGGGGATGAATGCTAGACTCAAAAGCCTGTTTCAAAAGCTATTGAGTTTCTTGCTCGAATACTTGAAAGTACCTTTAATACCATGAAAAAACCCCAACTAGCCAGATTTCTTTCTTCATGTTTCCTGAATGATTCATCAAGTTACATCAGACACTTTGTCTTATGCAAATTCATGTCAAGTTATATCAGTGATGCAGACCGATGCAATAATGATCCAACATTTATGTTGGAAATAAAAATGAGAGGAAATGTGTTTCTGAATGCTAAACTATATAGTAGAACTCCTGATTATCTTTTTGCTTTTCATTCAGTTCTAAAACCTGGAGGAAGCAAAGTCTTGCAAAATGCAAGCGGATAACATACAGAAGTGTTAGGCAAATGTGTAGATAGTTTACATGCCCAGGACTGGTGAGATTCTTAGCCCTCCAACAATGGAATAGTATCGATTTGTTTACTTATTTACCATTTATTTAATAATATTTATATTTCCATCTATGGAAACACTGGAAAATACTTGATCCACCCCAGTTTCTGATAGTAAGTGCCGGAGACTCAGGTTGGCCTTGGCCCAGATCATGAAAATGGTGACTGTAAAAACTCAGAAACTGATTGATGCAGATACTTATGCTACTTTGGAATATGCACCCAGAGTCCATAGGTCCTTAACTACACACATTTTGACCTGGTCTGGTCTGTTTCTCTATGTAATATATGTGCTTTTGTCTTTGTTTATATCTCGGCACTTTTCTTCACAGTCCAGTCTTGTTAAAGATAATGGCTGTAATGTAATGTTTGCAAAATCTAATATGTGCATCAGTCTAATAGCACCTCCTTTGCCAGACTACAACCACTCTAACCTCTCCATGTTCTCGTTTTTTGTTTCCTTCACCAAATGGTCCTGCTCCTGTCTCCATTAGCTATGGATGTTTGGTGTAGTAGAAAGTAACAGAATCTGACTTTTCAACTAAAGACAGCGTATATAGGTCATGAAGCAAGAAAGTATGTATTAATTAGATCTGGGTAATTCATGAAAAAAGTTATTTGGATATTTGAATGAATTTGCTTCAGGTATCACCTTTGTTTTTCAGTTTTAATGATTCAGATCAACATGGGTTGGGGTCCCCATGGATAGCTGTGAAACCCCTGGTGGCTCTACAACCATGTCAGCTCTACCCTGAGGGCGCGCTCTTGTCTTGTCTGCCACACCTTGATGGTAAAGTAATAAATTAGAAGGCTACCCATGGGCCTTCTCATGGCCCCAGCCCGCTGACCCTCATAGGACCTTGCTGGTTTTGGGGCACTTTGCTGAACCCCACCCAAATATTGTGGTACATGGGGCACCTTGACATTTTTGGGCTAATTGTGTGGCTCCAAACTTGCCCTTTACCATGTCCTATGCCTTGGGAGCATTACCATGCCCCATGCCTCATAGATGTTGTTCCCTCTGTTGAGGTCTTGGCCTACTTGGCCTTGACCCCTTTAATCTGCCTATGCCTTTTAGCCTAGGCCCACTGTGTTGGACCTGGCTCTGAGGTACTAGCTCCACTCAGTCTGTTGTGGTTGCTAAACCCCTGGCCCCTGTTTGCTGTACCCCACTGACACCAGAACCTCTGGACCCCAAGTATCTTTGTCCCAGTGGTGCTAAGCCCCCTGGCCCTATGTGGCTGCACTCCTCTGGTACTGGGCTTTCTGGCCCTTGTCCAGTTGCACCCTTCTGGGCACTAACAGGAAGGGATGGAGCTCAGGCTAGTGTCCAGGATTAAGGACAACAAAAAGTCCTTTTTCAAGTACATTGGGAGCAAGAAGAGGGCACAAGGCAATGTAAGCCTCCTACAAGATGCAAACAGTAATCTTGTGGCTACGCCAGACAAGAAAGCTGATATTTTTAACAGTTTCTTTGTGTCTGTTTTCTTGAACAGGGACCAGGACATCCCAGAGGTAGGGACAATCTCAGGGATATCTCTGTCAGGCCTTCAGTCAGCACAGATGTAGCTAGGGATCTTCTGGAAAGGCTAGACATTTTAAAATCTGCAGGTCCAGATGCCCTCCACCCAAGGGTGTTGAGGGAGCTGGCAAGGGTCATCATGGAGCCCTTGGCCCGACTATATGAGCATTTGTGGTCATCTGGCCAGGTGCTGGGGGATTGGAAACTGGCTAAGGTAGTCCCAATTTTCAAGAAAGGGAGGAAGGAGGACCCAAGTAACTATAGGCCTGTAAGCCTCACCTTGGTGCTGAGGAAGATCTTGGAGAGAATCATCAAGGATCACATCTGTGGGGGGCCTGCAGGGGAGATCATACTCAGGGGCAGTCAGCATAGGTTTATCAAAGGCAGGTCCTGCCTTTTATAACCAAGTAACTAAATCCTTGGATGATAGTGTTGCTGTGGACGTAGTCTTTCTAGACTTTAAGAAGGCCTTTTACACTGTCTCTCACCCTATCCTCATCAATAAATTAAGTGACTGTGGCATCGATGCCTACACAGTTGGATAGGTAAAAAATTGGCTGATGGGGCACACCTAGAGAGTGGTGGTGGATGGGCTGTACTCAACCTGGTGAGATGTGAGCAGCAGGGTACCCTAGGGCTCAGGCCTGCACTGTTTAACATCTTCATCAATGACTTGGACGAGGGGGTGGAAAGCACGCTTTCCAAGTTTGCTGACGACACTAAGATATGGGGTAAGGTGGCCACACTTGAAGGGAGAGAGAGGCTGCAAATAGATTTAGACAGACTACAAAAGTGGGAAGATGAGAATAGGATGGAGTTCAATGTAGACAAATGCAAGGTGCTACACCTTGGGAGAAGGAATCCACAGCATACATACAGGCTGGGGAGTTCCCCTCTTGAAAGCACAGAGGCAGAAAGGGATCTTGGAGTCATTATTGATTCCAAGATGAACATGAGCCGCCAATGCCAGACCACAGCCAGCAAGGCCGGCCATACCTTGTCATGCATCCAAAGGTGCATCTCAAGCCAGTCCAGAGAGGTGATACTCCTCCTCTATGTGACTTTGGTCAGGCCACAGTTGGAGTACTGGGTGCCGCACCTCAAAAGCGACGTGGCCAGCCTGGAGAGGGTTCAGAGGAGGGCCACCCACTTGGTGAGAGGGCAGCAGGACAGGCCCTATAAGGAGAGACTGAGGGACCTGAACCTGTTCAGTCTCAGCAAGAGGAGGCTGAGGGGGGACCTGGTGGCTGTCTACGAACTCATCAGGGGAGATCATTAGCAAATAGGTAGAGCCCTTTTTTCCCCAGCACTACCTGGGGTGATGAGGAACAATGGTAATAAGCTGATGGAGACTAGGTTTAGGTTAGAGATCAGAAGGCAAGTTTACAGTTAGGGTGGCTACTATGAAACTATGAACCTCCCCTTAGAGCCTCTTCCCAAACTTCCAGTACAGACAATAACACAAACATAAGCCCCTGGGCTGTAATGTAACAATAACCAAAAAGAGGCTGTGCTCTGCCCCTTTAAGAAGGCCAACTTCTTCCCTTGTATAGCATGTCTCCTAGCCCTGGGGACCGTATGAGCTCCTGGAGCCTTACTAATCTTGCAGGCAGCAGAATGGGCAACCAACATCCCTGAGAAGTTTCCCTGTGCAGGAGCTCTTTTCCCTGGCTGTTGCTGGAGGCCTTTGCCTCCTTTGGGTCAGCTGACCATCTGCAGGTGCCCACTAATTATATTATTAGCCTGTTGCTCAGGTAACCCACAGCTGTGATACACTGCCCAGCTTTTAGAGCCTCCTGGCTAGGCTGCTCCTGTCCTTAAAGGAGCAGGCACATTTTAGTGCCCAGCAACACAGATAATTGGCACAAATACAGTAAAGCCCTGTTATCCAGCATTTTTCTAACCGGAATACTCTATTAACTAGAATTCCGGGGGGGGGGGGGGCAGGGTAAAGTTGCATGTAGTAGCTGCCACTGCCACCCACCACCCTGTGTTGTCACTGCTTGGCATCCAGCCAAAATGTCCATTCTGTGCTGCTATGCTCTAGCCGCTGCCACCGCCTCCCCTCCACCCCCCTCCCTGCTCCCACTCCACATCTGGCCAAAAACAGATGGCCTCAGATAACCAGAGTTTTTAGATACCTGGCACCCCCAATTCCCCAATCATGTCGGATAACAGGGCTTTTACTGTACCTGGGGAAGGTCAATATAAACATTTGTTGCCAAAAATGTTGACATTGGGTATGCACATTCAATCAGGAGAGGGATTTGAAGACCTTTACCTTTTCAGGGTGGAAAGTTAATGTTATGATGGATGTTTTGTGAGGTATAGCAATATTGGGCATCTACCCATGGTGAATAAGGAGAAGGAACATGCTGTTATGTGGCTTAGCTTTAGCTTTTCATTTCTTATTTGTAGTTTTGTGTCAGTTATTATGTATGTGGTAACCTTACCTTGCCCAACCCTTTTTTAAATATGAAAACATAATTTACAATGATTTGGCACTGCAACTCAAGTTAAAAAATTTACACTTCAGGATGAGACTGGTACATACAGCTGCCATGGCCATTCCTTGTATGGAGTGCTGAAATGGTTAACATAGCTGAATATGAATTACAGGACTGCCTCATGCTAGTCAAAGTTCATGTACTCTATCTTTAGCCCAAAATCTGACATAGTACTGTGGAAATCACCATCATTTGTGAGCGTACGTCAAGTAAGAATAAATAAATATATTAATAATGTTACATACTGCTTTGATTGGCTCACCTCTCAGTGAAAGGGTTTGCCAACACACCACTGATAACTTGACTTGTTTCATTTAAAACAACAACCCACATAAGTAGCCTTTTGCCAAATAAAGCTGTTCACATTTTCCAATGGAAAGGAGAAATAATTAAGGTACTGAAATGCTTCTGCAAACATAACTATACTACAGTATTTTAGGCAGAAAATATCTTTCAAGTGGCCTGCAAGCTGCCAAGATTTGAGTGCCTAGCAAGGACAGTATACAAAAAGAGAGCTCTGGAAACACAGAGGATTAATATTATCAACGTTTATAGTATAAATGCTTATAGTCAATTTATATAAAGAATATTTTAAAAAAATACAGCCTTGCACATGTCACTTTTCAGTAAGACCAGTTTTGGAGATTGCCAGGTAACTTCTGTCAACTTGCAGGTGCACCTTATAAAACAGATAGAATGATAAACTTCACCACACCCATGTACAAGGTACTTTGTCACTCTGTTTAAGTTGTTTACATGAATCATGCTATGACAGAAGTGATTAAAAGTATATAAGGGGTGTGTATCAGGAACTGGGAGAACATATGTTCACCAGGGCGCCCCAAAGGAAGACAAGGTTTAATGGTCACAGAATCCAGGAGGACCATTTTAGGCTGGACATAAGGAAAAACTTCTTTACCATCCAATCCCCAGAATCTGGAATAGACTCCCCCACCAGAAGTGGTGCAAGCACCTACTCTGGACACCTTTAAGATTCACTTGGATGGTTATCTTGCTGGGATCATTTGACCCCAGCAGACTTGTGCCCCTTGGGCAGGGGGTTGGACCCAATGATTTTGCGAGGTCCCTTCCAGCCCTAATGTCTATGAAATCTATGAAGAGCAAAATTAAGACTTTTTTAAAGCCAAAATTTCATATTTTCTTTTATCCCTGCTTTGCAGCTTCTTGATATGGGCCTTTTTGTCCAATGAATATCTTGGCAGCCTGATAGTAATGGTATCAAAGATTGTATGTAATCCAGCAAGACCTCATTCACTGCAAATTCCCCTGGATTGTGGGATTACAACTTCTTATTTACTATGGAGCTATCAGGAATTTTTCAATGAAACACGTTTTGCATTGGAAAATTTGAATGTGTTGCATTCTACAAAACTCTTACTGGAAGGTTCTTCAGGTTCAAGATAGAATTTGTCACCAAAACTGAAAAAAGATCCCTTTTCCTACAGTTGCTGCCCCAGAATACAGCCACCCGAATGGCTAAAGCACTCTCCTATGAGGCTGAAGACATATGATAAAGCTCTGCCTGATTCAGAGGAAGGACTTGCACCTGGATCCAGGGTTTGAATAATGGGGGAGGGCGAGCCCCCCCATAAGAAACAAGAGCCCCCGCCCCGTAAAATTTAAAAATCATGACCTGAGGGGGGAGGAGGGGTCTCCAATTCTATTAGGGCATGGTGATGGGCAGCCCTTTTTAAATTTTTTTATTTTTGCAGAACCCCAGGAGTCAAAGTGTGATTCAAAACCTGCCTGGATCTCCTGTATTCCAACTGAATCCCTGGACACAGGGCTGCAGAATTAATCTTCTTGTTCTTTGGTTCAATGAGTATTTAACATTTTTATAAGGTCAAATAGCTGCAGTAGAAGATATTGAAAGAGAGAGACAGGAAGACTGACTGACCTCAAATATTTCTGTGAAATAGAATTTTTGTTTCCCATCCAGATCTTAGGCAGTGAATCTGAAGATTTGATTCTGATTCAGAGAATCAGCAATTTGGACATAGACACAGCTTTAAATGTTTTTTCTACATACTTTGAGGTTATCAGCGCAGCTTGTGAACGCTGCAAGGCTGAGGCACATGGAGCGTCTCGCAGGAGTGCAGGGGGCTCTCCACATGTTTGACAAAGAACCCAGAAGTGGATCCAAAGTACTTCTGGTCCACTTCTGGGTCCACCAGTGAGCGCGCAAGAGGCCCCCTGCACCCCCGCCAGCTCAGCAACTGGCCATGGGGGGCCTCTCCCATGCTCCCTGGCAGACCTAGAAGTAGACTGGAAGTGCTTCTGGTCCACTTCTGGGTCTGCTGCTGAGTGCACCGGGGAGCCCCCCACACTTCTGTGGGACACTTCATGTGCCCTACCATCACAGCGTTGACAAGTTGCTGGCTACCTAGAGGTATGTAGAAAAAACACTTAAAGCTGTGTCTATGTCTGAATTGCCAAATCTTTTCAAATCTCTCTGAATCTATTTGGAGGGTTCTGGTTCAATTTGGAGCGATTAAAGGGTTCTCTGATTTGATTTGGATTCGGAGATTTGGCCACCGAATTGGGCTGAATCTCTGCCAAAGCTTCACGCAGCCCTAATACTTTGCACCCTTGCACAGATACCCTGACTTGGGAGATTCCCCAAAGGTACATTGGAAGCAGGCTGGAGGAGGGAAAGTGTCTGAAGAATCAGGAATCAGTGTGGTCATGGCTGTTCTATTCTCTGGCAATTCTCCACTTCCTTAATGCTCACAGGGACCCTTCCTTTAGCCTCCTGGACAAAGTTTGAGTAAATATACTTCATGCATAGTATGGCGATATGTTCCTCTAAGCAGCTGTCAGCAACCTTTCTGAATGGTAGTCTAGAACAACACAGCTTGATTCAGCGGTGTTAGCAGTGTAAGACTTTGGAAGTGTTCTAGCATTGCGGGGCATCCACAATGAGACTGGGCAATGAGGAGCTGTGGCACATAGGGTGGCTGGAAGCTGTGCCCCTGCTGCAGTCAGAAAGTAGGGAGAAGTGGCAGCAGCATGGGCACAGCCCTCAAATGCCCCATCCTGGTGCAGCTCCTTATTGCCCGGCCCTGGTGCAGGAGAATCTCTTAGCTACCAGAACACCCCCCTGCAAGTTGGATCCAGTGGCTCTACAGGAGACACCCAGCCTGTGTGCTGTGTGCTTTTAGCCAGTCAGAGTTCAAAGCACCCTCCATTATAGCCAATATCCTGGTCACCTTTTTCAAGAGTTCTCAAGGGAGGATTCTCCTCTCTGCTAGGGCCCTTTGTGCTTCTGCAGCCACATAAAGGCATTTCCTCAGAGAAGGTATCACATAGGACTGCCTGAGGGGACAAATGTGCAGAAGTTTATTCTGAGAGGCCCTCCAGCCTAATGACAATGTTTCCTGTTGTACATTGGGTTTATTTTGGGTGCCAGAACATCCTGAAATCAGCTGTTTGCAGTGATTTTACATCAGCAGACGTGGCAGAAAGGCTTTTGCTCCTAGGCTGTGAGCTTGGTACTGTACTTCCAAAAAGTTCAGTACAGAGTGTTGTGCTCAGTGACTAATCTGAAGTATCATGACTGCCTTCTCACACTTTTTCAAAAGAAATTACTTTTCTCTTTTTCTCTCTCTCTCTTTTATAGAGCTGGCAACCAGAGAGTTATTCTTTCATAAATGCCATACTCTGAACATGGATCTACACAGTGATTCTTCACTGTAATAATGTTAGGCTGGAGACTACCAAGAGAACCATCATGTTCATTTGTCACTACTCTCTGACTGGTTTAGAGTTTTTCTGTACATAGGGTGGCTTTTTGTTTGCTGCGAATTGTATGGAAATTCACTTGCTATGTGTAAGTGGACGTCTTCCAGCTGCTCTTTAATTATTCATAGCTTCCTGCAGAGCAATTTTGAGAATTCTATTTTTGCTGACGTGAAATTCATACATGAATTGTTATCTAGCTGAGAAATACCTCTACCTTTGAACAATATGAAGTAGGTTTCTCTGTGTATGCTGTCAGACAAATATCACCTGTCTATTCTCTCCCTGCTAAAACCAGAATAAATTCCAAGATATGATTGGTAGTATAAGACATTTTAATTTTTCTAACAGCTACATAAACTGGGCAGATCTCATTTCCTGTTCATGTGGGAACACATTTTTCTACCATGGTACTTGCCTGACTATTTCTTTGAGTTCTTTCCTCTTCCCACAACAGGTATGTGAGGAGATTTTGGTTGGAGATAAGAACACTTAGACCATTATTCAGTAAAACCCTGAATTTGCTCACATGATTTGCAAATAGAGGCCTACCACGTTGCAGGATGGGGCCTTTGTTTGCAAGCAAATTTGCAAGCAAATTTAGCACAGGCTTTAAAAGAACCACATTTTAACATATTTATTTATGTTTTGAAAGGGAATAGCACACTTCTGCTAGTGCAGTGAAAGCTGGAGAAATGGTACTTGTTCACAGCCATTCCCTCTTGCATTTTATTTATCCTTAAAAGATAAACCACAGAAATAATCCAAAATTATATTTTAATTTAACATTCAAGCAATATAAACCAAATATAATTGGCTTTGAAATTAAGACTTTTACCCAGCTTGCATGATTTTTTTAATGACTCCTTGCTCTTTCCACCCACTCATGCCTTTTGGGGCTTGGGCAAGTGTCATTTTTGTGTTCTCAGCTGCCAGCACCCAGGAACCCTGAACATGGAGAATTTCAAAATAGCTTTGTGTTACCAAGAGAATATATAGACAGAATCTACTTACTTGACAAGAATTATTTAGTTACTTGACAAAAGAAGTTTTGATATATTGCCCATGAATGCATTCCGCCGTGGGTGACTCCAACGCAATGCCCGGTCCATTCAGAGGTGGCATCTTAAAAGTCAGGATAGCAGTGACTGGTGTTTTGCTGAAAGCAGCATCCAATCAGAAGGCTTCAGAGGCTCCATAAAGTCTCACAAATGTATAAATATGTTTTCAACTGGATTTTTTGCAGAAGGCTGGGATTTTATGAATTTTTCAGTGATGCTGCAGATATTGCATGAGCTGTAGTGGAATACACTCGAATCATAGCTCATCCACACAAAATCAGAGATCCATTTGGAAAGTCTTCAGATGATGGTCATATCCTTTCTCCTTTCTCTTGCAACTATGAAGAACCAAGGAGGTAACATGAGTGTTTTTTGTCCTTCATAAGTAAAAGGTCAAGACATGTTTCATGTCCAGGTTATGGAAGGTTGCCTTAGCTCATGATGCCTGAGTTTTTGGGGAAAAGGACGTGAGGAGGGATTTGCTGGTTTGGGTGACACTCTATTTTCACGTTCCATAGGAATGTACTGGTCCTCTTGTATTCTGTTGAAGCATGTTGGGAGTGGGGGAGAGGGAAAAGGGCTTTTGTATTTGAGGCATGCCCCAATAATTTGGCCCAAATATGTGCCTGTACTCTCTTTTTCCTGTCCCTGTGGGTTTGAAAGGTCAAGGTCAGTGCAGCTTTTTAAATAACCTTCATCCTATTTATCTTGAAAATGTGTGTTAGCTTTCTGGGAAGCCGTGATATACTATTCTTGTCCTTTTGAGAACTGTGTTGTTCTTTGCTTTTTCATCCCCTCTCATTCTAGTGTTACTTTCTTTGGTAAGTCTCTGGGGCCAAATGTCTCTTCCTGTATTCCAAAGCCTACTACATATTTATGATACTACAAATAACTATTCCTAAACCATTTGAAACAGATGCCTTAAATATCTAGCTATTCTTGAAAAGTCAATTATGGAAAAATAAAACAGAAAAATGAATCATTTTCATTCATGAAAACGAACACGGGCAGGCTAAAAGGGGGGTGTTCAGCATAACACTGAATTGTGCTCCTCCAAAATGAAATGTGCCTTAGTTCCCACTTGAATCACCTTGTGGAGGTATGCTGCATCTTTTAAAGTGGGATAGGGGGAGAAGGGGATGTCCTAGAAACATGCCTGTAGATAACACTGGCACAAAAGAAAAACAAAAGAAACCTCCAAACATGCATGGATATTTACACTTGTCAGTAACCTGTATATTCAAATGCTTGCTATACAGGAAAGAATGTAGTTACAGCATAATAATATCTGGCTGCTAAGGTTGAGGCAAACCCAAGACCTTTCTTTACAAGCAAAAAACATTTTTTTCCTGTCTCAATTTTCAGTGACACTGACTGTGTTTTTGCTGCTAACGATATAGTTTCAGTTGTGTTGTTGATGTATTTTAGTGGAGGAGAGAACTGGTTGTTTACTACAGCTGTAGTTTGAGTGGCTTATCGAGAACAATACTGAGGACAATATGTGTGGGAGACCAATCAGAGTGGTACTGAGCTAGAAATTGTTGATTCGTTTAGAGCACACTGTGCGCGTATGACTAGGTTGGATTTTGAGTAGCTGAGTAACTCTTCAATGTAATATCAAATACTAGATAGCTTCTATAAGGTTGCCATGGTTACAGGCTTTAGTCCCTCTTGTGCGCAGCGCTCAGATGACTGGCTTGCTTCCTACACTTTACTGTAGGTGGACTCATATAGTACAACCGTGGATTTCTTAGCTGCAGCACAAGGTCTCCTTTTCAGTGTGGTTCTGCCCTAGATGGTGTCGGAAGCAAATCCTTGATCAGCTGGGGAAAATCAGAGTAGGCTTGTTCCAATTCACAGTATAGTGTTAGATTTAACTTAGCAATAACGCTTGGACTCTTGTTCCACTGGGTCAAATGAGGAAATGGCTTTTCCTCCCCAGGGTTTTTTCTCCATCTCAGAGTTGTCCACAGGGTTCAAATTACGGGGGAGCTCAGGGGCGGTTCAGCGTCCCCATAAGAGATGAGAATGCCCCCATGGGGCGGTCAGCACCCCTTCTTCCCCTCCTCCCCTGCAACAGCCCATGCACCACTGTGACCAGCTCCCAGCCCGCCCTGCACCTTTCTAAGCAGCCCAGGCGGTGGCAGCGGCTCCTTCTGACTGCAACCAATGCAGGCCCCAGTCCCGTGGTAATGGCAGGGACCCAGGTGCATAGCCCTGACCCCAGCCAACTTTTCTTGCAGACCCTCTCAAGAGTTGAAGTATAAGTTGAACCCTGGTTGTCCATAGGTCAGGAAAGCATTTGTCTCTATTCCTTTCTTGTTCCCTTATCCATCTGGGCTCCAGTTTGAAATCTCTTGATCACTGGACCTCAAGATAAGCAGTCTATTGTCTGAAAAAGTGCTCCTGCTATAAGCAGCAGCCACTTGGCTGCTGTACAGTTCACTGGGGCTTTTCTCATCCATTGACGGGGGGGACGTGTTTTTCTTTACTTCTTCTTTGCCTCAGTTTCCCCAACTTCCAGATAGAAATTGTTTCACAACAGCATTCTGCTATGCCCCAGTCTCCCCACATTGGGGTATACTCTCAGCTGCAGCATCATTCTGTTGTACCTCCATCTTCTCCATGATCTAGCTCCTTTAGTCCCAAAGTCTGGTTTAAAAAAATAATATGTTAGAGGCATAATAAGCTCTTTTGGCACCCAGGCAGAGGTGGTGGAAGGGGGCTGTAACAGGCCACAGCTGAGAGCAACTGACTTGCCTGTTAATGTCCTCAGGCAGAAGGATATAGCCCCACCTCCAGACTCGCCCACAATTAGTTTACATATAAAAGGTAGAATTCTTTTGATGGGACCTTCTTGTCTTGCCAGGCTGGTAGCTTTGGCAAACTTTTTACTCCCTGACATTTGTGGTGGACCCACCATCCTACTATGCTGTCACCACTACCACAATGTCTAATCCATCAGTCACATCCCTCTCTCTGGGAACCAGTCACGGGTAGCCTCTACTCCATGCAGATGGACGCCATCCTGATTGAGGCTCATGGGGACCATTGGGAGCTCCTCCACAATCCCCTCTACACTCCCTCCACAATCCTCCAAGTCTTAAATCAGTCACCTGTGCCCCAGTTTAGACTGGGAGCATTTCAGAGATACCTGATTTGGCGGGGGTTTATTCCTTGCAGATAGGCTTCTTTCTTCCTGCCCAGGATCCCAAATGTTCATTCTGGATAAACAAACTGTTTATTGCTGCCCCTCACCATTTTCTGGTGAGTGCCCCTCAGTGTCGTGTCCAGAGGCCTTCACGTTCATTCCTGTCCTTCTCAGCCAGTCAGGGTCAGGAGCTTCTGGGGCTGCAGCATTCTAGTTTCCTCCAGGCGAGTAGGGCCTCTTTGACCGAGGAAAGCCTACAGTGGAGCTCCCAGGCTCTCAAGTCCGGAGCACACCCCCAGGCTTCCCTTGTTCCCTGCTCAGGGCTTCCCCAGTTGAACCCTCCAGGCACCACGCCTGCACTCTGTTGGTGCAGTCTGTATGCTTGGCTTTGCTGGTGTGGGCATCACTCCAGCAAAGGCAGTGGTGATGGAGATAGGCTCTGGCCCTCACTCTAGAAAGGGGGAGGACTGGCTTTGTGCTGGTGTGGGCGGTGCTCTAGCAAAGCCAGCAGCATGGGATCATTTGATTTCTGCAGTATTCCTGCCCAGAGCAGAGGGGTTGGACTCAACGATCTTTCAAGATCCCTTCCAGCCCTTAATTTCTATGATTCTAGGATTCTTGATATTCCTGGAATACCTCCTCCTTAACCTCTAGTTTTCCCACTAGGAATCAGATGGAGCCATACTTACGAATGCACAACATAAACACACAGTTATTTGGGGTTTAAACTCATATGTTCACATGCTGTATGGCTCATGGCTTGAGATGCAGGCTGCTTTCCTCGCTGGGCAGACAGCACTTTAATCCACCAAAATTCATTGACAGTTTCTTTGTTTTTAAACCCAAGCACCTGGACCATCTGACAGGAATAGCATTGCAGATCTCTGGAATCACTCTTAAAAGGGTATTTAGGGTTGTCACATCAGTTTAGTATTACTCGCATCCTATTTCCGGGATACCTCCGCTTGTTTTCCTTCCTGGGAACCTCATTTTAGGCCAGTCCCCTATGGATCTACTTTCAGCACTGGATCAACTATACACATATTTATTCACCTCTTGGCCTGCTATTAGGAAGTCTTTTTGATTTCTTATTCAATAACCACCTTTTTAAGTTGCGGGGCGGGGTGGGGAAAGCATCCCATACAATTGTTTTAACTTTACAGTCTGGCATAAAATATCAAGGGGACTGACCTGAAACCTTTGTATTTGTGAAGGTTAACCCAAGCTGTTTGTTACGTACACCATCTTTGTGCTTTTACATAGCAATACAATCTTCACACATGCTTTGAGGGTCAGTTTAATTGTAACTTTTTAAATTTCTTTAAGGCTTCCTTAAATTCCTTGGAGAATACCTTCTGATCTGACTGTGTGCCATGGTAAAATGAGGCCCCAATAGGCTGACAAAACATCTTATCTTCAGGGAAGCTATAACTCATAAATCTTCTCAACAGTGGTGAAATAGGTGTCAATATGGGGCTTCTGGTTCCCCTGTTTCTTGATCTCCAGAACCTGCCTGTATTGTTCTTCCAGTTTGAACTCTGTTTCAAACTGGAAAACTGCAGTTTCTGTCACTCCAACTTTTGATTTGAGGAATGCCATCTGACTGGAGCTGGGAGTTGATGCTCTAGCCCCTGCATGCCTTCCTTGGCCATGTCCAGACCATGTCCAGGTGCGGGTGTGTGGTATATGGTGCCACAGACCCATCTGTGGCACCACTCACTGCCCGTGCAGGCATTCCCCATGCTGCTATCTTGCCGCACGGGGGGAGGGGAGGGGTTGACCCTGAGAGATCCCAGGGTCAAAAAAACCCGCACCTTAAAAAAGTGGGACAGCGCACATGGCAGCAGCGCGATCCACCCAAAACCAGACCCTGATTTGCTGGAGCCATGTTCTGGCTGCCAGCCAGGTTCCCAGCTGCAGGAGTGTCATAGCTGCAGCTTACCAAGGCCCCAGTGGTAAAATGCTATTTTCAAGGTTTAGAGTACCCTGCGGTTTGAGGCCTTGAGCTGGAAGGAAGAGTAACCCATGCCAGCTTAGATGCTGTCAGATAAGTAGCTACTTCCCAACTACTCTTTTGAAGTTCTTAACCCCACTTGTCTTATGTTTGCTATTGATTCATTACCTATTGGTTTCTCCATGAGTGACTGGTGTCTTCTGAATCTGGAGGAGCACCCACAGAAGCCGCTGACGGTGGCGGCCCTGTCAGGGGGGCACCAGTCCTGCCGACAGCATTGGTGTCGGCCATCAGGGGGGTCACCGGCGTCATCATGGGGGCACATGCATCCCTTACTAGTCGTCTATGAGTTTCTCCCTTCACAATCCCCTTTGATTTAAGTCCCAATATTCAGGTACGTAGCTATCAAACAGATAATTGGGGGGGGCATATGATATTTATACAACATGATATACATAACTATCTTATTCTCTGCAAAGGTGCTAATTAATTCCTTCCTTCCATTGCAAACAAGATGAACTGCCAAAAGTTATGTGCGTGCTTGTCATTAAGCCCTAACTAAAACTGTGTGAATAAACATTTTTTTCCATTTATTGGACAAATGAAAAAATTGAAAGAAAAAAAAGTTATTCAATGCAAGCCATTTTCTTTTCATTTTTTTCTTGCCAAATCAAAAAAACCAAATAATTTTTATTTCAGAACAAATGAAACATTTTGTTTTACTCAGCATAACATATCTTGTTTTATTTTTGGGTGTTTGTATCATTTTAAAAATTAAATCTAGGTAGACTTCAAAGCTCAGAGTTCTGTAAAGCCCAAATGTTTCAGTTAAAAACATCAAAATGATAGCTTTCAACCTTTCCAGAAGTCCTCCTCTCTCCCTTTCCCCTTCTCTCAAGCTGTAATTTTTTGGCCAAAATTGTTTGTTGAATTTGTCCTGAATTAGAATAGTTCTGGTCAACCTGAAACTGTGTTTTTTGGCACATACACTATTTACCTGACATTTCTATCTCAGAAGACATAGTCAATATTTCAAGTGTTTACTGGTTGCATTTGGAATGTAGGAATTGCCTTAAGGATCAGAGTAACCTAGTATCATGTCCTTGGGGGGATGAATACTGGGTGCTTCAAAGGAAAGTACAACCTACCCCTCATCCCCCAAATGAACACTTACCTGATAACAGACCTATGAAAATGTTCTTCCCCCAATTTTTTCCTTAGACAGTTCTTCTGAAGCCCATGCTATAGTAAGATTGGAGTGTTGTTGTTTCATAGTTTCATAGTTAGTCGGGTCAGAAGGGACCTGAGCAGATCATTAAGTCCAACCCCCTGCCATGGCAGGAAAAAATGCTGGGGTTAAATGACCCCAGCAAAGTGTTCGTCTAGCCTTGTCTTAAAGACCCCTAGCACCACTTTGCTTGGAAGTTGGTTCCAGATCCTAGCTGCCATGACAGTGAAGTAGCGCCTCCTGATGTCTAGTCTGAATCTACCCTCTGCCAGCTCATGACCATTATTTCTAGTCACACCTGGTAGTGCTTGGGGGAACAAGGCCTGCTGGTCCCCTCTGACTAGTTTGTAACAGGCCTCTAGGTCCCCCCTCAGCCTTCTCTTGTGGAGGCTGAACAGGTTTAGCTCCCATATCCTCTCTTTGTATGGCCTGCCCTGCTGCCCCCGATCACGTGAGTGACTGTCCTCTGGACCCCTCTCCATGTTATCCACATCCCTCTTGAAGTGCGGTGCCCAGAACTGGACAAAGTACTCCACCTGTGGCCTAACCAGTGCCACATAGAGGGGGAGGATCACCTCCTTGGATCTGCTTGAGATGCATCTGTGGATGCATGACAAGGTGTGGTTGGCCTTCCTGACTGCATCCCCACACTGCCGGCCTATGTTCATCTTGGCATCAATGATGACTCCAAGATCCTTTTCTGCCTCTGCACTGACGAGAAGGGAGATCCCCAGCCTGTAGGTATGCTGCTGGTTCTTCCCTGCCATGTGCATCACCTTGTACTTGTCAGTGTTGAATCCCATCCTAGTCTCATCCGCCCACCCCTGTAACCTGTCTAGGTCCAATTGTAGCCTATTCCTTCCTTCTAGCGTGCCCACATCCCCCCATATCTTTGTGTCATCAGCAAATTTGAACAGGGGGCTTTTTACCCCCTCATCCAAGTTACTGATGAAGATGTTGAACAGTGTGGGCCCGAGGATCAAGCCCTGGGGAACCCCACTGCCTACATCCCTCTAGGTCGAAAATGACCCATCTACCACCACTCTCTGGGTGTGGCCCTCCAGCCAGTTGGCAACCCATTTGACTGTGTAGGTGTTGACACCACAGTCCCCCAGTTTTTTAATGAGAATGGGGTGAGTGACAGTGTCAAAGGCCTTCCTAAAGTCCAGAAGGGTCCACTGCTACCCCTGCATCTAAGAATTTTGTGACCTGGTCATAGAAGGCCACCAGGTTGGTCTGACAGGACCTGCCTCTAATGAACCCATGTTGGTTGCCCCTAAGCATAAGCTCCCCCGCTGGACCCTTGTGGACATGTACCAGGAGAATTCTCTCAAAAAGCTTACCCAGGATCAAGGTAAGACTAACTGGCCTATAGTTTCCTGGGTCCTTCTTCCTCCCTTTTTTGAAGATGGGAATCACGCTGGCCCTCTTCCAGTCCTCTGGCACCACACCAGAGCACCACAAGGGCTCGTAAAGCCGTGCCAGGGGTCCCGCAATGACCTCAGCTAATTCCCTCAGCACTCTGGGGTGATCATCCGGACCAGCTGATTTAAATATGTCCAGTCCCTCCAGAACTTCCCTGACTAGATCCTCACTGACCCTTGGCCTAGGTGCACCTCCCCTGGGGTCTTAGGGAGTCCCAGTGGGGGGGCTGATCTGATCCCTGCTCAGGAAAATGGAGGCAAAGAAGTTAAATAGGTTAGCTTTGTTATCTGGTGTAATGACCAGATTTCCTAGCGTGTCCTGCAAGGGCCCCACATTACCCGGGACCTTCTTTTTGCCCCCTATGTATTTAAAAAAGGACTTCCTGTTGTCCTTGATCTGGGAAGTTAGTCCCAATTCCATGTCTGCCTTGGCCTTCCTGACTGCCCCCCTGAAGCCCTGAGCAACTGCAGTATAGTCCTCCCTGGTGATGGCCCTTCCCTTCCATTGGGTATACGCCTCCCTTTTAGCTAGGGGACATTCCTGGATGCTCTTGGTGAGCAATGGGGGCTTTTGCACCCTCCTGCCCCCTTTGATCCGTGTTGGGATTACCTCCCTTTGGGCTTGGAGGATCATCTCCTTAAGGAGTGACCACTCTTCTTGGACACCTGACTCCCCTCCCCTCCAGGACCTCAGTGCCTCCCTGACTATTCTTCTTAGCTCATTGAAGTCCACCGTCCTGAAATCTATGCTGCAGGCCTTTGCCACCTTGCGCTTGATGGCAAATTCCAGCAGGCGATGATTGCTGTTGCCCAAGTGGTCGAGCACCCGCAGTCCCCTCACCAGGTTGTCACCCATGGCCAGCACCAGGTCCAACAGGGCATCTCCCCTGGTGGGGCTGTGCACTTCCTGGGTTAGATGGAGGTCCTCCATTTTGTCTAGGAACTTATGTGAGCAGTCAGACCTGGCTGACTGCTTTTCCCAGCAAATGTCTGGAAAGTTCAGGTCACCCGTGAGGACCATGTCTTTTGACCTAACTACCTCTGTGAGCTGACTTAAGAATTCCCAGTCTAGCTCTTTCCCCTTGGTTGGGTGGTCTGTAGTTAAGTCCCTTTCCCCTTGACTGCCTTGTATTCTAACCCACAGCACTTCAGAGTGCCCCTCCTCTGACTCTGTGCTACTTGATGAGGATGTGTATTCCTCCTTAATGTAGAGGACCCCCACCTTTCCTCCCTGTCTTGTCCCTCCTGTACAGCCTATAGCCCTTAATATTCACTGCCCAGTCATGCGTTGGGTTCCACCGCATTTTTGTGAGCCCCACTATGTCTGGGTTGGTGTCAGCTAGCAGGTGGGTAAGTTCCTCCTGCTTGTTTCCCATACTATGAGCATTTGTGTAGAGGCATGTTGTAGACATGATGGTCCAGAAAATATGCAAGAACCAAGGGGTTTTTTTGTTTTTGTTTTTGGACCAACTATGTAGCTGAAAGAGGTGTTAGACAAGTTTTCAGACACAAAGTGATCTGAAGATCTCTTACTTCTGAAGTCCAAACTACTAGCAGCTTATTAAGCCTCAGAGAAATTCTTCAGTGGGAGTTAAGTGCTTGAATGCCTTTAAGTATCTGGACCTAAGCTGTTTGCCTCAGTAGTGTCTTGTAGGAGCATATTTCATAGATGAATATGTATTTTGTGTGTATGTTTACATATTGCCTTTTAATTTATTTTTAACTTGTTGCCTCTTTCATTTCCCAGCATTCCTTTTGGTGTGAATGGGTGAATTCTTTCATTTAACTTCAAACCAAATACTGTTCATGTCTTTGTCAAAGCTATTTTCTAACATAAGCTTCAATCTGTTCATGTTTTGTTTAATAGACTGAAAAAGGAATAGAAATTATGCATAAGAAAAAATGCAGTGGAAAATAGGTTGAGAAGGAAGGCCAGTGTTGGCATAGAAAAGGGAGACTGGAAAAGGAAGAACAGAAGGGGAAAAGAAAAGAAGACTAAAAAAACTTGATTTTTCTCTGAGCACGTATCACTGTTGAGTTGTTCATTTTCAGTCCTTAATATATAAAACAGGCTTGTCTTCTGCTACAAAATAACCTCAAGGCTAACTACTGCAATGTGCTCTTGAAAGTGGTCTGAAAGTTGCAGCTGGTGTAGAATGAAGTGGCCTACTTTTTGATGGGAGTGGGTTACCAGGAACATACAACTCCAGCACTCCAGGGTCTGCACTTGCTCCCAGTAGTTTTCTGGACACAATTTAAGGTATTAGTTTTGACCTATAAGACCATAAATGGCCTAGGCACTACATAACTAAGCAGGTTTTGAAATATACATTGGCTTTGGGGGGAGGTGGGGGGGTCTGCAAAAAAAATAAACTGGTTCACAAGTCTACCTAAGTGAAGGAGCAATCTGATCAGAGACCCATGATTACAATTTTCAGATCTTACAGGGAGGCTCTCATCTCTTTGGGGGGGGGGGCTCAGGCCCCCTGACCACCCCCTTAATTCACACCCTGTATCTAAGAGACCATCTGTTTCCTTATGCCCCCTGTGCAATCTCTAAGGTCAGCCAAAAGCAACCTCCTACAAGTACCAGCAGTATGCCAAATCTTGGCAAAATTCACAGGAGGTCACTCTCCACAGCTGTTCCTCAGTTGTTGAAATCCCTTTGCTCTTGAGGCTGCCTGAGCCTGACCATTGCAAGTCCTTCCTATTTGGACAGGTATTTAGCAAACAAAGCTAGGATGACAGGTTGTTTAAGGGGGTCTCTTAAGTTGTTTTGATCCTCTTGTTACTCTCCCTTTTTTTAAAGTAATTCTGTTTCTCTTATTTTAAGCCTCCTTGAACTGTTGTTGGGAAGCTTAGCATATAAATTGAATAATTAATTAAATAAATACAAAATGTTTGGTTGTAGCTTGTTTTGGTTGTTTTTGGATTGATCAACTATGGATAAACATTTAGGTATTTTTTTTATCTTAATTTTGAAAGGGGATGTGGAAATCTTTGGTGAACTCAAATCTCATTTACAATTAGAGTGAATGGAGGGCACCTATACACATGCATCGAGGCTGTTTAATTAATTGATTGATTATTCAAGTCTGCTGAAGCTTAGTAATTACTGCACTTCAGCAGACTCCAGTGTCATGTATATCAGTGTCCCTGTGCTGAAAAATGGTGGGAGGGGTGTTGAAAAATGGTGGCAGGGGCATTTTAACTAAAGCTTGTCAAATGAGCTTTAGTTAAAGTGCCCCTACTGCCATTTTTCAGCGTGGGGACACTGATACACATGACACTCCAGGCGTTTCAATTACAGTGGCTCTCGAAGCTCTCTAATTAAAGTGCTCCACCACCCCTGCCTCCCGGGGCATGTGTATAAATGCCCATGAGAGGCTGGCAAACCTCTGAATGCTATGAGATTTATCCATTCTTAGTTTAAATATGTATTTTGATATTGTCTATGTAGCAGACTAACCTTTTGAGCTCTGTATGAGTCCTGGGCTAGAGATTCTGCAATTTCAATTGGTGGAGCCCATCCACCAATCAGAAGCAAACCAGGGTAAGCAAGGCCATGCCCTTTTCCGGAAGGGAGGGGGCAAGGAGCAGTCCAGACATGGTTTGAGACTGCACCTTGCCAGGTCCAGAGAACTTTGGGGGTGGAGCCCCTGAAGTGTATAAAGGAGCAGTGTGCCCAGCATTTGGGGAGACACGATGAGGAAGCTGAAGAAGGAAGATCACAGTGAGAGAAGCTGGGGACAAGCTGCCCCAGTGGAGAATCACCCTGAGCTCCTGAAGATCCCTGGGAGCGTGTGAGACCCTTGGACTTGTCATGGTTCAGGGACCTGGTGCATACAGCTCTGGGAGGGTGTGAGACCCTCAGGCTTATCATGGTGCAGGTACCTACTGCATGGAGCAGCCCTGGGAGGGTGTGAGACCCTCGGGCTCATCATGGTGCATAGTGCGATGCACCGAGTCCAGGCTGTGAGAGTGCAGCAAGGCGAGTCAAGGTTGCAGACCCCAGCAAGTGGTTGGCCACCACTGTGCACAGGACCTGGGCAAGATCCAGGAGTGGTGAGCAGCAAAAGGCTGCTTGGGTTTGCCACCTGGTGCGAGACCAGAAGGTCAGAGCCCTGCATAGGGCCCTGGTGAGCTGAAACAGCTTTGGTGCTGAGCAGGGCATGGAGAATGAGGAAGGCCACCCCAGTCTGAAGCAGACACCTGAGAGCCCAGCAAGCCTACTGGGTAAAGCAGTTAGCCCTCAGTGCTCAGAGCAGGACATAGAGCCCTCCAAGCAAGTCTGCAGAGGGCTGTGAAGACTGAAGCAGGTGACATTGCACGCCTTGAGTGCCCAAGCACCAGGCCACAAGGGGAATCAGGAGGCAGTGTGAGAGAAGAGACCCTGGTGGGGAGCATCATGCTGGGATAAGCCAGACCATCAGAAGGGCAGTGAGTTATTGGAGCATTGGGACCCTGAAAAGGAGGGGAGGTATTAGGAGTGGCCTCACTAGAGCTGGGTGGAAGACCTCTCCCAGTGGGTAGGTCCTGAGACTCTGTTGGGAGTGGGTGAGGGGACTCCTGTCCTCCAGGCTCAGGGAGTTAATTCATAATTAGACTTCTATGTGGTTGAGGTTCTAAGTTTATGTTGTGCTTTATATTTTATAAATAATATTGTTCTTATTATTTTAGTGTTGTTAACCGTGATGTTGATGGGTTTGCGAGCTTGAAGAAATCTTTGGGTCAGCTGTGTACATATTTTTAGGTACTGGGTTTTATCCACTGGGGTGAATATTATTGGATTCTTTGGTCGGGTAACTTATTTCTTGACTTGGAGATTATGAAAGTTTTTTTGTAATATTAGATATTCAATTATTTCTGGCATTTAAATGTTTTAATTACATTTGTAATAATAAAACTGTATATAGTTAAGTGTATGTTTGTGGGGTTGTCTCTATAGGGGAATGGAGGGATTCACATGTAGGGTGATGACGTCCCTCCCTTAGCACTCTAGCCTGTCACCACTTCCTCTCCATTTGGCTGGGAGGGCACACCCTTGGTGTACCCAAGTTACATCTAGAAAAACTTAACAGGATAGTCCTGTGCTGACATTTGACTTGCCTAATGAAAGTAAAAGTAAAACTTGACAAACACCCTTTTAAGTTGCGTATCTTTATCCATGTGCACAGTTCCCATTAGTAAAACAGAAATGTGTGCAAGACTGTGCCCAAATATTTGTGAAGCAGGTCTCTGAACCATCTAACTGTCTGATATAAATTCTATTTGAAATAAATACTTTTAAACAATGTTTTCTGTTTCTACAGCAGCAGCATGCAGGCACCAATAGCTGTGTGATACTTTGTGTCATTTAGACATCTAAGAACCTGATTGTGCCTGGAGGCAAAGTACTCAGACATCTAAATTATATGAATTACAGTCATAATTATTTTTGGGTGCAAACATAGATGGTTAAAAAATGGGCAGAAGTCCAAACTTCATGTATTTTGACTGAATTTGCTCACCCAATTTCTCTTTCCATTAACTTTAACTCAGTCGTCTCCTGGTGGGAACAAAGTGTCCAACAAATATCTGTAAATACAGTGGGCATAGGGGGCTGAGAAAAACTACAGACCCTGAGTCTTAAAATTCCACTTGATTTGCAGAAATGGAGTTTAGTTTTTTGCTGATGGGAATTCAGCAGTATTCATTCAGTGGAGGAGGAAATCAACAGGGGAACAAGTGGAATTTTAAACCTCTGTGAATGTTCCTGGCACTTGACAAAGCTCCAGACCTGTGGTTTGTGCCATGTGGGTGGAATTGAGTATTTGTATGGAGTCCCATTCACTTCACGGGGAGGGCAGAGGGGGATGTAAGTGCAGGACTTTGCTCTTGTGCAGGAACTTGTGAGACTCGGACCCAAATAACCAATTTTTGTTCTGTTCTGCTCTTTGGCATATAACATCTTCAACAAAATGTAAATTTATCGCAGATTTTAAGGCTACAAAGGGCCTGCATAAACAAGGAGTCTGACTTACATAACTTGCTCTGAATTGGCCACCCTCCTTCACTGCTTGACACTCTTCTGTTCTGTTAAAAGGCATATTCAATCAAATCTGCTTTGATTTAACTGCTGTAGCATTTTCTTCTTATTTTCCATCGTTAAACCCTACAGTTAAATCACAAAACTGATGCCTCAAAGGAACAAAGTATTAAGCACATATATGCCAATATGTATATTTTTATCTCTATTTATAGATAGGTAGGCACACCTTTCAATACTTAGTGCATGGACTCTGAGCAAGTCAATATTTTAGTTGTTGGTTTGATTAGTTTTGTATGTCTGTTTGTTAAGGGATGGGTTTCATCCACCGGGTAGATGACAGCCTATTATTTGAGGGATGACATTTACCATTACAAATGATTTTTTCACTTTTACATAACATGAATAGTGAACATTCTCTGTTATTTGCTGTATAAGATGTTTGGTGTTATCTGAGAGGAGAAAGGAGCCTGTAGTTAAGGGATCATTTTCCTCTCCTCTCCTCATGTAGTGCCTCCTAATTTAAAGTAATTTCATTTATGTAATTTCATTCAGAATTCAGCATAGGGTCCCCTACTGTTTGAACACTTTGATGGGAACCCCGAGGATTGAGAAAGAGGTTCATTCTACCAAGTTGGAGATTGAGGGGGGCCTTTAGGGTGACATTAGGGTCAGTACAGTAGGTGCGTGTTAAATCAACATTGAGGAAAATAAACCAGTGCTGGGTAATCTGTTCTGTGTGGAGGAGGCAAATGTATGATTGCTGGTGACTCATGAGTACTTATATGAATATTTCATCATCCTGAAGGCAGCAACAAATAGTTTAACAAAAGCAATGTTTTTGAATTTAGTCTGTGCACCATGTATACAGCGTTTGGTCAGGTACTACATCAGTCTATATTGCAGTAATGGGAACTGAACCAATTATTTTGCAAAATTTAGAGGGGACGGGGATGAAACAAAACTGCATCAGATCACTTCTAAATTTGTGAAACAGCTCAGGCAGACTTGGCTAATAAGGAGCAGATGGCCCTTGGTTTCATCAGTACTAAAGGTGGTACTTTTTTGTATTTAAAGAGGATGCAAATTTAAAGCACAGAATGAAAAAAATGAGTTATATAGAAAAGAGTCCACTCTCATTCCTTAATTTGGGCCAAAAGGTTCAGCTTATATGCACAACAGGACTAGAAAAGATTGTTGCAACCATATGGTATGTGGTCCTTCTTTTCTCCATGATGTCACACCTGCTTATGCTATAGTAATTGAACCAAAAATTTGGTAACAAAGAGCAGAATTTTGCTTAAGAATCATTCAATATTTACTTCAGACAAAATTAGGGAACATATATGCTCATATTTGGTTCATATGTATTTGTTTCCCTTTCTCTGATGCACACGCCAGTATTTGGGAATAGAGCATGATATTAATGAAAACTTTATCTTAAAAATACTCAATATAGAACGGTAACTATGAAGCAATTATGTCACCCCTTGGAGTCTGATGGTAATATCTGAGTCATTGAAGTGATATACAGTGAAGTAAAATGTCAAAGCAAGATTTCTATATTTATTAGAAAGCAGAACATATTTATAATCATACTGGAAATATGTCAGGCAGATGTAGGAAACAGATACTGATGCAATGTAGTTTCTGAAACCCACACATTCATTTTCTTATAGTCACATTTGCACAAACTTGCCTTGTGAGATCTGACAGTAATACAGTGAAATATGGTGAAGCTCAGGTCAAGACTTGGAGGTAATTATTAATGGAAGTAGTACATATGGGGCACATCTACACATGTGATTACTTGTGACTAAATTTACTGTGTATTAAGCTAGTATGCAGTAAGCGATTTTTGGCAGGTGTCTACATGTGCAGAGACTTGGCACTAAATGTAGTGCCAAGTCCCTCCAGCCCTGCCATGTGCCATGTGCAATTGCAGCCACGTGTAATGTCTCTGCTTTTCTGTCCCAGAGTGGGGGGAGGGAGGATGAGACTAGGGGGCAGACGCCCAGCACCCCAGCCATAGGCTGTTTTCCTGCAGGCCTGGGGACCGCAGTGACCCCAGAGGGTGGTAGCCTCATGCTGGGAGGCACTCCCTAAAATTAGGCATCTTCCCCTCTGGCTGCTCTAGTGCAGCCCCAGCATCCCTGTGAGGCATGTCCAAGTTCTCAGGCAGTTGGTGTGGGGCAGAGTAGGATCAGGCTGGGCCCAGGTGGGTGGTAGCAGGTCCAGGGTGAGGCCTGGGACAGGGGCTGTGGCATGCAGGAGGCACTAGAAGAACCAGGTGGACACCTGCTGTGGGGTGGCAGGTGGGACCCAGGGGCCCTCCAGGGCCATGGGCGGGGCCAGGCAGTGGGGAGCATGAACACAATTGCCATGCCCAGGAGTGTGTCTAGGGTCTAGCGGTCAGTGTCCTTGGCCTCCACTGCCTGGGTCTGGAGGGCCACCTGCTGCCTGAGCAGCTCAATGCACTCCTGCTCCAGGGCCTCTGTCCATGCCAAGTGCTCCCAGTGCACCCAGTCCAGTGCATCTCCTCCTAGGTGGTCTCCCAAGTGATATCCTCCACCCACCAGGCCTGCTCTTGCACCTCTGCTCCTCTGCCACCACAACCAGGCACTGGAGCAGGATGGTTCTATCCAGGGTGCGCTGCTGGCTTCAGTGGCTTCAGTGCTACCTGGTGGTGACTTGGAACCCGCATCCCCACTGGGGCTGATAGGCTCTCCCTCATGTCCAGATGTTAGCCCTACAGAGGCCTTTTGTGAGAGTTTGCAACATTTCAGAAATATGATGCTCTGCATCAGAGGCCATGTGCTGATTTCAGATTGGGGGTGGGCCATGCATGGGGGTCCAGGGACCATGGTAAGTTGTCTGGGAAGGCCTGGGCCCAGGTGGCCACTGGCCAAGCCCCCCATTCCTGCTTGCTCCCCTCCCCCCAGGGTGGAACAGGCTAGGCTGCTAACAGCACCTGCTGTGATGGATCCTGCTGTTACCCTGCTCCCCACCTCTGCCCCTGCAGGCCACTCACTCTGCTGTGCTGTCACCCAGCCCATGGTGGCCAGGCTTGGGGCATGCAGGGCTCCATGGGGCAAGAGGCAGGGTGCATTCTCTCCTTCCCTACTAGGGGTCTCCTTGGGGAGGACCACCTCCGTTCCCCAGCCCTCCCACACTGCCACTGTACCCTGAGTGTGCCCTTGCTGTATGTTTCCTGGGCAGTGTGTGATGAGCTGTTTGTGCAGGCTTAGGTGCCTAAGCCACTATGCCCTGCTGCTGCTGCTGAACCTCCTGGTGTCCCGGGCACACCTGTGCTTCTGGTTTGGGACCTTGAGCTACAATGACATGGGGGGCAAGCCCAGGCTGCACTGCAGCCTCTGGCACCACCTGGAGGGCTACCTGTGGTAGTGCTATGCATCCCTGCCCCCTGCTGCCAAGAACATTGCTACTAGTATCAATGCCTTCTGTGGGGTGTGAGAGGCCTGTACCCACTCAGCTGTGGGGACGTGGGCTGCTGAATAAAGTCCTGAACTGTGTCCCACCTATCTGCATGCTTTGCGGGGGTGGGGTGGGACCTGAGGCCAGGGGAGTGCAGGCAGGGAGCAAGGGCAGGGGTCAGGACTTGGGGCAGGGCAAGTGCAGGGAAAGGGACTTGGTTCAATCTCAAGCTATAGCAAGATGTTTTAACCACTCTACTCCCTGTTCTCAACTGCCTGTAAAGAAAGCACTTTGTAAACCTAAAGTGCTATAGGCATTACACTACATTCATGTGTAAAGAGGGTAATTTAAACATGGTGATCAGGTCAGGGGTTATTTAAAAATCCAATAGCACTTTCCTGAAGAAGGCTTGGAAGTTCTGGCCAAATTCCAGATCAAGTAACTACATGTTACATAATTAAATTATTTCATGCTTTTCCTTTCCTTTCCTTGAACAAGTGCAGCATGTTACTGTAAGTGGTTAAACAGTTGTATTTCCTCCCCTATGTACAGCCCACCCCTTTCCTTCCCACCCCCTCCCCAAAAGCAGCATTATTCCATGTAGAGATGAAGAGATCCTGTATATGATTTGGTTATAAGACCAGAACCTAGGTTCTAAATCTAGGGAGCTGTTACAGCTGGGGTTGCAGCAAGTATTTTCAGTCCTTGCAGGCCTCCTCTGAAGAATCGTGTTAGACAGAGGCATAACATCTGAATAACATGTCCAGGGCAGGCCTCATCCTTCTCCATGAGGCAGCACACAGAGCAGCAGCAAGCAGCAGGCATGGGCAATGTGTATCATGACTTGAAAGGCATCCTGGGAATTGTATCGCTAGATGTCATTGGGGTTTGGTGCTTGCTAGGGGGAACTTTCATCCCATTTTTTTTTTTTTGCCACCAAAGCCCATGTTGGGACGGCAAAAAAAAAAAGATAATTTCAGCAGAAGAAAAATGGGGTCAGTTCTCTCCCCAGCAGCAGTGAACTCCACTCTGCAAAACTACAATTCTCAAAACACCTTGTGCCTTGTGTCACACATTGCCTGTGCTGTTGCAATGTGCAGCTGGGAAGTGCAAACTGATCAGGGAACAAAAATTAGGTGCCCTCCCTTCACTCCTCCTGCCATTCCACCCCATGCCCCACTCTCTCATGCTATGTTATGCTACTGGAAACAAAAATGGGGATTTTTGGGGCTTTCAGATTTCAACCTCCAGAAAAAAGAGACTGGAATCCCTGGTATATGTGGCTGCCCTATACCCATGGTACCTAGAAACCTGGGGTCCCAGCCCTGTTGCAGTTCACCTGGTGAGTCTGTCCCAGAGCTACAAACCCTGAGGTCCTGCCTATGCACACTGCCCAAGTCTGAGGACACTGCAATTTCCAGGTTCCTAGGTCTATGTCAGACCCACCAAATGGAAAGGGCCAGGATTGAGGACTCTGCTTTTAAGTTAATGGGTTTGGAATACACCTGCCATGTGTCCCAGGCATGGTGACCCAGGGCTTTCAGTGGCTATATAAGACCTATGTAGAGTGTGGCTCCAGCTGGCCAGGTTCTAGTTTTGAGTGGCCATGAGCTGCCCTTGTGTGCGCTGCTTTGGGTTTTTTTGGCACAGGTTTTTTTGATCCTTGGATATCCAGGGGACAACCTCTACCCCTGCCCCCCTGTGCTGCTCCCTTGCAGTGCAGAGAACAGCTGAATATGCAGTAAGTGACACCACAAATGTGTCTGCAGCACCACATACCACCTAGCTGCACTTGTCTTGACACAGCCTCTGAGTTCATTTGCTTACAAATATATTCCTGGTAGTGGCCTCAGTTTAATGCATCCATTCCAGCATGCAGTATATAATATGTGTCCTAGCCACATTCTGAAGGGGCAAGTCTACACCAGAGACAAGAAGAAAATACTTTTAACAAGGACCCACATGCATGTCACCATTCAGGAGTATTTTCTTTTTGTCTTTGCTGTTAGAATTCTGCTGTATAGAGAAAACCATATCTATCAAATGGAACAATATATTGTAGTGAGATGTTGTCATTTTTACTTTTGAAAAACAAAATGCAGCTGTGCCTTTTGATTCTTCCCTGTCCTTTGAATAGGCTCCAGGAAGTTTGAATGGCACATTAGTTACAGCCTGCGTGTATATATTACACAAATTAAATAATGCCAAGACTTTTTTTTGGAACATTTGGAGAAGAAATTTCCTAGCTTGATAATCAGTGTTGGGTTTAACTCTCAGGCACAGGAGTTAAAGGTAAGACTAGAATAAACAGAAAGATGAGAACCTATCCTTGAGAGTAATGAAGTGGTGCCATACTTCAAGTAGTTGTCACAACAAAGTTTTGTTGATAAACAGCAGCCCTCTACAACTGCTAAATTATCCTAGGGCACTTGCCTGGATTTGGAATTGCCTCATTACTCAGATAAGGTTTCTAATGGTGTTCTGTATAAAATAATTCAAAGCACGTAATAAGAGCTGCCCAGGAGGATTCTTATTGATTTTTCAACAGTTCTTCACCATGGTGAACTGATTGGTGTCCCCATGCAAACCTTTTTTATTCAATATCATATGCCTACACCTTCTACCCTCTAATTGCTCCCAGATTATACACACAAGAATGCATGTACACATCAATATTGTGTATAGCAACAGGGGAAGGAGGGAACAATGTACTAGCCTGTGGGCTGCAAATGGCACAAATGTATTATAAATATATCTTGTGTGTAAAGAAAAACAGCAAGCAGCAAAAATCTATCCTTGGGCTACCATTGTGATTCAAAAGGGGAGCACATAAAAAGTGGAAACAGGGAGAGATCACCAAAGAGGAATATACCTCTTCTGCTCGTGCTTGTAGGGAGGCAGTTAGACAGGCCAAAGCTACCATGGAGCTGAGGATGGCAACCCAAGTAAAAGACAATAAGAAATTGTTTTTTAGATATATAGGGAGTAAAAGGAAGGCCCAGGGAGGAATAGGACCCCTGCTAAATGGGCAGAAACAATTGGTGACGGACAGAGGGGACAAGGCTGAACTCCTCAACGAGTTCTTCGCCTCAGTGTTCCTAAGCGAGAGGCATGACAAGTCTCTCACTGGGAGTGTAGGGAGGCAGCAGCAAGGCACCAGACTTCCATGCGTGGACCCTGAGGTGGTGCAGGGTCACTTGGAAGAACTGGATGCCTCTAAGTCGGCAGGCCCGGATGAGCTCCATCCGAGGGTACTGAAGGCACTGGCCGACATCATTGCAGAGCCACTGGCGGGAATATTTGAACGCTCGTGGCGCACGGGTCAAGTCCCGGAGGACTGGAAAAGGGCCAATGTGGTTCCCATTTTCAAGAAGGGGAGGAAGGAGGACCCGGGTAACTATAGGCCAGTCAGTCTCACCTCCATCCTTGGCAAAATCTTTGAGAAAATCATCAAGGCTCACATTTGTGAGAGCCCGGCAGGACAAATTATGCTGAGGGGAAACCAGCATGGGTTCGTGGCAGGTAGATCGTGCCTGACCAATCTAGTCTCTTTTTATGACCAGGTCACAAAACGCCTCAACGCAGGAGGAGGGGTGGATGTCGTATACTTGGACTTCAGGAAGGCCTTTGACACGGTATCCCACCCCATACTGGTGAACAAGTTAAGGGGCTGTGACTTGGATTACTGCACAGTCTGGTGGGTGGAGAATTGGCTGGAGGGTCGCACCCAGAGAGTCATGGTGGATGGGTCGGTTTCGACCTGGAAGAGTGTGGGCAGTGGGGTCCCGCAGGGCTCGGTGCTTGGACCAATACTCTTTAATGTCTTCATCAGCGACTTGGACAAGGGGGTGAAATGTACTCTGTCCAAGTTTGCAGATGACACTAAGCTATGGGGCGAAGTGGACACGCCGGAGGGCAGGGAACAGCTGCAAGCAGACCTGGACAGGTTAGACAAGCGGGCAGAAAACAACAGAATGCAGTTCAACAAGGAGAAATGCAAAGTGCTGCATCTAGGGAGGAAAAATGTCCAGCACACCTACAGCCTAGGAAATGACCTGCTGGGTGGCATGGAAGTGGAAAGGGATCTTGGAGTCCTAGTGGACTCCAAGATGAACATGAGTCGGCAGTGTGACGAAACCATCAGAAAAGCCTATGGCACTTTATCGTGCATCAGCAGATGCATGACAAATAGGTCCAAGGAGGTGATACTTCCCTTCTATCGGGCGCTGGTCAGACCGCAGCTGGAGTACTGCGTGCAATTCTGGGCGCCGCACTTCACGAAGGATGCGGATAACCTGGAGAGGGTCCAGAGAAGGGCCACTCGTATGGTTAAGGGCCTGCAGGCCAAGCCCTACAAGGAGAGATTAGAGAAACTGGACCTTTTCAGCCTCCGCAAGAGAAGGTTGAGAGGCGACCTGGTGGCTGCCTATAAGTTCATCGGGGGGCACAGAAGGGAATTGGTGAGTATTTATTCACCAAGGCGCCCCCGGGGGTTACAAGAAATAATGGCCACAAGCTAGAAGAGAGCAGATTTAGATTGGATATTAGGAGGAACTTCTTCACAGTTCGAGTGGCCAAGGTCTGGAACGGGCTCCCAAGGGAGGTGGTGCTCTCCCCTACCCTGGGGGTATTCAAGAGAAGGTTGGATGTGTATCTAGCTGGGGTAATGTAGGCCCAGCACTCTTTCCTGCTTATGCAGGGGGTCGGACTCGATGATCTATTGAGGTCCCTTCCGACCCTAGCATCTATGAATCTATGAATCTGCAGAGGAGAACTTTTGTGCATGCATGTGCATGTGTGAATACATCTGTGTATATATACATGATATTATATATTATATGCTATGTAGGGTATGGATGGTGTGAAACCTTGCTGGAAATGGTTGTGGTTTTAGCTGCCCATCATTCAGAAAAACACTTCTAAATTGTGGATCCCACAATTGCATCCACAAATCCATGTGTGGCTTGGCAGGAAGTGTGATAGCTGGGATCCCACATTAGATCCTATTGCTCCTTTACTTTAATGTCTGACAGGGACATTACAGCTGAAAAAATAGGAACAACTGCCCAGAAAGGACACAGGGGTTGCATCCAGATGAGCACAGACATTTGGTTCCCTAGGGACAAGTAGCAGCAGCGCACTTTGTATCACAGCTACTTGTCTCTGGGGAATGCTCACGCTGCGCATGCTTTGGTGGGTAGCAAGTTATCCCAGGGGCAGTATGGGAGACTGGAGCCAGCACTGTGCTGGCCCCAGAAGCCTTTCTTGGGATCCTGGGGACCTCCCAGAGCTGCAGCAGCAGCGATTCTGCTGGGCAGAGCCTGGCTGGCACCCACAGCACGGTTCCAGGCGGCTCAGCTCCACTTTTCAGCAGCACACTCTGTCCATGCATGCGCTGTTTCAGGTTTTTTACTGTGGGTTTTTGGCCCCCTGGATATCCAGGGGGTCAAAAAACCCACCGGAAAAAAATGGAGCAGTGCATGCACAGGCAGTGCACCTTGGTGGTGCAGACAACACCTGACTGTGCAGTATGTGGGACTGCAGATGTGTTTGTGGTGCTATATACTGCATGGCTGTGTGAGTCTGGATGCACCCAGCAGGTGCATCTACCCATACAAATAATGTGGGATCAGTTCACTGTAGAGTAAATTGACCCAGGCATGCATCTACATGTTCAGGAACTTAGCAGATTTGTTGCTCATTACAGACATGTGCTCCCATCCCCACCGGCCCTGCACTGGCTCCCTGCAGTAGCCGGGTGGAGCTTTAGGCTCTCCCTAGGTGCTCGTTCAGGGGCTGGCAGGGACCACGGGGCCAAGACAACTGTCTCTTGTGGGGGATGGGACATTGCCCCTGAAAGCCACCTGCTGTTGGGCCGGAGAGTGAACAATGTCCTCCTGCCCTGGCAGCAGGGAGCTCTCAGTGCCCTCTCTATGATCATGACTGTGATCATGGGTCCCAAGTTTGGAAATCCTTATCTCCCAGCTTGAGCTCCTTGGTAATGCGGCCCAGCCTGGGAGATTCTTTTCTCCCAGTGCTGGCTCCATGATCATGGGGCTGGTGCTGGGAGATACTTATCTCCCAGTGCCAGCTCCACAGTCAGGCTCCTGAGTTCCTGGACATGTAGACACATGCCTGGGTCATTTTACTCTAGAGTAAACTAACCCCACATTATTTGTATGGGTAAATTCACCCCCTGGGTGCATCCAAATGTGCACAGCCATGGAGTATATAGCACCACAAACACATCTGCAGCGCCACATACCACACAATCAGGTATTCTCTGCACTGCAAGGGTGCGCTGCCCATGCATGCACTGCAATCTCCTGTCCCCTGCTGCCTGGCTGACCAGGAGCAAATGTGTTCCTAGTCAGGCATCTACACATACACTACTATGCATTAAGTAATCGAGAATAAATTTGCTATTTGTATTCACAGATAGAAAATTTACTCATGATTAGAGCAAATTACTGCACAGTAAGCATCTGCACATGTAGACAGTGATGCTTACTGTGCAGTAATTAGCTCTAATCTCAAGAAAAGTGGCTCTTGTAGACACACCAAGGCTGTAGCAGGAGATGGTATGAGGGTCTTAAGGGTTTATCCCTGGGATATAGAGCAAATGCTGGAGCTTGAGAACTGTTGGCTAGAGCTATATCTGCATATATGAAAAGGGGAGAGAAAGAGGGGAGAAACCCCACAGAAGCACACAGACAGGGCAGCAATGTAGCTCCAGGAATACCCAAAGTAGCACTTGTAGTGTTACCATAAAGGAGAGCTTTTGTAGAGAGTGGACCTGTTCTTTGAGTCTTATTGCCTTCAGGGAAATAGTATTTATCCTTTTAAATAATCTCAGATGCATCAGAGGTACTTTCCTCTATCAGCAATTTATCTTCTGTTTGGAAGCAACTGACACAAATCTTTTTCTCTTCAGCCAAAACTGCATAACCCCCTTCAACCCTCCCCACAAACCCTGATGTTTTTCAACTCCTTCCCCTCCTCCCAGAAAAAAAGGTTTCATTATGTTTTATCTGAGTTCTTTTAAAGTTTTGGACTGGCTTCTTGCTTTATAAGTGTCTCATATTCCTGTTACCACAGACTGTCAGGAATTGTACTGTCCTCACAGCTGGAAATAAAATATTCCAACATGCCGCTTGTTTTTACAGACACCAGAGCAATGTTATAATAAGGAGGAAAAATTTCAGTAATCATGATTCGCATCTCAGGCTGTAAAATAGCACTGGATTGTTGAGGCACTGTTCTGAGAAGCCAGTAATGCTTTGCCATTATAGTATCTTCCATTTGAGGATCTCTCATCATGTTATAAACCTTATGCACTGATTCCCACTCTGCCCTTGGGAGGATTTTTTTTTTCTATCTATATGTTACAGAAGAGAAAACAATCAGAGATTAAGACCAATTTTTCAGTCATCCACTATTTTTTGTTGGCTCTCCTGTTTTTCAGGTACTTAAATTAAATTGAGGCAAGAAGAACATGGTTTTCAGAGGGCATCCACAATTCCAATCAAAGTAACTGGAATACCTGGATGATGGCCAGCAGCTTAGGATGCTTCAGGGCCCAGATGTCTTACACTGGAGAATCCAGAACTAAATCATTGAAAGTACAGGCAGTCCTCAGACTTATAACACAACTGATTCCTTAAAACTGCATCTTAAGTAGAAACGTCATAACTTAGAACTGACATAGGAACAATGTTATAAATTGGGGATTGGTTCCTGAACCAAGGCCTGATACTCTATTTTCACCAAAAATAACCCAGAATATTGTACTCATTAAATTACAGATGAGTAATATAGCTACATTAATGTATTTATATTGTAAATAGCAATCATATTGATTTGGAAGGACTTCTTTGAGGAGACTTTGCTGGACTTTTTGAAGGGTTCTTGGTTGGACTTTTTGAAGGGTTCTTGGCTGGAGTCTTCTCAGGAGTCTTGGCTGCAGGTTTTTCTGGAGTCTTGTCTGCTTTCTTAAAGGAAGTGGCCAAAGAAGTTTGGACAGATGTTCTCCAGGGAGGTGGGTGATGCAGTGAACTTGTTCGCTCGTGTGGCGTGGCGTTGGATCAAGTATCATAAAGTCAAAACTGACATCAGAAAGTTGAAACAGCTTGTCAATTTATAAACGTAGTAAGTGCCGTTCATTGTAAGTCAAAACATCTTAAGTTGAGGATTTCCTGTAACTGAGCACTTGAAAATACATCTCTGTGGGTGTGTCTACATTAGACACTGCACATTTAGCAATTTAATAGTACTGCACAGTAGCATATTAGCACAGTTGTTGCCTGGTATGCTACTGCACAGTGTTATTAGGCTACTGCGTAGTTAACATCCGAATGACCTCAGGTGCCAGCACTGCTGTGCAGCAGCTTGAGTTACTGCACATTGATTTAATACTTGTGAGCTACTGCACATTGATTTAGTACTTGATCTAGTACTTAGTATCCAAGTACTAAACTTAATGCACCGTAACTACAGCACATTAGCAAACATGCAGCCACACCCTGTGTGATTTGCCCACGCCTGAGGAAGACAGTGACTGAGCTAGATGTAGGGGTCCTGATTTCCAGTAGGGTCATCACAAAACTATTGTTCCTCTGAGGTTGTTTGGCTGAGGGAAAAATATTTCAACCTGTTTAAAATTATTCTACACACAAATCATTTGTTACTACTTATTTTTGCTTATGCACAACTATACCACAATTATATTGTGTGCCATCATACTGAATTTATAAGAAGGGATTTTTGTAACCTGAGCCTCCAAAGTGAATATTAAGATAGAGGCACCTCCGGAATTAATTAATTTCCCCTTCAGAAAGATTCTGGCTTCGCTTCTCCAATAGCCTTGGTATGCTGAAGTGACTACCTGGAAGAGAGGTATTTCATGTTTAATGGCAAGGTTGTAGGCAAAATATTGTGAGGGTGAAACCCACATATCAATCAGACTTAGCAGTATGTGTTTTAGCTGGATGAGACCAGCACAGTAGTTCAGACTCTGTGGCATATTCCAGAATGCTAGCCAAATAAGTATTTTGGAAAACATGTATACTGTAAAAACATATATACTGTAAAAACATGTAAACCATGTGGGTGTCTGTAGTCTACAAAAGGTTAATGCTCTTGGATTCCTTATGGTACTGTCTAAATGTTGTTGAGCTAAAGTTTTGCTGCTGAAAGGCAATCCTAAGAGGTTTTAAAAGAAAATACTCCTATGGTCTGAAGTGAACCTATTCCTTAACATTGATATGCCTTTAGGCAGTGAGCATGATTAAGAGACTGCTACTGCTCCAAGAGTGAACTTAACAAGAACACTGGTACGTGCCAGCAGGCACGTATTAGTACCTGAGCCAAAGATGATGTCAGGGTCATCATTTGAAATCCTCACCACAGCTTTAATGAATACTGTGATAACAACAGCACATGGTTACAGTTTTACATGAAGTAAGTAGATTGTAGATCAAGTGAATTAATATATCATCAGGCAGTGTCACATCCAAGTAGCCTGAAGATGAAGCAAAATGTTTGCATGTGCCACCTGAAAGGGAACTTTTCACTCACCATCTGTTATAAACAGCTATCCCTGAAACTGCTTATTGCAGCCCTTGAAGACATGGTGGAGTGTTTGGACCCCAGGGTTTGCTGGTATTAGGGTCATATGCAGCTAAATGTGAGTCAGCATGTTCTGGAATGCACCAAGTTCTCAGGAAGAAACAAACTGTGATAAATTTAACTTCCTAACTTGAAACTAATTAGGACCCCCATTGTTTTTTTTTTAAATATTCAGCAGCCCATGAGATAATATTGACTCACCATGAGATTTCTTTTGTGTGTGTGTGTGTCTGTGCACTAGAATGCCAGACAACAAATAGACAAACTAAGAAAACTAGGTGCTTTCTTCCTTATCTCTGGTGTCCTGGATGAATTTATGCATGTCTAGAAGACCTATAAAGTGGGAAAAAAACCATGATAAATAAGTATAACATTAAAATATTACAATAGAATCCAGGCAAATTAGAACACTGAAATATTGTGGAATGGATGCTATATTGCATCAGTAACTAAATATAAATCAATAATTTTATGTTATAAGATCTTATAGCAGGTAAAGATGCTCTTTAAAATAATATTAAATAATACTCAATAATACTACTAAAGATGGACAAACTATGTATTTGAAATCATGTTATTGGGAATTTACCCTGTCTGGCTACCGGATGATTTGAATCATTGTGAGGGCATCTGTAAATGATTTTGTTGTCTGCAATGATTCACAGAACAGTTTCAGGAAAAATATGGATTGTTCACTCACACTATTCAGAATTTAGCGTGTTTCATATGGTGCTAGCTTGATTAGATTGCTTGAATACAGGAAGTCCTCCAACTTATGTCACAATTGGTTCCTGGAAAACCATGTCTTAAGTTGAAACGTAACTCAGGACCAATTTTCTTATAAGAAACAATGTTATAAATGGGGGATTGGTTCCTGAACCAAGGCCCGATACCCTGTTTTCACCAAAAATAACTCAGAATTTTATACTCATTCAATTATAGATAAGTACTATAGCTACATTAATGTATTTATATTGTAAATAGCAATCATATTGATTTGGAAGGACTTCTTTGAGGAGACTTTGCTGGACTTTTTGAAGGGTTCTTGGCTGGAGTCTTCTCAGGAGTCTTGGCTGCAGATTTCTCTGGAGTCTTGTCTGCTTTCTTAAAGACAATGTCCAAGGAAGTTTGGACAGATGTTCTCCAGGGAGATGAGTGATGCAGCAAACTTGTTCACTGACATGGCATTGCATTGGATCAAGCATTGTAAAGTCAAAACTGATGTCATAAAGTTGAAACAGGGTGTCAATTTATAAATGTTGTAAGTGTGAAACGTTGTAACTTGAAACATTGTAAGTCAAGGACTGCCTGTATATATACTTTTAAATAGAAGAATGATGAATTATGAACTTCGCAAGGCGTTTTTTTAGAAGCATTTGCAATCAAATTCTTGGATTTTATGGGATTTGAAATGCCTTGAGAATTCCCACGTTTCCCTGAATACATGATGATCATCCCACTACTCGTGGAGAATTATATTCTGCTATGCTCCTCCTTAAGGTAGTTTAAAATTTTGCATCTGGACTGTTTTTAGACTCTGTGTGTATGCTATGTCAGGGGTGAGCAATAATATTTAGGCTGGAGGGGCAGTTAAGGAGTTTTTGTGTGTGTGCGTGTAGGCGGTGGGGGGGGTGCTGACCTGGCCTTGGCCCCCATCATAGCTGTTTACACTGTCCTGCATGGTGGAGCGGGACACTGGGCAGGGTGATGCTAATCAATCCTATCTGGACCCAGGCCCATCCACCCTGCATGCACTGGCAGAGGCACCGGATGGACTGGGTGTGTGGGTGGGCAGGGTCTCCATGGAGACTGGCCCAGGACCCCTGCAGGGAGGGAGCACTTGGCTGGGTGAATGGGATGGGGCTTAATTGGGCAGGGAGTAGGGCAGGGCCAGAGCCAGGGCTGGGACTGCTAGGTGGTGACAGCACAGAGCCAGGGTCAGGGTCTGGGACAAAGCTGCAATCTCCCTGCATGTCCCTGCAATGTGTGCTGGGCAGGCAGCAGAGATGATGGCAGAGGCAGTCGGAAGGAGCTACTGCCACGAGGGCTGCCAGGAAGCCGAGTCCAGCCACTGTGCCATCTGGCCCTGTGGACTATAGCTCCTGACATGCCCAAGAGCTGCATGCGAGGATAGGGTGGACTGTGCTCTATGCCAGGTGGCACCTCCACACCTGGGGGTAGTGGGACAAGCTGCACATGTCACAGCCCAATCTGCCACCCCTGCACCTGGACCAGTCAGATCCAAGGGACCTCCTGTGGGCCAGACAGAATCACTTGGTGGGCCAGATCCAGGCTGTGGGTTGTATTTTTGCCCACCCCTGCTTTATATATACAGTGGAGTCCCATCTTATGTGCATTAAACTTATGCAAATTCAACTATACGCACTCGGCTGCTGGGGCTGGTTGCCGGGTGCCAGCCGGGGCACGGTGTGTAGTGCAGCACTGCGTGGTACTGCCTGCATGTACCAGCATGGCTGGAGGGGCAGCAGCTCACTCACGCTCAGCTGGCTGCCCTGGTGGGATGAGGCAGCGGAGGATGAGAGGGGCGAGGAGTGCATGCGGAAGGCGCCCAACAGCAGTGAGGACGTGCGAAGCAGCAGTGGCAGGTTATCCCCCACCGCCCCATAGTAGGTGCAGCTGTTGCACTGCACACACGAGCTGTATGGCCCCACAAGCGCATTGTCCAGGCCCTGCAGCGGTGGCAGCTGCTCGGCGCCAAAGCCTGGCAGGAAGGGCTATTTAAGGGATTAATTTTGACTATACGCAACTTTCGCCTTACGTGCTGACTTCAGAACGTAACCCCCACATAAGATGCGACTCTGCTGTATAGACATTTTTATGACATAGCTCTAGACAGGGGGAGGAAAGTTGTTGCAGGTCAATGGAGGTAGACATCCAGGACATGATTGTAACATTTTGCAAACTAGTACACTTCACTCCATTCAGGTGTATCCAAGCATCTCATTCCCTCTACAGTGAAGAAACTTTACTGCCCCATTTTAAGCCTTGGGAACTGAGGTCCATGACAGACAAAGAGCCAGATCCAATTTTGCTACATACACATCTATATTCTGCCTAAGTCCTGTTCAGGTGTCTATGTGACCAAACAAGATCTGGCCCTTCATCTCTCTGGCCCTTAGTTTGCCATTCATGTGTAGTCATCCAAACAGACTTAGGTGAAGTTTAGGGGTTGAATTCAAAAGAATGATCCCAAATGACTTCTTCCTGCAAGCCAAAAAACTCAGTAGGTGTTTAGGATTAGGCAATATCTTCAGTTTGGATTGCCAAATTCTCTTGGCACTTTTACTTCAGCTTCTGATCATGCTCAGAAGCAAGTCAGTTTGATCACTTAGTTACCCAACTCTAGCCTAGGCTGCACTGTGATCTAGACAGATACTGGAGAGGTACCCAATTCTCTGAAAAGACCCAATGCCTGGAGCATACCTACTCTGCACTGACAGCACTCATTTCAGCTTGGAAATACCACCCATCTTTTCTATAATAGCCTTTTTCAGGAAGTGGGTAACCTTCTAATCCTGAATGGATACAAAGCCACTAACATGCTGGGACATGGGTGCCAAGGTCTGGAGGTCACTCAGGGCTTGAGGGGTAAACCAGGGTCAGGAAGAGTGAGCAGAATCCAGGTACAGGTCAGGAAGCCAGGAGGTCAGTCAGTCTGAGAACTAGGTCCTGGAACAAGATGAATTGGGAAATCAGAGAGTCAGTCAGAGGATGAGCCAGGTCAGGTAGCCAGACGATCAAGCAAAGGACAGGGTTTAGGAGTTCAGAAGCTGAAGGGTCATACAGAATGCAGTCAGAGGCCAGGACACATCAGTTATCCTGGAGGTCAAGCAGAGAGCAGGCAGCAGAGCAAGTCATATAGAACAGCAAGACAGTCTATATTAGGGGTGGGCAATTATTTCAGCAGGAGGGCCACTTAATGAGTTTTGGTGACCTGTCAAGGGCCACATCCATCTCTCTCTCTCTTCTCTTCTTTCACCGCCTGTCTCTCTCTCCCCTTCCCTCCCTCCAGAACCTGGCTGGATCTGTAGTTTACTAGGAGCCCCACTGCTTGGCTATGCACCCACATGGGGACTTCTGCCATGGTGGGTGGGCAGCAGCATCAGCTGTGAGTGAAGCCAGTGGGTTTTGGAGCCCCAGTGTGGAACCTGCCAGTGGGGTCTGCAGCTGACACTGCTGCCTACCTGGTGTGGCAGAAGCTCCTGCCTGGGTCCACAGTTGACACTGCCAGCAGATTCAGGGTTGGGGATCCAGGTGGGAGCTTCAGCCATGTCAGAAGGGTGGTGACTTCAGCTGTGGATGCCACTGGCAGGTTTTGTGTTGGAGCTCCTAAACCTGCCAGAGGCATCCTCAGCTAACGCCACCATCTGCCTACTACAGTGGAAGCCCCTGCCCAGGTCCACAGCTGATGCCACTACCTCAAGATGTGATGTTGTTGGGTGGAAACAGCCCAGCCTAACTGCCCGGCACCACCAGAGCTGCTGGTCACCTGCAGGCCAGATCCAGGAAGTTAGCCACCCACCTGCTGGCTGGACTGAATCTGTTGGCAGGCAAGATCCCACCCATGGGCCATATTTTGCCCACCCCTGGTCTATACAGAGATTGAGCCCTATTACCTAGATACTTTCTGTTCTAGGTCAGGGGTTTATATGGGAAGGAGTGAGGTGGCTGCTGACCCTGGCTAGCCACTTTGGTAACCGGGAGTGGGCAGGTGGTTAAGCACAGATGGAGATTTCTGGACATCTGTGCCTGACCTGAATGATTAGCTGGAGAGGTGGTAGCCCAGGATGAGTAGATGATTTGGGCAAGCTGAGGGTCTTGGGGTTCAAGGCCACAGCCTGATAACCACTTGGTTCGTGTTCATTACAAGTGCCCTAATCCCCAAGCTATAGAACAGGGTGGGGGGTAAACAAACCTTCGCACCTTCCACCTCTCCTGTTGAAGCTGGGATACCAAGGAGCCAAGAGTCTGTCTTGAGGCCAAGAGAGAAGCAAGTAGGTGGAAGCCTGGCTCTGGATCTAAGAGCTGAGACCACTTCTCTTGGATGCAAGGTTCTAGTTGCAACTGCCAGTGTTATTTCTGTTTTTAAACAGTGCTGGGAACAATGACTGGAACCCAGGATTCTGCCTCTTAGAGGAGTGTACTCATCCCTGGGCTACAGAAACATATTTCCTTTGCTTGCTTTCCTCCAAATGCTCCTAAACTTTCTGGATCTCTCTTTGGAGGTGTTTATGTGTGCATCCTCCACCCTCCTTTTTATTTCTTAAGGATTCTGTGTAGACAAAGCCCCTGCTCTCATCCTTCCACTCATCTTATTTTGATTAAAAGTCCTCACTCATTTGCAAGTAAGTGCGTATCCTTGACTATTTTTCAAAAGCCTTGTGACTATTCCAGCAGTTCCAAGCTCCCATAAACATGCATCAGCTAATAAGACAGGATGCAAAAGGAAGTTGTAGGAGGGTTTTTTCCCTTATTGATGCTAGTTTCATTCAAATGACCCAGGCCAAATGGGGTATCTAAAATACATAAAAGCGTGTTGCCCACATAAGTATAAAAATGCCTTGCAGAACATAACAATAAAAATGTCCGTGGGACTAGTCCACTTAACTGCTCTTTGTGACACACGTTCCACACAATCATGCTTTGCTGCTGCGCTGCTATGCCAAGAATTTCTGTTAGCTGGCCTTTGATGTTTGTATTTCATTTCCCAACAGTTATGAAGTACAAATATTGCCAACTTTCCCGATTTTTATCTCAAATCCTGGAAAATCTGGTGTTTCCCTTAAAGCTTCAGCTCCTGGAGTTGGGAAAACCTCTTTTTTAAATGTAAAGTTATGTTCCTACTGTTTGCCAAGAAAAGCTAGAAAACATGACCTGAGTGTAAGTTTCAGGCTGTGAAATAAGAAGGCAATTAAGAAGATCCCTGAATTAATTATGTTTAAATATCTGGTGATTTTCAGAGATTTGACCCATAATTTTTTATTCGTAAGCATTAGCAATGTTTTATATGCTTTATGTGCTTTAAAGAAATATTATCCTCCATTTGACAGGTTGTAATCATAATGAGCATTAATATCCTGCTATGAATTCCTCATGAAAATTATTTGCATGCATATATCTTGTTGACAACGGTTTATTATATAAGAGGCATTATATGTTCCCCTCAGCTCAAGGACATGATGGATTTGTAGCCTTGTAAACAAGGCCTACTGGGAAATGAAGTAGTATAAAAACAAGCTTTCCTGGACAGTAGAGATCAAGATCTGGAAGGAATAGTAGTTGGTGGTAGCTGGCTATAAGTTCAGTGCTTGGAGTTTGACCCAAGATCAGCGATTAGGATTCACAGTTCTGAGTAAAGTGGGTAAGTTGCCTAAGGATAGCTGTGCTGAAGAAGTCTGGAGTATCACTGGAGCTGGGGGCCTAACAGGCATGCCATGTGGCCTAACAGGCCTAACACGTGGCCCTCTGGTTTCTCAATGATTTAGTAGGGTCACCTGGACATGCCGTAATGAAATCATTGCAGTCATGGCATGAAGGACTATTTGTGGACCCCTGAAAAAAAAGAGAAGGTTGAGGCCATACAAACCTTGTAGAAAAGGCTGTCCTGTGAGAAAGCTATATGATTCTGGAACCCCTTCACTGAGGAGTAAAAGTTTAGACTGAAGGTGTATGTGTGTTGTTCTTCATTCATCATGGAACAAGTCTTTTTAGTTGGCCTGTTGGGCTAACAACCGATCTACAGCAGAAGAAAAGAGAGGCAGTGGTGCACCCAGTGCTAGAGAGGTAAGCTCTTCTGTCATGTGCACTGATGAATCAGCTGATATGAATGAACTAAAACAATTTAGTTGGACTATTAAAGGAACATGACACAAAGTATCCTGCTCAGACTTTGCACAAGAGGAAATCATCTAAATTGCTTGTTTATGCCTGGGCTAAATTTGGCAAAATCTTAGAGCTGCTTTAACCTTCCAAACTCCAATCTGGTATTTGAATGCATTTGAATCTAGGATTGTAGCTCAGGTTATGAAAAAGGTTACAGCCATTTGCAAAATCAAGATTTTAAATTAGGATCTCTCTCAGTTTTGGGGGAACTTTGGATGTAATGTTTTGATTTAAGCCCACCTAAATGACGGTAAAGAGAACCAGTCATTCCCCCTCCCCATTATCCCCTCTGGCCGTTATTTTAAATGCAAATAGTGGTTTTATCTCAATTAGAAACTTTATTTTGATCGGATTTTGTTGTATGTGTGTTTGTCTGTCCTTTCTCCTTAGCCCTTCTCTGACCCCCCGTTCCCCACCAACATTTATTTATTTGGTTGGTTGGTTGGTTTAGGTTTCAGCAAAATATTTCATTTTCTCTTTTTGTAAATAGAATATTTTCACTCAACCCCCCTCCACATTTTGAAAACAAAAAAACTGTTCAGGTTTATTTTTTTGACTTTCAGGGGAAAGTAATCTCTTAAATGTTATTATAAATAATATGCAGTTTCCAGCCAGTTCTAATATTTAAGTCAGGGCCCTTGTGAGATGATGAGCTCAGTAAGATCTTTGGTTATGCATACAAGGCCAGTTACTTTGTTCTGGGGCACAGACCACTAGATAGCAGTAACAGAATGACATAGCACGCTTGTCACATGTGCCAGTCCTGGTACATGTGACAAGATGTGATAGAACAGAATAGTATTTCCATAGCAAACTTTCCAGTTCTAGAAATGCATCTCACTCCCATTTATGCACTTGACACACTGATATGGTGGCTCAAATGAGAGCAAATAAAATTAGAAACATTAGCAGGTTTTCCTATTTGGGAATTTGCCTTTTTTCTGCGGTTCCAAAATGAGAGGGCAATACACCAGTGTTTCTATTCCTATAAAAACAGACAGATAAATTAGGAAAACTGTCCTTTTCCACTGAGTATCTTTGCTTGCTTTTGTGTTTCTAATACCCAGATGGAGACTGGAAATTGAAATAACCATATATAAACTGAACTTACAAGATTTCTTGCTAGAACAGGAAACATACAGTGTAGAGTATATTGCACAAAAAAAGCTAAGATATTTGAGACCAAAGTCTGCAAGATCATGAGATTTTTTTGGAAAGGCCTAATACATTTTGCATAGGGCAAGCTGTGGAGGCTCACATACTCTGAACCAAACCATGGATCTTTTAAAGTTGTTTTCTATCACTAATACAAATGGTCTGCTCCACAATTCACTTAACCCCACCCTCCCCCAAAAGCCCCAAACCTTCCCTTTGATTTCAGTGAGTATTGGAGCATGGCAAAAATGTAAAATTAGTGTAAAATATAGTGGAGATTAACTGATTTTTTTTAGGGGGAAAAGAGGTTACTGGTTTCAGTTCTGTTCCTGAAACTGCTTTTAACTAAGATATCATAAAGTGACATTCTACAAGGACTCCATGTCAGACCATAGTATATCATCAAACCCTATTGTAGGGCAGGAGTATCAAATTAGAGGTCTAATTATATTTTTCTTCTTTGCTGAAGTAGGTATCTGAAGCAATTTACATTATCAATTCATGTTTTACTAATGGATTCTGATAATAGCCATGTGAATTGAGTTCTGTTATTTAATGTTATTGGCCTTCCCTGACATTGCAGATATCTGGCTGGAGTCTACTCTCTTCATTATTTTGACATGTTTGTTGTATTATCATATTTACTTGAATACAAGACCAGGTGTATATCCCATCCCCTACAGTCAGCATGGGGGGAAAAGCCTCTTGTCTTACATTCACATATAAGGAAACCTCATTAAATACACTATCTATAAATTACATTTCTGTCAAAAGCAGCATGTGCTCAGTAATAGAAACCAACTTTGAATGCCAGAGGTAATGCAATACTAAACTAGTACTTAGAGAGACAAGAGGAAGTTCCATCACCCTCCACAGTGCTAAAAATGCTAATGGGAACTTATCACAAGGATAGGCCAGCACACTATATCTGAATGAGATATATGGTAGTGCCCATTGCCTGCAGTCCCCCTCAGCACCTACTATTTAGTCATAGTGAGCCACCACATTGCATACATTTCATCTTCCTCTTCAATCCCACAACTGTGCTATGCCTTTATTTCCGATTTCCAATCATTCCTGTTTCTTCACCAGCCTTAAATTTCTGGCAACCATCACCAAATAGGGCCCTAAGCAGTTCACCCAGAATCTCTCTGTTGTCCCCTCTCTCAGCCTATTGCATATTAGTGTGGCCCTGCCCTCCATGAGGTGGAGCTGGGACAGGTTGCCCAAATCCTCAGCTGAATATAATTTTTTGAAGGATGCCCAGAACCAAGAACACCTGGTTCCAATCATGAGTAGGGGGCTAATTAGCATCTGAATCTTTTGTGAGAGATATCTGAAGTATACACACATACTGAATAATGCTGAGAGTCACCATGGCTTGAAATGCTGTTGACTCTACTATGGCTCAGCCCAATGCTAAATAATGAGTCTTTTGGCTTTGGACTAATAGAATGCATAGTTTGTACTATATATAAATAGGTACAAAAGTGCTGTTTAAAGGTGTGTTTATGGAATCCCTGGGTTAAAACTTACAGCTGTTTCAAGAATGGTAAAAGGTATCAATACTGGATGAACTAAGTCTATGGGTACTATATGCAAAGTACTAGAGGTATACTTAGTGCAAAGTCAGTATTTCCAAATTTGCCCCTCACTTCCATTTGCTTAGGGGCAGCAGAGTCTGAGAGTAAGGACGTGTAGGGAAGGGACTGCAAGAGGAAGTAGCTGGGGGGAGGCAAAGGGCAAGGGGTTTACCCGACCTCCCCAATTTCCCCCCCTGCTGTAGCAGTGGGAGGGGGACAATTTCAAGGCAAACTTCCAATAATTAGATTCTCTATCTGGAAAATTATAATAAATTTATAAATTTCCCAGATATAAAATCTAATAATTGGGGAATTATTTTATATTTAAGTAAATATGGTAGTTAAATATCTTGTTCATGCATGTGGTCATGTAGGCCACACAATTCCTGTTTGTTACTAAAAAAATCTTCATTTAGCATGTCTATGCATATGCACTGCCAGACTAAGTAAGAAGACACAGCTCACAAGCTGCCCTATGTTCTCAAATCCATGGTACAGCAGGTGTTATTAGATTCCAGGTCAAATCTGATAAGATTAGATGCAGGCAGGATGGCAAATGCATAGCTTATAACACTTATCTTCCCCCTGCTCTCATTTCCTGCCTACTACAAATTGCTTCTGGGCATCTGAAAGACATTACAGTATGCCTTTCCATTTTATATCCACTGTAGCTAACCAAGCCATGCAGTATTCTCATGCAGTTTAGAAAATGTGATTTGTTATCAGGTAATCCTGAAGCGGCACTTGGGTTTAAGTGACTCATTTGAAGAAGGAAGGACCATGCCTTATGTTGACACTGTTCAGGGATAGCTTCTGAGGGCAAAATAACTTTTTTTTAAATGTTGAAGATTAAAACAAAATCTGCTGTTCATTGCTGGTGATATCAGCTGTAGGTTGCTTGTATACTTACTGTAGTACTGAGGAACCTTAATCATGAAAATGAAACATGTGGTGCTGGGTGCTATACAAATACAAAGAGACAGTGGCAATGCCAAAGAGTTAACAATTGGAATACAAAGCTGCTCTCCTCCCCAGAAAATGGAGTCTCATAAATGTTGCCAGAAAATTATTTAGTTCCCTAGGGTTTAGGGAAAAAAGCAACCTTTATAAATAACGTTCCAAACAAAGTATTCAGGGATCAAGTGGCCAAAGGGTAGATGGAACTCAAATAATCAAAATTAAGCTATTTAAACTGCTCCAGTAACAACTTTAGCATATAGTAGAACAAGAACCAAGAGTGCCTGCTATGTGTTGCAAGACAACACAATACCACCAATAAGCCTTTGAGGCAGCTGAAAATTATTTTGGCATCCCTTGTTTTTTCTACGCACACTGTCGAAAGCCTGGTTTTTGACCCAGTTGCAGTTATTAGCATGTCTGTATTTCATGCAACTCTGAGAGGTATCATTAAGAAGTCTAGCAATTCTGGAACACTGTAGTGCTTTGCCCTGGAGAGTAAATCCCTGAAACAGCTGCTCAGCTGATTTGATCTAACAAATGGGATATGCTAAATTAAAAATGCATGCAGAAAATTCTGCAGTCAGCTGGGTCACCACAGTAGCCTGGGTGTTAGTGAAAGTAGAATGTGTTCTGAATAAAGTTATTTTGAATAAAATGAAAATAACAGTAAAGAATTAAATTGTGGTTAGTCATGTTACTCATTTTTTCTTCCACTTACTGAATGGTGTATAGCGAATATGCATATACTTATTTATTGTTTGAATGGCTCACAAACATTTTGCAAAGGCAATGTGTGTAACATTTTTAAATGTGCGTTTTAATCTTTCCTCTGAAACCCTCAGAATAAAGGCTCAGTACTATCCAACCACTATAGTAAATGAAGACTCTTATAATGTAATGAGTGTCCAGCTGTGGTGTTCTTAGTATTGTAATTAAGACCCTGATTGAGTAAACTGCTTTTTCAAGGTCTATTGCAAGCACTGGTGAGAAACTGGAAAAATACTGATTAGCAGCCAATTAAAAATAGATACATAACAAGGTTAAGGATAGGATGCACCTGCTTAATAAAAAAACAATCAATAGTAATAGAACAAGTGCCACACCTTATTAAACTAGTAGGATAAGACATATAGACGTAGCAACTGATACAATATTTATCTTCCGTGTACTTAATAAGTGGATACTAATTTTCAATATAGTAGCCACACAGAAGGGATCTTTACAAATACTGCTGAGCTTCTCTGTGGATAATTCAAACTATCAAATTGATTAATATGAAAGACAAGTTTTTTTGGTAATATCTTTGATTGCATTGTATAATTGGGTGATATGTTAAACAAGCTTTTGGACACTAAGGGCCTTGTTACATGGTAATTTTAGGTAGGTTCTGGAACTCCTAACCCCTGGATTGGCTGTACTGTACTTTAACACCTTTAAATGGCTTGAAGCACTCATTATTCATTTAAAAGTTACACCACTCTACAGCACAATTATCTCTAATCTGCCTAATTTGGCTCCTGTTCCATTAAGGTGTGGCCATTCCTCACAGCTATTTTGCTCATATTGAAGTCTTCCAGCATGCCAGGATGCAGTACCCCTTCCTGAGTTGGGGTGAATGGGGATGCTAGGGCATAGCAGGCTTGGCACAGTACCTCAACACCCAGGCTTGTTGAGCAGAGTGAGTACCTGGCAGCTGCAGTGCCTCCCAGTGCTGCCCAAACCAGCTCAGTGCTTCTGCCAGTCAGAGTGGTTATGGCAGTCCTGGAGTGCCCAGCAGCCATGGTGCTACCTGGACCAGCTTGCTGCTGCTGTTGGGCAGAGAGAGCACCAGACAGTGACTTCTTCCCGGTGGGAGCAGAGAGCTAGTCCTGCCCCTGCTCACCAAGCCTCTGAGAGTGAGTCACAGCTATGCAGGTGAAAGACAAATCGGAGAAGGTTTTTCACCTTAAAATGTGACTGCTCCACAAAGTGGATGAACATTAAGCTGATTAACAGTTGTGCAGCTTACAGCATAAGCTGTAACAAGGCCCTAAGCGCTCCTCTTCAGGTCTGGCAGAAGGCTAAGCAGGGTGGTACTCTGATGGAAATAGAGTTACAAAAGCTATTCCAGGTGAGAGCACACTTAACACAATCCAGTCTGTGATTTTTGTTGTTGTTCAGCAGTTTCACATACGAGTCAGTTGTTTTGTTTAAGAGCAGCTCTTCTGAGGTCAGTGATGGAACATCCAGGGAGGATGAAGTCTGGGAGAGAAGCAGCTAAACCTAGGCTAATTACCAGGCAAAACAGTGGCATTTGTTCACTATAATATAAAATGAAAATAGCCTGTTGAAGAAGAGGCAGAGGGCAGTCAACCTGTGGAGCAAAAAGAAATTAAGTAAATTAAAATAAAGGGCAGTTGAAGGAGATTTGTGAAAGGAATTTGCATGGATAATTGTCAATTAATGATTGATTACCAGTGGAATAAAGAGAAGTTGGTAATAGAAGCAGGTAAACAATAGTGAGCCATAAAACAATTGTCTGTGCATAATCTGTGCTTTATAGTTCTCAGTAAGTTATGAGTTCTTGTTTCCAGGCTTGTCTCTTGAAATCGTTGTGTAGGTTTTCCTTGAGTATAAGAATTGAGAAGTCACAGATGGAATGGCTGTTTTGTGAAAAGCATTATCCCACTGGTGACTGGGTGTTTCTTTATCATTTTTCTGTGAGTTCATTGAGGATGCCAGTTCAGTTTCTTTTACATAGTTTCTATGGCTAGGTACAGACATTCAAAAAGCCCAAGGTGGAATCAATCTAAGTTATGTGGTTTTCTGTAAGCGGCATAATTTGGATCATTAGTGAACAGGACACACATCTGCCCTTTGGGCGAGTGGGAGGTAAATCTTAGACTGGGTTCCACCATCTTTACATGTGCCGAATTTCTATTCTGTTACAGGTAGACGAGTTTCCAATCACTTATATTGTCAAAAGTGTTATAGCTGTACCTGACCAGAGCACCTGGTGCGCTAGATGAAATATATTGCTTTCTGAGAGAGACATGTCTAGGATCCATAGATATGGGTGCCTTCATTACAGGGCATGTTGATGGTGGTGATGTTGCAAGGTTTTGCATGGATAATTGTCAACTAATGATTGATTATTAATCAGCTTGAAAGTGGACTAAGCTGGCCTCATTGTAGTCCTTTAAGAAGTTTTAAGATACTTTTGCTGAGGAAAGTGAGGAGCAAAAAGCATCTAGAATAGAGCTATCTAACGCATCTGAATGGAAGGAATAAGGGCTGCAGCCTTCTTAAGAATCATTAGCCCGAAGCTAGGTATAGCTTGACAGGGCTTTTGATACACCTACTACAGTGATAACAGGACCACTTGGAGGCAAGCTGAACAATAAAGCAATTGGTTGGTCATTCTGAAGTCAGGAAAGGTGATTCAGGTAAGGCAAAGCTTCTCCATGTAGCATAATTGAGACCATTATGCTTATCCTTCCAGTTTCAGAGCAAATACATGCCAAAGCTAGCTCTGTCTTATGCTGTACATAGAAACCCCAATTGGCTTAAGAGCCTGGAATGAGTTATTTGAGTGAGATTAGGATCAGAGTATGCTCTGTCTTTTTCATGTGGGCTCAGGGCCCTAGCTACTAATGCTTACAATGAACACGAGATGTGTGGATACTTTCTCATGCATATGCCTAGTGATGTTGGTTCTTTTGCTGATCCCATTAAACCACTAATGGGAGTCACCTGTGGTTCAGTGGCAGAATCCTTGCCTACCACACAGAAGACCTGGGTTTGATTCCCAGACACTTATACAACTATCTGCTATGGAGGCACCAAACATGTGGACTTGGTCTGGGCTTTGGATTCTGTTTCGGTGGCCTAAAGGGAGGATGGACAGTCTGGATAGCCTCCACCACTCCAAAAATTCCTGCCCAGACATATGCATTGAAGGTCTGGGTGGCCCTCATGCATACAACATGATCCAGGAGGACTGATGTTTGCTGCCAATTCTTTAATGCCAGGTCTTATTGTAATACAGCATCTTTTGAGCAGATTTTAAATGCTTCAGAAAACCAAACAAACACCCCTCCACACACACAACAACCACCTGAAACCAATTGCCATTAAAGTTTTGACTTTGCTCACCCCGCCACCACCAAATGGTGAGTTCTTTACCACGGCAAATAACCAGGCCGTGTCAAATGTGTACTGATGCACCTCTACCAGCACATACACAGATTTTTACTTCATTTATTTGACATGAGTTTTTTTTTTAGTATGTTATTCCTTGGTGGGGAGGGGGAGCAGAGACAGGAACATAAATATTGGTTAGCACTGTCCTAGTTTGTCCTGATCGCTGCTGCTGAAATATGGGTGTTTCCACATCTATTTCTTGGCAAATTCCTTTAGACGATTAGAATGGTTGGGTGTTTCAGCAAGCACATCTGACAGCACCTAATGCCTATTTAACACCAGAGGATTTTAAGAGACTGTAATTATTATAGGCTAACGGGTGTGTGTGTGTGGGGTGAGGAGAAGGGGATTGTTCCTTAGGAATGAATAAGGTGAGGAGCTGCAGCCTGGCTCTCTCAGCAGGGCCTGTCAAACTTTTTCATAATGCAAATTATATTTAAATAAAGAACTGCTTTGTGGACTATCTCCCCTTATTCTCAACATACAGCAGTGTGTTTATTGTAAGCTGTACTTGCTACCACAGATAGTTGGGCAGCCCTGGGGGATGACAGCTCATGGGGCAGTGGTTGTAGCCAGGCTGCTGGTGGTGGCACAAGAGCTGGAGAGCAGTGGTGGCAGCTGCTATTTTGATACATCTCTCCAGGGCTGGTGACCTGGTCACCCCTCCACCTCCTCCACATGTAGTTACACTATTGTTCTTTAGGAATGGTTGTCCATGCTAACATGAAAAGTAATGCTAGATAAATCAGCTTTAAGGTATCCCAGGAAAAAAGGGCTAGATTCATAAAGGGTCTTTGGTGCCTATAGGAATAGACAGAAGGTTTAAGGATTTTGCTCTTGTATTTGGTGGGTTATGTTCTACCTTAGTCCTTTTCTAGATCTCTAGTGGCCTTTGCCTCCTTTGGGGTTAGGAAGCAACTAAGTTTTGTGAAGGTTGCTGTCATCTAAAGAAGATATTTTACCATAGAAATTCTACTTCTGTGCATGCTCAGAACCACCTCACTTTTGTCAAACTACACATCTCAACTCCAATCACTTTCCTAAGCCTAACAGAGATGCTCACATCGGGCATTTTGCTACTTATCTCCCCTGAAAGCCTCATTTAGTGTCCATGCTAAGAGACAGATGCAGTTATCAGGTATGAGAGACAATGGGAGCAGCTGCTCTAGTTAAAAAAAAATGTGACTGAAGCAGGAAGTGACCCCCTTTTTACACAATGTCTGGTGGGTAATAGTCATCCAAGATGTGGGAAGAGTTTCCATTGTCTCTCCACCTTGAGGAAATCTGTTCTAATGTCTTCTGCCTCCCAGGAGAATGCTCTAACAATAAAGCTATAGAATAGGCCACCCTTCCCATTGAAGGGGTACTGCTGCCCTGGAAATAATTGAATTAATTTGGCCAGAGGGAGGACAAATGGGTGCACATACCTCTATGGCACTTGCCTGGGAGGGGGATTCCTGGGTTTCTGTCCCAATTCCTGTGTATGTAGTTTACATCAAACAATGTTTGGATAAAATACCTAAACGTATTTTTGTGAATGTAGGCAACTAATTCCATCAGCTGGAGTGTCAAACCATATATACCCTACTAGTACCTCTGGGTTACTTGTAGCCTGACGTCATCAATAAGACTCACTGGGGTTTTCAAAGGAGGCATTTCCCTGCCCGTCTCACCTGTGGAGTTTGGACAGGGAGATGTTCTTAATATTTCTAACCTGCATAAACCACTAGGTTCAAGACTTTGTGGAGCTGGCTGTATGTGCCCTCCATTTTACAAATAGTGCTGTTGAAATTCTCTTCCTGGCTTTTGGAGACCGTTTTGAATCCCCACTCTGCTAAACTTTTGCGTAGGAACTTGAATCCAGTTTCCTGTACTCCAGAGAAGTGATGCAATTGTCAGGTCACTAAGGACGTGTACCAAAGTGCTTCATGCATGTTTTATAGCACTGTAATTTTGAGTACTTTTTATAGCACTGTAAAGTTACAGTGCTCTTAAACACGATAGAAGTACAGTGTTTGGTGGGGGGGTTCTGAGCCTCCCTGCACTTTCAGCAGGGAGGGAGTTCTCTACTAGTCAGAAATTTGACCAGTGTACAGAAGTTATTTAAAATGCTGTAGGTGCTTTAAAATAAAGTGCCTCAAATTTAATACCTCATTTAACAAGGGTTAATTTAAAGCATGTACCCATTTTTAAAGTGCTGTAAAGCCATGCACTTCTGTTAAGTCATGGCAACGAAGCACATTAAATGGTGAAAAAAGCAACTTCTGCGTACCCTAGGTGTTCTTGGGTGCGACTTTCTCAGCCTTTCCTCCTGGGAATGAATCTCTCTCAGTCATTCTTGTTGAAGCTGTTTCACTCTGCATAAAAAACATATTTGTTGAGCCAGGGAAGAAAAGTGAGAAGGTGATTCTTTAGCCTGATGGTTATGGCAATTACCTGGGTTCAAGCTCCTATTCTAAATGATAAACTGGGCATTAGACACAGGTTTCTGCCTCCCAAGTGAGTACTGTAATCTGTATTTAGGAGTGCATAGGAGGGAGAGTGGGACAAAGCACTCAAGTGCATGTGGTTGTGGGCTGGGGTTTTTTTTTTTTTTGCCCCCTCAAAAAAACACAGAGGATCTCATTTTAATGTTAACGGTGGGAAATTAGGGTTTTTTTGGTGTAGTTTTTCATTAAATGGATTTTTTTTCCAGCATCTCCAGTGAAGGTGTATCAAGTGAAAATATTCTATTAAGGTAAAAAGTTTGCCCTAAAATTATTTCAATATGCTCTTAAACCCCTGTGTAAAGCCAGGAAAACTGTGTGAACTCTGTGCCTCACTTTCCCTCTGAGAAAAATGATCATAAGTATTTAGAGGTCTTCATATGAAAGACATGGAAATATCCTATATTGGTACTGAGGACAGTGGCAGGAATTTTTCCTGTCCTAACTGTTTGATACGCCTTATTTCTAACAGCACATTTGGAAAGATGGTAATGCTTTGAAGTTGCTTGCAAATAACATTTGATAGCAAAATCCTCAGCAAAATGCTGATAAATGAAGCAATCGGGATCCTACCTAGTTGTTGGCTCCCTTCCATTTCTAGAAGCATATTGTCTTGGCCTACTGAACAGCATCCATGTGGACAGCCCCTGTTAGACAATCCCATTCTGTACCACATTGCCCCCTGAGGTACATGCAGGAAGCAAAAGCCACAGGATGAAGGGGGAGCCCCCAAACCTTGGGTTTTGGTCAGTTGGAGCAGTCAGGGCAAGCGGTAGCTGGGTTGAAGCCTGGATGAGGGGGCATATATTAACCACTTGAAGGCCACATGAAACCCACAAACCACCAGTTGGACAGCCCTATTGTACATGACAGAGCTCTGAAATGGTAAAATGGTCTGCTGTGTGTGATTTAACTTCCATATACAAAGGCTTGTAGATGCACATAGAATGCTTCTACCTCCTTCCTTCATACTGTCTTGCTCAGGACTTAGCACTTCTAAAATATTTTTCTGATACTGCCATGTCACTCAGTACTAATATGTTTAATCAACTTCTTTCCTTGGTCAATGACAATATCAGTTATGGTAGCCAATCTGCCCATTTATCTGGATATTAGAGTGGCCATCATAGACGGCAGTGCGGCTGTCTTCTGCCTCTATTTATGTCCTCTCTTTTTTTTACTTCAAGACACCCAACGCCTTTATGTCTTCTATTTTTCTCTTCAAGAGAGGGTGCACCCCCTGCCCAGACGGTGCACCATGATGAGGCTTGTCTATTTGGAGACACTGTCTTGGGGCAAAGGAAATTTGTCCCAACAGGCTGTACTCAGAGCAAAATGAAGCTGTCTCAGATAGGGGCATCTTGATGGAAGTAAAGAATGGAAAAACCTGGGCAGGGGTTTGAAATCAGAGTGTCGGGATTGGCTGGGAGGAGTTCTTTAAAAGTGGGGAGTTTTTTCCTGCCCAGAGAGGGGGAGAGAAGGGTTCATGCTGTGGGGAGAGGGTTGTGCGGGCCTGGTTGCAATGACTTGCCCCCCCAGAGCCCACCGGAGCTGTGGTGAGCTGGCAAAGGGTCAGAGGTCCAGTTGCAGCCCCAGGACTTGAGCCGGGGCTTTGGAGGGAGTGGGCTGACCCCTCAGCTGCCTGAGGCACATGTGTTTGCTTGTGGGGAAGCAAGCTACCCTAGTTATTATGTGTAATTTAAAGGAGAGGTGCTCAGCTGCAGAAGCCTGGCCTAGTGCATCCTCATTGCTCAGACAAGGAGAGACAAGACTCTGGGGATTAGCCCCAGTTTGTCAGTTTGAATGTGACCTAAAGGGACGGTGCAGGCTGTGGGAGCCCAACCCAGTGCGCCTGTGTGTTCACCTGTGGGAGAAGTGTATCTACTTTAGCCTGCAGCCTGAGCTGCATGGCCCACTATGCAGAAGCCATGGCCTGGTGCAGCATACCTTGTGTGTTGCAGGGACCCAGATGTGAGAGCAGCTGTCAGCAGGGTGGTGATGCCTGGGCCAACATGGGAGGACCCCTAGCCATGAAGGACCTACCATGATATGGTGGAAGGAGATGGAGATTGTGTACAAATTCACTGTGCATGAAGGTCATAATTAGTGTTTGTAAATAAATATCCAATAGCTCATGTTGAAGGATTAATAAATAAATTGCTTAATATTTACAACGTATTGTTACTGTTTATGCTTCTCCTTTAATCTATACCATACCTGAGAGGTTATCAGTTTGTGATGCCCATAGGCACCCAAGTGACTATATCCATACCACCAGCGCTTCTTCTGTGTACTGTATATAGAATTATATTGGTGGCATATACAGAATTATTTTGGTAGCAATTTGTAATTTGTATCCGCTTTAGTTATATCTTGTACTGTATATAATTAAATATTTGTAAATAATATTATCGGTGGTTGCAAAAGGTTTATACGTATAAAAGGGGCCCTCTGTGCTGGAAAGCCCTGTTTCAGCTCCTAGGAGAGGCAAGGGAGGCTAATGCTACTGGGCATCCTGGGATTCCAACACTTGGATGTGGCATGCAGGTAGTGCCGTGTTTCAGGGTTACGTAAGTTATTAGCATTTTAATGGGAAAGAATTGCAGTGTGTATGAAATAAAAAAACAATCATCAAAGTCTTGGGAAGGAATTTCTCTAGTAGACTTATGATATTTTTTACTATGGAAAGCAGCATGGAACCAGAAATACTAGCAATTTAATACAGAATTTACTGTTGTAGGCATATGTGAAGGAAGACTGTAACCCATGCTGCTAATAAATGGTAAGGGGAGAGGGTAAAGTTTGTAGCTGTAGTAAAAGTTTGAAGAATGTATTTCTTGCATATGTTAAGTAGCAGTAAGAGTCTGTTTCTTGTGGGGGTGTAGAAGGTCAATATGGATGGGATTCTTTTAGGGCTCATGGCATTTACTTCTGAAAAAGCATTGTTTGGCTTTATCTTGTGTTCCATTTATTTCCATAACTTATTTTGTTCAGAATTTGTTTGAAAACTCTGCATGTGATTAAAGTCCAATTTAAAATGGCTGTTCTTGTCTAGAACAAAACACCTTATTCCTTTTCTTAAATACATGTGTTATATTTGTCACCCTTCAGTCATATGTTATCACCCTTAAGTTTAATAGGGTTTTTATGTATTCTTGCTCCTAGATTTATGTTTTTATGTGCTTGTCCTTTCTTCACTGAAAACTTAAAAAAACCCCAAAAACCACTGGGCAGGCAAAAATCCTTGAAAACATGATGGGCTGAAACTATTTTTAAAACTGCCAGAAGTTAACCTTGTTTTAATTATGGGGTCTCTATGTGGTCACAATTAATGTTTCAGTATGTACAAGTCATTCAGATGTAGTTGCCTTTTATTATAGCTTTTTCCCACTCCACCTTATTGAACTAACATGTATCTACAGTTATTTGTAAGGTATTATCTTATCTTGTGCAAGGAAGGGGCGGGGGGTTTACGTGTGTGTGTATGTACTTTTTCCTTATAGCTTGAAGATAAATATACCCATTACTGTAAGGTAACTGTACTACATTTATGGAAAGTGGCAGTGCTGCTTAAGAAGTTGATGCTTATCCTTGCACTAACAGAAAACATTCAACAAATGGAAATAAAAGCAATTATACAATACGCATTCATGTAAATCAGTTTTGTTCCTCGTGTGATTCTGTTGAAGTCAGTGGAACTACGCCAAAGATTTCCTTGGTTCTGTAAACTTTCCAAGGGCACTTACAATAACTAAGATTCAGAGTAAATAGAATGTGAAGATTTCTTTAGAAAGAAAACATTAGCCTGTAAGCTCTCTTTGTGAGTGACGGTTTTAATGGGAAATGGTTTCATTTTAATGCAGAGCTATTTTTCCCTGTCTCTTCCTTGTTTTCCAGAAAAAAATGGTTTAACGTTTTATGGAATTAATTAGTTTTTTTCCGTTTAGACTTCATCAGTGTCCCAGATGAGTCTGGATATTTGTTGGTTACATGTTGTGTCTGTGGGAATCTGTAAGTTAATTTATACTGTCTGGTACATGGAAACTGAAGGCAAAAAACCAGAACTTTTCATTGGCAGAAGATGACAAAATGTTTGTGTGTGTGTGTGTGTGTAAGGCAGATGAGCCAGTCTCTATGGTTCCTAATTCATTTGTTTCCTGCATGTTCTGTAGCATTCGGTGCTTTTAGGACCCAGTTACAGTACTAAACAAGGGGAAATGGCCTGGTCACATCATTGCATACAGGCAGGAAGGTGTGGAGAACAGCTTGGGTCCATCCCCCTTGTCAGTGCAGCTATGTAAGAAGACATGCATGAACGCAGCCAAGTATAGGACAGCTGTAGGGTACAAACAGGGAGCTGGCTGTGACTCCATCAGCTCTTAACTGCAATTGACAACTCAAAAAGTTTAACACAATTTAGGACAGGGTTTGGGATTTTCTTCATATGATGACACATGTCTAAATTTGATCATGGGATAGGAATGTTTTAATTTGATCTCAAAAATATAATTCATTTTATAGCATAGATAGGACTTCCCACATGGGGACTGTGTTGTAGTTGTGAACAGTTACATGAAATAGTTTCACACTGACTTTGAAGGAAGCAATGTGCTACCTCAGAGTGAATTGGGCATGTTGGTAGGAATTGGACTTCCCTTTCTAGAAAATTTCATAGCTGTTTTAGGCCATATAATACTTCTAGATCATAAAATAAAATAAAAAAATCTTAAAATAGGGAAGAAAAATGCTCAACTATATATGCAATTTTAAGGTGAATAGTAAGTTTGAGGAAAAAAAATGTCTGTCCTGGGGTTGGTACCCCTTTTGGGTAATGATCTCCCATTAGTAATATGCCATTAGTGATGTCAAGAATGTGTGAAGGAAGTTTTATAAATATTCATGGAAACAACACACATTTGTGGAGAGCAAAATTGTTATCTGAGCTACACATTGGATCTCGACTGATAGGTTTTTTTCCAATAGCTCATGTAAAGAACCTCCTGTTAACATCATTCAGGAAAATCAGACCTGCCTGCATGCAAAATTCTGAAAGGAAAATGTTCTCAGTAATGCTGCTGGCTTTCAATGTGTGACTCCCATCAGCAAAACACTGTATTTCTGAGGACACTCAGCAAAAAAAAATGCTGCTTGGGTATTTCTAACAATAATTGCTTGATTTTCCCCCTGTTCCCTTCCCCCCATCCTTAAGTTATACAACATAAGTCCACAGGGTACTTAGTGTCAAAGAGAAATCTGCTGCTCTTGCTTTCAAAGGTTTCATCTTCTATTTCATTTTACACTATTCTTAACTTATTAAAGACTTGAAGGGCATCTGGACTTATGAGAGAGAGGGTGGGGGGGGACCAGGAGATAAGTGCTAGCAAAATGACAAGGGAGCCTTCTGCACAAGACTAATAAACAGCCTGGAGGAAAAACTAGAATAGGAGTCTGTAGGATAACAATGATGACTGTAGAGAGGTCTGGATACAAGAGATTAACTTTGGAGCCTGGGTAACCTTATTGCCTCTGATAACAAAGATTAGATGTTGCAGCCACTTCCTGCTACATACTGTACAATAAAGACTAAAAGGCATAGTATTCTTTGTGATTTTTAATAAGCTTTAATTTTTTCTACAGCTGTGTAGACCAAGCTTGTATATAATAAGCTATTCTTCTTTGAACAAGAAAGCCACATCACCGAAACACAAAATAAACGGAATGCCTAAATATATGATCCATTGAAACAACAGATTTGAAATATCAACAAATTACTGACCACCCTGATTTTTTTTTTTCTCTTCTCACACAAGAAATGGTTACTTGTTTGCATTGTACTGAATGGGGACATAAACTAGCTGTACCCCTGCTGGCCTTCAAAATGAGATGTTGGCTGTTTGAGGTTATTGCTCTTCCAGGCAAAAAAAAAAAATCATAAATACATCTTTATAAAGAAACCAGAGTAACCCCCTGAAAAGAACCAAAAGATACCGTTTCCTCTAAGAAGTACCAGTGTTTTATCTTATTGTTTTTGTCCTGTTTTATGTTAGCCTGCTGTGGTTTATCCACTGATGAAAAGATCAGGGTTACTGAGGTTTTAATCACATCTTGTGATTTTTTAATTCTTGCTTCAAACACAAGTTAGGGTTCTCAGAATGTCTCTATTTGGAGACAGTGACCTAGTAATTCTGAATTACTCAGTGACTTGTGATGCAGCACAAACTAAGTAATTTCTATCATGAAAAGAGATCTCGGCAACAGGGAAAAAGAAAAAGCTAAGGAAATGAGGTGCCAAAACTTGGAATCTTTCACTATAGCATAATATATATTGAGCACCGGATCATTCATGGAAAGTGTATTGTACCTGTCCCCACCTCAGCCATCTATTTCCCTGCTGCCAGTCCATGAGCATGTAAAAGTGACACCACAATGTTTTAGGCCCAAAATATGCCCTACTTTTTGCTGTATCAGTTTTCCAAGAGGTTTTTTGGTGTTTTAGTGTTCTTTTAATTTTCCATAAAATCAACTCGCATTAATATTGCGTTACTAGTACCTCTTGGATAAATGATAAACAGTTAAAGGCAGTCTGTGCACGGCAAAGGAACTAATAAAAATACAAACAAGCCCCCTTTCCCAACCTAAGCAACAACAACAAAATGGAGTAGAATCGTGGAGTAGAACCTCAATTAAATAGACATGGTTCCACTGAAAATCAAGCTGCTGTATTGGCTTCTGCCACCTGAACATCCGACTTCCATATGTTCTAACTTGTATACAGTGGGAAAATAATAGCTCCTGTCATAGAAATAGATTTCAATCTTGGTCCTCTATAGAGTTATTAAAGCAGTGAGAGAGAATTGATTTCAAATCACTTGGGGACAGTGGTCTTTGGAAGTACTGTATCTTCTTGAAAAGAAAAGACTCACAATTTGACCAACAGTTTTAAAGAGGATTGTATTAGGCATTCATGTATATCTTATATTTCTGTCAGCCTAATGTAGGCACTTTGTGCTAGGCTTGTCCTGATCTCATATAAGCACCAATTTTGATGTGCAGACTAGGTAATTGCACATTGAGTGCTTTTCATCTGTGCAGTGCTTGATTTCCAAGGCAGTGTCATAGATAATAATTGGTGTGTGGACTTGACTTTATATTAGATTTGCTCAGATTAATCCACACTAAATGCAGACAGAAAAGGGTACCCATAGTCGCACTAAATGCAGACAGAAAAGGGTACCCATAGTTTCTTGCAGTTATTGAAGCTCCATGTACTAACTGGATAAAATCATGCAGAAACTGTTTAGTCAATTAAGAATTTCTGTTTGCGTACAGCTCCCATAAACCCAAAAAAGCAAACAGTTCTGGGCACCTTGCCATGCCACCCTAACATACTATACATGGGAAGTGTTCAGAGAGAGCTGCCACACACAAGCCAACAGTAAAGATTTACTCCTTCTGACAGCACAACTGCAGGTGTACCTGGGCATAGTAATAATGTGTACATGTACCCTCCACTGCCACATTTTGAAAGCTTGGCCTATGTATGTCCATAGGAGCATGCCCATCTGATATTCTCTTCTTGCACCTCATGAGGGTCTTGTATACACTGATGGTTTATTAACATGATTTATGTTATTTTTGCATCTTTGGCTGGCATAAATGTTTCATTCCAAGAGTCAGAAAAGATGCAAAGAAATTGATGCAAACGATAACCAACAAATATTACTCTGGAGGGAAAGACTTTCAGTCCAGACCATCAAGGGTACATAGGAATCTAAGACCGTGTGTAGACAAAATGAGAGGCATGTGTGCAGGACACTTTAAAGCAGGTTAAATGCTTTTGTACCACTTTAATGGTGTTGGTGTTTGCACACGTCAGTGGTGTATTGCACAGAAATTCCAGCTGCTGTAGCAAATTTGGTGGTGTCATGCACCTTAAATGACTTGGGGTGCAGCAAACTAAAACTCCTCCAAGGCCCCCTCAGCCATGAAGCGAAGCTCTGTGCAGCTCAGGGGTTCTGCAACAGCCTGGGAAGGCAGGATCTACCAAAGATCTCCTTTTTTTTCTGCTTCCCCACCCCCCCCGGAGCCTGCCTGCCTAAGCTGTGTGGGGACCTGGTACTTCCTTCCATGACTGCGGTGTCCCCTGGGACTGACTGCCCAAGCCAGGTGATTGCAGGTGGGTGCTGCCTGGGTGGAGGTGGGGGGGAGGGGTGCCACTGCCACAGAGGGAAGCACCAGCACCCCCCCCCCCCCCAGTGCAGAGACTGCACTGCCTGCTGGCAGCTCGCCCTCCCCTTCCCCGCTGCCAGCGAGGCAAGTAAGTTTACATATGTGCACAACATGGGGGTTTACTTTACCCTAAGTTGAAACGGTATTTTTAAAAAATCCACTGCTTCAATTTAGGGCCCCCATTTCATCTACACTTGCCCTAACTTCCTATTGGGAATATGAATGTATTTGAGGATCTGGATTTTTGGGTTAATCAAACCAACAGACTACCTTATCTTGCCTCTTGCAGCTTGTTCATGTCTCTTCCAACCATGGAGTTGGCGCACTAAGAGCTATCACCCACAAGAAATCCTATCCTATCCCAGAATTTCAACAGAGCCATGTTGAAAGTGCCAAAATTGTCCCTTCTTTTTTTTAAAAAAACCCCTATAAATCTTCTTGATTGTAATCTAATCTGACCTCTTATATAATACAGATCACTAAAGGTTATGTGTTTGAGAACGTTTGTCCAAAGAAATGCTTCCTTCCTTAACCAAAATTTTAATAAGTCTGGCTCCAAAATCGGGCAGAATTTTTTACAAACTTCAGTTGAAAACAGCTTTTTTCATTGGCATGCTGTCCTCAACAAATTTAATTTTACAACTAGACCTAACCTCAAGTAAGCGTGATTATAATATGGTCTGTCACAAAAGCTAATTTTAAGAACAATTAGAAAGAATCTAATGGAAAAAGAGACAGCAATGTAACTCAGAGCATTTGAAGTAGCATCTCATCAAGTGTCCTAGAAACTGGCCTCCCCAGGAGGGTTTTGTCCTATTTTACAGACCTTTTAAGAGCAGAAGAACATAAGAATCACCACTTACTAGGTCAAATTGTAGGTCCATCTTGCCCAGTATCCTTTGTCATACAGCGGACACAACTACAAGAGATGCTTTATTGTACATTAGACTAATTTAGACTAATTAGATTAGTTTAATACTCAGTAAAGCATCACTGCCTACACATGTGTGGGATTTACTGCATATTAAATTAGTCAAATGTGCTGTTTGCTAGGCCTGTGCAAAATGGCTAGTATTCACTTTTAGATTTAGATTTGGCCAATTCAGGGGACAGTTATTCAATTCAGTGATTCGAATCACTGTCCTGATTCGCTTCAGCCAAATTTGGAGATTTGGCTGCCAAATCTCCAGATTGGCTCCATACCCCACCTGCTCTCAGTGGCTGTTCTACCCACTCTCCTAGCTCCCAGCTCTTTTTTTTTTTTAAAAGCCCACACTCACCGGGCACAGGGAGAAGATCCCTGCTGCCTCACATGGTGTGGGAGGCTCTGCCATGAGCCCTCCAGCCCCTCCCCCACTATGGCTGCCCTATCTGGCCCAGCTCCTGGCTCTTAACCGCCCCCCCTATAAATAAATAAATAAAAGCTTTGACTCACTGGCTCCTGGCAGGCGGAGTGGGGGCAATCCCCACTGCTGCACACTGTGTGGAGGGCTCTGCCATCAGCCCCCAAAAGCCTCGAAGCCACTGCAGCATTTGGGGAGTAGAGGTTTTTTTCTTTAAGGGCCGGGATCTGGGCGTATCCCTAACTCTCATGCTTAACAGCTACTGATTCCCCTTTCCTTCAAGAATTTGTCCAGTCCTTTTGAACCCAGCGAAACAGTCAGCCTCTGCAACATCTGGTGGTAATGACTTCTGCACTTTAATTACAAGCTGTGTGAAAAATAACTTTCTTTTGTTAGTTTTAAACTTGCTGTCTCATACCTTCACTTTGCAACACCTAGTTCTTGTATCATGAGAGAGAGTAGCTAATAAACCCGTATTTACTCTCTCTCCACCATTTAGTATTTTGTTAAACCCTTATCATGTTCCCAAGAATCTCTTTACTAAACTGAATAGTCCTAGCCATTTTAGTTTCACCTTATATGGAAGCCCCTCCATACTGTGGATAATCCTTGTTGCCTATCACTGGTCTAAATCCATTTTGGGGTGTGGGGACCCCAACTGGGCACAGTATTCAAGGTGTGGGGCACTTTTGATCTATAAAGGGGCATGATGATACTTTCTTAGTTTTTACTTCTGTTGAGTATGGAGCTGATGCTTTTAGCGAACTATCCTCAACAACTTCTAGAGCCCTTTCCTGTGTGGTAACAGCTAATGTAGAGTCCATAATAGTGTAAGTATAAGTTAGGTATTTTTGCCTGGGTACATCACTTTAAATTTATCTGCACTGAGTTGCATCTGCCATTTAGTTGCCAGTCCTTCTGTAGTTCCTCACAGTCTGCTGTGGTCTTTACCACTTTTACAATTTTATGTCATTTGCAAATTTGGCCACCTTGCTACTCACCCCCTTTTGCAGATCTTTATGAATATATTAAATACCCTTGGTCCAAACGCTATTTTGGCTATGGCCCTGTCATCCCTGGTGCACCCTGCTGTTTACTTATTTCATCCTGAAAACTGATCTTTTACACTCACTCTTTGCTTTCTATCTCTGAGCCAATTTCTAATCCATAAGTGGATGTTCCTGTAACTCTATGACTATCTAAATTAATGAAGTGCCTGGGGACCTTGTCACGGGTTTTTTGGAAGTCCAAATATACTATGTCAGCTGGATTGCTGTGATCCACCTGCTTATTGACATCCTCAAAGAACTCTAGTAGGCTGATGAGGCATATTTCCTCTGACAATGCCATGTTGATTCCTTTCTAGCAAGTTGTGTTCATTCATATGCTCACCTTTTTTTTTTTTTTTTTTTTAATTAGCGTTTCTACCAGTTTTCCAGGAATGGAAGTTAGGTTCCCTGGCCTGTAGTTTCCTACATCCACTTCAGAGCCTTGTTATACATGGAAGACATATTGGCAATCTTTCAGTCCTCTGATACTGGGGCTGATTTTAGTGACAGGTTGCATACTACAGTTAGAAGCTCAGCAATTTCTGATCTGAGCTCCTTCAGGATCCTAAAGTGAATGTCATAAGATCCTGATATTTTGCCACTGTTTAGTTTATCAGTTTTCTGTACGACCTCATCTATTGAAACCCCAGTTTGGCTCAGTTTTACTGACTTGTCCCTAGAGGAGTGGATGTGGTGACCGAATTCCCCTAACATCCTCCACAGTGAAGACGGTTGAAAAGAAAGCATTTAGTTTTTTGGCTATGGCCCTGTCATCCTGTAGCTCTGCTTTCACACTCTGATTATCTAAAGGCCCAACTGACTCCCTGGAAGGTCTTTGGCTTCTACTGTACTTAAAGAAATTTTTATTGTTATCGTTTGTGTGTCTAACAGGCTTCTCCTCAAATTCTCTCTTAGTTTGTCTTATTTCAGTTTTACATTTGCTTTGCCAGTGTTTATGCTCTTTTTTATTTTCCTCATTAGGGTTTGACTTTCATTTTTTGAAAAAAGCCTTTTTTTCTGCTTATTGCCTCCTGCAACTGCCACTAAACCATGCTAGCTTTCTTTTGGTCCACTTTCCATTTTTTTTGTTTGTTTTTGATTTGCACTGTCCATTCATTGTCTTTGTGCCTCTCACATGGTGTTCTTAAGCAGTTCCTGTGCTGCCTGCACCTTCCTCACCTCTTTAGGGGCCCCTGTTAATTTCCATCTAACTAGCTTCCTCATTTTAGTGTTGTCTCCCTTGTTAAAATTAAGGCTACCATGGTAGATTTTCTTATCTCCTATAATACACAGATGTCAAACCCAATTGCATTGTGATCACTATTGCCGAATGGCTCAGTAACACTTCCCCTTTGCACCAAAACTTGTGCACCATTAATGACTAGGTCAAGAATGGCCTTTCCTTTTCCAGGTTCGAGGACTAATTGCTCCAAGAATCAGTCTTTTATAACATCTATAAGTTCTGTCTTGGTTTCATGGCCTGATATGAGACTGACCCAGTCTATCTGTGAATAGTTGAAGTTCCCCATTATTACTGTGTTTTCTGCTGTCACAGCTTTTCTCAGCTCCCTTAGCATTTCTATCTTGCTGCTAGCATCCTGGTGTGGGGATTCAATAGTAAATCCCTTTACTTTTTTTCTATTGAGACCCAGGATTTCTATTCACAAAGATTCTACTTTGTTTTATCAGTTGAAAAATCTAACCTATTTGACTTGATGCAGTCTCTGATGAGATAGAGTAGGTCATACTGGTGGGAACCGATCATTTCTATATAATTTGTATCTTGGTATTACAGCATCCCATTATTTTTTTTCCCCCTCCTCCCATTCCATCATGTTTCAGAGATACCTATCATGTCATTATTATTATTATTATTATTATTTCAAGTTTCCCCATCTTTGATCTTAGACTTCTAGCATTACTATACAAGAATGTGTACTTTTATTGCTGCCTGGTTGGTTATTTCTGTGTCACCTTTTACTCATTAAAGGTATTTATTTGTGATTTTCTTCACCCTGTTTCAAATTCCTATTTTTTACAGTTACCACTGTAGAGGGTGTCAGTCCAAACTGTGTGGTGTCCCACACCTGTTGGCTTTCCCCCTATTTTTAGTTTAAAAGCTACTCTGCCACATTTTTAATGTTACATGCCAGCAGTTTGGTACCATTTTGGATCAGGTGGAGATCATCCTTTCTGTTCAGGCAGCCTAAATGTAGCTTCTAGGACCTGCTACCTTTACCCATGTCATTAATATCCACGTGGAACCATGACCACAGGCACCTCTCTAGCTCACATCCTCAGTGTAATGATGGAAACATGACAATACTGTGAGTCTGCAAGGCAATGGTCCTTAGCTTCTTAAAGGCAGGTCTGTGTGGGTGATTGATGCCTCTTGTGCTGTGATGCAGTCTCAATCTAACCTTCTCCCCAGAAGGTGTTCAGAAGAGGATGGAATTGGGCAGGAGCAGAGAGATCGGGCAATGTAAACACCAAGTTCTATAGTTGGCAAAGAAGTGTGAAATGAACTGATGGAGAACTCTGTGCCTTAGAGACATTTTGAGTAAGATTAAGAGCATGTCTGTGAAAGTTGCAGCAAACAGGTATTACAGTTCTGATGCATAGAGTTTGGGCTAGGGTTCAGTACAACAGAATGTATTGAAATGTGGATGTATTTATTTTGGAATAAGTGCATCCACTTCTGGGACAAAGGCAAAATAGCTAATGCTGTAGGATGAAGCAAACACAAATCTTATTCTGTCCCTCTTTAAAGATACTTTTCCACAACCTTCTGCTAGCCTTGTTCCGGACTTGGGTACGAATAATACTTCCCTAACCTTTGTGTTATGAGACTGCTTAGTGGTCCAGCAACTGAATCAATTTAGGGTGGAGGCTTGCAAAAAGGTGGTGACAGGCTGGTGGATGAACAATGAAACATTTCTTTTTTTAGCTATAATGGTAGGGGCAGATGTGCAAACAGAAACCTTTTTTGTTTAAATGAACATGAAACTACCATATTGCTATTTCACATAATTCTCTGATGGGCCACATTTACATTGCATCAATGTGTCTGCCACTAGATTACCCTAATTAGTTTAGTATAAATGAAAGACTGGCAGACTATCAGTTGAATCCACAGTAATTAATCAGTTCTTTCTCTGTAGCTCCCCTATCTCTAGTGTATTGTGGTGGGGTCATTTTGTTGTTTATAACTGAAAGGCCAGTTTGTACATCTTCCACTTCCTTCCATGTTCACAAGAAATTGTATTAACTTTAATGAGCTGCCGCACTATTTGAAAAACTATATTAAGAGTGCAATAAATGTGCATAAATAAGATAAAGCCTCTATTCTGAAGAGTTTAATCTTGCACCAAATGCAACAATCAGCTGGAGAAGACCTGGAAGGAAATCCATGTACAGTCCATTTTGCAAGAGGCAAATGTTAATGAGACCTGATGGACAATGCATAGAAAGTGGGAGCCTTCTTCAAAATACAAAGGTTTTTCTGAAAGAAGGCATAAAGCTGAGCGATGGACATGAAAGGCAAAATTGGGTAACAGGAAACTGACATACATGAGGAACCAGAGGAGCTCTAGGATGGCTCTTATATTTTGCAAATCAACGCAACTTTTGCAAACACTTTGTTCGGTAAATAGAAGCATCTTCCCAATGGTCATTTGGGCACTATGTGACTTTATTTAAAAAAAAAAAAAGAAAAAAAAAAAGACCATATGGTTTCTGAGTATGTCTTGTCTCTTGGAGAGAGGAACACACAAGACCTGGCTGTAGTAAATACAATGGTGGTATTTTCTTTTGCATGGTGGTGGCTGGACTAAAACAAACTTGTATTTCTCACTTGCTATTCTCACTGTATTTCTTGACTTGCTAAACACCATTTATACTGCCTCATATCACAAAGTAGCATCTGCCTAAGTCCTGGCTTGCCCTAAACAGTCTTGGAAGAAACTAGCAACTTTCCCTAAAAATTCCCATCTGTCCTTACATTAATGATATAACAAACTATATAGATGCATCTTTGAAAAAGATGCAAACAAGGTATGTTATAGTACAATGGGGTGTGATGGTGTACACTTTGAACAACTGTAAAAAGTCTTCTGCTACTGAAGCGATTTGCTCTTCTTTAAACTCCTTCCCTCATACCTGCCTTCTCTTTCTGGAAACTACTCATTGAACACATGGCACACATCCAATGGCAAATTTAAATGAGCTGTATAAGAAGTGAGAAGACAACACTAGCTTGTGAACTAATGAAAAATTAATTTAACCCACCAGCTCTTAACTACAGGTATTTACTATACATTTTCTTTTAAATGATATAACATCCTTCTTATCACTCGTATGCTGTTTCATATTCTCTGGGCCAAATTCATCTTTGGGAGACGGGGGCATTGCCAGAAGATATGTTATTTCACAGTCCAGTAGAATGTGATTGGAGCCATTAAAGAAGAGGCATAGGATAAGACAGCTTTTTTGGCTTCCCTAACTTGTGATGGAAATTCAGTCACCATAAATTTCAGGAGAGACAATGAGGTAAGCTGTTGGATCATATGATCAGATACAGGTTGTCTCATACACTGATGGCCGTCAAAAGATAAAGGAATACAAGTTTGGCCTCCTGGCATGTGTAATGATTTCTGAAACTGGCCTTGTGCTCTTCTGGAGTTTGTCTACAGTCTGAACAGTGGGGAGAAGCAGCCATTTTTTTTTTCCTTCCAGCAGATCCCTAGCCGATATAGTTTGGGTCATGCACATATATTGCCTTGTTGAGTGAGTGAAACATTTCTACCTCCCTTGTCAACTCATGGCTGCTTCCAGATATGCAGAGGCATGCACTTGCAGCGGCACAAATTTATGCCACTACTTTGTGCTGTAGTGCATGTCCCTACACATGCACTTTGGTGAGGGACAAACTGTCCCACTTTGGGCAAACTGCCATTTCCCCACTCCTTTCAGCTCCCAGCATGCTGGAGCAACAGGGGCATAAATGCAATAGTAGAGATGGTTGGTCAGCAGTCAGAGCATCTTCCTGGAAGACCAAGCCTCCACTTGTTTGGGGTCTCTGGCATGCCAGCTAGACGAGCTCCAGGCCACAGTCCAGAGACCGCTCACCATCCCTGATGGCATGCAGGAGATCGACTCCTACTGTCAGGCCCTTCACCCCCTGGAGGCAGAGGGTAGACCAAGGTCACCTTCCAGGACAAGGAAGGACTCGGGGACCTCCCATTCTGTCCAGCTAAGGGGTTGTACCAAGGTGGTCAAGTGCCCCAAGGCCCACTGCACCAAGGTCCCTGCCCTGCTGGAGCTTTGCAACAGGTATGAACCTCTTACAGCCCCAGCAGAGCCTGCCAAGCTGCCAGCTCCCGCAGGCAACGTGGGCTCAACTGTAGCTACCTCCCCCACTCTACCTAAGACAAAACACAGAGTGTTTGTCATGGGAGACTCCATCCTGAGGGGGACTGAGGGGGCAATCTGCTACCCTGACACCTTAGCCCGGGAAGTCTGTTTCCTGGGAGCCCGTATCTGAGAGATTGCAGAGAGGATCCCTAAATCCCTCTGGCCCACTGACCACTACCCTATGCTCCTTATTCATGTGGGCATGCATTTCACAGCTTGGAGCAATCCCAGCCAGGTCATGAAGTGCTACAGGGATTTGGGATCTGGGCTTAAAGGGTTGGGGGTGCAGGTGGTGTTTTCCTTGATCCTCCCAGTTTCAGTATATGGGCTGAGGAGGGAGAGGAGGATCGAGGTAGTAAACCAAAGACTGCGGTGCTGGTGTTATCATGAAGGCTTCAGCTTCCGTGACCGCAGTCCGCTCTTTGGTGAGAGAGGCAGCAAGCTGCTGGGAAGGGACACCCTCCACCTCTCTCCACTGGGGAGGAGGCTCTTCTCCGCTAGATTGGCTGACCTGGTCCACTGGGCTTTAAACTAAGCCTGCCAAGTGATGGGGGGACTACTGCCACTGCTGGCCCGCTGAGCAACCTTTGCAAAGCTAGCAGACCAAGGCACTAAAGGGAGCTCAGCCCTGGAACAACCTGTAGGCAAGGCAAGGGCCCCCAAAGGGACACTGTATACAAATGCCAGGAGCTTGGGAAATAAGCAGGAGGAACTTGTCCTTCTGCTTAACACAAATAAATACAATGTTATAGGGATAATGGAGACCTGGTGGGACTCCACCCATGACTGGACCACAGCTATAGATGGCTATACCTTGTACAGGAGAAATTGAGTGGACAAAAAAGGTGGGGGTGTAGCTCTCTGTCAAGGAAAGTTATGCATCCCTGCAAGCCAACATTGGCACCCAGGGTGGATGACTGGAGACCCTCTGGGTTAAAATCAGTAGGGGACATGGCACAGGGGACACAATGGTGGGAGTCTACTACAAACCCCCTACCCAGGATCAAGAGTTTGACCAGGAGTTCACCAGGGAATTGGCCAAGGCCGCACACTCCTGGTCCATGGTTGTCATGGGAGACTTCAACTATCCAGACATCTTGTGGGAAGAGCACTTGGCCAAATCCGAACAGTCGCAAAGCTTTCTCATGTGCATGGATGACCTCTACCTGACTCAAGAAGTCTACAGGCTGACAAGAGGTAAAGCACTGCTTGACCTGGTACTGGCAATGGGGGATGACCTTATCAGTGACCTAATGATCGAAGGGAAGCTGGGTGACAGTGACCACAAGCTGATCACCTTCACCATCTGCCATAATTCTGGCAAGTCAGGCAGCAGTGAAGTCCTTGACTTCAGGAAAGCTGACTTTGACAAGCTCAGGAGGCTTATCAGTGAGGCCCTAAGAGACTATGACCTAAAGGGGAGGGGAGTTCAGGATGAGTGGCTGCTTCTCAAGGGAGCAATCCTGGATGCAAAAGCTAAGTCTATCCCATCTCAGAGGAAAGGCAGCAAAAGGGCACAGCAGCTCCCATGGCTTTGCAGGGAACTAACAGTCCTCCTGCATCTAAAAAGAAAGATGTACAGAGGATGGAGGACAGGAGCCACCTCCAAGGAGGAATATTCTGCACTGGTCTGGACCTGCAGGGAGTGAACCAGGGAAACCAAGGCTGTGACTGAACTCCAACTAGTTACAAGTATCAAGGACAATAAAAAAGTTCTTTTTTAGATGCATGGGGAGCGGGAGGAAAAGCAAAGGCAACATTCGACCTCTGCTAAACCAGATGAGACAACTGACGCCCAGGCAAACGTCAACTTGCTAAATGGTACTTTGCATCAGTTTTTCACCAGTCCCAAGGGATGTCCCTGCCCATTACAGGATGAGAATGCCTGGGTGAGGGAGATTTCTTACCCTCCATCGATGTTGACCTTGTGAAGGAACACCTTGAAAGGCTGGATACCTTCAAGTTAGCCAGCCCTGACAGCTTACATCCCAAGGTACTCAAGGAGCTGGCAAGCATCATAGCCCAGCCCCTGGCATGGATCGTCGAGAACTCCTGGCACTTTGGTGAAGTGCCTGAAGCTTGGAAGAAGGCCAATGTGGCAACTATCTTTGAGAAAGGGAGGAAAGCGGATCTGGCAAACTATGGGCCCAACTGCTTGACCTCTATCCCAGGAAAGATCTTAGAAAAGATGATCAAAGAGACCATTCTCAACAGACTGGCCAATGGCAACATCCTGAGAGATGGCCAGCATGGGTTTGTTGCAGGTAGGTCTTGATTGACCAATCTCGTTTCCTTTTATAACCAGGTGACCTATCACCTGGACAAGAGAGACGAGATTGGTGTCCTATATCTTGACTTTAAAAAAGCCTTCAGTCTGGTATCCCATGATCACATCTTAGCAAAGCTGGCCAATTGCGGCCTCAGCTTCACCACAATCCACTGGCTGGGGAATTGGCTCCGTGGTCAGATCCAGAGGGTGGTGGTTGATGGAAGTCAATCAGCATGGTGCGCTGTGACCAGTGGGGTCCCTCAAGGGTCTGTCCTGGGGCCTATACAGTTCAACATCTTGATTAATGATGTGGACATTGGTGTCAGAAGTGGACTGGCCAGGTTCGCCAATGACACCAAACTCTGGGGTAAAGCATCCATACCTGAGGAGAGGAGGGAGATCCAGGCTGACCTAGACAGGTTCAGGAGATGGGCAGATGAGAACCTGAATGTGTTTAACACTGAAAAATGCAAGGTTCTCCACCTTGGGAAGAAAAACCCGCAGCATGCTTATAGGCTCAGCGGTGCTACGCTAGCTAGCACTATGGACGAAAGGGACTTGGGGGTCATGATTGACCACAAGATGAACATGAGCCTTCAATGTGATGCTGCAACTAGTAAAGCAAGCAAAACATTGGCTTGCATCCATAGCTGCTTCTTAAGCAAATCCCAGGACATCATTCTCCCATTGTACTTGGCCTTGGTGAGGCCGCAGCTGGAGTACTGCAGCCAGTTTTGGGCTCCACAATTCAAAAAGGATGTGGAGAAGCTTGAGAGAGTCCAGAGAAGAGCCACACACATGATCAGAGGTCAGGAAAACAGACCTTATGATGAGAGGCAGAGAGCCATGGGGCTCTTCAGCCTGGAAAAGCACAGGCTCGGGGTGATGTGGTGGCTGCCTATAAGTTTATTAGGGGTGCTCACCAGGATCTGGGGAAATGTCTGTTCACCAGAGCGCCCCAAGAGATGATGAAGTTGAATAGTTACAAACTCCTCCATGACTGTTTTAGGCTGGACATAAGGAAGAACTTCTTTACTGACTGAGCCTCCCAAGGTCTGGAATAGACTGCTGTTGGAGGTGGTTCAACCACCTACTTTGACACATTTGGATGTTTATTTTGCTGGGATGCTATGACCACTGCTGACTTCCTGCCCCTGGAGCAGGGCCCTGGACTTGAAGATCTTTCAAGGTCCCTTCTGTCCCTAATGTCTATGAAATCTATGAAAATTGTTCTGGCACATGCTATTGTGTGTGCCTTGCTACTTTTTTCTTGGTGTGGACTTTGGCGGGGAGGGGGGCTGTGGGTTTTTTGTTTTGTTTTTTTGCACCTGGGAAATCTCAGTAACAAATTTTGCCCCTGCACTACAAATTGGCGTGGAAGGGCATTTTTTAATATGCTGCTTGTGGTTCCACAAAAAGTGTCGTGGTGCCACAAACTGCACGTGGCTGCATGTCTGGACGTGGTCACTATGGCTTTCCCTACACTTAGTGCTGTTTGGAAATGTGCAGCTGCGTATTCACTTACACAGCCACAACAGCTATATGAATATATGTCTAAAGAAGGGCAGAGAACTTGCCTAGACACTAAAATACAATAAATAACATTTGGGATGGAAAAATATTAGCTATCTTACACCAGTGACCTTAAGCAACATTAAGAAAATATAATACACAGGAAATCTTATCTCTTTTAATCTCTCTTCGTAAGTAGGGAGATTATAATTATTTCACTGGCAATTGGCCATGATTCATCTAATCTGGAGAAACATGTAAGCAGCATGATTATTTTTCTATCATTCCAGTGTTGCTTCCCCTGTTCATTTCTGTATATGTTGCCTATTTTGGCCCCAAACCCACACTGAGTTTTATACAGGGGGATTTTTCTAGCCCTGGAGAATGCCATTGACTTTGACTTCAAATGAGCTCCATGCTGAGCTCAGTTCAGGTCAAACCTTAGATTATAGGATCTTTGTGGCAGGGAACTGGTTGTATTGAATGTCTATAAAACTCTCAGTATATTTTGTCTGTTTATAACAGCTTTAAGTAAATTCTCATGGGGTTTTTACAGTACCAAAGAAATAAGGCTTTAGTATTATCTTTCCTGGAAGCTATTTATGTATACTAAGTGCAATATATGTTTTAAACTGCCTACTCATATGCCTAGTAGCAATTTTTCAAACTAAAATTTGTTGTACAAGGCCACTGAAGTGGAAACATTAAAGAGTTTTTTAAGAGGTAGAACTACCACGTTTGTGGCATTATAGAGATTCTTAGACAAACAAGGAAGCAAGAATTCAAAGTGCTTAGTGAGCTGCCTGGTTGCTGCCTGTATAGTACTGTTGTGGCCCTTTAGGATTAAAGCAAATTATGACGAGGAAAATGATGAACTAATATCGTCAGAGTAGTATGAAGGTACTGATAAAATTATGTACGTACGGGCTGTAATGAATAAGGGCTTGTTCTTAAATGTCACTGCACGTGCTACCCTAAAAAACTTAATTTTATTGAACAAGTGAGATTCAAAAGTAGGGAAAAGCATTAGAAGAATGGAATGGAATCAAAACTGCTATATGGTTATTCAAATTTTGTTTCTTTCCTTTCTTTAACCCCTTTGATTCCAACTGATTCAAGAAAACGATTGACATGTTATATACGTTACAATGATGGCCACATCTGCATGGGCAGTAGACTGCACAGTTGTTATGGCGCAGTCATTTAGTGCTTGCAAGAACTAAATGACAGTGCTGGCATTACTGAGCAGCAGCGTCTCTGCACAAGTGCCCCCGATGCTACTAAGCAGTTAGCAACAACCTACCATGCAGTAGCTTGTCGCTGTTGTGCAGAAGTGTTTGTGTAGATGCAGTCCATGAGTCACAAGCCCAACTTGAAAAATGTCAGCAAAGTGAAAATGGCGGAGCCCTTCTACTAGCCATGGCATGAAGCTTTTCTACATTCAAGAAAAGTACTGTCCTTTCATATTATTTCTCTTCTAAATATAGCCTCCTTGCTTCTGACATCACCTTGGATATGTCAATATTGCTTCTGTGGCATTCTTGAGAAATGTGGCCTCATTTTCACTGTGTGGCAAACCTGTAAATGAGGTCACAAAGGCATCTCGGGGGGTATCCACCCCCTTTTCATTGCTGCTCATGACACTGGAGACAGACTGGTGTTTGAGAGCAGCAGTAGGAGTGCACTCAGTAGGGCTTCATGGCCTTGTTTCTATTTTTGGCAGATGCAGAACCAGGGGAGGGAGCTAGCTGTATCTCTTGGCATCCTGTGGAACTGATATACCCTTGTTACCTATATTTCTGTGAAATCTTATGCTATCAGTTATGCTTCTCAATGCTCCCATTGACTGAGGAAGAACTAGACCTGGTCAACAAGTAGGGACCAGTTCAGCCACCTCCCTGCTGGGCCCCCCTCGGGCCCCGAGAGAGACACGCCTGGGCCAAGGGTTAGCAAGGAGTTAGTTAGGGTACTTCTGGAGAGGCTGGACGTGTTCAAGTCCGCTGGTCCGGACGATCTTCACCCTAGGGTTCTACAGGAACTGGCTGAGGTCATTGCGGGACCCCTGGCACGGCTCTATGAGCACTCGTGGTGCTCTGGCGAGGTGCCGGAGGACTGGAAGAGGGCCAATGTGGTCCCTATCTTCAAAAAGGGAAAAAAAGAGGACCCGGGAAATTACAGGCCAGTTAGTCTGACCTCAATCCCGGGTAAGCTCTTTGAAAAAATTATCCTGGCACACATCCAGGAGGGCCTTGCGGGGGAATGCATGCTCAGGGGCAACCAACATGGGTTTATCAGTGGCAGGTCTTGTCAGACCAACCTGGTGGCCTTTTACGATCAGGTCACCAAATCATTAGACGCAGGGGTTGCTGTGGATGTAGTCTTTTTGGACTTCCGGAAGGCTTTCGACACTGTCTCTCACCCTGTCCTCATCAAAAAGCTGGGAGACTGTGGTGTCGATGCCCACACGGTCAAATGGGTCGCCAACTGGTTGGAGGGCCGCACCCAGAGGGTGGTAGTGGATGGGTTCTTCTCGACCTGGAAGGACGTGGGCAGTGGGGTTCCGCAGGGCTCGGTCCTCGGGCCTGCACTGTTCAACATCTTCATCAGTGACTTGGATGAGGGGGTAGAAAGCACCCTGTTCAAGTTTGCTGATGACACTAAGATGTGGGGGGATGTGGGTGCACTAGAAGGGTGCAATAGGCTACAAGCTGACCTTGACAGGTTGCAACGGTGGGCGGATGAGAATAGGATGGGGTTTAACACTGATAAGTGCAAGGTGTTGCACATGGGGAGGAAGAACCGGCACCACACTTACAGGTTGGGGAACTCCCCTCTTGCCAGCACGGAGACGGAAAAGGATCTTGGAGTCGTCATTGACTCCACGATGAACATGGGCCAGCAGTGTGGGGAGGCAGTCAAGAAGGCCAATCGTACCCTGTCATGCATCCACAGATGCATCTCGAGTAGGTCCAGGGAGGTGATCCTCCCCCTCTATGCGGCACTGGTCAGGCCGCAGCTGGAGTACTGCGTCCAGTTCTGGGCGCCACACTTCAAGAGGGACGTGGACAATATGGAAAGAGTTCAGAGGAGGGCCACTCGTATGATCAGGGGTCAGCAGGGCAGGCCTTATGAGGATAGGCTACGGGACCTGAACCTGTTTAGCCTCCACAAGAGAAGGCTAAGGGGGGACCTTGTGGCCTGCTACAAACTGGTCAGGGGGGATCAGCAGGTATTGGGGGAGTCCCTGTTCCCCCGTGCGCTGCCAGGAGTGACCAGGAATAACGGTCACAAACTGGCGGAGGGTAAGTTTAGATTAGATATTAGGAGGCGCTACTTCACAGTCAGGGTGGCTAGGGCCTGGAACCAGCTTCCAGGGGAAGTGGTGCAGGCTCCTAGCCTGGGGATTTTTAAAAGGAAGTTAGATGAGCACCTTGCCGGGGTCATCTGACCCCGGTGCTCTTTCCTGCTAAGGCAGGGGGTCGGACTAGATGATCTACCTTGGTCCCTTCCGACTCTAGCTACTATGAAACTATGAAACTATGAAACATTTAAATAAGCCTGCCCCCCCAAAAGGACAGAACTTTTGTACAAACTGAAGTTGAGAGCTGCCTGCCCCCCCCCACCCCTTGCCCATGGAAAATTGTCCTCAGCAAATTAATCTTCTAACCAGATCTAATTGCACGTAAGTATACGAGTCAGTATTATGCGGTCTGCCACAAAAGTTACGTTCAGAACAATTTGAAAGAATCTATGGGGGAAAAAGTAGTAGCAGTGTTACCCACTCTAAAAGTTTAATCCAGACGTTTCAGCACATCATATACCACTGTTACTAGACTTTGGTCAAAAATGATGAATATTTTTTTCAAAACTGTAGAGGAAAAAATGTTCTGTGGTTCATCCCCACCCTAAAGCACTGGGGGAACGTTGTTAGAATTTTTTTCCAGGGGTTAAGTTAGGACATATTTTCTTTAGTAAGAGGGGAACTAGGACTTAATAGCCCATTTATTATTGTAACTGACACTTGGATGTGATCTTTAGGAATTTGTTCCCCTTGGAGTATTGCCAAAATGATCTTCTGTCATTTATACTTACGGTGATTTTATGCTGGTGATTTCAATGAGACTTCTCAGGGTTTTCTGGGGAAAGGATTGGGAGTAAAAGTGAGAATTTTGTGTCCACGGTAAATGTGCATTGTGGCTGTAGGCAAAAAGGTTTGTATTTGTGGGGTAAAGAGGGCAGGAAAGAAGGTAGTCTGAAATGACAAGGAAGAGTAAATAAAACTAAAGTGCCCACTTCATTTCCTGAAATCCTCCTTGCTTTTCATGGCTGGAATAAAGCAAATGGTGAAGGAATGCAGAGTTAATTCAGTTGCCTACAGATGAGCAGCTGAATTACAGTATATGAAATTAAAGGGCATTTTTTTTTCTCCCCCTTTCCCCCAAATTCACAATATTTGGCATTGTGCCAAATTCCCTACTGTCACAAATTACATCAGCTAAAAATTTGGTCCCACCCTTCTTGCTAAAAACGCCCTCATTTTGATGTGTTCAGCCAACCCTATCTATTGAAAAAATGTTCTGTGGATAACCTTAGTTCATGTTCTGTGGATATCCTTCTAAATCCTGACTTTTTTTGACCCACTAAAGACTTTAGCTAGTTCTTGATCAGTTTGTTGGGGCTACAAAAACTGACCTAGGCAAGAAAATGAGCAAAATTTCTTGGGTTTGAAGATGAACCTGCTCTAGCTGGAATGCCACAGTAACTTTTTTTATGTTTCTTCTAGTGTCAGTAAGTTCTAGTAGTACCTTTCTCAGGCCTTACCGATTAAACTCACAATGACTATTTGTTTTTGTCCGGTCACTCAACTCCAGAGTTATCATTTACATTTTCGGGTAGGACTTTGAAACAACATTTTGCGACTATTATGCCTGTAAAAAATCCTTGTTCACTGATCATACCAATAATGCCCAAGGTGAGTCTTAGGCATTTGGGTATGTCTTGGGGGAAGGTTTGGTGAAAGGATTCTTTAGTACTCATATACACATTATTTGAAATATATGTGATTTGTTACTCTAACTTCCCTTGCACTGAAAGGAACGGGTTTTTTTGTGCCAAGATCTCTCTGAATTGATAGTTTGTAAATTTCAGATGGGTCTTCCCAGGGACAGCTGTAGGGAAGCTGAGTTTCTAGCATCTAGACCCCAAGTCTAGATGAGGGTGTGAATAGTTCTATCGACTCTTTCAAGCATTTTGTACAGTAGCAGTTGATGGTATCCTCTTCAGTGTCTGAAGCAGATCAGATTTTTGTTCCTTTTTTTAAGTCTTCACTTATTTAAAGATATGGAAACTGATACAGACATTGCACTGATGTTAAGAGATTTTTCAAAGGTGGATGGATAAGCATTTACATCCAGAATTAGGAACTTAGTGGTCTGTAGATGCCTAATTCTAGATATTCTTGAAAATATTGGCTTATGTGACCCAACAAAGATCACAGCAAATATCAGGATAAGGGAATTAAGCAGTTTAGACCATGTTGCCTCTTGTAATGGTGCTGCCCCTCATAGCTAGAATTTAAGTAGACTGCTCAGTATAGGAACTGGTTTAGCCCTTGTCTCCTTGTGGTATCCCTAAGATGATGACAGCAGCCTGGGCAGCAGTGTCTCCAGACACCAAAGAACGGTGTTTTGTTCTTTAAAGAATATATGGACTATTTGCTTTTTCAATTCTAGGGCGTCTCTGAATTTTAACACTTTTCTACCCAGATAGAAAAGTGCAAGTGGAGGGTTTTAGTGGAGGGTTTTCCTTTGTATTCATACGCCCTTTAAAATATAGGCAGGCTTTTAATGTTGGATTTTTGTGAGCTACTAAAAGCGAGTTTCATCTCCCATACTGTACCTTTGTTGATGTTTTTCCTACACAACACTATTCATAAAGTACAACTTCACTGTTCAAATGAATTGCTCTAAGAACAATCAAGAAACTTGGACTGGTTTCAGTAATGTGCTAGTACAAAATGTTACTATATTAGGAGTAGCAATGCAGGTAACTCACAACAAGTGCTTGTTCTGACTCGGCTGCAATTTGTTACGCTTGCTACATTGGCTTTTTATACTGCAACTATAAAACGCCTTTGATAATCACAATGTTCTCTTTTATAGGAATGGAAGTCAAATTAAGAGTATTGACAGGTACCCAAATGTGTATGTGAGTACTTTCAAGAGGGACTTTGTAGGGTTGGCTCACAGGGGAGAAAAAACACCAGCTAGGTTCCAATACAGACTGATATAAAAGGCTCATATTCACTATAAGAGGATTTAACACAGGACATTTTATTACCATGGAGCACCCTGCAAGTTCCCTCAACACAGAGATGTTAGTGTCTTCTTCCTGCTTGGAACACTTCATGTAGGCATGTAAGACTGCAAGGGACCTCCTGGGACCCTGCTCTTGTAGGCAGTTGTCATATAATCCCTTTCATAAATGAATCAAGCTTCCTCTTAACAGTATTAAAGAGACCTCCTACTTCTCAAATTATAAGGCTATTCTATAACCTCACTGCTCTGATGGTTAGGAACCTTCCTTAAATTTCCATCTTAAATTTATTCCCGGCTAATTTATGCCTGCTTGTTCTTATGCAAACATTGTACTTTAGCTTACAAAGCTCTTCCTTCTCTCTGGTGTTTACCTCCTCCTGAAACAGTATATTCAACATCGTATGCATTCAGTGTTCCTTGCTTTGCTAAAGCAAAAAAGTCATGTTCCTCTAGTTTTGTCTCCTAGAAGAGACTCTATGTGCTACCGTTCATCTCAGTAGCCTTTTTGCCCCTGTTCTATTTGATTTTTTTTTCTTCTTGAGTGCTGTAGCAATGATGTTTGGCACCCAGGGTGAAGTCTGCAGTAGCAGCCCACCCTTGCCCTGCTCACAGATCCAGGGACATCCTCCCCCCACCCATGCTTGCCCAGCAGTGCATGCAGTGGTGCGAGCCACCCTTCCCTCATCCCTGCACCCCCCCCACCAAATGAGCTGCTTGTGGCCCTTCCCATATCCCACCCCATCTGGGCAGTGCCTGTTGATGCCCCTTCGCTTCTACGCCTGGGGTGGTTGCCCCACTGCCCCCCCACCTTGTTATGGCACTGGTTGTATACTTGTGTATAATTAATTGTTCTGATCTGCCCTAAGCCAGGAACACTGAGCAATTTTGGTGATCAAGGAGCGCCTTAGGAAGCAAACTGTGATTTGGACAGTCTTGGTACCTCTCGTTTTAGGAGGAAGTAAGCTATGCTAAGTGTAATCCTGGTGCCCTGTGTATAACCTGGGTATATAACTAATTCCCTCTCACCCACCTGTGTAGTTGGGAAGCGGAGGCACTGCCGGCTGCTCCCTGCATCTACGAGGCAACCCCTGGAATAGCAAACAAATGGGAGTTAAGGGCCTTATGGCCCCTGTGCATATTCTCTTGCACAGACAGGTAAGGTTAATGACCATATAACTTCAAGTTAGAAGAAGAATCTCCAAAATTGAAATGGAGGCAAAAGCTAGAATTACATCTTGGAGAAACTTTTTCAGTGGGAGATGCAATGGCTTGATCTTGTCTATCGTCTTCCAGGTTTTATGTCTGTAAAATTTATGGTGAGCACTGAGAGGTAATTGTTAAATACATGCACCCGCAATTTATTGCATGCTCATGGTTGCTATTGCAAAGGAACAAAATCAAATTCTACCTTCCAAATATATACATGTATGTCCCACTAAAGTAGTGATGTATAGTGTATCTTGCAGCAGAATTTGGCTAAAGGAAGCATCTATTAACGAACTCTAACTGACCTCACAGAGCTAGGACTTCAAGAATCTGACATGAACCTTTCTTTTCCATCTTCCACACCCAGATAAAGCCCTACTCCCACAATTTCTATTTCTTTTTGCAAAAAAGGGATGCATTTTCCATCCCTTTCTCTGTTTTATTTGAACCATTCATTAAACTTGGTCATGAGCAAAATGTTTTGCTGAGATCTAAATGTTGTTGTTTCTTAGAGGACTTAGGTGATATTAGAGAGAATATATCCATGCCTTCATGACAGGGGACTTTGAGACTTGTTCCTTCTTGAATTGCAAGAGGGTCCCAATCCAGAGAACCTTTTAGCTATTCAAGTTGCATGTTATTCTGTTAGACATTTTCAACTTCCCAAGGTTTCCTAGTGATTGCCACCAAGCAGCACAGCTGATGAAGCAAGACTGATTTGGGTAGCATGAGGGATTTTTAATAGGCTCTTGTACCTGTATTACCATCTGTCAGGGTTTGGAAGTGTTTCACCCTACTCCTTATTCATAATGTTGCCTATAGTTACATTGTATCCAACAGAAAACAAGTTTGTCCTCTCACAGTATGTCTACATGCACAATGCAGTGCTGTGCCAAGATACTTGAGCTAACTTGAGTACAGCCCTATCAGTGGGACACTGGCATGGGCTCATATATAGCTAGCTGCTTAGCAGAGTTAGTTAATCTAGCTGGAGTGCTCTAACATGGCAGCTCTACTGGTTTCAGTACTAGAGTTAGACTTTGTGTCTGAATGACACTGTATCATGCTGCATAGCTCTACCCTCATTGCATAAAGAAGCTGAAGATAGCTAAATCAGTTGACTTATCAGATCTAAAATTCTATGACTGGGTTCATTCATTCTTTAAATATACCATATTTACTTAAATACAAGATGAGGTCACCCCTGCCCCAAATCAGTATGGGGGTGGGGGGAAGTCCCTTGTTGTAACTGCATTAAATGCATTGTCTATCTTGAGCTCATGCTACTTTTAGTGGCAGTTCCAATAACAGAAACCATCCATGAAGCTGATTAAGTGCAGTCAACACTGAGCATGAATAAAGTACATGGCCCATATTAAGCAAATGTGCAACCCATCAAAATAAGATACAGGATAGTGCCCATTGAGCGCAGCTCCCTGCAGCACCGACTCTTTCAAGTCATGATGAGTCACTACATGGCATACATTTTTACTTCCTCTTCACTCCCATAGTTGAGCTGTCTTTCCTTCTCATTTCCAATGATTCCTGTTCACTCAGAATCCCTCTGGTGACCTTTCTCTCAGCTTCTTGTATATAATTCGTGTGATCTCACCCCCCATGAGGTGAAGTAGGACCAGGTTCCCCTATGCCTCATCTTCATATCAATTTTTGGAGGATCTCAGGACTCATGAGAAGAACACCTAGTTTGAGTCATGAGTGGAGGGCTAATTAGTACAGGGATCCTTTTGTGTGTGTGCTTGATATCTGGAGTACACCCACATACTAAGCAGTGCTGAGCTATTGGGTCACCACAGCTTGAAATGCTGTTCCCTCTGGTGGGGCCCAGCCCAATGAGCTCTATGGTAATTCATCAGCCTTTTGGCTTTGGATGAATATGATGCATAGTTTGGACTATATACATGTAGGTGCCAAAGTGATATTTAAATACGTGTTTGTGGATTACCTGTGCTAAAACCTGCAATGTTTTCAAAAAAGGTCAGATGTATCAATTCTGGATGAACTAAGTCTATGGGTACTATATGGTATAGGTACATTTATTGAAAGGTCAGTGTTTTCAAAATGTGTTCCTTGCTTCCACATGCTCAGGAGACAGGGTCTGACAGGAAGGGGATGCAGGGGGAAGACACTGGGGGGAGGCAGAAGGCAAGGGTTCTACCTTACCCCCTAGATTTATTTCCCTGCTGTGGGGGACAAATTCAAGGCAAATCTCCAACAGTTAGATTCTATACCTGGAAAATTTATATCACATTCATAAATTTTCTATATATAGAATCTCATTTTTGGTGGGTCATCTTATAATGAGGGCCATCATGTAGCCCAGTAAATACAATAGTTCATGTTGATTTCTAAATAATGCTCACATTGGTTACCATTTAACAGAACTAAACTAAAATATCGCTTACATTGGCCACTTACCACTATGCAACTGGTTGATCATATTATAAAGTACTTCATATGGTTATAATAGTAACACATGGGTCTTTTCTCAGAATATGCCATTGTACATTCCTGCATTGTAGTTTGTTTTTTAACATTATATGTTACGCTGTTAATCCCCCAAAACAAAGCAGACAGTGTCATGCATGAAGGATAACGTTCTCAAGGCTTCAACTTGACCTGCATGACCAGGTTCACCCAAATGATGCAAAACTTAAATAATGAATTTACCTTTGACAAAATGAGCATTAGGGTCAATGAAATATACCAGTGTAAATATTGTGATCATCTCACAGTGATTGCCTCCAGTCTAATATGGCTTCATTTTTCTCTGATGTGTCAATGATTTGTTCTTAGGAGGTCAGAGGAGGAGTTGTATTTAGGCTTAAAAAACAAGAAATGTAAACAACTGCCTGGGAATATAGGAAGAAGAGCCATATGAGAATAAGTCTAATAGTAATGACATTCCACTTCCCATGATACAGAAAGAACTTTAAAGAGCACAAGACCTGGGGAAGAGAAATCACTTCTGCTAGAAGTGTGAGGGTGGAAAGGAGGGATGGGAAAAATCTCTCTTGATAAAAAAAAACAATGCAAACCCCAAACTTCTGAGGTTTTGTAAATGTTCATAAAACTCCCAGTCCCATCCCAGAATTTCCACACATGCTTGTTTCCGGCCTCTTTTCCCCAAGATAACAAAAATAACATTTGTTGGAGGAGAAAAGGGTTTTCTTACAATAGTACTGGCTAGAATATGAAAGTATTGGAAATTATAAATTGGGATTATTAGACTAGCTTTTTAACTTCAATGTTTCAATAAGTGTTTGTCATTTTTGAGTGCAGATTCTTTTCAACCCTGAAGTTTATGACAATCCACTACATTAGGGCTGTATAGATCTAATGGAAAGGGTTTCTTGGAATTCAGCTGAAATGCCAGAGATCTCAATTAAAACCTGTCGTCATCCCATACCTTTTTACCAGACATCTCTGACAACAAGCTAGAACTAGCTGCCACCAGGGAAGTCAAGTACATGGGGGCCTGAGGGCCCTGGCCCCACTCAGGAAGAGGTTTGTCCCCTGAAATGAGTAAAATTTTTCCATTTGTCCATCATCATAGGCACTTCCACCAGCAAAAATAAAAATTGGCACCTATGGTTGCCACCCATTCCTTCCAGCTGCTACTATATGTTGTGGATGGGTAGAGACTACCCTGTAGGCTTAGTCTATATTACAGTGTCCTGACAGTCTTAGGCGATATGTATGGGGGGGGCATGTGCCCCCCCCCAAGATTTGGCTGCTGCCAAGTTCTGCAGGCAGTCACTGCTTGCACCTGCCCCCCTCCTGCTGCCAACGTGGCCAGTGGTGCCTGCGAGTGGCCCCTGCTCGCCACTTGCCACCTCCTCCCCTCCGGTGCTGCCGCTGACACCAACGACTGTGAGCAGTCCCTGTTTGCTGCCATGGTGCCCACCCCCCATCTCAGGAGGCACCAGTCATTCATGCTACCAGCCAAACTCACATCTGTGCTTACAGGCCCACACAGAAGAAAAATTCTAGTGGAGTTATTACCTCTCCTGAGCAAAAGAAGACTTCTGCCATCTCAGCTGGCACAGGTAGGTATTCCTTATACCACATGCAGCCAAACTGGCATGGGCACTGTGTGGCACATGGCAAACTGGGGAGAGAGCAGGGAACACGGTGGCAGATACAGTAGGGAGCCAGAAGTAGGAGAAGAGATTGCGCAAGAGAAACGGATCCAGGTGGCACTTAGGGAAGATGCAGTCTTTAATTTGTGGCATGTCTGACCTAAAATTTGCCCCCCCTTCCGCCTTACATTGTCCCCTGATTTTAGAGGCCCCATCAGCAGCAGATGTCTTCCCAGGGTGCACTTTGTATTTTGCTGGCTCAGCTCTTGAAGTGGAGCTGCTAGAAGCATCTAGATGCTTATGTGCATTGGTGGCTGATGTTTGCTAGAAGAACTCCTACCCACAGAGCCAAGTAAAAGTAGACAAGGCTGGAATGGGGAATTTGTTCCCTGGCTGGAATAAGCTACTTGGGAATGGTCCTGCTTTGAGCAGGGGATTAGACTAGATGACCCCTGAGGTCCTGTCCAACCTCATTTTCTATGATTCTAAGGCTCCAGTTGCATCAGCCTTATGCCTATCCAAGGTGCCGGCAGGCTTATTGTCTGAAAACTCTTCCTGCAAGTAGGCTAGCTTGCAGTCCTCATCTTGCCTTGGAATGTGGCAAGATAGACTGTTAGTCTAAACAAAGTTCTGTAAGCAGAGCTATGTGTGAAAAAATCCTACCACATAGCTAACAGCTCTGCTGGGGTGCAAGGCAGCTTCTGCTGTCAGAGCTTCTGTTTGGGGTGTTGGTGTTGCAGTAGCAACAGAACAACTCCTGCCAGCACAGCTGTGTCCATGCCCAAGGGTCCAGTTACCATAGTGCTACTGCTGCAGCCACGATAGTGTAGACATTGGCTTTATAACTGGGGTCATAAACTACTACAAGACCATTTCACACTAGACATATGGAAGATTTTCTTTACTGTCCGAGCCCCCAAGGTCTGGAATAGCCTGCCAATGGAGGTGGTTCAAGCACCTACATTGAACACCTTCAAGAGAAAATTGGATGCTTATCTTGCTGGGATCCTATGATCCCAGCTGACTTCCTGTCCTTCAGGTGGGGTGCTGGACTCAATGATCTTCCGAGGTCCCTTCCAGCCCTAATGTCTATGAAATTCATCATCTGCATGTGACTGCTGTCTCTTGTAGGAAGCGTGAGAGAAAGGACATCTGTTCCTCTCTACACCTGCACTTCTAACAGCAATACTGCTGCACACATCTGCTGTTGTTGGTTCTGTCTTTTTAATCTAAGGCTAAGATGCATCAGAAGGTATTGAGCCAGAGGAAATCTCTAGACAGCAAATCCTTTCCCGAGGGCTAACGGGACAAACTTTTAACAGGATTTGTGGGCTTCTTTCTAACAAAGGGAATGATCTACTCCCTAAATAGATGGGAGGGGGTATGTTTTTCAAGAGTAGCTCTGAGCACCAAGTTCCTTGAAAAATATTTTCTTTATACAGAGACTACTTCCAGCTGTAACTGCTTAAGAGAAATGACAGTACAATGAAAGGTTACTAAGCAAATGGAGATCATCCAGTGCAAAATAAGGGGTATGGAGAGTGGGGAGTAGTCTGACACTATGGAAAAGATGGAATATCCAAAATAACACATGTAAAGAGACCTAAGACAAAAGAATCATATGGACATCAAAGTTGGAGTCAAGGAAGAACAAGAAGCTGCCTATACTGACAACCAGCAAAAGCCAGAACAATGTTCAGTCTGTGGGAAAGGATGCAAGAAAGACAATGATTATATCCACTGCTAGTAACAATAGTGCTCATAGCTTGGAAAATGATGGTACCACAAGCTCAGATGTGTGGATACCAATGTGACATAAGATGAATTGAAATCAAATGCTTTTATTGCTTTTACATTGGAGACAGTTGTGTAAGTCAGTGTGTTGCCAGAAATGCCTATTGGCAGTAATCCAAAGGTAGTGACAATTTATACAGATACAGCTCTTGGACTCTTTCTTCCCAATTTGCATCAGTATCAGTCACTGATACAGGATGACAGTCTTTCAGTATATAGGGAAATCACCAGGGAGTCCAAAGATGACTAAAAAGGCCAATCTGAGCCTGAAAGTTCGATTGGAGATCGAACTCAGTAGTTCCAGAGGAAGGAGTAGATCCTGGCAATGTCTTATCACAGCTCTTTTCCTTTGTATCTCTTCTCTGTCCACCTCAAACCGGGGCAGGTTTGCTCAAATTATCAATATTTTATATATCACTGACACTGGCAATTCAGTGCTTGAGTCTCCCAGGTATTGATGCTAATATCACCTTTCTTCAAATTAGTCTTCAAGGTGTCACTTGAATCTCTTCTTTTGCCTGCCTGGAGAGTGCAGACCATCGGTGATTTGGGCATATAGGATCTGTTCTGGGAGCTGTCAGGCATACTTATACCATGTCCTGTTCAACACAGCTGGTGCCATATAAACATGGCTTCAATGCTGGTGGTGTGTGCTCGAGCCAGAATGCTGGAGGATATGGAGGATTTTCCAAAGACATTGCTGATAGTCATGTTCCAAAGGTTTCAGGAGTTTCCAATACATTGTCTAAGTTTTACATTCTCACAAGAGAGTAGAAATGACAATGGTTTGGTAGACAAGAAGTTTGGTTTGGGTCCTGATCTCATGATTATCAAAGACATGATTTTGGAGATGCTTGAAGACAGCACCAGGAGATTTTATCCAGTGTTGAATATTGTCCTCTATCTTTACTTTTTGGGAGAGTTGGTTACTTATGTAGGCGGAATGCTCAATGTTCTCCAAGGATCACCCTTTTACTGTAACATGCAGAAGAGTAGCCGGTTGGTTTCGCACGGGTAGATAAAGTATCTTGGTTTTTGTGAAGCTGACAGTGAGTCCAAGCATTTCATTAACTTCACAGACATAATCAAGAGTGACTTGGAGCTCTTCAATTGAGTGGGCACACATTGCATAATGATCACATTATTCAACATCAATAATGGAGGTGTTGGTTACCTCAGATTTGGAATGTAACTGCTTGATGTTAAAGAGATTCCTGTCTATGTAATACTGGATGCTGACTCCAGGCAGAAGCCCCTCAGCAATAAGATGCCTAACAGCTGTGATATAGGTGGGAAAGGATGTTGGTGAAATCGCATGTCCTTGGTTGAATCCAGTGCTAATAGTGAAGGAGTCCATTTCTGAGTTACTCCTTGGGACAGTTGCTGTCATACCAGTAAAGAAGTCTGTTAATGGTAACAAATTTTGGCACGTATTCAAGTCTCATCAGGATCTTTCATAGGGCGTCTCTTGATTGAATCAAAGGCTTTAGGTCAGTTAAGATCTTTATGCGGCCTTGGTGTTGCTTGTGGCACATCTCTTGCAGCTGTCTAGCAACAGAGGCCCTATCTATTATACCTCTTAGTAGTCTGAAACTTGAACAAATACCCAGTTACTTGAGACATGCCAGAATTGTTCCCATATTCAAATGAGAAAGAGATCAGATTGCATCGCTCCTTCTTATAGCTGAGAATATCTATGCCCACCTTTGCCTCAATAGACTCACTTTCCTTGCTAAGAAGATCTTGCCCAAGTTCCCAATTTCAATAACAATCTGGCCTCCATTGGCCACTCTGGGTTGCACATGTAGTTTCACCTTTTGTTTTCATTTTAACAATAGTCCTCAGGTTTCTGTAATGAAGGTACATTTTTAGCCTTCTCTGCTGGCATCAGAAACCTCTGTTATCATACATAAGGCTACCTCCTGACTGCCTTGATAGTATGGTTCTCACCATGACAGTCCAGGATATGTCAGAAGCATGGGTTTTTTGTGGTATCTTTTATTGGATCTTTCTCAGAAACATGAATTTCTGCATCTGGTGCTCGGTCTTTCTGGCGACATCCAGATGAGCGCGGCCATGCGGTATGTGGCGCCACCAACATCATGTTGGTGGTGTCACATACTGCACATTCAGCTGTTCTACATGCTAGACGGGAGAAATGGCAGGGGGTGGGGGAAAGGGACTGACCTCTGGATATCCAGGGGTCAAAAAAACCCATGCAAAAAACAAAAAAGAAACATGGAGCAATGAACGCAGAAGCAGTGTCATATTCTGGCTGGCAGCCAGGCTCCAAGTGGCAGGATCACTGCTGATGCAGCTCCAGAAGTCCCCAGTTCCCCAGGTAAGGCTTCTGGGGCCAGTCCAGTGCTGGCCCTATCTTCCCTTACCCCACCTGGGGTAACTTGCTGCACGTCAGAGGGCATGTGGCACAGGCATTCTCCAGGATCGACTAGCAGCGGCACAAGGTGTACCACTGCTTCTTGTCCCCAGGGAAACAAATGGCCACACTTGTGCGGATGTGACCTCTGTCTCCAAAGTTAGGCCACTTAAGGATACAGCTGGCAATATTGCAAGGTGAATAGGAAAACTAGCTGCTTTTTAAACATGATCACAAGTGAGCAAAACTTTACCTCCCAGGCCTCCAAACAACCAAGTAATAGCACCAGGTTCAGTGGGGGGAAAGGGGGGAATCCTCAGTTCTCCTGGGCAAGTGGTTTATTAGAAAATGTGTTGAAGATTCTTTGGGCTCATTAGAGTTCTTTTCAAGACTGGTTTGAGCTTTCATGAAACAAATTAGGTAAATCAGCAGAGCTCTGCACTATGGCTTTGGACAAGCAGCCATTTAGCCTTCTAAATCTCCTCTATCAATATTCTTTTACTACTTCCTAGTGGCTTGATCATGCTTGCTCACATGTTTTTCCAGTGCCTAGGTCACCTTCTGTAGTGGCTATATCATTTCTCTCTCTGTATGGGCTGCCTTAACAATTAGTAAATAATTAAAGAGTGTACATGCATGTGAGGATGCAAAGTAGGAGAAATTCAATAATGTGTGGTAGGACAGTGTGTACTTTTCTGCTACCTCAGACTAACAGCTGTTTAACACCCCCCTGCTCCTCCCCCATCTTCCTTTGGGATATGTACATTACAGCTCAGAAACCCACTCCCACCAGGAAGGTCACTGACCTGACCCCATGCTGACCAGGACACATGCAACATTAAATAATTGACAGTGTGACAAGAGCCTTGAGGATTAGCCTTTGGGGAAAAAGGTCATGACCACATAATTGGGTTCTTATTTAATAAAAATCTGGTAATAGGTTATCTAGTTCAAAGCCCCTATTTTAGCAAGTAGGGCATCCACTCATGTGCAACATTTGTCCTGTCCTTCCCCTGCTAAAGAAAAAGGTCCTGGGTTCTTTGGTGACATGCTATGTTTTGGATAATGGTGTTGGCAGTATGGAGGATTCCTGGCTGTTCCATGAGTAGGTATAACCTGGTAATCCAAACTACCTCCTTGCCTATAGAAGCATAGAGCAAGGTGCACAATGACTGTGTGCTACTGCTGTGATGGAGAATTTCCTTTCACTAGCACCTCCCCACATGGATTTCCATAGCACACAGACCTACCTGTCACATTACTTCCTTTCTCTAAATTTACTGTGAATTTAATGTTTTTTCCCAGCAAGCACTAATTTCTGCAATCATCCCAGCTGTCATTTTAACATAAAGTATGGTGTTTTGCCTTTAGTTGCAAAATAAATGGAAAATATGTGAACATTTGCTTCACTGCCCTTCCCAAGACTAGGGAATTCATTTGGTTCTAATTATATTTGTCCCAGAAGATGCTGAACCCTTGTTTGGATTATGGCTTCCAGCCAACAACAGGGTACTCCAGGATTGTGTAGACTTTAGCTTGCTCTAGAGAGTAGTCACCAATGAACTTAAATCATTCTTCTCCCATTGCCAGCTAGGCCTATAGCTCAAATAGTAGAGTCCCATACTTTTGAAACTCTGACTACCCAAGCAAGGATAGTAATGCAAACACTGATGTGAACACATCTAAGGTAGAATCACAGCATTTTGGGGATATGTTTCTTCAGTGTAGAAGTAGTCAACAAGAACTCCTGGCAAAATTTGGTTTGAACAGGAACAGAAGTTGCAAATCACATTTCACTGTACTTCTGCAGAAAAAGATGAGTTTTCTATGAGAGAGTTTCTGTTGTACATTTTGAATTGTTAATTTGCTGTTACGGCCCATTTCAAAGAATTTCTTTCAGAGCAAAAGACAATGTCATTAAAAAAAGAGATGACTTTTCACAGAAGGAAGATAAACAGTTCAGAGAAAACACACATTCAAGAAAAACTCTGTAAAATGATTGACATTTAGTTTCATTATTCAGAATAAATTGTTAGTCAACTGGGCTACTGCGACTGAATCATTACGACACGCAGTCAGTGAATTTGAGAAGTGAGTCATCAGCAAAGGCAGTCGCAGCAGATTACAGGTAAAATCTAATGATGTAGGGAGAAAAAATAGAGGACATAATCCCCGGGAGATAGGAAAGAAAGGTCACACCTCTGTGTAGATTCCAGTGGCAGTAATTTGTGTGTGTGTGTGTTTGGGGGGGTGTAAAATACTATGAGTTGGGGGTGAATACAAAGTAACATTACATTTAAAGTGTGTGTGTGTGTCACACACACACACACACACACACACACACACAATCTATAATGACTGCTCTGCAACCCTTGCCCATGTGTATGCAAGAATTCACATTGAATCAGTGGGAATGTACCTGTGCAGGTAATGGTTTATAACTGTCCTTGGACTTACAATACAATTGGTTCCTAAAAAAACACATCTTAAGTTGAAACATTGTAACTCAGAACTGATTTTCCCATTGAAAACAATGTTATAAGTGGGGGATTGGTTCCTGAACCAAGGCCCGATACCCTATTTTCACCAAAAATAACCCGAAATTTTTTACCCAGTCAATTATAGAGGAGTAATATAGTTACATTAATGTATTTATATTGTAAAAAGCAATCATATTGATTTGGAAGGACTTCTTTGAGGTGATTTTGCTGGACATTTTGAAGGGCTCAGGGATGGAATCTTCTCTGGAGTCTTGGCTTCAGGTTTTCTGGAGTCTTGTCTGCTTTCTTAAAGAAAGTGTCCAAGGAAGTTTGGACAGATGTTCTCCAGGGAGATGGGTGATGTAGCAAACTTGTTTGCTGGTGTGGCATCACGGCATCGTGTTATATCAAGCATTGTAAAGTTGAAACTGATGTCAGAAAATTGAAACTGTGTCAATTTATAAAAGCTGTAAGTGCAAAATGTTGTAACTCAAACTGTTGTAAGTCGAGGGCTGCCTGTAACTGATGGTTTTTTAGCCATAGGCATCTGAGTTAGGGCCCTTCTTCTATAATGGATATTCAAAGATGCGCTCATTCTTATGCCAGCTTGTTGCTTTACCTGCTGTATCCTTCTCTTCCAGTCTTTGGAGTTCCTTGCACTCAATTACTAATAATTCATTTACATAATTCCTAAAATTGCCCTTCATTTTTAGTTCTATTTTAACAGTGAGGGACTATGGGTCAGTGTAAGGCTGCAACAAATATCCCTGGGTCAGTGTGAAACACTTTCACGAACTTGGCCAAGCTTATCTGGGTAAAGTTGAAAAAGGATAGACTGGAAGTCATGAGAATGGCCGGGGACTCCAGAGGTCATTATACTGCCTGAGCATAAAGGGACAATTTATGACTATTTTGGAGCTATAGAAAACAGAAGTTGATGACTTAACTCTTTCTCAGAAAATAAGATTAGCATTGGTACAAACCCTTAGCCAAAAAAAAAAAATTATGGAAGCTTAAGCCTAATAGCGCTCTTCAGTATTTCTAGCTAGGAAAAGCTAGAGCCACTAGCTCAACTAGCTCACCCTCTTCGTGTTTGGATAATGCTAACCACATGATCATCTCCTCAGTGTAGGGTGCAAGTGCTAGGCAACCTCGAAGTACTCTTAACAGGCAAGGAAACTAACCTAAACATGTTAGAGTGGTGGTTCTCAACCTTAGACTCAAGGCACCCCTCAGAAAATGCCAGGTCCTAGCTTTCACTCAGCTTTTGACAACAGAAAAACAATTTTTCTGTTGCAAAGAGCTCAGTAAGCCACATCCAGATGAGCATGGATGTTTAGTTCCCTGGGAACGTTCCCAGGGGATGTTTGGTTTCTTTCTTGTTCCTGGGGAACGCCTGTGCCATGTGCCCTCTGGTGTGCAGCAGGTTATACCAAGTGGGGTAGGGAAGGCTGGGGCCAGTGCAGTTGCTGGCCCCAGAAGCCTTGTCTGGGGTCCTGGGGGTGCTCTTGCAGTTTGGATCCTGCCCAGCAGCCAGAGCGTGGCTCCAGTGGGCAGGTCTGGACACACCCTTTGGGTTTATCTTGTGAATCATTATGTACCTGTTAGCACTCCTAACAGTACTAATGCTATATAGCTCCCATGGCACCCTTAAAAGGATCTCCTGGCCATGGCACCCAACTTGAGAATCACTCTGTTAGAGCATCTGTTCTCCTAGAGGTCTTCTGGGTCCAGCTCAGTCCTTTGTTTACTTTTTGCCTTCACAGCAGGTTGAAAGGATGTTCACAGATGCAGCTAGCCACCAACAATGCTTGTTGTTTTGCTACAAATGCCATGGAAATGCTGAAGAATGCTTGGGGTACTGCAATGTATGCACTGGAAAAATACTGCCTGGAAAACCCTGAGTGTGTAAGCAATGGGGCCTAGGGACAAAATACAACACAAAAGGAAGCATGTAGCTGATAAGATAAGTATTGTACACTTAGTCAACTAGGAATCTGGATAACATTGAAAAGTCATTTATGCTTCCCTTCTGTTGAATAGCAGGGGAAAGAAATGCTATGAATCAACATTGCTTAGCCTGGCAAGGAGGAAAACCTGAGCTACAGTGGGAAATGAAAGGGCATATCTACCTCCTGTTCAGTTAGCTTATGTGCCAAATTGGTTTTACAACTTTGAGTTTTGACATTTGGGAGAAGTAATGGATACACATTTTATAATTTTTGCGTTCCCAAACAAAACCCAATATCTCCTTCTGACTAGTCCTATAAGTCAAAGTGAATGCATGGTACTAGCAGTAGTCCCAGTAGGGGTTAGTACAATGCAGATAAGCATGAATGGCAACTATGGCATTCCTAACAGATATCTGGCCCAGCAATGATATCAGGAGTCTTAAAAACCTCCATTAATAAGCATCTCAGCCTTGGATGTTATCACTGTGCTGGAAAGCAATAACAGTTGCCATTAGGTACAGGTAATTGGCAACTGATTGACACAGCTGATTGGCGATTGGCAACCTTCCATCCCAGGGAAAGCCCTGGAAAAGCTCATTAAAGAATCTATTGAAGATAAGATTCTGAATGACAACCAGCATGGCTGTCATGGGTAAAGTCTTGTCTTACCAATCTCATCTTCTATGACCAGGTCTCTTGACACCTAGACATGGGAGATGAGGTAGACCTTATATACCTAGACTTCCACAAGGCTTTTGATCTAGTATCCCACAATATCCTTGTGGGAAAACTGGAACATTGTGGGCTCAGCTGATTGACATTTCAGTAGGTGGGAAACTGACTACAAGGTAGGACTCAGAGAGTTCTCATGAATGGATCTGTGTTGTCTTGGTGCAAAGTGGCCAGTGGTGTCTCTCAGGGGTCCATGCTTGGACCGGTGCTCTTCAACATCTTTATCAATAATTTGGATGGGGGAGTGTAAAACTCTTGGCCAAGTTCACAGATGACACCAAGTTATGAAGCAGTGTGGTCACATCAGAAGATAGGATACAGGTGGACCTCAAGAGTTGGGCAGACTGGAACCAGATGAAGTTTAACAAGTGTAAGGTGCTCCATCTGGGAGCAAACAACTCTCAACTTGCATACAGGCTTGGTGGTGACTGTTTGACTTGCACCACAGCTGAAAGGGTCATAGGGATAGTGATTGACCATTGTATGAATATGAGCCATCAGTGTGAGGCAGTGGCTAGCAGGGCAAACAACACACTGGCAGGCATCAACCGATGCATCTCATATAAAACTAAGGAAGTAATATTCCTGCTGTACTCAGAACTAGTGAGAATGCAGTTGGAGTACTGCATCCAAAGATGTGGATAAACTTGAGAGGGTTCAGAAAAAGCCACCCATATGATCAGGGACTTGCAAGGCAAGCCATATGAGAAAAGGCTGAGGGACCTGGGCCTCTTTAGCCTAAAGAAGAGAAGGTTCAGAGGGGACGTAGTAGCAGCTTACCACTATATCAGAGGAGTGCATCAAGAGCTTGGTGAACAACTGTTTACCAGGGCACCCCTGGGGAAGACCAGGACCAATAGATACAAACTCCTAGAAGACCGCTTCAGGCTTAATACCAGGAAAAACTCCTTCACAGTCAGGGTGTCCAGACTGTGGAATAAACTTCCACCAGAGGTGGTGCAGTGACCTACCTTGAACATTTTCAAGAAGAGACTAGACAGTCACCTTGCTGGGGTCACCTAACCCCAGTTGTCTTCTTGCCTAGAGAGGTGGGGCTGGACCCGATGATCTGCAAGGTCCCTTCCAGCCCCTAACAATCTATGAATAATGGATGCATTAGCTATAAAGGCTTGTCTATATTTTAAAGTTCATCTGGATTTATATAGGATATGAATTTAACCTGTCCCTCTCCCCCCAAAAAACCCCCAAAAAACCCATGATAATGCAAACCTTAACTTTCTTCCAAATATTGTTTTAGTTTCTTTGAGGAAGAAAATGATGAGGTTTTCACCATTCTTTTGGATTTTCACCTCTTTCATTCTCCTAGACCTAATTTGTACTCCTATGCATGTGCTTCCTTCCTTTCATACATGTACACAAAATTGCAAAGGCAATGGAGGCTGCTGGGTGTTTACCAGGCCAATAATTTAGGCACCTAAAGAAAGATATAGGCCTACATTTTCAGAAACCTTTTAAAAAAATGTTGGCCTTAATGTTTAGAGTATTCTTATCCAGCTCATTATTATGTTTCCAGTCAGCATATTTAAAAGGTGGATGAATTTCCAGCTTATAGAAACAGCTGCATTACATCACTATTATAGCAAAGCTAAGCAAAATACCAGAAGGCACCAGGTAATTTAATAAGGCAATTGCATGTAAGATTTCAGTTAAATGTAGCAGAGAGATATGAATGATGCTATTGTGTTATGTTGCTGGCTTACCAAGAAGGCATCCTTTAAAACACTGTGGAATTGTAAGGTTTAATTCTGATGAAATTCCTAAAACATAAAGATCATTATGTTTTGATTTACAGTGTTTAATATATTCTTTTTCCAGAGAAAAATCAGCTAATTCTTAAAAGTTACCATTTTATAAATGAGCACCCTCTTCACATTCTGGGAGGGTATTAGTACCTTCTAGTATTAGTCAGCACCTTGTGCAACACTGTGGGGCATTTGCAGGAAAAAGTCAAAAATCGTACCAGTCCTTGGAAACTAACTATTTGATATTACAATAATAATACTTTTCAAATACCAGACCCTAAGGTACAGCATTTCAGATTCCTGTTGTAGGCAAAGCAGCACAAAAGAGTGAATTCTGGTTTGAACACTTACTTTTGTCTTGACTGTGGATGTCGGTGAAAGGTACTTAGCCTAAAGTTAGGCAGAAGGCAGGGCAGAGTGGCACCTTGGGCTAACTCAAAAAAGGCTGTAAGGTGCCACCCTGCCTTGCCATATGGATGTTTAGTGTAATGGTACAGACCAGCTATATTCCAAAAAGCACAGTCATCTTCAATATGTGTTTTTGGTTGCCTTTTTCAGTTGTGACTCAAACATGAATTTAAGATGGAAGCAAATGGACAAAAACATTCAAATGCATCAGTCCAGAGAACAGACTTATTGGTGCATCCTTGCACTTCTTCCACCCAGATCCCAGTTACAGTCAATTAAAAGGCAGGAAATATTTGAAATCTGGGGCTGGCAACAATAGATGCACTCTTTACAAATAAACAACTTTCCTGACGTAGAGAGCAACGTGACTGATCTGATTCACTTTCAGGGTTTTCAAATGCCATACCTAACAGGCTCTTCAACATGCTACCTCACACAGTTTCCATTGCATTTGAGTCACACATCCACAGACTAAACATCTTATATAATATATTTAAAGGGTAAAATGCCTGACTCTGGTATTGCAGCTGTGTACTTGGATTGATTTTCAGTGTAGGTACTCCTGATTTACACAGGTATCAGTGAGAAGAAACTCAGGCTCAATATTTCTGTCCAATCAAATCAAGACAAACTGCACTCCATACTAGGAGACCAGAATTCCTATGGGACCATATGCTCTTTAAAATAAGATTTGAAAATGCATCACCAACTCTGTCAATATTTTTGTATTTGTAGTTTCTTAACTGAAAAGACAGGTACTCTGAGATGTATTTTCTCTCCCCCTTCCTCCTATGCTAAAGAATTATGTAGAACAGACCTCGCCTGTCAAGGCCGTGGAAGAGAAAATACCTTTATCTTGTTTGCTGGATACTGGTAAGTACAGGGGAAAATGTTTTCTCTGGCTGAGAATTTAACCTAAAGAAAACTAACAGAATTCTACTAATAAATATTTTTAAGTGTATAGAAGCATATTGAAACTTCGTAACAAGTTGTACTTCATTGTAAAAGACCAGATGTAAAAGACCAGAAGAAGCCATTTACTAAAACTATCAGTTAAAATAATTAAGTTTCTTATTAGCGTACCATGTGTAATCAGTGCAAGATTTAGGCTTAAACTACTTAAGCTACATCTTAGGGCATCACACTATGAGGGGGCTCTAAATAAGAAAAAAACCTGACTCAATATCAAGTTTTATAATAATCAGTTGGTAAATAAAGAAGATTGTGACAGGGGCCCACCCCAAGGGTGTGTTGCCTGTTGGCGCATCTACCTGTCTAGAGCAGTCTGCCCTGTCTCATCTGCCATGATTTAATATAGTAAGTGGGAGTCTGCCCATTTTACTGGCCTGATGCCAGGGGGCTCTATACGCATGGTTCCAACCTTCCCTTACCACGTCCCATGCCTTGCAGATGGCACCCTTGAGTTGTTCTGTGCTCCAGCTTGAGTCGGGGCTAAAGTCAATACACTGTTAGGCCACACGCATAGTCACATTGACCTTGCTGCTGCTGTTACTTTGAAAGTGACGTGGTAGCATGTTTGCCCTGGTTCTGGGTGGGCCAGGCAGCGAGGCACTGCACTGTGCTGCATTCAAAGCAGCAGTGAGGCGCAGAGGCTGTGCCCAGCTGTGGCTTGCCCCTGCCCTGTGGAAATATCAGGGGTCCATGCTCCCCCACTTTGCTCCCCGGCACCGTGCTGATTCTGGAGGAGTTGCCGGGCTCTGACTGCCCCATGACCGGGCCCGACCAAGGCCTCATTCACCACAAATGGGGCCCTGGCTGGGCCAGGATGTGGGCCAATCCCCACAGTGCAGGAGGGAGCAGGGCAGGGGTGAATGATTCACCTTACCTCTACCCCACTCTCAATCTGCCCCAGCCCCCAAGCCCAATTAAAAGAAATGTACTTGCCTGCAGCTGGGCCCACTGTGATCCTGGCTGCGAGTACCAAGTGTGCAGGGTGTCTGAGTGCATATGCACTCTTCCCCGCTGCTGCAGCAGCAGCCTGTGGCTGGGCTGCCCTCCAGCTATATCTGCTGCCCTGCATTTGGGCATGGGTGGGGCTGAGCCCTGTTAGTCCCCCACTCCTTCTGCCACCTATGGAGCTGATCTTCTGAGCAGCTCAGTACTCTGCCTTGTAGGCCTAGCCTTAAAATGACCATGTCATCAGGGCTGGCCTGCACCTGCCAACTGCTTTCAGCCCTTAAAGTGGCAGGCACCAAAGCTGCACTGTCACAGAGATAAAGGAGATATGGGAAAATGACTCTCTAAATATCAACATTTTCATTCTAATAAGACAAAAATATACATACATTGGATTATTTTTATCGTATGGGGCTTCTTAAACTGAACATAGTTTAGGGTCTCAGCATGTTATAATCCAGCACTGTGTGTACTTTATAAAGATGACTTACACTGTAAAGATGAAGTGTGAATTTGTGTGTTATCAAGTACATGTTCCCAAAACATCCACACAGTATTGTGATGCCCCTCAAAATCATGTTCCAAAACAAAGTGTTTTGCACTTTGTGTGCACGTGACTAAGAATATTTCAGCTGAAAGTTAGCAGTTGAACTGACTTTTTAATAAGGCAGCTAGTACAATTTTATTACTAAAATCCCTGCTCCTCCTATTGAAATTGTGCTTCTTTGCAGAAAGTAACATAATATTTGTTGGGTCAGCAAGATGAAATATGACTCTACCCTTGTGATTACAGTAGGGAGGAATGGGTCCTGAATTTTGGCCCCTGGTCCCTAGGACTGTTTATCCAAAGACTGGTTATGGTAGACTGCATAAACAGAGACAGGACACAGGATTTCCTTCTCCCAAGAGAATACTACAGAGTCCCATTCCTTCTTGGCCTCCATCTGACTCGGTGAATCTTGTTCATCTTTTTTCACCAACAATGTAGCTTCAGCAGGATCAGCAGAGTGTGTTTTCTCACCTGGATTCTTCTATAGCTTGAAAATAAGGACACTGGGAGGTATGGTAAATGTGGGTACAAAACTCCCTGTAATGAGGAAAAAACTGAACCTGGGCCACCTCCTTGCTGGATAAGACACCTAACCAGTAATCTATTTACTGAAAGAAAGTGGCCACACCTGCATTTGTAAAAAGCCCAATCTTGTCTCTATGATAGGCATGTCCTACGTAGGTCAACTGGCTTAGGCCCCTTATGGGACTTAGAAAGAAGAATCCTTAATTTTTAAATCCTGAATGGAGTGGGGCACTAAACTGCTCAAATGGGGGTTCCTCAGCATAGAAACAAACCCCTAAATGCCTGGAAAACTTTATGGTACAATAGGCAGGGACTTCCAGGGTTAAGTAGCAGTTGAGTGGGGGATTTTAGGATCACAATTCTGGCCTTAGACAAACAAGTCATGCTTTAAGTCCTTTTTTATTTGGCTGTCAGGGCTTAATTCTTGAAGGTGTTTAGGTGCCTAATTTCTAGTGAAATCAAAATAAGAAATTAAATAACATTCTGGTTGAAGACATGATGTTCTCACTGTATGAGGTAGTAAAAGTTAAACATGATCATGTACGCTGCCATAATATTTCTCCAAATTGAAAATTTGCAATATTTATCACAAAAAGCAAAAACAAACAAAAATACCACTTTTTTTTTTACCTTGATTGCTTTAAAGGTCAAAGAACAAATACTTTTTAAAAGTTTGAGGCAGCTATTGTTGAGTGAGAGAATTTACTATCTTGTATCCTCAAGAGGACCTGTAATGAGCAGCATTCTTCAGGAGCATCAGCCTTACAAGAAACACAAATCTTTTCTCTGCAATACAGGGTATGACAACTTGTGGGCAAATCTGACGTAGTTAACTAGCAAATTTTGAGCAACTAGCCTCTGAAGTATGTGATATTAAGACTGGGAGACTGAAACAGAAGACTGTAAGACAGATGCATATAATTATACATTGCATGACTACAGGAAAATAACATCAGCTATGTACATTTATGTTCTCTAACAATTCTCTGGGTGTGCCTACACTGCATGCTGTGGTGCAAAGTAAAGATATCTGAGCTGGCTCTAAATGAATAGCTCTGATTCTAGGAAAGGTGGCAGTAGTGAAAAATTCAGCGTGAGCTAATTTACCCTTCTCAGTAGTTTAGAGTTCCCCTAAAATAGCATGTAATTGAATGATCAATTTTAATTTTCTGAAGAATCACATTTTTCATTAGAACACCTACATGCTCGGTCAACTTGATGGTATCCAGGTGAGGGGAAAAAGGAGGTATTTTTTCTTTGAATAATAGATCTTAACATTTTTCTAAATGAAAAATGACAAAATGTATTTGCAGTAATGGTTAGCACAAAGACTAGATTTTGACAACAAAAAAAATCCTCCCAAGTTCTCTCTGGGACCGTACAGAAGCCAAAACTGTGCCTTTCTTCCAAATTAGGCCTTCGATATAGACATCATAGAAGCCATTTCATTTTTTAGTAAAGTTGCGTGTGGTGCATGAAGATAAGGCAGATTATAGAGGCATCCCTAGTGATTTTATAGTTATTGTTCCATGGAGTTTTTCCAGTTTACTTGAACTATAAATAGATTTGTTAGGCATGAAAGAGGAAGGGGAATACAGTGTGTCCATCTTAACAGGAGTTTACGGCTGCATGACCCCATATACCACAGGAGGGATTTCTTTTTGATCCCAACTTGTGATAGTTTTGTGCCCTGCAGCACAAAGTATGCTAGCACTTACTTCTGCAGCTGAAATCAGTCACAAAATTAGCTATGATCAAAACCTAATTGACTTAGGCAGTTTAACAGGAAAAACTGCTGAGCCTGAAACTCTGAGAATGTCTGCTGGAACAGAATATGTGGGATCAGCCCTTGCAAACTGCTGGACAAAGAAAGGTGGTAAAAATTCTTCTTCAGCTCACTCATTTATTTATTTTTCTTTAGTGTGTTAATCTTTGTCCCCTGAGTTCTCTGTTAAAAGTACATATTCACAGATGCTATGAGAGTGAGGTTGCTATTTACCATTAGTAACTTCTCCCCAGGAAGTATTGATTAAATTAGCATTTCTATTTGTTCCCTTATATATCTGTTAGTAGGTCATTTTTAAAACTTGCTCATGTTTTTATCTGGGTGAATTTTATGTTAGTTTAGAAAGGCATTTTGCAGGCAGGTGCTTAATTTCTGTCCCTAAACTTTCTGCCAGTGCTTTTCAGTCCTGCGCTATGGTACTTATAACACCATACAAGGGAGACAATGGAAATAGATTTTATTTCTGGTATGCAGCTGGATCTTGAAGACCTCTTGGGGACTTAGTGCAGTGGGACAAATTTTGGAGTTTTTGCTGAGGTTTTTATTCCCACTTAACTCATGCAAAGGATGGGTACTAAGTAGGATGCACTCCAGTGTTAGAAGCAGATTGAAGGTGCCCTGCACCTTCTGGGGATCTCTAGGAGGTGCTGCCCCTCCAAAAGACAGAATAACCCTTGTAGCTTCCAGGGAATACAGCTGCAACACTTGGACTCCAACTGAAACTAAGAACTTTTGGCTAGGTACAGACATTCAAAGAGCCAAAGGTGGAATTAATCTAAGTTATGCTATTTTCTGTAAGCAGCATAGTTTAGATATGTAGTGAACAGGACACACATTTTCCCTTTGGTGGGTAGGGAGACTAATATTAGACCAGGTTCCACCATTTTTAAACCAGATTGTGTGCACCGAATTTTTGTTCTATTATGGGTATACTGTAGATCAGTTTCCAGTCACTTATACTTGTAAAAGTGTAACATCTGCACCTGGCCTTTGATTTCGTTTTCTCTCACTTCAAGTCCCACTTAAGTCTGGGTAAGCACAACTTTGTGATGGGAGGAAGAATGTCAATGCCAACACATAGGGTTAATTTAGACAGTCAGGAATGGAATTTTCCTAGCTGGGCTACATCCAGTACAGCAGGGCTGATGGCTCTATTCATCCCCAAAGTACCATGCAAACTTTAAATACCAGGAGGGGACATGGCCTTAGTTCTGTGTCATTTGGAAATAACCCAAAAGCCCTACTACTATACTAAGGCACTGGTTCAACAAAGATTCAGGCAGAAGCAGGCTGCTTGCTGAATTTCCAACATAATCATTTCCTGTTGGGGTCTCCCATCCAAGTGTCAGTACCATCTAAAGCTGCCCAGGTAACACATCCTGATGAGAACTGAGATGTTGCAGGTGATTTGACTGAAAGCTTAATACAGTCAAATACCTCAGGACTACATGTAATGAGGTGCTCCAATCTTATGTGCAAGGCATGTACAGTGCTTGGGTTACTGACACACTGAGGGAAAAGAGCCCTATGATTTGTTTTTTTTAAATAGTGATTTTATTAAAACTGACATAGGAGTACTTGGTATTAGCAAACCTCATCATTTCTGTAAGAACAGCATTTAGTGTACTTAGTCTAACCAAAAATACTCCAGTTTCTTGGTGTATTACAACATCGATCAAGTCTTTAGCCATAAATCAGTTCAAGTTGTAAAACACATACCTTCTGTAAAACACAGCACTTCATCCCTTTAGTACATGAGGCTCTGGTAGCCCTGGATACTGTGACCATGTGGTAATCGTGTCTATTAACACAAAATTCATGTTTAGGGGTTAGTGTTGCCACCCCAAGAACTTAATTTTTTATTGCATATATAAAAACTAATATACAAACATAATTTTATTACATACATTTAAAATGTACACAATGTTGGAAATTTTCCAACAAACTGTTCCTAAAGAGCACCAGTTACTGTGACTGCCCTCCAGCTATGGTGGTCAGGACTGGCAGCCCCTATGCACAGTAAGGCTTATCTTAGTTGCTACCCTCCTAGTGTGTGACACAGACTCAATGCTGAAATAGCCTTATTTGAGCTATGCATAGATTCATAGCATTGGAAGGACCTTTGTAGTCATATAAGTCACCCACACTACACAAATAAAGTATGTGGTGTTCTTAAACCAACTCAGAAATATGGCTATCCAGTTTCTTTTTGTGAAAGATGTCACAACTTCCCACACAGCTCATTCCATTTCCCTTATGTTTATGAAATTTTCTCCTGAGAATTAATATAAATCTGTTTTTTCTGTAGTTTAAACTCATCTTTTCCCGTGGCAAGTTTTTTTTTTCCTCCCCCCCCATTTTTTCCCATTGGCATTTCAGATAGTTAAACCGCTATCAATTCATCCACCATTTAATCTCCCCTTCTATAAACTGAACATGCCAAATCCTTTAACCTTTCTTTGTATGGCTTTTTATTCCAAACCCTTCATCATCATCATCTTTAAACTGAGGTAGTACCAATTCCAGGAATGGTTGATGTAACAGGCTTGTACTGTTTCCTGCTGGCCTTCAATTTATAATTTCAAGCAAACTAAAGTACAAAATTCCATCAGAGAGGCTATTTTGTAGTAAATAATTAGGTAGTACTGGAGATTAGAAAATACTTATCTGCTTGGACTTTCTATCTACCCTAGTCCAAGGATATATTAATTTGTTTTCAATAATCATTCAAATTTAAATTTTACTTAAGAACCTTTTGCATTTCTCTCATCCTTTCTGTATATATGAGTTACATTGCTCTACGTAAGTCAAGTGCTCTGACAAATGAATGAAAGATAAAAGCTAGTTTTGTGGTAAAGGCATGAAACAGAGATGATGGAGATCTTGGTTTAATTCCCAGGCCTAGGAGAGGCTTTCTTTAACATCAAATGAGTCCAAACTTTCTTCTCCAAAAATATCCCCATTATTTTAAGTTTCCCTCTCTTAAACAGAAATAATAAGGTTTCCATTACACAAAAAGGTATTCTGAGGTTTAATTCATTAAGGACTGGACTCTCCAAAATGATTCTGGATGTATTTTGAACTGGTCAGTGGGAGACTGTTTTTAAAAAATGCTCAACATCAGGCAGGTTGACTCTTTTGGAAATGTGGACTTTTATGGGGCTAAACTCTTCTGAAACTCTGGTAAGCTGGGCTTAAGGTGCATGGATCTTTTGACAATGGATGTTATAAAAATGCTGAGAAGTAAAATAATGATTAACTATCTGTTGCCTCCTCAAACTTGAGACATCAAAGAATAAGCACTGAATAAGGTTTTGGAGCAGCAACTAAATGTTAAAAGGAATAAAAGATCTTTCCCTGAAGAAGTCTAATAGCTCCTAAGATTCTAGTTTGACTGTTTCTGTTTTTTATGTCTTAAGTGAAAGAAACAAAGGGCCAGTCTTTCAAAAGTAGCATCTAAATTTGTGGAATCAATGTCAGACTTTTCAGATATCTTAGGATGTGGCTTAGAATAGATCAGGTTTTGCTGGACACCCTTGCACAACAAAAGAAAGATTGACTTGAAGTACATGCTAGTATAGCTGTGTTACCCTAACCTAGCTAGCACCAGTAAAAATACCAAAGATGATGGCATGGCTTTCAGTTTGAGCAATCAAAAAATTTGGGTGGGTAAAGGCACAAGAATCGTTTCAAATGAATCTCCCTTTGAAGCTGAATATGCTGAATATATCATATGCTGGCAATAGAGCATATGCCCAGAGTCCCTGGAAAATCTCTAGGTTTATTTGATTGTGTACACCTACAGTGTAAGTGTAGTCAGTTTGGGTCCCATAATAACTTGGAGTACTTGGCCAAAATGTCCAATTCAGCATGATACCAAACCAGTAATTATACAAAGTCTCAATTCCAGCAGCTTAAAGATATTAGCTCTGATATTACTTAGAGTAAATAAAATCAGTCAACCTCTCTCCTTTTCTCATTCTGGAATTTAAAATTTTGGCACTGTTCCAATTTGTTTCTTCTTATTTGTACAAGGAGATTTTGAATGAGGTACCATTGGAGCTAATAAGAAGAGCAATGCCAGATCATAGCTGAATGGAGCTTAATTAAACTGGAGTAAATACACTTCTGACTGCAAGATAAAATCCTTTTATGTTTCCATTTGTAAAGTAAAGGTCTGTTTTACTGACAAAAAAAGGGAATTCAGCATCAAAGGCAGATTCATTTGAAATACTTCCTGTGCCCTTCGCATCCTCAACCCACTCAAAATTTTTGATTGCTCAAACTGAAACCACTTTTCCTTTAAATCTGATCTGAATTTAGATTGCGGATCTTTTGCTAACTGAAATTATTTGAAATTGACAAGTGGTGTTTAATAGATTGATACCATATTACTAGTTTCCCAGTAAATACACTTTGGTTATTATCTTGTATTAAAAAGTCACAATAATTATACATTGTCAACCTAATGACATATCAATTTATTTCATGACAGGACTGAAAGGAAGCTATGTGGGAACTTTCTTTGTTCTGAAAATATTGGTATTAAATTGGCTTTTTCAAGTCAAAGTGGGGAGAATATGCAGGACAGGTCTCCCTCCCTAATGCAGAGATGAATTTTATGCACACAAGGATTCCCACAGGTATCTATGTGCTCCATGAAATGTACACTTAAGTCTTTCCAGTATCAGGCCCTGATTACCTTTGCCTTGTAACTAGCAGTGGACCTTCAAAAAGAAGGGAGAATAACAATGAAGTTTGAGATGGGGATTAGAAGAGAGGGGAGGTTAAGGAGATTATGATGAAATGCTAATGATTTCAGTTACTTCCTATTTCCCTGGATATAAGTACAGCATATCCCGGGCTAATTGACTTGTAAGCAGGAAGTTCTCTCATATTAGATCTAATTACTTCTAGCTCTTCATACTTGCATGCAGCATGATTGGGATAACAAATAGAGTTACAGTTTAATTTACCAAGAATCCAGCTCAGTTGTAGACCTAATCATGGTGAATTGTTTCTTGGCTTGCAAATCTCGTTGCTGTACCTAGTGCTTATACAAGTTGCCAAACTACTTGGATATCTACCCCAATCCCAAGCCTGAAAGACACAAATACCACCATAGTAACACTTGAAGTTTCCATATCAAATAAATGTAATGTTTACTCAATAAACTCATTTAGTTTATTATATGGTCTGAGGCAATATGATTTTGCCAGTATTTCTTTTTGCAAAAAGCTTTATCTCCTTCATCTATTGCAAGTCCTGTCTCTAATGAAACATCACTCCAGAAAAAGCTCCTGTTTTAAATAGACAACCCCCCGCCCCAAGGATTTATTAACCATGAAGTTAAATAAGCCTGCATGTAAAGCACACTGAAATACCTTATTTCCTCCTCTCTCACCTCATTTTCTTTTTGGGGAATTCCAGCCATCTTACTCATATTGCACTTGGCACTGGTGCTGAGAATTCTCCATAACAGTGATGAGGCCTGCTAGTCTGAATAACTGCTGCTTTCTTTTGCTCCCTTGGGAGCATAATTAATTAATATGATATTTACTCTCAACAAACATGTCAGCCTTCCCATCATCTAGGCATTTACAAGTAGTGTTGCCTCATTTGCATCAGTGATGGAGATATTGTTTGTTGGTATTATGTAAATAAACTTGTAGGCGTGTGAAGTTTACAACTGGGACTTTAATAGAAATGATTAAACATAAAGAGACATTGGCAAAGTGTTGAGCTGCAAAATGTGACCTACTTTAGATTCTTTGATCCATTTGCGAGGCTGGGTCCCTATGGGGCAGTTTTAGAGAAAGTGATGGTTACTGGCTCCATAGCAATTACCATGACAGTTAAAGGATACTAACTCTCTCATAAACCTATAGCATTTAAAAGAAAAAGGCCTTTCTATGGACTCTTTTTTTTAAAACAATCTTACATAATTGTGTACAAATGCCCCGTGCAGCTTTGCTTTCATGAAAATCCAATGAGTCAACTTTTGTTTGAGATCACATTTTATTGCACTTCAGTAACTTCACACTCCGCATACACAAAATCCTGAAACCTATCACACTTTATTCCTGTACGAACTTTACGACACGTTCCTGGTTTTGCTACTCAAGTCAGCAGTCGCTGCAAATCAGATATTTACTGGGTGGGAGATTCTGGAAGCAGCTACGTACAGTTGTACATGGGTGAAGACAGGATCCCGAAGGAACACTCCTACTCTTTTTATTGTTTGCCTTTGGGCTTTATTGATGGTCATGCTGACTGCCACCTGCATAGGGAACTGTTGATGTGTCCAGGTGAATGGAAATGTGTCATCAGGTGGCTTCAGTGTTATTCGAGGAATTAGTACTGTTCTTTCTGATCCAACAATTTTTGCCTCAAGTAGTCTGCTGTTGATGATGGATTGCACCAATAGCTGTGTTCCGCTGCACAGACCATCCTTACGGGCAAGGTTTCGCCCAAGCATGATGAGCATCCCAGGCTTAAGGTGGAGTTGACGTGAAGGCAAACCTGACACCTCCATAGAATTCAGGTACTCAGTTGCCACAGCCATAACACTTTCATCCTCTGAAAAAGCATCTGTGTTTGTAAAAATCCATTCTTGGCCTGGAAATTTTGCCACAATAGCGTTGTTTATCTCCTGTACAATGGAGTAATGTGGGCCAAAATAGCTCTTTCAGATGTCCATCCTGGATTTTGATAATTATCCAATAGATTTGGAAATGTCCATTCCATCATTGCTGAGAGATCCAGAGGCATGCAGAGCTCAGGAGGCAGGGTAATGATTTTGTCAATATTTGGAACTTGACCATTTCCCAGATCCAAAAGTCATTCAGCATATTTTGCACCTCGTGCATCAAAACCTCCCTTATGTATTCGCATGTTCTCATGAAGTTGGAAAATCTGGAAGTGGTTCCACAACTCTGATCACTTCAAGCATGCCTCTGCTATTTGGGCCTGTGAGGCATTTTTCACAATAGGCATGATTTGCCAAAATCACCCCCAAGCACTATCAGCTTGCCACCAAAAGGTAAATTACTCTACAGTAAATCTCATAGCATCCGTTCTACAGCCTCTGGCATGTACCGATGAGCCATTTGTGCTTCATCCCAGATGATGATAGCTGCTCAGCAAGGTCAGACTGTGCTGGTAAGCTGCAGGTGCTGGTTTTCAACACATTCAGAGGTACCTTGAACCTTGAGTGCACAGTCCTGTCTCCCATAAGCATGGTAGCAGCAATTCCACTGGATGCCACAGCCAGTGCAATCTTCCCTTCCCTGTACACTCCTGAAAGAATCGCGTTGAAGCATAATGTTTTTCCTGTACCACCAGGTGCATCAACAAATGCACAAAGTGGCTCTTGGTTCTCCACTGCTTTCAAGATTGCATCTGTCATTTGTTGCTGAGCTGGAAACATACGTGGCAGTGAATCGTGAGCAATTTGGTGCTCCTGCTGGTTATAATACAGCTCCTTTGCTAATGCATTTGACAGCCAGTGAGTGGGGATGTCTTCCAAGAATGAGCAAGCTGGCTGTCTGATATCAAGGCCTATCGATGGAAGGTGATAGTCCTTCAACTCTTTGCCATGGCTGTTTTTATACATTTCTTAATATCAAGAACAACCATAGCATGAAGAACATCCCCAACTCCCTCTCCGCTAGATGCCCTGTGCAACATTGCTTGCATGAAAATCCAGCGAGCCAATTTTTGCTTGAAATTGTATTTTATTGCACTTCAACAGCTTCTCAACACTTCCACAGTGGCTTGCCCATGTGCACATGTTGGTGAACCTGGTTTTCTCACCCAACTCTTCAACAGCTTCACAACACTTCTGCAGCGGCTTGCCCATGTGTACACATTGGTGAACTCGGTTCTCTCACTCAGCTCCCTCTCCACTAGATGCCCCGTGAAGTGTTGTTTGCATGAAAATCCGATGAGCCAATCTTTGCTTGAAATCACATTTTATTGAACTTCAACAGCTTGAGAACACTTCCGCAGCGGCTCGCCCACAAGCGCACATTGGTAAACTCAGTTCTCTCACCCAACTCTCTCTCCAAACAATTTCATCTATCACAATGAGACTTCTTACTTACTAACAGAGACAGCACGCAGTACATGTAATAGTAAAGATTAGGGTGATAAGTCTCTAATTACATAGGATAGGTTTTAAGAACTATAGAAAAGTGACTAATTATTACAAAATTCTACAACAGGGGTTCCCAACCTTTTTATGCTGCAGACTGGCGAACCATGAACTGGAAGTGACTGTGGACTGGCAAACTGCCCACTGTGGGTAGGCAGCCAACCCTTTTTTATACTCAATATGCCAGTCACTTCCGGACTTCCAGTCCAGCAGCCAACCCTCCTGTAGACCGGCAGCTAGCCCTTTGTGACTCGGTACTGGGCCGCGACCTAGGGTTTGGGAACCCTTTTTCTATAGGACTGTTTTATAAATTTGTTGGTTCTTTGAAGGCCAGATGTTCATAAGCAGCACAGAATATTGTTTTTCAACATGGCTTTTGTGTTCCTGGAATTAGTTGTGCATATAAATGATTGGCTTATGTACAAAAATGATGAATAGGCCTCTATCCACCTTGGTATGAACAAAGGCAGTCCAAGCCAAGTTCTCCAGTAATCACAACACTGGATACAAATGTGTACACGGAGGCTGTGGTGATGGCATGTGAGAATTTACCGTGCATTTTTCCTTTTTTCTCCCAAAAGAAATCAAACTGGGGGAACACCAGTCATTCTGTGACATGAATAAGGGAGTTTTGTGTAAATTTATAAAAATTGTCAAATATAAGGAGCCTGTGAGAAGGGACAAGTGGGACCCAAAAGTTTAGAAAACTGAGGCTTCTCTGGAGATGAGAGCCCAGAAGGCAAAGCATCCTGAACTGGTGACAAGACTGAGTAGAGTCCAGAATATGAAACAAATCAAATGTCTTGCAATTCTGTCTTTGCAAAGCTCGTATTGGTCTTGGCTGTACTCAGATGGTGGTTATCAGAATCCTGTCCACATGGTTTGGACAGCTGTTCTTGGAGATGAACACATACACTGAGGACAATGTGACTTTCATCAGTACATGTATGGAGAGATACCTGTATAAATTCACTTTGAGATGTGTGATTACAGCAGTGGTAAAATGTTTTTCCTGTAAAATGAAAATAGTGAGACAAGTGGGTGACTCATTTAGCCAGAGGATTTTCATCACATGCACATACCTGACTCACTATCCAGAGCATTATTGCTGATTCACCCACCACACTCCTGTCGGGCTGCAGTGCCAGCATGCCCGGCCTAACTGCTCTCCTCTCAGCTGGAAAATTGATTTTTGGCTTCACATGCTGGCTTCTCTGATTGCATGGAGGGTTCACCAGAGGACTCTCAAACAAGAGAAGGGAGGCTGTCACAGACTGGCAGGGAGAAGGGGAGGGACACAGGAAGGCAGGTGTCACTTGTGGGGCTGTTGTAATGTAAGTAAGCAATACCAGGAGGAATCTGGCCTCATGTGGCAGACTTAATAGATGAGGCCTGCACATGTTAATAATCAAAATAACATAGGATCATTATTTTATCCAGTTTACTGGATACCTGAAGTGTATGCAAGTTTTATTAGCTCATTGTTTTTATATTGTCTTGCTTAGGATTTTAATATTTCTTGAACATACACAGGCAAAGTATGGGAACCCATATACAGTACAGTGACGTACAATAAAGTATAGAGGAACATGGCAAGGTTAGTGCTATGGCTGTCATTTATAACGCCAGTGAATAAAATGCCAAGGTTTACAACCCCCACCCCCCAAAATACACAAACAAAAAAACCCAAAATAAATTGAAAACCAGTGCTTCCTCTGCTTTGGGGATGTCCTTTGCTACTGGTAGCTAAATAGCCTAGTGAATCAAGGCATTCATCTTTCACATCTAGAGACCATATCACAAGTACAAATGGGCCTGATTTATTTATTTTTAAATTCTGCTCCTCCATGCTTTTGTATTACAGACTCGCAACAAAATCTGGCAGAGGTAGCAATGGCATCTTAAGAAAAGCCCTGAAAAAGCAGAACAAGAATGTTGCTATAAACAGAATTAAACATCACAGAACTGTTCCATGAATATTTGTGCAGATACAAAATAGATTTGTTTTGGCTATATTTGTCACAGTTTTATGTAAAGAAGCTGCAAATATTTTAACAAGTTTACTGGCAGCTATGTTAATTGGAAGAGAACATGCTAAGCTTATACTTGGATACTCATACTAAGCAAATTTTTGAACCTGTAAACATGCATTTATGGTAGGAACTTGAATTTAGTTGCAGTTCAGCAGTATGTCTAATCATGTTTAAGACCTTAATTGAGGCCTCTAAGGGCTATGTTCATTTCACTAGGGAACATAAACAGTACCATATGATCTTTGTCCAGTGAAAACTAACTAGCAAAGCTTGAATTTAGAATTCAAATACATGGTGAGGAACTACTAGTGTGTAGTCTACTTGCAAAGAATTATTCACATTAAATCATGCATCTGCTGCAAAAGAGGTCTGAAAGAAAGAATTAATCTAAAAAAAATCCTACATGGTTATGGTTTACTAGGCACAAAAGAACCAAAATACTTAAATATGTCAATTGCAATCAAACTGTTTCACTCTAATTACATGTTAGGGTTAAAGTATGCTGCAAGAATTGTGTATGGAAAGCCAGATCAGAATATGTCTGGCCAACCTAATACTATTTTCCCTCTGTTCAGAACAAAATTAGTCTACCAGATTAAAAGGTAATACTCCTCTGTTGCAATTTGTTACAGATTTTTCATAGGGTTTCCCTGATAAATCATTGAAGACCTCTGCTTCACACTGCAAATATCAACTCTGTTCTGTTATCAGAATGTTTTTGATACAAATGTAGTAATAGGGTCTGGAAATATCTTGCTCAAGTAAGTGTTACCTTGAACTGTAAGGACCACAATATAACTTCTCAGCTCCAGAGCTGAGGGCCAGAGGTTGAAGTGGGTGTCTGAAAGGACTTTTATGCAAATTGCTTGGAGTTAACGTCTTTCCATAAATGTAAATGAAGTTGGACATGGGTGGATTTACATTTTTGAAAGTGAGGGCACAGATGGCATAGCACAATAAAAGCACACTCTCCCTCCCTCCAGTTTTAGAGAACCTACAAGACTTGCTAAAATGCCAAGAGCCCAGAGGTATATTATGCAGTTTAAGATCAAAGCAAAATGAAGTACAAATCTATTGGAATGTACCATAATTTGCTAGATTATGTTAAGTTTTAAAAAAAACACTACGAACTAGGCAAACATAGTCAAAAGATACTGTTTTATTAGTCCTGCAGTCAGTGTGTGCGTCCATATGTGTGCCCCACTGTGCAGTTGGTACTGCGTAGTCTTGGGGGTGCATGGGTTGTTTCCAACCCTACTTGTTGTTACTGTGTAGTAGTGGTAGCGTCACAGTTAGTGGCTGCCAATGCTACATCACCGTAGTGATGACCTAAGCATCTCATGTACAGGCACCCAGTATAGTCAAGTGTAAGTGTATCTTTTATTTAGATTCATGATACAAAATCTAGCCTTCTAGAGCATCCAGACAGCATATCCAACACTTCACTGTTACAATATGGTGTTAAGGTTTATAGCTAGAACGAAAAACATTTTTCCAGGGTGGTGAAACAGAAAAGAGATATAACTAGGAAAGGCTGTATTGCTGATGAAAGGCTAGCTTGATTAATGGAACATCAAGACCATTAAAAAGGAGAGAGGGTTGTTAACAGTGAAGAGAGATTAGCAGGAATCAGGTAAATTATAATGAATCATGAAGTCAATTGACTCCCTCAGCAGTGCCTGAGTGAAAATGCCACTGCCTCTCCCATACAGTTGGTTTTAAATTTTGGATGGAGCAAGATTCAAAGGAGGTACAATTGCACTACTTCAGCCCCCTGGATCCACCTCTGAAGCTGACCTCCCTCTTACTGGGTGGATATGTTATTAATATATCCATCCAGCTAGATTTCTATTGATTCTGATCATTTGAAAAGAAGGAAAAATAACCCCTACTGCTCCAAGTCATTTTTTTCACGAGACTACAAAATGTGGCCCACAGAAAATTCTATTGTATAGGCAAAGTCCTGTGTCTGTCTGTCCCTCAAAGCAGGTTGCTATACATGCAATTACCATACAGCTTTTGCAAACACATACAACTGTTGCTAATTATAATATATCATAAAGATTTCCATCTGTAGATTTCAAATAGGCCCTTTGAAAATGAGGCCCTTATAATCCCTAGCTTTCTCTGGGTAGTGTTCAGTCTACCCTTATTTTTGCACTTTTCCTGTAATTCTGTGTAGTGACTGGCTTTGAACGTTTCCTTTAAATCTTTTAAAGCAAATACCTTAGATTTTGGAGAGATGTCATTCTAGAGAGAGCACATAGATCCATTTCCCTCTGAAAGGAAAAAGGAAAAAAGTATATGAAGACCATATGAATTGTTAAAAGATTCCTATTGTGACCCAGTGTCCATACATGCATCATCTGTGTTTCTACTAATATATTATCTTTAGCAGTGGGGGCCAATGTTTTTGGCAGGTATGTCACAATTTTAGTTTCTCACACACCCCAAGGGCCACTTTGATCCCCTTCCTTTGCCTGATCCCCTTCCCTTGCTGCTCAGCTTTCTGCTCCTTGCCTTATCTGCCACTGAGTTCTCTGCTGCCTTCTAGATCTGTCTATGCCATTTGTAGCACGCATGCCATGGGTTGGCCAAATGTGACAGTGAATCCTGCCACAGTTCTTTCCACTTGTCATCTCTCTCTTTTTTTCTTTTCTTTGGCATTATCTTTTCTGTATTATTCTGATTTGTGTTATTCCATAATCTTATTACAGATTCTGTAACCCTTGTTTATTTGTAAGACCTTTTCTAAGGCAATTATGTTTCAGTTTGAAGTCAAAGGCCTAGCTGGGGCCCTGAGTAGGTCTAAACAGCTTCAGTTCTTTATTTTAAGTGACAAGTTATTATGGTAGTTGGGAAGAAAAAAAATCTTAAGCAGGACCTTTTTGTAAGCAAGGCAATAATGTCTACCTGTGTTTGAGTTAACCGTTCCAATGCTTTTCCATAGTGCTAGCTCAAATGCCTGTGATACTTGAGGTAAGTAGAGAAGGTGTTCCATTGTGAAGTCTTATGGAAGCTACCCTGAGATCACCTCTAGTTTAGTGCCTTGATTTCTTGGACTTGGGGAAAAGTTGGGTTTTCTGGGATTTTTTTCCCCGCCTTTTCCTCCCAATGAAGAAGTTATTTGTGAGAAATACTGTATGATATCTGAGCCTTGGCAGGGGCAAGCAATCTGAGGATCTCAACAGAATACATGGATATGAGATCTTTCCTTTGAAAGAAAATTAACTTACCAGTTCCCAATAAATTATCTCTTTAAAGAAATTGCCAAGTAAATTATAGTAAACTTGAAAAAGTAATGTTCTCTTCCTGTACTAAATGGCACAATAGTATGCATGTTCCAACAATTCTTAATGTTCAATATTAGCAACACAAATCAAGGTGTGGGGAAGTGCTCATAGTTTCATTTTCTTTAAAGAAGGCTTGGTTGTTGAAAGTGTGGGAAACTCTATTTTAAGGTATTAGAAAAATAATCAGTCTAAGTACTGAGCATTCAGTCATGAAGAATATGCCTATTATAGCACTTAAAGAATTACAGTTACATCTTTTGAGGATTAAAAAGATTTTTTTCCATCCAAATTCCTTAATATTTGGTCGCTTTCTCTATTTAAAAAACAGTATAAAATCTCTGTTGATACTTTGTTTGCCTATTTTCCAAATAAGTGGAAAAAGCAAAGAGCTTTTCATAACTAGGATTGAATACCACAGGTTGGGATGATGCACTGAAACCCATTTTTAAAGCTTTGGACTGGGTGTCAGGAGATTTCTATCTAACACCCCACTTTCTTCTGTGTAAACTTGGGCAAGTAGCTTTGCATCTTTTTCCCTCCACTAATGTAGAGGGAAACTAACTTTTTTATGGTCCTCAAATTTAGGTGAGGTCCTGGATAGTATTGCAAGATAAAAATAATACAGTCCTTGCTTACAGGCACTGCAAGTGTAATCAGCAGTGTGTCAATAATCACACTTACCCTGCCCCCAGGGGTTTACACACATTAACATATTACCTAAGAAGGATACCTATGGAAAAGGACATATCTTAAATTAAATTTATAGGTATTTATTCATACTCTAAAGAGAAAATACTTTAAAATAATTTAAATAATGAAAAGAACAAAAGAAGGGAAGCAACTACAAAATAAGGTCAACAGCTTTTTGCTGCAGTAATATTACCATCTCATATTACTTAGCATGGTCTTACAAGTTTTAAACATTTTAAATCGGTGGAAAGGTATGTTATCATAAAGTTAGAACAGTTTCGGAGCAGTCACAGGTTAAGGCTTAATGTTGTCTCAGACTTGCACAAGTGTGACTTACTCCTGGAGGGTCTGGTGTGGACAGGAACGAGGACTCGATCATTCCTCTGGGGTGTGAGAGGAGAGGGCCTGAAGGTATGTATGTAGTTTGAAGGTGGAGAAACTACTTTGGGAGCTGTGGCTTCCCTTGCTCTGCAGCCAGCAGGAATCAGAGTCATAGAGAAGTGAGGCTAGAAGGGAACTCCAGCAGTCACCTTGTCTAACCCCCTGCCTGAGGCAGGGTCATCCCTATCCAAACCATCCTATATAAATGCATTGTCTAACTTTTTTGCAAAACTTCACAGTCAACCCTAAGACAACACAAGACAACACTTTAACCTGCCACAAGTAAAGCAGGAGAACTATCGCAGTCAACCTCCTGCTCCTATGAAAGGTTTTTAATGTATACTTATGATATCCCAGGGCCATACCCCTCACTACTGAGGAAAGCAAAAAACCCCACAGTCTGTACCAACCTGACCATGGGGTAAAATGCCTTCCTGATCCCAAATATGGCTATTGGTCTGATCCTGAGCTGAAAGACAAGATCCTCTAGCTAGGAACCTCTAACTTTAAGTCCCAGCAGGAACATTAGCACATCCCAATTAAAATCCCCAGACTTGGCTTCCACCAACACCTAATGACTCTGAGAAAGGCTTAAAAAAACCCTTGACACAACCAATGGCTGTCCAATGTTATCCTGAGCACCTACAGTGATGGAGAGTTCACAGCTTCCCTAGGCAGTCTTTTCTACTGCCTCACTGTTCTAATGGTGAAAAAGTTCTTTCTGATATCTAATCTAAACCTACTCCCCTGCAACTTCAAGCTATTGGTCTGCATCTTATTCCCTACAGCAAGAGAGAAAAGGTATTCTTCTTTATGGCGGCCCATCAGGTATTTGAAGACTGCTTCAAAAGGCCCTCTTGAGGACCTTTTCCACAAGCTGAATTTGCCTAGTTCCTTCAGCCTCTTTTTATATGACTTGTCTTACAATCCCTTTATCATCTTCTTTGCCTGCCTCTGGACCCTCTCTAACTTCTCCATGTCCTTTTTAACCCAAAGCCACACACAGTGCTCTACATAAGGCTGGGTAGAGAGGCACTATCACTTGCCACATCTTGCTTCTATTAATGCATCCCAAAACTTAATTTGCCTTTTGTGCAGCTGCATCACACTACAGACTCATACAGAGTCTTTGATCTACCAAGACACCCGGATCCTTCTCCATGGTTCTGCCATCCAGTCACGTGTGCCTTATTTTGTATTTGTGTCTTTGCTTATTCCTCCTGAGATGAAGCTCTTCACATTTGTCCTCATTGAACTTCATCCTGTAAGCTTCAGTCCAGCTTTCCAATCTGTTGAAATACATATGAATTGCTCTCCCATCCACCAATGTATTAATGATGCTTCCCAGTTTTGTGTCATCTGCAGATTTGCTCAAAAAGCTTTCTATGCCAGCATCCAAATCATTAATAAACATGCTGAAAAGCACTAGGCTCAGAACAGACCCCTGTGGGACTCCACTTGAAACCTCCTGCTAATCTGATATGGAACCATTAATAATTAGCTATCAAGCCAGTTGTCTATCCACCTTTATAATAGTTTTTTTCCAGCCCACTTTTCTCCACATTGTTTATGAGAAGGTCATTCAGGACTTTGCTAAAGCTTTGCGGAAGTCCAGATATATCATATCCACAGTATACCCTTAATTCATATAAGTACTTCCTTTGTCAAAGAAGGAGATCAAGTTTGTTTGACATTATTTGCTCTTAGTAAATTTTTGTTCTTGTTTCTTGTAATCAGCCTTTTCTCTTCCAGATACTTGCATCCTTAGGATGTGCTCCATTAACTTCCTAGATATTGAGGTGAAGCTGTAGTTCCTCACATCTTCCTTGTAGCCTTTTTTTAAAAAGGGCGCTCTATTTTGGCATTTTTCCAGTCCTCTGGTGCCTGCCTGTCTCCCATGACATCCTGAAGATCATTGCCAAGGGCTTTGAGAACTCTTCTGCCAGTTCCTTCAGTGCACTGGGATGAAGTTAATCAGGTCCTGCTGATTTGAATTAATTCAGATTGATCAAACACCCCCTCTTTTTTGTTATGTCATCCCTCAGTTGTCTCCTTCCTTATCCAAATAATCCTTATCAGGTGTCCGCTTTTAATTTTTATTTTTTGTGTAAAGACTGGGATAAAGTAGCTGTTGAGTAGCTCGGTCTTCTTTACATCTTCTGCTAAGAGTTTCCCTGTGCTAGTTAATAGTGGACCCACGGCTTCCTTGGTCTTCCTCTTCTGGCCAACAGCTGAAGCTGTGGGTGGGAGGGTAAAAGTCTTGAAGGAAAAAAGAGTTTGAAGTGAATGGGCAGGGGGCAAAATAAAGGAAAAAGGAATGAATAAAAGAAGTAAAAAATTAAGGATAAAATGGATCAGAATCTTGCATATCTCACTGGATTGGGATTAGGATGGGGATGGGGAGAAGTTGGGTTAGTACTCACACCAGGGGAGAGCTGAGACCTAACAAGCTCACTACATGCATGCCATATCGGGGCAAAGCTGTTTGCAGAAGGGTGCTAGAAAAAGAAGCAAACTAGTGAGCTGTACCTGGGTGCTCAGAGTGGTCAGAGTGTGCTGGGGCTCCATGCCCTGGGGGCAGAAAGGGATGCTGGCTTGGCACTAGAGTTCTGGGGGGTTAAACATTTGCTAGTGGAGCAAAGGAGTGGGAAAGGCTGGGAATGGTGCATCTTAAGATGCTGGGGGAATGAAAATGGAAAATTATATTTCCCCAGAGAAGACTAACAATACCCTGGAATTACCTGGGTGAAATGAATTGGCATAACTTTAAAACATTTAGAGGGCATTTAACACAGGTTAACACCCTTCAACAGGTGAATGCTCCCAGTTTAAGTGCCTTTATGATAGTTTAAAGGTAACTTGTAACACCAGATCCAGGTATGGAATGGTAGCCTGTTTTTCCACAGTAAAAGCAGAGCAACAGAACCTTTGTTGTAGAGCTGGTTGGAAACTTTCCAATGAAACATTTGGCCTGTCAGAAAATGATTTGTTGAAATCAAAATGTTCCATGAGAACATAACCATTTCAACAAATTGTGGAAGCCTTCCACTGTTTTTGCCAGCTTGCCTGCCCAACTCTATGACAGCCTGTGCTTATGAGTCCCTGGCAGCCTGCTTCATGGGTGCAGCCCATGATTCCCCATACATGCTCTGTGGGGCCTTGGGCTTCAAGGCTCCTCTGCAGGCTACCTGGTGTCTGCTGGCAAGCCACAACTTTCTGAAAAGGCTGGACTACCCAGAGCAACTCGCTCTCTGACCTGCTAAAGAGCCAGTTCCCAAGCTCTCCATCACCCTGAAAACTAATTTTGTGGCCTGTTGTAGAGCAGAGGGATGTAAACTCCTGGGAAGCATGGACCCTGGGTGGGGTCGGAGGGTTGCTTTTTCTCCTTTCTTTTGGGAACACCAAACCATTCCTGCTGCAATAACATTTTGGTGTTTCCAAAATAAAAGAACTGCAAATGTTTAGGCCCATGCAAAAAACTTTGAGTTTGGGTTTTTTTCCCCCGCTCGTTTTTTTTTCTCATAAACTTTCCACCTCAAAAACAAAACCAATAACCCCCAAAACAACAAACAAACAAAGCTCTTTTTAAACCAAACTGGAAATCTATTTCCCCACCAATTTTACTGTACTGCTTCTCCCTGGTTGTTTGTTATCCATAGTGGGGGTCTTGAGAATTTGTGTGTTGATTCTTTTAAATCTGTAGCAAGAAGCTTAATGGGAGAGGGAAGAGTCTTAAGAGGAGACTCCACAGCAAAGAGAAATGAGCAGCTCTAGGGATAAAATGCTGATTTTCTTGGTCAATGTTCAAAGAAAGTTACTTCCTCTGGGTTCCTTGCCAGTGCACTTTAATAGAAATGATAATAATACATTTTGCTAAACTCTCTGGCTAACAGTATCACCTCTCTTTAAGTACAAAAGCTCAAAAATAGTTTAGGGTTTTGGTTTATTTTTAATGGATCAGGAGCTAGGGTAGTGAGGACAGGGCATTTTCCAGAGCTAATTTACCTTCTCTATTAATGAAATTCTCAGGGTGCCTGTAGACATGCTGGGATGCTGCTCAAACACATAATTGCAGCACATTGGAGCAGATTCGCTTAATTGAGTCTGCTGGAGTGTGCAAATTAGCGGGTTCCAGCAGCCTCCATGTCTCATGTATTCAGCACCCCTGTGCTTTAAAATGTTGGTAGGGGCACTTTAACTAAAGCTCGTTGAATGAGCTTTAGTTAAAACACCCCTACTACCATTAGCAGCATAGGATGCAAGACTCTATGGGTGCTTTAATTGGAGCAGCTCTCGGAGTTCCTTTAATTGAAGTCCCCCCACACCTTCCTGCCTTGGAGCACATGTAAAGACACTCTCATACTTCAGTTTAAGCTTTCTGACTTCATTATACTTTTTTCTTACTCTGTAGATCCCTTTTGCATTGTTCTTGATGCAGAATCTTGTCAGCTTCCTGGAGGTGGATGTGGAAGGGACTTTCACAGGTATGTTAGAGCTCTATGTTTGTTGCTTATGTTCTGTAACATTGCAAAGAGTGTCACTCTGGTGTATGATCTGTATTAGAGCCCATCAAAAGTGCTCCTTAAATTGGCATTAGTTATGTTAGGGCTTCCTTTCAGGGCCGAGCAAGCATGTTCCCTCTGCATTGTACTTAGCTCATCTCACTTATTTCTAGCCTGAATTTCTCAGGGGAAATTGATTAGTTGTAGAGGCAAAGGGAAGACTAATAATTCCTCATTGAAGGGTATCTGAGGTTGAAATTAAGAGCTTGCAATTTCCTCTCTGTAGCAGGGCACTAAGGTACCTGCTACTCTGAGAGTAGAGATAAGGACCCAGGTGCAGGTTGCCAGGCCAACCGCTTAATGTGGGTAAGGACTTATACCTGCCTGGTCAGCTGACCAGAAGGGGCAGGGCCTCGTGCCTATATATAAACCACAAGTCTGAGGCCAGGGTGTGTGGGCTGCTGGCTGCCAAGGAAGAGAGAGAACTCTGCCTATGTGAGTAGAGAGGAGAAGCTGGGCTGCACGAGCAGGCTGATACAGGGGGAAGAGATGGAGTACCCGTTGGGTGGCTCGAAGGATGTTACAGCTAAGCATCTAGAATTTATGTTATAGCCCAGGGGGTTCTGCTTTGTGTTTGTGGTTTATGCCGGAGGACTGGGTGAAGCTATTAGGGGTTGGAGGAGGCCTCATAGGGGCTCCACGGTAGTGTGGGGACCCCGGTGCCACAGAGGGCGCAGCATCCGGGGGTGCACTGACCCCAGCCCTGAGGAAAAGGGGAGTGGAGAATCAGAGGCCAGATAAGGCTGAGGCCACCTGAGCCCAGCAGAGGGGTCGAGACCCCAAGGAGGAGAGTTGGGGCCAGGCACAGCTACGGCCACCTAAGCCCCAAGGCTGCGGTAGCCCTGAGGCAAAGGGGGCAACGAGAAGCCCCGAGTGCCAAAGAGGGCGTAGAGAACAAGACTGACCGAACAACATCTGGTACATCCGCGAGGCTTGGTGTGGTAAAGGGGTGGTTGGAGCCATGCATAGCCCATAAGGCTGGGGTGCCCCAGAACACCCATTAGCAGAGCTGGGCTAACGTACAGGAGGATAACCGTATCCAGGAGAACAGAAGAGGCAGCCTCCCTAATTACATAATGGACATCAAAGACATGGCGGGTGAGATTGAGGGTGCATTGTAGACCGACTGGGCACGGCAAGGGGCGCTAGGGGAGAGCACAGTGACCCCTAGGGAGTTACTCCTGTTACACTCTCTTATTATTACATCAAACTTTCAGCGTGGTAGTTTTCTTTCTGCAGGCAGATGTACCCTCACCCACGGCAGAAACTGCTTCTGAATTCTTAGAATGTGCATAGGAGAAGGCTTCACATCTTGATAACCACTCACTTCAAGGAAAAAGCACTTGCTCTGCAAAGAAACTTCATGGTCTGTGTAACCACAGGATTTTGCCCAGAGCCACAGCAGTAGTGACTCCGCCCTGCTGTGTTTCCCCACCCCCAAGAGGCTTTCCTGTAAAAGTAACAGATAACAGGCTGAGGAAACCCTATTGCTCTTTTCTGTGCATGAGTCTTCTCGTAAGCAAACTATTGGAGTTCACGTCCCCATTCATGTCAAAGCTAGAGGGCTGGCAGTGTTTGAGGAGTGTATGGCCTTGTGAGGCCAGCACTGTTTGCCCTATACACAGCAACAAAAAATATTTTGAAAAGTCCTGTGGTCACCTCCCATAAAACTCAACAAGGAAGTGTTTTGGCAGTGCTGTTTGATTTATGTCTGGGTAGGCAATACAGCAAAATTACACTCTGAAAATCTTTTGTCCTCTCTCCAAATAGAGACTGCAGGGTAATATACTCAGAGAACAACAATTGTTTTTACATAGAAGGCCTGGTCCAGAAGAAATCAATGAGCATGTTTACAGTCATAATTGCATTTCATATAAAAGGAGAGGTCTAATTTGTCACCTTGAAGTATGTGCATATAATTTGAAGCTTTTCTTTCTTGGAGTTCATTTTGAACTTTCTTGTTATGATCAAATGATTGCCTAGGTGTTTGCTGCTTTTCTGCTCTATTTCATTGTTGTTTTTGACTACCCTTGAAGGATAGTCTAAGGCCAAATGAATTTTCAGTCCTACTAGAGACCTTGAGCTTGAGTCTTCTCCTTCACACTACTCTTCCACTAACCCTTTTGATTTGTAGGAGGGGAAGGAAGAGGAGAATCAAGTTGCTTTGCTCTTTAGTCTTTCCCTCCTTTTTCCTGTTTAAACTGTGAAGGAATATATGTAGAACTGATACAATATTGCACTATAATTATGTTTATAGTGGCATTATAATCTATTTTAAAGCATGTAGAGCTATAGTTTGATTAAATTACATGGCTATATTCTTAAAGGTAACTTGCAACTACCAAGTTCCAGAAACCATATTAATAATAGATGAAACTCACTTCTTAATAAGGCCAAGGATGGGAGTAAGAAATGAAAAGTATCTAAAATCTTTTGGTTCCTATGACATTTGCCCAGCTCTCGTTCTATTTTGATTACTCTCCTCCACTATAGCTAGGCACAATGCCATAGCATCTCCTTGACCATGGTGCCCTATTGGAACCTGGGCTACAATAGGTAGATAGATCCTATCTATGACTACCTGGGAGAACCTATGCTTGTGCTTTACTGTGATTTATGTTGGACTGTTTTGGTTTTGAGAAAAGGACTGGAATTTGCTTTTCACGCCTTTATTTGATGCAAGTCTCAGTGAGTTTACCTCTAGGTTTTATCTTCTCTGGAAGGGATTAGGTTAAAAAATTATTAAAGCTACTACACACTTTTCAGTTTATACCCCTAGAGGTGGAAGTGATGGATAGAAAATAAAATGAACACATTTCCAAATAAGCTGCCTGGTTAAACCTACAGTTGAGTCCATATATTAGTCATTATTTATGAATCTGGATGTGCAAACTTCTGTTGTGAAAAATGGCGTAAGCTTGTGATGAACTTTAAAAATGCACAAATAGTGCTTTTGTGGCCATACAACTATGTTTGTGCTTCCTGTCAAGCATGTGTGCAAGTACTTAGGTGACTTAGGAGCATAAACATTCTTGACTAGATTTCCTATGCCTGAACTGATGTTTCTGGTCTTGTATGTAGGGCCGGTTTGTTCTCAAATCCCACCACGGGCCTCCCCTTTTGGCCATCTCCACTGATGATGCTCCCAGAAAACAAATCCAATAACCAAACCACCTAAGTGTCGGGGGAGGGGGGGTTGTAGGTGGAGGATTGTTTTTAATAGAACTGATACTATGTGTAAAGAGCAAAAGGAGATGATAACTTCATGTTATGTAAATCTTCTTCCCTTCCTCACTCTTTTGTTTGCTCCTCTCTCTCCATGTCATACCATGACTAGCTTTAATTGTAGATTCCTCAGGAAACAGGCATTTCCTTTTAATTGTATGTAAAAAGTATTGATTGTTATGATCACTCAATCCAAATGGATAATACTTGCTATGTAGTTCTGGGTGTCATCTGCACGTAGTCCAGAAGATGAATATTAGTGTCCTCCTTAGGCTAGGCTTTCCTTTTTTATTTAGCGCAATGAATCAATTTAGGTTTGAAATGCAGTCTGCCAATATAATTTCCACAACATACTTTTGTTTTCTGAACAGATAACACAAGATAGAGATGCTATGGTTTTTAGTATCCATTGCATTATTAATATTGCTCTGATCCGATGGGTTAAACACTCCTTTCTGCACTACTCCCTCAGTCAATATTTAAAGAACTATTAATTAAAGCATAAACAGCAGAAACAAACTTGACAAAAATTGTACCAGGTTAGACAACATTGGTCCTACGTAACAAAGCACAATACTATACATCCTGGAATGCTCTCAAGTAAAACAATGCAGACGAGAGTTCAGCACGTCAGCCTCGTCTCTACTTGCTTGCATGTACATCTATGACTGACCTTCAGGCAAACATCACTAAAAAAAAGAAAGTCAGTTGACAACTCGTGCCTCACAATAAGGCAAAGGCCACCACGTTTACAGTGAATAAAATTAAACCTATTCCAAGAACTACATCAAAAAAATATTAGTTCCTCCCAACTATCACGTACAAGCACAGGTATAGTTTTCACTTGCATTGTTCATGTCACAGTCTGCAGCACAAAATGACATCTGTGAAAAAGAAATAGGCTGCATTTTAAGAAGAGCTTAATAACCATGGATCCCCTGAAGTCAATGATAACTTTCAGCACCTTTAAACACAGGTCCTATAAGTCACACAACTGTATGAGAGATAGTGATACACATTTGTATTTAATTTGCAAAACGAAAATATCTGGATTAAGTGACAGGGCTACATTTTCAATTACAAACGCCTAAATGGGGCCACAACAAATGTACCTGCCTTTATTTCTTTGCAATACTAAAATCTGTATCTGCAAATAGGATTCTTTCCCTCATTTTGTGCATATAAATGTGAATTCGGCAGGTACAAAGATTGAAAATGACTATGTTTGTAGAGCCAATCAAGACATGTGTCTATAAAAATTTGGTCCACAAAGTGTGCTGTATGTAGGGTTCTTTTAGGGGGAGGAAGGGTATTTTTGTTTTAAAAGCAAAGTTTGTTTATTTGAAAGTTGCTGGATTGTGAGAACCAGTATATAATGTCAAGGCAGCTATTTAATGTCACATCACATAATGCACTTACACCCACTTGTGTAGCTTTGCTGTTTGAATATGCTTAATATTTATTCACCAGAATTCACAATATTGTGTGGTGGAAGACAGAGATGGCTGCCATCAAGGGGGCCTTTGATCATTAGAAAAACAGAGATCTAGTTAAAAGTCATGGATCTAAGACTAAATGAAAGGGATGATTAAGCCTATTTTTATATAATATATGAAAACAATAGAAGCTAATATCCAAGGAAATGGGTTACATGGTACAAGGCAAGATCAAGAACTAATTTCCTTGGGACAAGTTAAAAAATGCAGTGGCTAAAGGACTGTTTGGCAAGCTTTCTGTGCAAAAGGCAGAAAACAAGAAGATAGCAAGAGATGCAGTTGTTTGTGAGTGTGGCTCTGAAAGGAATCGGAGAGACAGAGCTGCTTGTGGTCTAAACTTGCTGGAGAGGGATGAGTGGAAACTGCGAGGAAGAAAAACTTGAGCTTTTATTTCTATGGAGTTCAGGAAAACAGGGGTTTTATATGTTTTTAAAAAGTATTGTCTCAAAAAATGCTTGGCTCAGCTGATTTGGCAGTAAAATTCTCTAAAAAAAAAAATTCACTTGCATTGATCATCTACCCTGAGGCTCAGTAGGACTTTCCTAGCAATTCCTGCTCCTGGCTAGCTTCTTGCAGCTGCAGTGACAACAGGCACTGGAAATGAAATGCATCTGTCTCTTTGTGCTCTCAATGCTCCCTCTGCTGGTGTGCAGGTGTTACTGAGATGGAAGAAACATCTGGAAACAAAGGTGTGAGGAATAGGGATAATGGGGGTGGGGTGGGAGTTCAGCATTGCAGGAAGCAGAAGGGAAAAACATATAATGCAGAAGAGAAAGGAAGCAGGACCTAGCAGGGAATGAATAGATGCACAGAGGGACAGGAAGAGGAAGCAGGCAATAGATGAGGCAATAGGTAGGAGCAGCATGTGTATCAGTGTCCCCGCACTGAAAAATGGCAGTGGGGCACTTTGAACTAAAACTCATCGATGCTAAAGCTTACTGGAGTGCATTAATTTCCATGCTTTAATGCGTGGGATTTACAGCATGTTGGAGCAGCCTCGCTCCATATGACTTGCATATAGACTAAAAAATGAGTTCCTGACTATACTATGCTCATGAAGAGTATCTTTTTTCAGTGGAAAACTGTGCTGAAAAAGCAAGCACTCTCCACAATGAAAAGTTTCAGGAAAAGACTTGAAAAATTCAATTAGGAAATCCTGCTTAGGGGTTCTATTTTTCAACCTAGACATATTTTTCATGTATTGGGGGCAGGTGGGATAAATGTAATGTCTGTACCTGGCCTAAAGGACTAAGTAATTTTAGCTGGCAGCAAGAGAAGGCTATTATTAAGGAACTGATAGTGAAACAACACATCTTTCCTCTTCCCCAACATCTCTTCAGCAGCTACGGAACCAATGGTGAGTGTTGGTGCAACTTGATACAGTAGCGACATAAGCCTGGAAGGAAACAGTAATGGTATTTGGTAATGATGGTATTTTCTAGTGTTTACCAGAGGAAAGCAGACGAGGGAAAGGAGTAGTCATTTTTTTTTAAAGTTTGTATTTTAGCAAACATAAATGTATCCTATTTCTTTATTGCATTCAATCTAGAAGGCCGCCTTTCTTTTGAATTCCAAAGACTGGCTGCAAACAGGGGAGGTACTGCACTATCACCAGGGGGGCTGGGGGAGAGGGGAGGCAGGGAGGGAGGGAGAGAGAGGTGTGAGGAGGGTTACAAGAATAATTTATAATAGAATTTTAGGCAACTTTAAATATAGTAGTTGGTACCTACTCCTGTAATACTAGATAATACATATAAAGAAAGCATAGCTTGAGGAGCAGCAGTTCAGGGTTCACTAATACCACCCTTAACATACATATACTAGGGAAACCAGTTGAAAGGATGAGGAGATAGATACTTAGACTTCATCTTTGTTCTTTTTGCTGATATTGCCTACTGTATCACCAAAAGAATCGGCATACATAGAACTGGAATAAAACTGGATGGGGAAAAAGCTATAAAATGCTCCTAGTAGAAAACTTCAGGTAAGAAAAATAAGATTGAAAAATAAAAATTATTTATTTAGTGAAAAATAAAACTGATCCAAACCCAAATCCAACTTTTTTTTTTTTAAGTTTGGATAGGTTTCACTGTTCTGTTAGTGTCCTTCCTCATCTCTTTCTCTATCAGATAAGTACTCCCAGGGAACTTTATTCAGTCTTAGTGATTTCCACAAGAATTCAGTATGCTTCTGACTTTTTATAAAGGTGTAAAAAACCTTACTCAGTGGGCACATCTACATGTGCAATTAATACATACAAAAAACTCTGGAGCTTATTGTTCCTGGGTGCCATGCCTTCATGTGTGCCAGGGACCATAGCACTTTGAGCTGGGTTATAGCAGTCCCAGCTTGTAGGGAGCCCCAGGAGTCAGCCTGCCAGCCTGGGGATGCTTTACCTGTCTCAAGGTGCTGTGGAGGGACTGACTGGGGCACAAGGCTGCTTCAGTGTGGGACTAGCTGGCAGGCAGCCTTGAGACCCAGCGGCTGGGGCAGGGTCTATCGATGTGCTGCTGTGGAGTAAAACACTCCACAGCAAGATACTACTTGTATTTATAAGTACTATCCTGCTGCAAAGTAAATTAGTTTCCTTCAGCTCAATAGGGATATATGTGTGCATGCACAATGCCTACTGTGCAGCTAATTAGTCTACTATGCAGCATATATCTCATGCCTGGTGTCTCCTAGCTTTTGGGACCTCTGGTTTGCATTTCTTTTTGCCAGTTAGGGTTTAGCATGACCCAAATTCCCTTTCAGTAAATGAAAATTCTAAATCATGGTAGTGTGGTTTAACACAAGCTCCTCTGGTTCCTGCAACTCATTATGGCTAGGGACAGACATTCAAAAAGCCTGAATTGATTCAATCTTTGCAAGTTAGTCTAAACTGGTTTATAACCATACTGACATCCCTTCTAGACTGAAAAATTTCAAGCACATGACTGTAGTGGCTCAGGCTAGAAGCTGGGAAGGGCGGGGGGGGGAGCCAAAGCAGCCCTCCCTTCACTTCCACACAGCTGAGCTGAGGGGAAGGGAGGCCTGGCCAGACCCTAGTAGGAGGCTCTTATTATTTCCCCATGCCTCCTGAGCAGCCCAGCAGGGAATGTTTATCACCCCTAACTCATTGTTTATCAACCCATTAAGAGAACAAAGCCTCTCTCCATTCTTAAACAGCTTTTCCAAGGAAGGACTTTAAGCTACATGTTGATTAGCTCCAAAAAGCCTGTTGGCCTTTGTCATCTCCCACAGCACAGACTGTAGCTGGCATATGGTCTGCTAGCTAATGATGAGGTGTCTGCATAAGGCAGAGGGGTGGGGGAGAAGCCACACAGATGTTCTGTGCCTGCAAGTCTCTACCAGAGCTGTGGCCAGGGAGCAGAGGGAAGAGGCCAGCTCTGCTGAGCTCCGCCCAGCCCAGAGAGCATGCTGGGGTACTGGGAGAGTCTGGTTTATCTTAAACAATCAAGATCTGGGACAAACATTGCATCAGTTAATTCTGATACCACATTCAATCAGGTTTATCTCAAGCCGGTTTCAGCCATTTTCAAACTGGTTTATGTGCACTGAGCATTTGTTCTGTTTAACAGGTTTAAACCAGTTTCTGATCACTTAAACTGGTTTATGTGTAATGTTTGTCTCTAGCCTATGGGTTGGGGAGAGTGAGACCAAAATGATCATGTATTCAGACGAAGGTATCATTACAGTAATATTGTGTGATCTCACGTTTAACACAGACTGTAGTTTCACTCTGTGGTTTCTGCATGAAGCCCATAATTTTTTTTGAGCTATTGTTTATCTTTAGGAGTAATCTTGACTTAAAGACTGCAAGTGATCCCACAAGACCCTAAGTAACCAATCACTCTCACTGCACCTTATTTCTAGATGGAATTTATTTAGGCTTGTGGTCTAGCCCTTCCTACCGGTGGCAATCTGGTAGTTTGTGATGAGGTGACATTCAAGTCTCCCAACTACAGACTTGTATTATGGGCATCAAGGTACCTGCACAGCTGCCACTGCAAAGTGGGTGAAGTTGCTTTTTTGCACAGAAAGAAAGTGGGGAGTATTATGCAATTGAAGTAGGATGTTTAGGATATAAATCCTGTAGATTTAAAAACATTAAATAAAGTGTTGGGTTATATTATGACCCTCTAGGCTAGTGATCAGTAATTTCCTTAAAACTAAAGCATGGTTCCCCAAATGTTTAACAGAATTGGAATCAAGTTCAGCACTATGCTAGCTTATGTATCCATGTAATCTCATTGCTTTTACTGTCATTCTTCCCTCTCCTCCTATGTTTCCATTCACTTGTTATGTGTTGCCTTACTGTATGTTGTTAAGCACTTTGAGGCAAGTACTCTATGTTGTTACAGCATTTGGCACAGAGTGGCTCTGATCCCGAATGGGTGCTTCTTTAATAATACTGCCATAAGGTAGATTTGGATAGGTGTCTTAGAAATAGCAGTGCCTTCTTTGAAATGTCAACAAGCTTTTTAAAAAACATTTCTGGAGTATGCTGCAAGCACAGAATGAAGTGTTCCTAGAAATAATAATTAGATCTAAGGTCAATCTGAACTCAAAACATGAGGAAGCACAATAGCTTGCTGTCTGTCAAAGTCAAATCTTCCTGGATCTGGTTGTTCTGGGGAAAGCAAAAATGGGTTTCCTGCAGCTGACAACAGTTTAATGACCTATGAACAAATGTATTTGTGGTCTCTGTCCAGTGCCGAATAGTGTCCACATCACAAAGTAGTTATAATTGGTATGAGCTGGAACCTTTATCAACAGACATGGCATGAAAAATAAACTACCCCCTTGTCTCTTTGACAGTCCTTTCATATCAGGGTATGAGGTATTTTGGCTGGTGGCAACGAGAAACTTGTACTTCTTAGCTTGCCAAGAATGACATGTTCAACTCCATAAAGCACTTAAGCATGCACTTAAATTTCAGCTTATGGTAAGCACTATAGTAGTGCAACCAGACTTCTTGCGTTCTCATAGTTAAGCATGTAATCAAATGTTTTGTTGGATCAGGACCTAGGGGATCTGAGAACTTTCCCAAGTGCCAAATTAACTTTACACAAATCAAACATGGGTGTGTAAAAAACCAGGGGTGGGATAAAGCAGCTTTCTAACCACATACCGGAGCAATGCTTGTGTTGCAATTCTACTATTGCAACAGGTGTTCTATTTTGTTAAGACCTAGGGATCAATAACTAAAATTACAGAAAGGCCAGCTGCTTAATGGTTAGTAGCTGTTTTTTTTAATGTGTGGAGCAATACTCCTTTGAGTAAGCAATGAGCCTTGAAATAGTGTTCCCTCCAAAGTATACTTATTAACCTTTTCCTGCAAACTGGAGCTGTAAGAGAAAAGTCTGCAATGTATATTATGACTTGTCCGCATTATTAAAACAAACAAAAAAAACCCCCCAAAGAAAATCACTGAGCCTTGTAATGGGATTGTGTACTTTCCCTTTTAAACTCCTCCAGTGATAAATATTCCAAATACATTATGCAATTGCATTCATGAAGACTGTCAGTTGTGCCTGGCAATTTCCATTCCACTTGCCACAACATAAACCTGGGAATAAAGACAATATGTATAGAACTTCTCAGCATATTGTAGAGACTGCTGGAGATAGACCAGTGGTACAGTTCTTTATTACAATATATGTACAATGCACAGACTGGATTAATAATACACCCAGCTTTTCTTACGAACAGGTGAAGAATAGTTGGTTCTCTGAATATATTTATGTAAAAGTGTCTGTTTTTCTTCATGATAATACATATTATAATGAAAAATATTTTAGGAACACCGTTAAGAAAAATTGTGTTTGGCAACTTTAGTTGAATGGAAACTTCCACTAAGTTCTATGTAGACATTACAAGTATAAGGACCTGATCATCTAGTGAGAATCATTTGTCTTTAGAAAAAATAGGATGCAATGCTGACTAGAAACAAGTCTCTTAGGGCAAGTTGATATATAAAAATATAACAGTATTTCCTTTTTGAATAATACAGATGTAATGGGTGAACAGAGACAAAATTAATATGGCTTTGTACAAACTGAAAAGCTAGCACACGTAGGAGGCCCAGTGCTATTGGAATATGTGGTGAAAAGATAGGATTGGAGATAATTAATGTGTGGTAGAGGTTATTTTTTTTTCTAGAATACAAGCAGTCTGTTTTCAATACAAATACTAAAGGCCGAGCAAGACCTGTGGATCTGAGGAAGAGGAAACAAATCCTGCTCCTTGTATGCTTTTTGAGCTCCTAAACTCCCCTCTGGAGTTCAGAGATGACTCCTTTATGTACTACCAGGGACCCCAAAACATTGGAAAGAAGATAGAAAGATAGAAACACCTCTCTTTACACACAAGTCGGCTAAGCTAGCTGTCTACAAAAGATAGTGTGCTGTATTTGGTGAGCTCTCCTCGAATGCTGAGGAACTCTGAAGGTGTCCATCGTAACTGTCCCATGTGTCAGGCTGTCTGGAATTGCCTCGTGGTGTCTTATTTTTAGAGACAGATTCAAATCTTACTATAATCAATGGAAAGATATTTATTGACTTTAATAACCACAAATTCATATCTTGAAGGCATACCTGAGCTGTGACTGCGGTGCCCAACTGAAACAAATGTATGAAGAGTGAAAAGTAAATTAGGCTTAAAATAATTCTTTCAGTCTCTCACTCTGGGAACATATGAGTAAAGCAGGAAGGCCCTTTTAAACTGATAAATGCCCATTTGGATCTTCAACAAAAGTTAAATATGCAGATCCAATTGGCTTTGTACTCTGAAGAGGTGTTGAGAAATAACTCAGATATGCACTTCATTTTGTGCACTACAGGGTTTACCATCTGCCCAGCTGTATTTACCTTAATTTTGCATTAACAAAAATCCTTCACAGAAAAGGAAATTCCTACCTGAAACTACTTCTTTTAGACTTCCTCCCCTGAAGCCCACAGAGACCTTGACTTTTTTGTGTGTATGAATGGTAGGCCCCCTAAACACATTGCACTTATGCTGTGATTAATGCATTTATTGCAGCATAAATGGCAAGTGTGCATTTATTATTTATACACATGCACCCAATGTAAGGCACTGCAAAATGGCAAACCAGGAATAAAAATGTTTCAGATATTATGTAGAACACTTCTATGCTTATTTTGCATGGCGCCTTAACTCAAATGGTTGGCACCAGTTCTGCCACACATCAGCTGACCCCAGAACTGCAGTAGGGCCAGTTTGAAACCTTGAAGCCATTCTGGCCCAGAGCGAACAATCAGCTTATTGCTGGTCCTCAGCCTGGACCTTTGGGTACCTGACTTCAATGAGACAGTGCAGGGGGAGTCTGAGATCTTGATTCCCATCTTCCTTTGCACCGGTAATAATTAGGAGCTGAACCCTAGTTCCCAAAATCGCACCTCTTGTCATATACATGTGGCGTGGCAGAAAGTGCGATTCTTGGGTTCAGGGGTCAGATCCCACAGCAGCTTTAAATGAATATGTGCCAGCGGCCAGAATTGCACAATGTTATGCCAGCAGTATAATGACATGACATGATTTACAGACCTGTTTCACTTGGATAATTGCTTTACTTCTTTTCAGTTCTGTGACCTGTATAACTGATAACCCCAATCCCGAAATGACACTTAGTTTGATGAGCAAATGCTTAGTTGGTTCCTGTAATTAGGGAAAAAAATATAATAATATCATCCAGTTTATAAAGCAGATTGTTGAGTTAATAGCTGTTAAAACAAGTTCTATAAGCTTTATTCATGATGTATTCTTTTCCTCTGCAGTAGAGGAGAACTACTTATAGGTGTGTGCAATTTCTCAAAATTGTTGGCTCATTAGAGGTTCTTTTCCACAGCAATTTAAAGCTCAATTGCAAAGGTACTACAAAAATCCTATTTTTTTCTGTTTAAATCTTTGCTCAGTAAGACACTAGAAGATATGTATAGACTGGAACTTTCAATTTTATTTAAATTCTTGCTATCCAGCTCCTGAACTCAGATTTTTTTTCACTTTGGAGGTTGATGGCAATCAAATTGAATCCCTATATGTTTCCCTGCTGCACTCCTTACCCTATCCTAAGTAATCATGATACAGTAATAATGGAAGGAAGGGAGAAAAAATTCTGAACTCAAGACTTAAATCTGGTCAGCATTGCAGTTATTTTTTCCTGATTTTTAAGATGTAGCACTTCAGCCCTAGTTGGCCTCAGCTTCTTTCCAAAAAAGAAAAAGGAAAATAGGTGGGAAGATGCTATCCAATCCTCTCCAAATCATTAATAACTATTACCTCACTTTTCATTCAGTTTTAACTACTACTGACTTAGGACCTTCTGTAGATTACAGGATACTGTATGCAGCCTTCTAGAGGTTATAAACCAGGCCAAAGTTTTCAGAGAAGTAGCTCACTATGTGCAGTCTTTCCATGTACCAAGCTCCATAGCTGTAGGAACAGAAGTATCGAGTCTGCTTGAAGAATTGCAAATTCACCCAAATAGCCTCCCCTTGCCCTCTAAGCAGCCCTTTTATGGCACCTATCCAACTTCTAGCAATGGGCAATCTAATACAGCTGCAGAGCTGTCTTAACCCATATAGGCAGGTAGCTCTTCAACAGTGTGAAGGGAAACCAGCCCTCTTACTAAGGCCAGGCACAGTTTAGGTGGTCAGAAACCAGTCTATACTAGTAACAGAACAGAAGTTCAAGGCACATAGACTGCTTTAAAAATGACAGATCCCAGTCTACGTTAGACTTGGATCAATGTAGTGTCAGATTTACTTGAACTAGGTTGGACCAATGAATCAAACATTAATATCCAGGTCTGTTCCTGAATCAAGGTAAGATGCTGTCCACCAACATCCCAGGGGCATTTTTGGGGGTCCTGCTTACCCTTTCTTACAGGGAGCCTTGGCTTAGCTGCTTCAGCCAAGTGCCTACCCAGCCCTGCCTGTGATCTATCTACCTCTCAGCCAGGCAAGACAGAGGTGGGGGGCGAGGGAAGCAGGCTCCTGAGCTGCTGGAGGGGAGTCAAGCCAGCAGAGGACTCTGCATTCCTGGGCTGAGTTGGCAGGGCACAGTGTCCCTCCCCTGTCCTGCTTCCATCTGAGCCATGGGACCCATGCACGGAGCAGCTCCTGGAAGCCTCTGAGGATTCCCCTGCCCCCACAGCCAGCTCTGAGTTCCCAGCTGAAGCCACTTCCCATGAGGCTGCAGGGTCCCATCCCTGGGGAACAGGGGGCAGCCATGCCCTTGCAGCTGCATGGGAGGCAGGTTCAGCCCTGAAGTCAGCACTGGCTCTGGGGTGGGAAGAGGGGTGTGAATCCTCTCAGCCCTTCCTGTAACTGCTCTAGAGCATGGTCATGGGGCTCAGATAAAATCAGGACAGGGGAGGGACACTGCAGCTGCAAGGGCATAGCTACCTTCTGCCACCCCCCTTCCTAAGGACCAGAGTCCACAGCCACAGAAGAAGCAGCTTCAGCTGGAAACTTAGCACTGCAACAGGGAGGGGGAAGAGTCCCCTGAGCCTTTCTCAGGGCTGCTCCAGCTCATGGTCTTGGGGCTTGGAGAAAGCCAGGAAAGGGAAGGGACACTCTGTGCCCTCCTAACCCAGGCTGCAAATTCAGGGTGCTCCACTGGCACTGCCTCCTCCCCAGCAGCTCACACACCCTGCTTCCCCCCGCAACTTCTGTCCAGCCTGGGTTGGACCCCAACATTCCCACCCCAGACAAAGCCCGGGGACTTTCATCCTGTGACAAGTGGGGGATGAACATGCCTCCCATCACTGGCTGCCTGCAGCTGACACCTGCCTGACAAATGACAGGGCAGTAGGGTGGGGTGAGGGGGCATATGCGCAGCAGCCAATCAGGGTTCAGCTGAGCTCGGCTGCCCTTGGGAATCTACTGCTTGCTGGGAAGCATGAGGGAGTGACCCTGCCTTTCAGTCCTGGCTAATGCAGGCATCTGCCTGCCTCCCCGCATCAAAAGGTGAACATGAGTTCCTTCACCCTCCATCAAATCTACGCAGCTTAGAGAAACCCACATTGATTGGACTGATTCTGCCTCTACCTTTTTGAATGTCTGTACTTAGCTTAAATGGCTCTGATCAGAACCACGTATGAATTGGTGTGGTAGTTTCTTCCTCCATTGGCATTCCTTGTGGAGCTGGTGCTAAGGTGCTCCTGTCACTGAATACTTTTTTGATAGTAAGAACAGTGGTCTTACTGTGGGATAGGGATTCTCTCCTCTCTATTTCTGTTGGAGAAGACAACAGTCATTGGCCTGATGGGACTTTTCTCTTCTGGGGGGCAACTTTCTATCCAGTAAGTGTTATATGACCTCTTTAAGGACTTTTCTCTGCCAACTGTCTGAGCACTGAACATGTTCTTTTGACATCATTCCTTGCAACTAAGGAGAAGAATCACTTGCTTAGCTTTTGGGTAGGGAAAGTCATGACTGGTTGCATTGAATCTGTGCAGCTGCTTCAGCATAAGAATTCCCCACGTGGAATTTGAAGCTGAATCCTGTCTTGCAGAAAAGAAGAAGATCCCGGAACAAAAGGCTCACTAGCCATCTGTTTAGGGTGACACATTTTAGGAGGTGTGCCATAGCTTTGAAAGCGGTATAAGGAAGGGAGTCTCGACGGTCGCCTTGTGGCCAGAAGGCCTTCATATTCTGAAACTTTCTTCCTAGCACATAATCTAATGGAGAAAGTAGACTAATTAGAAGGCAAGAAGAACACAGAGAAAAGGGCTGAAGGGGGGGAAGGAAATGAGCAAGCAGACACTTTGAAGAAGGGATTTATCTTTTGGGTTATGGGTTGAGCTATATAATAGTACTTGAAATACCAGTATGCCTAGTGCTGGCCTTTTCCAGATCCTCTGCAGAGGCCTGCACTCTCCCAAAAGCAACTTTATATTAATTGGGGCATCCAGCCCTCCTGTTGAGGAAGGGCCACTATGATGCCTTAAGCCACTTTTCAGAAAGCACCTTTGTGAACTGGATAAACAACAGTCCTGAATACTACAGTAAGTTCTTCTGTGCAGAAACTATTGTGTTTCACCTCCCTAGCTAGGTCTCCCTCCTCCTAAATATAATTAAGTTTCTGACATGTACTTTCTGTATAAACTGACTTAGATTGCTTTACACTCTATCACTTATTTTAATCAAGGCAAGTTCAAACAAGAGGGAGGACTATATCCTTAAGTAATCTTCTGTGCAAAGTGAGTTGCAGGACATGCCACACCCCAGGAAGAATCTTTTGGAAACAAATATGAATGTTTTATACACAGATTTATATCCTATGCATGAATGTTATGAGCATCTATCTCCTCCCACTCCCTTCCCCCTAAGGAAGGTGGGGTCATGAGTTTTAGAAAAAATCAAGCTTCTATAAGTGAATATAATAGCCCTTTGCTGCCAGCTCTAACTGGGGCTCCTAAGTGTTTGGAATCCTAGTAGATAAGTGACATCCGCAGTACAGAATGCAAAAATGCTTGGCCCCGGAGTACAGCTGTGTCATCATGAGGCTGGAATGTACAGTATATGCCGTTCACGAGCATAGCTCTGAGCACAGCAATGTGTATACGATCAACAGCACCTGCCTCTCGATGGAACAGTTCAGCTGTTGTGATAGCTGATGATCTAAATTTAAGGTTTGCACATGCTTGATTCTATTTAATACCTAGCCAAGTAACTTCACAGGAAAGAAGAAAACCAGCCCTGGGGCTTGTGTGTTTTTAAAATGAAATGTGCACCATGGTTCAAAATAATTTTCCTCCTTTGCATTTTACTTGATCCGACCACTTTCGTCTTAAGTGAGAGTCATGGTGAAGGATGCATGGTCCACCGCATCTCCTGACAGATTGCCAGAGAAGTCACACTTGTTAATACAAAGTGTGCTTGGAATGTTCTTCATGAACTCTCTTAAGAGCTACAGGCTCCTTTTATATTCTTTCCCCAAAGTGCTTTCACAAAATTGGAATGGAGCAAGTTCCCATTCTTCTTGAACATATGATTTACTGTGCAAGGGTTTATGTAGAGCTGAATTTCTACGTTATTTCCAAAGTGCTAAAAAAATGTTACAGCTATTTCTTCACAGAGATATTCAAAGCATCAGAGACATATGCTAAATGTGGTTTATTAATCATGGAGGGAATTGAGATGGTGCATTTAAGCAACATGCTTTCAACTTGAATCTGGGCCAAGACAGCCTTCTTCAAATTCTTTTCCTGCTCTAGCAAAGCATAGCAAATCATCCTACCACAGACATTTCATGGGTATTTGAGTACTGGCAACAATGACAGAGGACCTCTAGAAGCCTTAAAGGTGCAGTACGTATGTTGTGTTATGGAATTTGCCAACACAGAATAAATAGCAACCTCTGCATTCAGCAATATGACAAAAAGCAATGCTTCTGGCTGCCAACAGAATATTGAGGGCTATTCAGATTATAAATCATGCTTTGTATTACCTGTAGATTACAAGATGTTGCCATTTTTCTTTTTCTTTTGTTTCCCCTGTGTTTAGACACTATATATAATTCCTAATGGATAAAGTCTGGAGTAAAATTGTGTCCCCCTCCCAATTGGAAGGCGATGCAAACCTCCTGTTGACATCAGTAGAGCTGAGGTTTCAGCCATGCTTCTTCAAGCCCTTCATCTGGGGATATGAGTGAGTGTGTGTACATACACACATGCCTTAAATTACTGAAGAATGCCAGAAGAGGAATACAGAAGTAAAGTGTATTTGCCTTGTGTTATTTATATGTATAGGGGAATGCAAATAAAATGCTGAATATAATTCTTTATAGAACTCTAAGAATTTACTGTGAAAGTCTTTTAAAGGCTAATTTTGCTGCTGCTTTTACAAAATAAAAACCAAACTGACATCACCCTTTAATTTCAAAGTAATTGATGTTCCAAAAATAAAGTGCAAACCAAATGGATTAAAGAGAGCTTGTCCAATCTGACTGCTACAGTTAAAAAACCCACCCACCTTCAGGCATGCATCTCCAGAGAAACAGACTATAGTGCCTGTTACCAAAAACTAAAGGGAAAAGAAAAAGTAAAAAGACATTGCTGTCCAGTGTTATGGGTAAGCAAATGTTTGCAACAGGCTGGATCCTGCCTTGCATTTATAGTAAACAAGCAGGGAGAAGGATGGTGCCATGATGACTAGCTGGTGTACCAGGGCAGGTATTATATGTCAACAGCACTGCAGTGTCAGAGCCAAGTTATAGTTGCTGGAATTTAGCACTTCTCAAACTTGTGACCCTGAAAAGGCCACTCCCACCTGTCAGAAATGCATCACAATTGATTCTTTTTATTAGTGAGTGAGAAATGGAAGCCACCAGTATGTACTGGAGATCATTTCAACATGCAATGCATGTCTTTTCCTTTAGGCTTTCAGGACTGGATGGGTTAGGGTTATTGTTATTTTTATATTTTGAATTGCATAACTAGATTTGCATTCTCTTTCACTTAGTTTAGAAATAAAAAAAGTGAACCTCTTCTTTTAGTTTTAAGAAGAAAGGATGTTAAGAACACATCATGCGGATAGCGATGCTTTCTTTCCAAGGTAACAATTATGAGAAGTATATGGGTCTATGCAAATAGATTTATTGCCTTGTAGGGGTAATCGTTTAGCAAGGTTACTCAGACTTAATCCAAACTATAAGAGAAGTCATAGTAATACTCTATTATGAAAACAAGAGTTTCTGTTAAGCTAGCATGGAAGTTACTGAAAAGTTTATCTAGGTCCCTTAATAAGCACATGGCTGTGCTCATTTCAGTAGGAGTATATTAATAATGAGGTGATGAGTAAGTAAATGTCGACCTAAGCTTTTCTGCTGTTTATGGTTAGGGGCAAACATTCATTTCTAGTGCTAGAAATCCTGGCAAGAGGGTAAGCATGAAAGCGTCTCTGCCTGCTGTCTCCCCTGCGAGCAAACTAGGGCTGAGCTCTGGCCTTGGGGAAATGCTTCTTGTGCTTTCCACAGACCAGCATCATTGGTCTGTGGGAGGTGCAAGGAGAAGCATGCTGCCATTCCACTTGGCCTGGGAGAAAAGAGATCTTACTAGTTGGGAGTACACTACCCCTTTTTGTGGAAGAGCCAGTTCCCTTCTGTGAAAACACTCTTGAACAGCTATATGCTCTCTTTTTGTGCCAGGAGAAATCTGTTTCTGTTGTCTCGTATTTTATGTCTGACCATGGCCTACATTGCCTCCCTGCTGGGTATGGAACCATCACAAAGAAACAAGCCATGCTCATTTGTTTCTGCTCTGCACACTCCCAAGCCCAACAGTTAGCAGGATAAACAGCTTGAAGGAGTGCTGAGTACGTGTTCCAATGCCAATCTTAAGGTCTCCTGAGACGGTCAGATCTATAGGAGAGAGACACAGTGTGCCTACAGCTTGATGTCTAGGGACACTCCACCCATTGATCGTGTATTGCAGCATAGTGTGAAATATTTCGGAATATTCTCTTTTTCAAAGCACAGTCCAATTTCAAAATATATCACAGCACCATTTCATATATTCATTTTTACCGTTGTTATACTGTTCAGGTGATGGTAAAATAGCTTAACTGAATACGCCCAATAGTCATATACAATGCTAGCTAACGTGGCTCAGTTTTTCCTTATCCTTTAGACAAGTCTTGATAGGTGAGGGAAACAAAATCCCCAGCAATTAAATAAATGTGGTCTGTTTATGTTTAGTGGAGTGATGCAGCAATTAAGAGAATATGGCAAATATTAACTCTCATAACTGTCCAAGCCTTTCTTCCACAGCATATTGCTCTCTTAATGCTTAGCTCTTCTGGTTTTCACCATAGTCTTCTGTCCTCTAAAACGCATTGCAATAAACAAGTACAGATCTATAGATGCGAAAAAGCAGTCTCATCCTTTAATTGATTATATTATATAAAAGGGTCTTAACACTTGACCTGAAAGCTATTCTCTAAGAACTATGCTAAAGAGAGGAAAAAAATAAAAAAGGACCATGTGGCTGTTGAGAGATCTGCATCATACCAGCAATAGTGTAAACAAATTAACTTTACTTCTAGGTTGCTGAAATTATTCAGTTCTACTGTTTGCTCAACCCAGCAAAAGGGCGAGCATCTTCAGCTTCTCTTTAAGTGAGACAGAGTTCGGTACTTCATGGGAGAGGATGCAGTTTTCCTTTTTAATGGTGTCACAGGATGGGGTCCCACAGGATGGCCGTGATCTCCAAGGCCCCCTTACTGCGCCAAGTTGGCCCAATGGGCACCCTCAATTCTTGCCCACCATGTCTTTGCTGGAATATATATATATATATTCCATCAAAGACGTGGCGGGAGAGAATTGAGGGTGCCCATTGGGCCAACTTGGCGTGGCATATATATACACGGGAGGCTGCCTTTACGTCCTCTTGGTCGCAGTTTGCTGTACACTCTGACGCCATGGATTCCTGGACCCCTGATGGATCCTGTTCTGCAATGGGCATTTCAGGGCACCCTCGCCTTATGGGCTATGTATGGCTCCAACCACCCCTTTACAACGCCCCAAGCCTCGCAGATGGAACTGATGTTGTTCGGTCTGGGCCTTGTTACAGTTTGGCCCCCCAGGTCCTCCTTGGGCTCTCTGCGGCCCTGTCCTGCTCTGTGCCTCCACTGGCACTCAGTCGGCACACCCCGAAATGCTGTGCCCTCTCTGGTGTCAGGGTCTCCATGCTGCTGTGGGTCCCCTATGAGGCTTGCTCCATCCCGTAATAGCCTCACCTGAGCCACTGGTCTTAAATAGCAAACAAAACACAAGCCCCTGGGCTATAACATAAATTCAAACTGCCTGGCTATACCATCATTCAAGCCACACCAGGGGTGCTCCATCCCTCACCAGTATCAGAGGCTGTACCTGCAGTTAGGCCTCTCCCCTTCAGTTGTTCTGGGAGAGCTCCTTTTCCCTTGGCTGCTGGCCCTGGGGTTTATATGTGAGCCAGGCCCTGCCCCTTCTGGTCAGCTGACTGCTGGCAGGTGTGGGCCACTAGCTCACTCTGGTTGCCCTGGAAACCAGCAGCTGGGGCTCCCTACTCACTGCTAGGGCTCTCTCTCTAGCAGTTTCCACTCTTCAAAGGAGCAGGGCACCTAAGTTCTCTGCAACAAATGGCTATTCTGTGAAATGTTTGGGTGGTCTCATTTCACTTCCTTGGAAAGATAAATTGGACCACTACAATAGCATCTTATAATTAATCTTAAGGAGGAGACAAGCATAGCACAGGCTCAGGGAATGAATTCTGTACCTAAAGACTTGGTACCACCAGGAGAACATTATGCAGAACAATAGACAAACATAAAACTAATTTCTCTTCATCCCCTGCAAAGATCTGCTCTGGAATTTTATATAAAATTCAGGATTTCCCATGGATTTCAGCTGAATGCTACTCCAGTTTTTGGCACGGGCATTATTGTGAACTATTCAACTTGGCCCATTACTGTATTGCTTGTGACATTCTCATGCTCTGGACACAGAGTGAATGAGTGGATGGGATGGGAAAGAGGACAAAAGAAACATTTGTACACTATGACAGTCCTTAAGAATTAGAGAAGTAAAGCATAGTCATTAGAATGTTCTCACCCTTAGGGGCAGAAATTACACACAAACCAGTATAAGTGATTGGAAACTGGTTCAAATCTGTAACATCACAGAAGTTCAGTGCCCATAAACCACTTTCAAAATGGCCAAAACTGGTTTAAGGTAAACCTGGATGGATATAGTATTGGGCTTGACTGATTTAGATGAAAATGGTTTATTGAATTTCTGTCCCAGATCCCCTCCAGATTCAAGTTAACGCTCAGTCCCGCAGCATCCCAGGATGCTTTGCAGGGTGGGTATGCTAGCCTTGGCCCAATTTATCTGCTCCGGCAGGGCATGGAGGCATGTTCTAGTGCCCTCCTCCCCAGCTTCTGGCCTGGGCTACTGCAGGCATGTGGCTGCATTTCTGGAATGAAAAATGAATGTCTGTTCATTTGCTTATCGGTTCAATCTATGCAGCTTAGACTAACCTGCAAAGATTGAATTGTTTCAGCCTTGGGCTTTTAGACCATTTGTACTTAGCTCCTGACACTAGGGAAATAGCACAGGAGGGTAGAAAATTAAGTCTTCCAATGAGAAATAATTAAGCAAAACCACACATTCTGTCACTATTTACATGAAAGAAAACTTTTAGATTTCATTAGATATTACAGTATGACAATGACAAATAATACATATATATTATTAGGTAGCTATAACATGGTATACTTCTTAGGAAGTAATTCTTCTGCCTCTAGTTGTGGAGAGTGTTTTGGGTACTTGTACTCAGGAAAAATAGCATAAATTTAGTCATGTCAGTTTGGTGTTTGTTTCCTCTCTGAGCTGCTGTGCCCATGAAGCTTAACTTCAGTGACCCACCGTATCACCTGATGTGACCTAGCTCAACAGGAGTTTGGTAGTTCTTGTTTGTCATCAGTTTAATGAAAGAATAGCTTTTAGAAGCAGTCCAAAACTTGTATTTACCTGCTCCAGCTGCTTCTGAGTATTTTGCAGTCGGTGTCAAGTTAATACCATGTATCCCTCACTTCTGAAGGATTATTCATTCATGTTAATGAGGCCTTTTTCTGGTTTTTGAAGTAAATTTTGCTTTAAAATAATCTAAGTATATGAAATCCATTTTAAAACCTGGGTTCCAGGTAGGAGGGGGTTACAATGCTAGGTACAGTATAAAAAAAGCTAGACATGGGTTCTGCTTCAAAGAACTCGCAGTATAATTCTAATCGGGTAAACAAAATAAAAAGATAATTGACTTTAACAGCTATTGTCATTCATTAGTATTAAACATTCCAGACTTATCAAGGTACAAAAAAGTGGAATATTTCTTAACTTTTTATTTTCCTTGGTTTTAGTTTCCTTAGGCTGCCGCATATAACACGTGTGGCATAAGTAGGGTGTCCATAAGCCTCTGAAAAGTGGCTGCCACGCCATTCAACCCAAAGGGCATCTGCACAAATTTGGATAAGCCCCAAGGGGTCCCAAAAGTGGTCTTGACACCATCTGTGGGTCGCATCAGGATTTGTCAGTACCCTTTAGCAGGGTCGAGGTTAGATATGCACCGGGCTTCCCCGATTCTCTCCATGAGGTGGGCAATGTGCAGCACAGGGAAGGCATCATATGTCGTTAAAGCATTTAACTTTCTGAAGTCTATACACAAGCAGAGGGACCTGTCTGGTTTGACCACTGGTACAAAATGTTATAAAATGTTAAATTTATAATATTTTAATGGGAAAAATGCTAATAAGCAATAAAGTAATAATAATGGTTTGGATTTTTAGCATAAGTCTACTGACATTCCATTAAGTAACACCAATATCTGGCACCCAGTATCTGAGTATACTCAGTATTTGAGTATATGTCTTAATATGTATATGTATTAATATGTGTATTGTAATGTATTTCTGGCCTAATGTTCAGGTTAAAAAAGGAAAAAATTCTGTTCAAAATTATTACTTGCTTCAAACGAATATTAATTTGACTCTTACTACTTACTTCAAAAGATAAAAATAATTAATTGAAGACTAGAAAAGTATTTTTTAATTTTACACGTGAGTTTTATTTGGCGTATTTAAGAGGTGCGTATTATTGCTATCTACTCATGAATACTAAGTTGACCATAGTCTACCTCACCTGTCTTTTTCACCTGTTAAATGCTGATGTTCGCACTTTATTTTCTAATTACATTATTCTGATTTTTAAAATTAGTCCTGTACTCAGCAAGGAAAAAGAACATTTAGTTAAAAAAAAAGAACCAACAAAAACCTGCTTTGTTACTTATCAGTAGTACCAAAGAGTGTGTTCTATGTTTATGAAACAAGTTAGTCTCATTCTTTTAGAATATAACATCCCAGTCCACAGCTAATATATTCTGAGCACAACTGTGCTTATTTTTTTAACTTTTAAGTAGAAGTACACAATTTGAAATGTCAATTTGCACATAATAAACTGACTGACAAACCAGAGCACTATTCACTTTATTAAAAAAAAAATCCAAAGAAACATAGATATCAAAAAATAATTTATATTTATTTACCAAGTAGCAAACAAAACCTTAAAAAAAAGCATCTGGTGTGTTAAATAAATCTGGGTTAAAAAAGATGGAAACTATACATCAGTTTGAGCAACAAATATGATCTTTGGTTCCTTTTCTCCTCTGTTTCTTTTGTGTATTATAGAGCTGTGATTGAGAGAAGAAATTACTACTGGCTTCCTTTTGAGGGTGCCATTTGTGCTGTAGCACAAATTGTCCGGCTGGGGATCGAAAGAGAAGAATTGTCTGAATGACACCTCTGTAAGTTGGCCCAAATTTGTTTACCCATGGGAGGAATTTTATCTCTGCCAGGCTAAGGAAGGAGGTCCCCAGCTGGCATCCAGGCCCAGGCAAGCATACCCCAGTGCTGTCAAGTAGTATCACCTAACAAAGCAATAACCTCGTTTTTCTTCCCAAATCTCTCCTAGCCTTTATCTTGTCCCCAATGTCCTTCCACAGCTGCCCAATACCAACCAAGTCCTGTCTGCAATATTCCCAATTAAAAAATTAGTAATTAAAATGAAGCATCCTTTGCCTGTATTACTGCCAGCCTTTACATTGTTCCATCTGCCCATTCCCCATCCTATCCTTGTTTTTAGAAGACTCATTTGTATGTGACCTAGTCTCTGCCAAGATTCCCTAGTGCCATCTGCTCCCTTTTTAGATGATCAGTCACACCCAGGCTACTATTTACATATTCTAAACTCTTTGTCAAATTAAAAATATATATATTTGGTTTTGGAGGATTCTTTTAATTTTCCACCAAAATCAGTTCCCATCAAAGACTCTTCCTGATTTGTCAAGATGGCAACAGTATGGTTCAGTATATTTGGAGATAGGTTTTTTAATATCCCCATATTGGTACCTCACATGTGCAATTGTATTCTACCTGATTGCAAGACTAGAGAGAGAGAGCAGTGACGGAAATGGTGGATGGGTAGAATACTATGATTCCAAACTCAGTTTGGACCCTTAGGAACTCATTTGTGGTCACCATTAAACCTCACCCCAGCTGCCAATTTAATAAAAATATTTAGATCATGGAATAGTGCTATGCAAAAACATCAGGGGAAAAAAAGGACCTTTATTCTAGATCCCTATTCCCACCATGCTTGTCATGATGACAGATTCAACATTAGATTCTACCTGATATTTTCTCTTCCTTCTTTCAGATTCCCAGCATTTTTCAGATTTTTTTTTTTTAATTCAGTTGCATATGTACCTTTTAGAAACAAACCATTGCAACTACTTCCAGATCTCTTAGTCGATGGGCTTGTCCTCTGTGCCTGTCTGGCCTCGAACATCCGGTCATGTGCTGCTCTGGCCCAGATGTTTGGTGTTTGCCTGTCCATTCCAGGTGTTCTGTCAAGTCAGGGTTTACCTCTGGTGTAGTCTTCCCCAATCTCTCCTGCCACAACTTTGAATCTTGCTTCAGTGGAGGGTCTGACCACTGGGAGTCTCTTGATAGTGGGACATCTGTCTGGCAGTCTTCTGCGAGGCTCCACCTCCCCTCTACCTCACCCTTACACCCAGCCTTGATGAGTCACAGATGTCCTGCTGCCCAGATCCCTGACTGTTGAGTCCCTGAGTATGTTCACTGAGATGGTCTTCTTGGCCTATGTGAAAATAGCCCGTAATATCCTACCCATGCCCTGAAGCCATCCTCTTTTACCTGAGGCCACTAACTACTTCGAGGCTCCTACAACAATCAGGCTCCATGAGCCCTATCTCCTCAACCCCTCCAACCGTGGGAAATGTAAAATACAAACAAAAAATCACTGGTACGCTCTGAGGGGCCCAGCTGCCCCTTTTCCCTGGCTTCCCCCCAGCCTAGTCACCAATACCTGCCCCAGATACTAGGGGTCTGTGTTTGGCCCTATATGTGGCCGCGGTGGCCTGTGGGCTACTCCACACTTCTTCTCACTCGTCACCCAGCCTTAGGTTTTGTTGGACCTGCTGTGGTCCTCCGGTGGATGACTGCCCCCACATCATCCACTGTGTCATATCTACGCCATCGAGGGCCATGTTTTGCAGCCCCTCATGCTGCTCTTGTCTCCCGTCTCCCACCTGGTATGCCTCTCCGGCTCTCCCAGTGCCCTCAACAGTCCCACCTGTTCTGGTGTCTTGACACGTGCTGGCCTCTCCAGCTCCCTTGCTGTGGTCACTGGTGTTGGGATCCTCCTGCTCCCCTCTGCCCTTTCATCTGGGTTCCCAGTCTTGGGGCACCACCTCTGGCTCCTGGCTTCTCTTGCTGCAGCCGGCAGCATCCATCCCGCAGCGTGCTCTGCCGTGTCCTCCCCTGCTGGGAAAAGCAGCTTCCATCTCTTCTTGCCCCTGTAAGGGTTTCGAGAAGGCTCTCCTGCCAGTGCACCTGCTGGTGTCAATCTGCCCCCTTCTGCCTTGCTGGCGGCTCATTTTATTTCCACTGGCTGGCGGTTACAGCTGACATCATCAGCTGGCCGCAACTGTATAAAGGCACGACTGATGAACCGCGCGGGTCCCTCCTCAGGCTCTGGCTTCACCGTCGGTCCTGCTGTAGGTAAATATTTCCCTTTCTCTTTTCTTTTGCTTTAACTTCCCTCCGAGGGTTCCTGGCCCCAGAGTTTCCCCCTGGCATTTTGAGGTCCTTCCTTCTGTTTCTCTCTGTGACATCCTCACTTGAACATTAGGTCGTATTGAAAGACTTCCACAAGGACTTATTTGCCTTACTTGCTGTTAAACATGATTAGCAGTTAGCATACAGATAGGCAAAGGTTGTGGTTAACACTGTAATCTAGGCCTGGTCAATCCTAAAGTTTCAGGCAATTGAAATATTTATCTGAATGTTAAAAGTTCCATTACTCTGCCCAGGAAGAAATAATAATTTTTGGTCCTTTAAACATCACTGACCACTTCCTTTATAGGAAGTCTCAAAAGGGATGAAAACCCATATTTATCATGGCACACTTAGGACTGTGGTAGGGATAACATTTTCTAAGACTTCTTAAGGTTACCTTGGCTGGTTAAAATAAAGCTCCCACTGAGCTGAGTTGGCAACCTGTCCTCATTTACTTTAGAGGCAGCCCCACTCAACCCACCATGTAAAGTGTTTGATCCCTTAGTGAAACGTACATTATTAGCAGTGGGTGCATCTACACAAGACCCTGACTGTGCATTAGCTGGATACTACTGCACAGTAGCATCACATGGCAAAAACGTATTAGGCTACTGCTCAGTAGCATCACGTAAAAGGCTTTCGATAGTGCTACTGTGCAGTAACTCCTTTTACTGCACATTTATTTAGTATTTGCTTATACAAGTACTAAATAAATGTGCAGTAATCACTGTGCAGTAGCATCTTGTATAGGCGCACCCAGTGACTACTAGAGTTTTTATAAGTCAGAGAGACTGGAGCCTACTACATTCATTGTACAGGTGAAAAACAAGTATGAAAAAAAATTAACGCTAGCTGTTGACAATGGCTTAAGGGTAGCAAACAAACTTACTCTCAGCTGGATGGATTGGGAAGGGAAAACTGGAGTTGTTGTAGCTCTTCTGTGAGAGTTCATCATGCACATGGTGTGGTGTGGCATGGAGTCACAGGCAAACTTTTGACACTTGGCAGGGTCTCTTAGACAGCTTCAGGGTTTTATATCACATTGTGATGTCACATGGGTTTCTTTTGCGCAGGTTGAATCAAATACATGTGATTGCTGTAATTGTTCTGACCTTCACCCCCACCCTCCTTTAGAAGAACTTTTTAAAAATAATACCAACAGAGAATTCTAACAAATATTTTTAAATAACTTGGATGTAAACAAGGGTAGCAATGCAAAGCAACTTCCATCACTGTCAAAGGAGCTGAAGCCAGGTAAAATGGCTGCCATTTCTCAAACAGCTTGACTATGTGGTGAACAGCATGTGCCTAATATATATAAAGTTACATGTTTATTTCTTTCTGCATTCTTGTAGCTAGAATAGACACTTGAATATTCAGAGGATGTAGGATGAAACACTACCAGTCATGATTTTCAGTGAGCTTAGGTGGCTTAGTCAGCAAAGCAGGGAGGATCTTTTCCATCCCTGTCTTCTGTGATACAGTGACCATACAAAACAATTTTCTCTTATGAGTTTCTCTGGGAACTCCTGCTATGTATGTACTTCATTGAATAGAATGTCTATTTTAATAACAAAATATTAATTCAAGATGCATTGCTATAGTGAATGATATTTGCTCTGTTTACCAGATAACTAGAAATGAGTGTTCTGGTAGAAAAACCATGACTGGAGGGAAGAGACGAATCTTAGGGTGTATATGTTGTATGAAATGGTTCTTTTGCTCACAGTATATGCTAATAACAATTGTTCGTTAGTTCATGCTAAACTCATTGAAAATGCTATGTTACTGGAAGAAACCTTCCACTTCAAGAAACAGACCCTTGTTGCTCTTGAGTCAGTAGATGGCAGTTAGTGATGTCAGCACAGATTTTGTATTTAAATATGTATTTTGGCATGACTCATTTGTGACTAAAATACATAATCACAAATGTGACCATTCTTTGATTTTTGTAGGAAGATTTGTTGTGTGGTAGCCTTTAGCTGTAGTAGAAGCATATATAGGTGTTTTCCCTGACTCATACCCACCCACACAATTAATCTGTAAAGGTCAGGTCAGCAAGACTAATATCAACTACAAAAAGTAAAATTCTTATCTGATATTTGAATATCTTCAGTACTCCAGCCTTTTGTTAGTCCCTGTGATAGTGCTAATATTGACTGTAATATACAGTTCATAATGTTCATGTCACTGTTGCACTAACTACTCTTAATAAAAACTATCATTTTCTGAACCCAGTGTTTCTGCTTTCCAGTCAAATATCATTTATAGTTCTACACTGTATGTTTTAAACTCTGCCACATTCCACTGCAGTCTCTTTGCTGTTGTTGAACTCTTATTACTTTGTGCCTTTTTGAACTGAAAGAAGTGATGTCAATGACATTTACATCTTCTCTTCCTATCATGAGTCAAAACAAGGATTCACAATTTTCGTCGTCTTTAGAAATTAAAACTACTCACTTCCTTTCCTTCTGTAACCTACGTTACTTTGAGTCCATGTCACAGAGTCTTTTGTAGCTTTTAGAGAAAACGATAACGCTGTAATATGAGTGCTATTGGATTTTTAAAAGCTCATTGCATCAAATATATGGGCAAGGTATGAAGGTATATCTCCAGAATTTTATATTCTGGGGTTAAATAATATACTCAAGTATAGAATGTATGCATTTTTACAGGCAAGCCAATATATTATATACACTGCAATAGTGTGCATGTGCGTTTGTGTGTAAATCATAGAAAGCGAGGGTTGGAAGGGACCTTAGAAGTTCATCTAGTCCAACACCCTGCTCAAAGCAGGACCACTTCCAACTATATCATCCTACCTAATTTTTTTTTCTAGCTGGGTTTTAAAAACCTCCAGGGATAGAGATTATATAACCTGTCTGGGTAATAAGTTCTAGTACTTTGCTACCTTCCTTGTGAGAATTTTTTCCCTTAAATCTAATCTAAACTTCCCTTGCTTCAACTTGAGAGCATTACTCCTTGTTCTGTGATCTGCCACCACTGCGAACAGGCCAGCTCTATCCTTTTTGGATCCCCCCTTCAGGTAGTTGAAGGCTGCTATTAAATCCCTCCTCAGTCTTCTTTTCTCTAGACTAAATAAGCCCAGTTCCCTCAGCCTCTCCTCAGAAGTCATGTCCCCAGCCCCCTCACTATTTTTGTTGCCCTCTGCTGGACTCTCCAATTTGTCCACATCCTTTCTGTAGTGGGGGGCCCAAAATTGGACACAGGACTCGAGATGTGGATTAACCACAGCCAGATAGAAATAATCAGTTCCCTCCATCTGCTGGAAACACTCCTATTAATGCAGTCCAGGATGCTGTTAGCCTTCTTGGCAACAAGGGCACACTGTTGGATCATATTCAGCTTATTGTCTGCTGTAACCCCCCAGGTCTTTTCTGCAGAGCTGCTATTTAGTCAGTTAGTCCCCAGCCTGCATGGGAATTTTCCACCCTAAGTCTAGGACTTTGCATTTCTGCTTATTGAACTCATGAGATATTTTTTTTGGTCCAATCTTCCAGTTTCTCTGAGTCTCTCTGAATCCTACCCCTACCCGCCCCCCCAGTTTATCTACTAGTCTCCCAGCTTGGTGTCATCTGAAAACTTGCTGAGGTTTGCAAACTCCATCCTATCTTCCAAGTCATTGATGAAAATGTTGAACAAAACTGGCCCCTGGGGCATTTCGCTTGAAACTGACTGCCAACCAGATATAGAGTCACTGGTTACTACCCTCTGAGCCTGACAATCCAACCAGTTTTCTATCCACTTTACAGTCCATTCATCCAACCTGTATTTCCTTAGCTTGCTTGTGGGTATGTTGTGGAAGACCATATCAAAACCCTGCTAAAGTCAAGCTAGGCTTGTAAATGTATATATTGCAGTAATTTTTTTCCTGGACTGTCTTCTGTGCAATCAGAAAAGCTTGAAAAAACATAATTATTTAGGAAAAAATTAGGTTGTAAATATATTAAGCTCCTGAAAACAACTCGAAATCCACCTTGGAATCACAACTTCAGAGTTAAAAAGTCACTGCTTTGTGGCACCAGTCATTCCAGGAGGGAGCTGTTCTTATTCTAACATGAGTTTATAATTTAAAAACAGAATAGTATGAGGCTTTCTAAAGTTAATTTACATCTTCATAGTTATGCCACACAAGATGTCTTGTATTTCTTATCTGAAGGACAATGTATTCTGTATTTCTAGACAAACCAACAGTTAAGCAAGGAAACCCACAAATTATAAAAAGTCTTAAAGCAAATAGCTAAGGGGTCTAAGACATTTACTCAAAGCTACAATTCTTTATCACTCATCATTCCACTCAAGGAAGTTTGTAGGAAAATTCTGTCCTGGGATGGTATATAATGTAAAATATCAGAGGGTTCAGTTGTTTTAGAAATGTTTGAAATGCTGCAGAACAGGTCTAAAATTTGTGATAAATTTACTTACATGGCAGCAGTAGCCACTTGTACATCTTCAATATCATCCTTCAGACTGCTGCTTGAATAGGGAGAAATACCTAGAAAGCTTGTAGTAATGGCAAAGCTATTAGGGGTATGCAAAACTTTGGTTGCCAATTTGATTTGGAGAAGATTCGGCCCAATTCAGAGGCCAAATTACTGAATCCAAATTGAATCAGGAGATAAAAAAACTCTTCCGAATCAATTCAGAAAAAGATTTGGAGATTCGGAAGGCAGCCTTTCAGAGGAACAGAAAATGAGGAGGGGCGGAGGGGGAAGATTGATATCTGTAGCTGGCCAGTGACTTTGATCTTTCCCTGAGTCCCCTTCCAATAGCAGTGCTCGTGGGGAGGGACATAGAAACAGCACATAAGCCTCTGTCTGCAGCCTTTCTACCTCTTTTGTGAGCTGTTTCTGCCTGAGCACCAGGAAGGCCTCCTGTCACAGGCTACCATCCCTGCAGTTTTCATCCCACTGTGCCTTAACACATACACAAAGTCACGCATGTCACGAGTTTTGCTTGTCAGTACCCTGAGGTACAGTTTCCCAGAAACTGCTGAACCTATCTCCTTGAATTTTCGTAGACTTCATGCTCTCAGAAGTGACTACCACTCAGTTGTTTTCATCCAAATCTGCCAAAAAATGACAAAGTTATAGGTATTTCAATGATTCCCCATTATAGTCTATGGCCAAATCCCCAAATCTCTCTGAATCGGCACCAAATCTTCCGAAGCCAATTTGGCCTAAAGGATTTGGGACAGTGATCTGAATCTCTGAATCAAATCACTGTCCTCCGAATTGGCCAAATCCGAATCAAATACTTTCCTATTCACACAGTCCCAAAAGGTATTATTGTACCTTCCATCTCATTCTTTCTTTAAAGCATCACTTCAGCAATACCTACAAAATGCTGCCAACCTGACAATGTGACCTCTAGTTAATACAAAATAACTTGTTTTGATAATAATTACTTTTGTCATGCACTCATGCTCTCCCCCCTTACCTGTTTGCCTCATTTACCTGTTGCATTTTTACAAACTATAGGCAGTAAACTTTTTGTAGCAGGCACTGAGTTTTTCCTTCACGTCTCTGGCATTGTCCTTCACTTACCTAGAAACCCCACCTGAAACAGCTGTTGTACTCTTGGTGGCTGAATGTGAGCTTCTGGGTTTGAAAGATTAGTATACTGGGCTTAGTGGCTCTTGAAACTTAAGAGTTTTAAGAAAAGTGTGCTACAAGGTCAGGCTGTAGTCTTAATTCATACAAGGCCCATACTGTCTAGGTCACACAAAAAGCAGACTCAAAGTGAAAATCATAGCATCATAGAAATTTAAGGACTGGAAGGGATCTTAAAAGATCATCAAGTTCAACCCCCTGCTCTGGGCAGGAATACTGCTGAGATCAAAATATGATCCCAGCAAGGAGTTTGTCCAGTCTCCTCTTGAAGACTTCCAAGGTTGGGGACTGCACCACCACCTTGGGAAGTCTATTTCAGACTCTGGTCACCCTTACCATAAATAAGTTCTTGCTTACATTCAACCTGAAATCATTGCTCTATTGCATTGTTTATGGCCATTGCTCCTTGTGCCCTAGCAAACAGCTTTTTTCCCAGCTCCCAATATTCATCTTTGAAAGCTCATAGTGATCAGGAGAGGTTCTGGATGATTGGAAAGGGCAAACATAGTACCCACAATTTCCCTGCTCCTTCCTATTGCCATCAACATACTTGTAGAAACCCTTCTTGTTACCCTTCACATACCTTGCTAGCTGCAGCTCCAATTGCTCTTTGGCCTTGCTGACTTCATCCCTGTATCCCCAAACAATGCTCTTATATTCTTCCCTAGTTATTTGTCCAAACTTCCACATCTTATAAGGTTACGTTTTGTGATCTTTCATTACACAAATCTTTCATTACATAGCCTCTACAAAGCTTGGATATGCAGATCACATCCCTAAGTGTGAAGGGTGACCCCACTATTTTCTCTTTTTGTTGTATTTTCCCTTTAACAAACACTGTAAGCCCAGTTTTATAGCAGGGGTATAAACTAATACAGCTCATTTTTCTGACATTTCCAATTTTTCCAACTATTTACTTGGTTTAATAAAAGATATCATATTTATCCAAAGAAACTTGTCTGCCTACATCCTTAGACCAACACAGCTATAACCATTACCCCTGCAGCTGAGTTTGGCATTCAAAATTGTGATTTAAGTAGTTAAAGGAAAAAAGAACTTAGATTTAGGTATCTTCATGCAGATCTGAATGTGCAAATGGTGAACAAGTCACTGAACATGGTTCTTAACAATTAATCAAGAGGTTCTACTATAAGGAGGCGAATTTCATCCGGAGAGAAAGAAACAGAGTACAAGGATCAATGCTTTTATTTTATAACATAGTCATTTGTGTCATCTATCTTTTTTGTCCCAGTATTGAATCCTCAGTACTGTTGTTGTCTTGGTACTAGAATCCAGATTTTGCTTCTGGACTGGCATGTCTTCTTAGGCTTTGCCACAATACTGTACTGTTGCATTATGAACATGACGCAACAATGGCCAATTCAGAGTAGCTAGTAACAATCTCTTCTCCCTGCCAGTGATTTTTCCATCACAGCATGTTCTGTACCTGAGCAAGGTCATTGCACTAAGTCTTCTGCTCCGTTAAACTTTAATTGAGAGCACAACTGCAAAAGCTGAAAGTTCAGTTTGAGGGTCCTGCAGTGTATTCCGATATCAGTTGTCACAGCATAGTACTGGCACTAATATGTAATAGACGAGGAGCTTGCACTTTTTCTGATGCAATATAATTTAGATTATTTGGTCATTTTCATAAGCCATTTAAAAATGTATATGGATCTACTCTTTATATCTACTCTTTAAATCTAAGTAAAGATAGAAAGTTAAAAAGCCTAAAGCTAAATTGATTCAGTCTCTGCAGGTTAGTCTAAACTACAGAGATTAAATTGAGAAGCAAGTGAACAAGCATTCACTTTTGAGTCAGGAAATGCAGCCACATGTCTGCAGTGGATCAGGCCAGAAGTTAGAGGGCACTACAGCAACTTGGCAATTTTTCTCAACCTGTGGGTCATGACCCAAAAGTTGGTCACAGGAATATTTCAGAGAGTCACAAGCCACAGTTTGAGAAATGCTGATCCTGGGGAAGTGCCAAGACTGCAGTAGGGTAGAGTGGCAGCTGGAAGGTGCTTGCACCTTCCCATTGGGGAGGGGGGTGGGAGAGAGCTGTGAGGCCAAGCTGGGTGCTTACGGGGGTGGGGCGGCCAGGAAACATTGGTTGGGGGCAGAAGGGGCTATGTCCAGGCTACCTGGTGAGGTGCAGCAGCCTCAGCCCAAGGCGGGAGCTGTCACAGGCCTCCCATCCTCTTCCCTCCAGCCCATGCCAAAGCTGGACTTGCTCTGCTACTGCCCACATGAGCTGGAGCTGCCACAGCCACTGCGCTGTGGCCCAAGTGGGACGGGGGCAACTGGGGCCCATCCAGCAGGGCTGGAGAAAGCCAGGGGCTGTGGGTTGGGAGTGAGGGAACCTGGCAGGTTTGGGGGCACAGGGGCTGTGGGTTGAAAGTGAAGGACACCAGAATGGCCCAGGGGGGCAGGACTATGGGTTGCATACCAGCAGAGCCAGGGGGTGTGGGTTGGGACAAGCCATGAACCTTTGCCAATGGGTCTGTTTCAGAAAAAGGCTGAGAAACACACCCTCCCAGTGTGCCAGCCACTGCCAAAGGGAAGAGACTAAAACTCTAAGGCTTTTCCCCTCTCCCTGCTAGAGTGGAGGGGGCATGGGGTCAGGCTCCAGCCCTGGCCTAGCACCTGGAGTGTGGGGGTTTAAATCCCTACCCTGCCTGGGTGAGGGGGGCAGTGCCAGCCAGGCTTTCTGCTCCCCCCCATCCCCACTGCTCCCTAGCCATGGGAGGGGGAGAGCAGCCCTTTCAGTCTGAAGAGCGGGTGGGACGGGAAAAAGATAGTGGCATTGAATTCATATAAGCTTAAACAAGAATAGTCCTTCCTCTGAAGTGAGCATGTATTGAACACAGAAATTTGCAACTTCAAGCACACAACAAAGAACAACCAAAAATCTTCACCTAAGCTAAGACACAGCCCAGTAAAGGAGTGAGAGAACACACAGATTAGTCTAACTTAAAATGGAATGTAATAAACCAAAAAGACAAGAGAAAGCCTTGCAGAAGTCTTACATAATGCTCAGGGCAGAGTGTTTCCTCACAGTCAGGTATTCAGAAAGTCCTTCCTGGTGAATCAGCAGGTGGGCTTAGGTGCTGGAGTTGACATCCAACAGACCTTATCTTTGCTTGGGTTTTACAAGTCCACCTACACCCCCTTCTCCCTCTTGGGTGCCTTGACATTAGTATCAGGAGTATAGGTTGTAGCTGTGTTGGTCTAAGGACATAGGCAGACAAGGTTTCATAGATTTCATAGACATTAGGGTTGGAAGGGACCTTGGGAGATCATTGAGTCCAGCCCCCATTTATTTGGGTAAAACCAATATCTTTTATTTGACTAACTCAGATTGTTGGAAAAATTCTTCTTAGCAAGCTTTCAGGCACAAACTTTCCTCATCAGGCTGAGGAATCATCTGCAGATGGTTTGTGCTCTTCCTGGATGGAGTAGGAAAGCAGCCAGAGGCCAGTACATATGCAAGAAAGCCAGTCAGTTAAAATGTAAATTGAAGGAGTCAGTAGGTGAGAGACAGGTGAGGGGTGGGGAAAGGGGAATGAATGTAGCTGTAGTCAAAGGATGAGAGACATGAGGGTTGGGGGGAAGGGAAGGAGAGTAGCTGGTAAAAAGTGAAGGGTTTACCTGGGGAGTCAGATGTTAAGCAGGTTATAATGTGTCATAAATCCAATGTCTATATTTAGTCCATGTTTTTTTGTATTCAGTAGATTGATAAAGTGAAGTGAAAGGTATTTTGGAAATTCCCTTTGCAAATTAGAACTGAGAGACTGGAGAGAGAGTGGTTTTCTTGTGAGAAATGTGTCCACACAAATAATTGGGTATTCTTGTCTATGATAGATTTTTGGTGTACATTCATTCTTATGCACAGCTGTTATTTGGTTTCTCCTACATATTTTCCATTGGGACATTTGGTGCATTGGTGAGATATATTACATTTCTGCAGGTGCAGCTGTAAGATCCAGGAATGGTGATGGTTCTGTTGTGGGGTGTAGGAATTGTGGGGGTGGTGGAAATGTGTTGGCAGGTTTTACATTTATTGTCATGGCATCATCTGGATCCATTCAGTGTATTTAGGGCCATAGGAAATTTGCTTCTGGTGATGAGGTTGGCAAGGTGTGGGGCTTGTTTAAAGGTTAGGATGGGTGGTTCTCGGAAGATCTCTTTGAGAATTGGGTCTCCATTTAGTATGAGTTGCAATTGTTTGAGGATTTTCCATACAGGTTCCAGGGAGGGATGATGTGTCATAACTAGTGGTATGTGATTCATGGCGGGGTTTCTTCTGTACTGCAGCAGTTCTTCATGTGGTATCCAGGTGGCTTTCAAAAGTGTGATCTATCTCTGGAGGAGAGTCCTTGTTGAGTGATGGCCCTTTTGAAATTTGTGAGGTGATGATCACGGGTGTTCTCCCCAGTGCAAATTCAGTGGTATCAAAAGGCTTGGCTTCACAGCTTCTTGGTGTGTTTAGAGTGATTGCTGGTTCTGTGCAGATATGTATGTTGGTCTATGGGTTTCTTGTAAACTGTGGTCTGTATTGTCTAACCCAGGAACTTTTTACTGCTTCCTGAAATACTCAAACCAATGAACCCTGACAGGTCTTTGCCAATACCTACTCACTCTCAGTCTGGACCTGCAGGGCTTGGCCCTGTGCTCACAGGTAGCAGGGGACCAGTCCCTCCAGCGCCAGTTCCCCAGCCTCTTCCCCTTCCCCCATGGCCTGGGGGAGCTGAGGGGAGCTATGCCCCCACACCCTTCCTTTATCAACTACTTTCCTGACTCAGTCTCTGCCAGAGGTGGGAGGGCATAGGGTGTGCTGGTCTCCTTCCAGCCCCTGTCTGCTGGCAGTCCATCTCAGGTTGTACCCCACCCCCCCACCTCCCCAAGCCTTACCTCTCAGCTCCTGCCTCCTTGATTCCAGCATCGAACGGGAAATAGCCTGGCAGGGGCTGCTCCCCACCCCCTCCAGCATACATGTTGGGAGAAAATATTATTTGGGGGGGGCTGGGGGTGGTGCAGGGTGCGGTGCGGAGTGTGATGCCTGCCCCCTGCCCCACCTTCATGCACTGCCATAGTGGGGCCAGTGCGTGCTGCTGCTGTACACAGTGGAGGAGCACGCAGTGGGGGTGCTGGGGGTGCTGCTGCAGCAGCAGGGTGTGGCAATGGTGCAACTGAAGCCAAATTTGGGAACACTAAGCCCTGTTAGCCCTGGCCTTCTGCTGCCTATGCCCCACAGGCAGACCAAGCTGCAGTCCCCAGCCGGGTTCCCCCCACAACCCCTTGTCAGCCAGGTCTCACTGCTCCAGCTAGGGAGCAGAGGGGCAGGCCAACCCTGCTCCTGGGAGCAGACAGCACAGCTCAGCCCAGGGCAGCAAAGCATCCTGGGATGCTGAGGGACTCTGATTTAATTTGAACCAGGAAGGGGTGTGGGACAGAAGTTTCATAAACAGGTTTGAACTAAATCAGTTAAGTTTGATAATTCAACCAGGTCTATCTTAAACCAGTTTCTGCCATTTTGAAACTGGCTTATGTACACTGAGCTTCTGTTCCGTTCCAGGTTTAAACTAGCTTCTGATTACTTAAACCAGTTTATGTGTAACTCCTGTCCTTAGCCTAAATCTTCTCTAGTTCTAGGCTCTTGGCCACTGTAGCCAGGGTCAGGTTGTTCCCAATTATTTGTGTCTGCCATGATACCTGCCATGTATCCTGGGATGCCCTGAAACCTGGTTTGGAGTTTATATCTTACCACATATGCATGGAAGGGTTGCTACATGGGGTCTAATAATGTACAAATTGGTGATGTATGATGCAATTGCTGGGAAAGATAGTCCTAACTAATTTACCTGGCTAATTCATATTGATGCTAATCACCAGCAGATTTGTGTGGGGAAATAAATCATAGTTCTTTCTCTCCTTTCATAGGAGTCCAGCATTCTTTAAGATTATTTGACACATTTATAAGAATGTGAATATAAAAACACAGTGCAAATTACAATTTCATCATTACTAGGGTAAGGAAAAGAAGAGGCACTACAAAAAAGACCTAAAAATCAGTAAAAGCTTCAAAAAATGGGACCAATTGTAATTCAGACAGTATGTAAGATAAATGAAAAAAGACAGTAATTGCAGTGATCCTAATGTACTTGCCAGTTCTGCACAGCAGTGACTCTCTGCCACAATTTACTATGCAGTTTCAAGCATGAGGGGTACATTGGATTCATCATGCATAAGCTACTGTCATAATCAGTGTTTGGTGTTTCAGAGGAAGGCAGGGATGTGATTCATTGAAAATCTGCTCAGTAGGCTGTGGCAATGCACGAGTAACTTCATTGACCAGAGAGGCAATGCTATCAAAGTATATTAAAAAACAATAGTACAGATGTACTCCAATACAGAACAAAATATGTTTATTGAATGATAAGGCCTTGTCATGCCCAATTTATAAACACTGAACATCCAGTTCTCAGGTACAAAAAGGTACAACTGGTTTGTGTTATATTTTTAAGATATTTTATACTGAATAGTAGGTTTTGATTCCTCTGGTTTCCTTTCTAGAAGGAGCATTAAGTTTCAGTTTCTGCCAATAGAGTTTTCATGAAAATGCCCACTGGCTATTTATATATATTTTTAATTAAAAGTGAATTTAAAAAGCACTGGAGTGAATCCCATGGAGAATTAAAGTCCTCTGTTTTTCCACAGCCCAGGTACAGCACATGCAGTTGTATTATAAGCTATCTCACATTAGCTTTCCAAAGGCCCTCAGACCTGTTTTTTGGCATGACCACTTCTAAAGGTGACAGATAGTTTGGTCTTCATACCCATTACCCCAGATACAAACCCGCATCACACCCTGCCATTGCTAGACTTTGATGTGAAAATATTTAAAGTGAAGTTGGTTGTGGCTCAGATGGAAAAATATGCCTGTATGTCCTATGTATCTAAACCCTTGCAACAAGAAAACACTGTGAAGTAGGGTCATTTTTCAGTATTTCTGCTGCTACTGGGCATGAGAACAAATGGGAGAATTCTAGGAAAACTATGTGTTTGTCATGTTCTTTTGCTAAAATGAAGTTGCTTAATTACATATTTGGGAGCTGTGGTGAAAAGCGCATGCTGTACTCTAATACAGGAGTCCTAATGTGAAAATTAGGCTTTGTAAGTTTGTGTTCTGCAGATATGGGCACTTAGATTTTTTTTCTTCTTTTAAGATTTTTTCATTGCATTATTATGACAGAGCATCATCCTCTTGTGATTAGGAGTGGGATAACTATTTGTAGTGAATGTTTTATTGAATGATTTTTGCTTCTTTTTCTTGCCTTTGAATAAAGTATTATTTTTACAATTTTCTTGGCTATCTTCACTTGACCACATATTGCATAGCCGACATCCCCTAGTGCTTACAGGCCCATGTCTCACATTGCTCCTATCTTGATGAATTTTAAGTGAAATTAACTGAAAGAGGTTCCAAGGCATTGTTCTGGCGTGCTGAATATAGGCCCTCTCATAGGCTAATCAAGTTTGACGATTGTCAAGCCAGCCTAGGCCAATCAGTGTAGTTTGTCTTCTCATCTACTCCGTAGTCAAGTCCTATATCAACCCTGTCCTTCTCAGACCTCCAGGCAACTCAGTTTCCACATGCAAATTCCCAGAAATCACCAATTGCCCTGAGATGGTAGAAGAACAGGTTCTATGACCGTCTAATTCTCCCTACTCTACTCTGCTCATTTTAGCATACTATCAAATAATGACTTTGCAACTGTCAGCCAGCTTTGATGCCATAAGGAGAAACAGAGAAGGGCTTTCTTAGCTCCCTACTGTCTTCTGCATAAAGGGACACTTACATTTCCAGCTTTACTGAAAGTTTTAACCCAGCTGTTAGTCATTATTAAAATTGATTCTAATCTATATAGTTCAGGTCCACAACCCTTATAAGAAACGTTCAGTTAACTTTGTAAAAAATCAGCAGTGATATATGGCAATCTATTGTCATATTTACAATATACTCTGCATACTAATATATAGCATCTATTTATAGACATACGTGTTTGGTCACTTATGTACACACCATCAATCAAAGGGGTAAAGACATTATTACTTCTAATGATAGCAAATAAATCTACTAATAAACCAATCTATTCTCTATAAGGGCAGCCAAGATAACTCAATTAAAGATGCAACATTTAATGTGTTATCCAGTATTGTGTGTGTTTGTGTGTGTGTGTGCATTTGAATTCCTATCTATCTCAGTGGGAATACTTGTATGCCAGGAAAACAGGAGAGGGCCTTTGTGATAAGTGTGTGGGTTGCTTTCCAGCAGAGCAACAAACACTGATAAAGCTGAGGACAAGTACACACAGCAAATACCTTGCTGTCTGCATGCCCTTGCTTGTAGAAAAATGTTTTTTACTCTTCTACTCTGCTGAATTTGTAACAGTAAAATTGTACCCAGCCCTACATAGATGTCCAGAAGGACATGAGTAGGAGCAAGAAATGTGTCCTTTTCTTAACCTGCTCCCTAAACCAGCAACACAGACCAGGTACCGTGTCAGTCTTTCTTCTGGGGGTGGGGGAGGGAGGAATAATCGGTGCTGGGCTAGTGAATGCAGTAGTACTAGGGTGTAGGTTGTAGCCGTGTTGGTCTAAGGACATAGGCAGACAAGGTTCTTTGGGTGAATCTGATATCTTTTATTAGACCAACTAAATAGTTGGAGAACAATTTTTAAGCAAGCTTTCGAGTTGAAAAACCCATTGTCAGGCTAAGGAAGTTTCAGCAGTTGATGTGTGCTCTTCCTGGATGGATTTGGTCCTATGCCCAGCTCACACTAGCCAGCTTATATGTGACAGGCATGGAAGAGACTTTCTGATACTTCATGGTTCTTGCCTTTACTGGCATGTATCCTATACTTTAAAGCACTTTTATGAGAAAGAAGAAAGTGGTTAAGGAACTTGGAAGACCCAGCTTCAGTTCTGTGCCTGACCATTGCTGTCCTCTGTGACCTGGAACAAAGGGCACTATGTGTCCCTCTGTAGGACACAGAAGAATCATGCTCATTGCAAATTCCCTTGGATTACCTGTAATCTGCATTTCCTCTGACACCATTGGCAATGATATTACATTGGACATTGAATGAGTGAACATATTCTGATTTTATGTTTAATAATCAATTCAAGCTTGTATAAAGCAATAGTAATTCCTAACACAGTGGAAACAAATGCACATTACCTTTGATAAAGTTAGAGATTATATAGGTGTACATCTGAACAAATTTGGGGAAATATATAAAACAAGTATAGTATTAAAATAAGCAAGAGTCTAGTTGCCCGAACTCTAAGGATAGTAACTGGAATGGGGAGAGATTTGTGAATCATCTACTCTGCTCACAATTTGAGGAAGGTATTCATGTAGTGAAAACACATGCAGTTTCCTGAGATACCGCCTGACTTCAGTGTCAGCTCTGATGAGGTATGTTTCAGATTGCTCAGATGCATAAGATTGTTTTTCTATCAGTGTGCATGGTTTGCAAACAGGCTGAGAGCTAAAGCAGAAAGACCTTATCTACACAAGGAGGTTAGTGTGCAGCAGAACAGATTGAACTGCCGGCAGATCAGCTACTCTGCACTAACGTTCCGTGAATGGACACGTTTTGTGCACTTACCTTTGTGTGTGAGGCAACTCACCCATACTTTTAAAGTGAAATGAGATACTTTAGATTTAGTTGAAGCATCTACATGAGATGTTTACTACACAGCAGACTAATTAGCTGCACAGTAAACATTTTGTGTCTACACATGCACTCCTATTAGGCTGGAGTAAACAAATTTACTCTGCAGCAGGATAATACTTGTAAATATGCAGTGATAAGCACCACAGTTTATTGTAGCGCATTAATATGCACATGTAGACGCACCCAGTGTGAACTAACAGTATCTAAACAGAAATTAATGCAGAGTTGCTAGTTGATAAATTGACAGTATACTAATATGTACTAACTTCCAAAGGTAGGAATACCCTAATTGTGACATACAGACTTAGAAGGATGTACCAGTAGAGGCTGGCTCCCTCACTTTTCCTGTTAGTTTACATTTGCACCAGCAAATTTTGCAGCCATTATTTATCTCTGATATAGATCCACAATGCTGAAATGTAAACAGGTTTCTGTTCTGTTTACTTTCATGGTCAGGGTTGGATCATGTGCAGAAAAAGTGTCTGAGGCCTATCTATGCTATAGCCTCTAATGTTAGCATGGGCACTGAAACAGTGCCAGTGATGGGTTATGGATTCAAGGTTAGCAAGTATAGTCATTACTAAAAATCAGAAACCTCACTGGCAGGTTAGTCTGGACTAGAATGTGCCATGAACTTTCTCTTATGCTTCCCCTGATTCTCTATATAGGGGCAGGCCACACATGCTCAGAGAGTGAAGGGACTGTATGAATGAGGTTGGGTTCTAACCTCTGTAAGGGTGCAAGGGTTTACTTAGGTATAATGCCCCTGTTTTGCATAAGGAGCTCAAAATTACCACCATCCAGAAAGCAAGCATACAGATATTATGTGTATTTCCAGGAGTTTTTACTATTTCACTTAGATGCACCATTGAAAGCTAGCAAACAGAATCAAGAAATTGAGACACTGGTCTTCTAGCATTGGTCAGAGGTAAAATAGCAGCAGGTAGTTCTGGTGAGAAGACAGCTGGCCATCTGGGGTAATTTTTTAAAGAAGAAGAATTTCTGTCTCTAGTCTAAACTAGGCTTGGGTTGGGGGGGGGAAGCTTGAAGGCTGAAATATAAATATGTATTTGCTTGTTCACCAGTAGTTCTAAGCCACTTCTGAGTTCCTTCTGTACTTGACTCATGCGTAGCCCCTAGACAGACGTTACATCTGTCCCGCAATATCAGCTATTTGAACATGACAAAAAACAACTGACCACAGGTGTGTGCTGTTTGTTATGCGACAAAAATGGCCCATCTGCTACAAAAATGGTGCATCAAATAGTAACTTCTTTGCCTGTCTTTCCAGGACAAGCTTAATATGTAGTTAAATTGGAGAGACCTCCATTATCCCATCACATTCTGCTGTCCCTCCCCTCCCTCCAAGTGGGAGGGAAAGAGAGAGAATAGTTAGCTCTCTGACAGCCATAGGCAACTTTAGGGCTTTGAAAAGGTGGGTGTGGCAGATGAAATCAACACACTGCAAAGAGCTACAAACTCTGTGGCTCCCAGTGCTCCCCATGGACCATGCTTCAGTAGCAGCTGGGGGCTTTTTTAACCCCCCCTGAAGCAAGTTAGACCCCACTGCTGCTCTTGGTACCCTGTTCTCTCTGGCCCTTAGTAACATGGAGCCCCAGGACTAGTCCTGTCCTGCTCCAGCTTGAGGTTGCAGAGAGCTTCTGGGCTTGCCTAGGGACAGCAACAGTGGTAGACAGGTCCCTTTCCTGCACCTGCTGCTTGATTTGGCAGGGAGCAAGTGCAGGAAGGGGGAACCTGCCTACTACCAGCACTAGTTCATGACAGAAGAGGTCCTGGGTTATCCAGGGACAGTGGAAGCCAGGTCTCCACTTCCTGCACCCAGGACAGGTGCTTGGTCCATTTCAGGTTCCCCTGGATGTCCTCTGCCAGTCCAGAAGTTCAGCTATGCCTTGTCCATATCCCCATGATCTGACCTCAGTTCCTGTGTGGACTCTCTTCCTGAGTGTCACAGGGGACCCAGGTGTCCACTTCAGTGGTCTCCAGAGTTAGCTGCCTTTGAGTCCTTTAAAGGTCCCTACTCACAGGCAGCCCAATATCAGAGACCACTACAGCAGCTGGTGGTTTCTAATCTTGACCAGCTGTTGCCATGATGGCAGCAGCTGATCAGGAAAGCCTAACAGGTTCTGTAGGCATAGAGCAGCCCCTCTAGCACCTCCTGACTGGAGATCATGTGTTTGTGGTAACTTTTTTGTGCTCTAGTCAGGAGGTTGTGTACATATGCCTGCCCTTAGTACTCTATTTTTGTAGTCTTAAAAAATGTATATCACCACAAATATAATGTGTACCAAACCTAAAAACTGCCCTAACTTATGCAAATATCCCTGTGGCCTCAGGGGACTTTTTGGACAGCTACATATAGTCAGAGTGCAGCAGCTCTCCAGCCAGGCTATTCTTTCTCTCAGTTATCTGGTTGTGCCCCCTTCTAGCCTTCCTTCAGCTAGAGCTACTACATGGAGGATGCATCTACATGAGAAGCTATAATGTGCAGTAGCCTATTTTACTGTGCATTAGCAAAAACTGTACTAATGAGCAGTAGAATTAGTCTACTGTGCCTTCAGTGTCAGAGAAAGTTTGTCTTTGCTACTGCACGTTAGCATGGACTACTGTGCCTTTATGTAGTACCCCACATTAGAAGTACTAAACTTAATGTGCAATAGCAAAGGTGCATTACTGCATGTGTAGACATCCCCCAGAATGACAGAGAATTACTATACCTGTCACACTGCAGTTATAAGGAAGAACTAGGCCCTAGTTCTGCAATGCTGAAAGGATGAAAGCAGTGTAATGATATGAGTAGTCCATCTGAGTCAAATTGGATACTTATGTGAATAGTAATTTTGGGCTCTATGTCATTGCATGGCTGGGCCCTTAGAGTATCAGAATAAAAGGAGAGCACAGATACTTCAGCATTTTTTCAGTATGATAAATTTGGGCCTAAGTCTCCACTGATTACTACCTTTTGATTGATTAATAGTCCACTGCAAAGTGATCATAAAACACATATGAGAATTCTTGTGGTCACGCAATTGATGGCATCTTCACATTACGCTTAGGATGTGTTGGCTGCATTTAAAACATAAGCATTCACATGTTCAAGCATTAAAATACATATTAAGTGCAATTGTATCACAGCAAAGTTACAACTTCTTGCCGGGGGAGTATCTCCAGATTTCACTGACACATTTAGTTATCATCCAACCACTCCACAGAGCAGTTTGTCATCCCCCAAGATGTCCACTTAAGTTGGCAGTAACAATAGCAGGCAGAAGGGTTAATTATCTCAGGCCCCCATGTTCCTGTTGGCTTTACAGTCCCCAAAGGGAATCATGGCATATGATCATGATTTCATCTGCCACACCCACCGTTTCATGGTCAGCAGGCCCCAAGGGGAATTATGGCACTGCAGTCTACCTTGGGCCCAATACTACTTTTTCTCCTTACTGGAGGGGCTCTGGTGCCAGGTCTAGGACCAACAACTAGCCAATTGTCTATCCAAGCCCCAGCATATCCCTGAAGCTGGTTTAGGACTCCAGGGCTAGAGCTGGGACCAACAATGTACATGTAAAAACTGTAGTAAGCATTACTGTGCAACTGCTCAGAACTTTTAATGCAGCATGGTAATGCTTACTACAATCTTAGATGAAACATATAATAAGTGTCCCATGTGACAAGGCCCTAAGGTGTAAATTGGAAAGAATGATCAGATCCTTTGTGTCTGCATTTGCACGATTGGTTTCGCATTCCCTTGTATGTAGTCGGCTTTTCCTGTTGTTTGTGTTGATACAGCTAGCCAGTTTCTCCTATTATTTGGGTGGATCTTTCCAGCAAAATAAAACTAATTCTTTCTGGTAAAATTGACCAATTTCTAATTGATGGCATCTTTTTAAAATAGTTTATCATGATATAATCATTTCTTACAGCACATAGATTGTTATAAAGGAGATCCCCACAACTGTAGTCCCTGCACACTAGGGATAGAATATGGCTCTAGAAGCACCAATATAGTCACTGGATTTTTCCAGATGGCCATTGCAACATGTCTAAAAGCAGTAGATTACTGGGAAATTGCCAAATCAGTAGAGGTGGTGATATTGTGGTACTTCCTGAAATGATCAGAAGCAGGAAGAAACGGAAATAACACAGGAAAGCATATCTCTATTCTCATTCCAAACTCATTTCTCAGTCCCAAGAGGTTTGGATGAGTTTTGTAGAAGCAACCACACATCAAATCTTTATCTCAGCTGCACTTCCGAGGCTACCATAGCTGTGTAACTCCCACTGAGTTGCTGAATAAACTTTCTGTGGTTTTAGAAATCTCTTTTTCTGATAAGAGGAAAAAAACTACCTCATAAATATGCTATGAGGCTTAAACTGGGTTGTGCTTAACAAATCCTGAGCACTTTAATTTCCTTATTTTTACTATTTCTTTAAAAAAAATTTGCATTTCTGTAATGTTTACATTTTCAAGACAATCTACCAATATTGGCTAATTTATCTAATTTTGAAACATTTTCTTAAAGAGGGGGATAAAACCCACAGTCTTTTTCTCACACACAATGTGTCTCAGTCCTTTTTATTTTATACTCAGTCCAGTTGTCTGTGATGATCTCTGATGTGGTCACACCTGCCAATCCCAGAAATATGTATGAATAAAATCGTAGAAAGAGAAATAGAAGATACAGTCAGTCCTCTTATGTCTGAGAAGGCCATAGTATAAAGAAAGCTTTTATAACAGTGAAAACAGGGATTGTCATTATCAAATGAGACCAGCTGGCATAAAGCAGTGGGCCCACATGCTTGTGGTAAGATGTGCTGGTGATCTTTCTTGTTAAAACCGGATTTCATAGTTTGGATGGTTGATCCCTCTCCAGCAAATGCTTAGGAAGGTGACTGTGTATGAGCCCTGCTACACGTGCAACTTAAAGCTGAATACAAACCAGCTATAGAGTTGTTACACATTTTCAAGCACTAACTTTATAGCTGGTTGGCTCTTTTTATAGCAGGATGGTTATTTTGATCATGTAATAAATTACTTTGCATGTTTGACTGGTTTTACTTTGCATGTGTGGCCGTTCTAAATTTATTGCATGATTAACCAGTTAATTGCATAATATATGTGTAGCAGCATATAATGTGTAGCAGGCGCCTACATGTATGTGAAACCAGAGCTCTTATTTTGTGCAAAATTAGATCCTACCAATATATTTGCAGGAGTGGGCATCTAAGCACAAGTGGAAAGAAAGAAAAAAAATCTAGAAATAAAAATCTGAGAAATGCATTGAAACCTAAAACTTTACGACCTCATTCAAGTCCTCAGACATAACATGGGGCACTGCTGTAAGAGGCAACAGTATTCAATACCTTGACTTTCATCACTCTTCCTTTGCCAGCTGGTCCAAAGTCAGGCAGAGTGAAGACTTATCTGTTGCACATTTTTTCACCTTTTTTGACAACTTAACAATGACCTCAGCAAATAATACCCCAAATACGTGGACTATAATGATCAGGTGTGCTGAACTGCTGCTACAAAAGAATGGCTATTGGAGTTGGAACCAAGTGCCTTCTAAGATGGGGGTGGGGGGCAGGAGCACTACTGTGCTGCGCAGCAAGTCTGGCACTGGGAGAGCCACAGCCTGCAATATTGACCTTACCCCCCTGGAGCTGCCTCTCCCAGTGCTGCCATCCACACGAGGAGGGGCACAGGGCTCCTGGTCCACGCACCTGCATGGCTGCAGGGACACCACCAGGCAGCAGCTCCCTCCTGGGTAGGGCAACAGGGGCAGGGGAATGAAACAGAGCCCTGGGTGTCTGTGGGGGCAAGGGACGGAGGAGGGGAAGGGAGCTGCCTCAGCATGATGGAGAGTGGGGAAGGGAGAGGTCCTGGAAGGGAAGGGGTCTGGCTGGAGAGGTCGGTCTGTCTGTCTGTCTATGAGCGCATCTCTGTGCATGTGTGCTCATCTGTGTGTATGTATGTATCTGTACCTCTGTATGTGCATCTGCACCTGTGTGTCTCTGTCTGCATGTCAGGACATTTGTATGCATCTGCTTCTGTGTGTGCATGTCTGTGCATGTCCATGCATGCGTCTCTGTACATGGTAGGGAGACTGCGTTTGTGTTTGTGTGTCTATGTGCAGAGTGAGTGATTAGAGTGCGTTCTCATCTGCATGTGTGTGTGTATGTCTGTGTGTGCGTGCATGTGTCAGTGCACACGTGCATGCTGTGTTCATGGCAGGAGGGAGAGTGTTTTTGTCTCTGTATCCATATGCAGTCAGTGAGTGAGTCCATCTACGTGTGCGCATGCATGTGTCTTTGTGTGGGTGTGTGTGTCCATGTTCCTGGCAGGGAGAGTATGTTTGTGTCTATGTGTCCATGTGCAGAGAGTGAGTGCGTGCCTGTGTGTGCATGTCCGTGTGTGTGTATGTTTGGCTGTAGTGGGATGGGCAGGGAGAAGGGAGAAGAGCCAGGCATGTGCCCCCCATCTCCAGCCCAGCAGGGTACCCACAGCTTCTCCTGCCAGCACCAGGAGGGGAAGGGATACTGCCCCACCTTGCAGCCCAGCTTGTTTGGGGAGGGGACCTCCAATACTGTGTTTTCCCAGGACCCCAATACACATTAATCCACCTCTGGGTATGGGTCTGGGTTGGGGGGGAAGCCTGAGGACCTGGATGTGAAGCAGTGTGGAGAGGGCTTGGTGCAGGGCTAAACACAGAGCAGCGGTGTGTGGGGGGGACACATGGGGCCAGACGCAGAGTGGGGGGGGTTGCACACATCTGGATGGTGGGTGGTGGCAGTGGCCATATGCAAGCTTCCCCGCCTTCCCCCCAATTCCTGGGAGGCAGCAGTGGCACAGGGTGGTGGGTGGTGGTGATCCATCCCTACCTGCCCCTCCCCCCCCATTCTTGATGGGCAATTGGCTAGTTAAAAATAAGTTTTCACAACATAGCATTGTCTTTCTTTATAAAGAAAAGCAAGGGTGGGAGGTGTTTTTCGTCATATTTTTTATTGGAGCGAAGGTATAGCTGGGAGAGATGTTAGACAAGTTTTTAAGCACAAAGTGCCCTTCCTCACGTCTAGCTTTGGTTGTGGATTTTTCACTGTAGATAGTGAATTTAGATCCTCCTTGCTGAAGTAGAGTTGGAGTGTTGTGGAAATATGTGATAAGAAAGTTATTTTGGTGATATCTTTTACTGGAATAACTGTATAATTGGGAAAGATATTAGAGAAGCTTTTGTGGACAGAAAAGAAGCAGGGCATTAGAAAGACTGGTTGCCAGCTTTTGTAAGAGGACTGCCTAATACGCTCCTTGAAGGCATCTGAGGAAAGTTCAGCTTTGTGCTTGCTCTCCTAGTGCCTCGGGACTCTAGCATTTCTTTAATAGTCTCAAAGATTAAAGATCTCAAAGATATTCATTTTAAATTGTTATCTTATGTCCATTGAAGATCTTTGGGCAATACTTCTCTTAGCTTATGGGTTGGGCATCTATCTTAGGCTTGTAAGCGCCATGCAATGCAGCATTTCCAAAGGATTTTTATTTTCTTTCCTTCTCAGTTGCAGCCAGTTTACTAAATTTACAGACAGACCATAACAGAAGCGTTAAATACAGTCATCTGTAAAGTTTGTTAAAAAGAATCCATTGTCCATTAACAAAAATGAAGACACTCTGAGCTTGATTTAAGATCCATTGTCAGAATGAAAACAAAGCAGCACCACCTAGTGTTTGAGTGGGAGAAGGGAGAGGCATTAGGTGGGGGTCCATACTGGGCTAGTGGGGGCAGGGCCAGTGGGGTTAAGACTGGGGGACAGCTGTGGGGATAGGGTGGGGTGCAGTCCAGGGTGGGAGGCAAGTATAGGGCTCATGGGATGGGGACAGCATGGTGTAAGACCATTGCTGCAGTCAAGTAAGAGCATGATGTCAGTGAGAATTTCCCGTGCTTTCTTCCCCCTCCCTTACCTGCTTTACCCTTTGTCTTTCTAATTTCTACCTAGTTGCATTTTCACTGTCATCCTGCCACACTTTCAGCTTCTCTCATTTCTTGGAGTCTCAGACCAGCAGAGATTCCCTATGCCTGAAGAAGGGTGACTGCGCCTGAAAGCTTGCCAAGAACTTTTTTCCAATTACTCAGTTGGTCTAATAAAAGATATCACATCTACTCAAAGAACCTTGTCTGGATACTCTCCTATATTTTTGTGTCTGTTATTTGGAAACAACAGAAATACATTGGAAAAAACTGACGTGGAAACGTTAATGGGTTTCGTCGTTCTTACGCAAATGAAAAGCAACTTTTGAAATCTCGAAATATACTAAATAGAAAGCAAAACTGTTTTACAAAATGACATTATTTGATCAGCTGTACTTATTGGGTGTGGGGGTGCACCCCTGCAATGTTGTTGATTCACAGCAAGTTCTTATATGAATTTTTGCTATAGTATATTGGGGCTAACATACTGTGTACATTTCTGTGTATCTTTTTTTTTTGCTATGTTTAGGCAATATTTTTTCTTGCTTGCACATGTTGCTGGACTAGCCTGCTTTGTGCTGATACTATATATCTGTGTATTTGCAATGCTGCGGAATGACTTTTATCAGTATGGTTCTGTATTTTGTGTATTTTCTGTATTGTGTATGTCGCATTCTTTGTGGAGAAGGAGTGGTTTTTGATGCTGGGGAGGTAATCTTGCATTACTACGTTGCAGCCACAGGGGTGGCAAGGATGTGTAATTCAAGGCTCTCAAAAATCCACAAGAGGTTTTGTTTATTATTTTGTGTTTAAATCAAGTTCTTTTTGCCTTCTGGTGTTATTGCTGGTGCTCTCAAGATTTTTGCCATAACTATCAGGGCTTGGCATTCTTATTTTTTCTCTCTCTCCCCTTTATGAAGGTGAAGCTTCTTGTATAATTTCATGATGCTGGGGATTTAGAAAAAAACACAAATCTTGTGTCATATAATGAAATGATGTGACTTGGTAACAACAAAGTGTTATGCCCATTTACTACATAAACAAAACATTGGTTTTCTGTGTGGTTCATCTGACACTGGTGGTGATTGGCAAACAGACAAATTCAGCATGTCTTGCCCTCAGCTGACATCAGGTACCCCTTCACTTAAGTGTTGTGAATATGTGGCCCTGGTGGCTTCATGTTTAGCCCCTCATCTTATGGAGTACTGCCCTCCCCTCCCACACACCCTACCCCAACACCCATTTCATAGATACATAAATTCATAGATTGTTAGGGGCTGGAAGGAACCTCGCAAGATGATCGGATCCAGCTCCCCTGCACTAGGCAGGAAAGACAACTGGGGCCAAGGTGACTGTCCAGTCTTCTCTTGAAGATTTCCAGGGTAGGTGATTGCATCACCTCTAGAGGGAGCTTATTCCACAGTCTGGACACCCTAACTTTGAACAAGATTTTCCTAGTGTTAAACCTGAAATGGTCTTCCAGGAGTTTGTGGCCATTACTTCTGGTTTTCCCCAAGGGTGCCCTGGTGAACAGTTGTTCACTGAGCCCTTGATGTACTCCCCTGATATAGCTGTAAGCTGCTACAAAGTCCCCTCTCAGCCTTCTCTTTTTTTAGGCTGAAGAGCCCCAAAGTCCCTCAACCTTTCCTCGAATGGCTTGCCTTGTCTCTGATCATCTGGGTGGCTCTTCTCTGGACTCTCTCAAGCTTTTCCACATCCTTGCTGAAGTGCAGCGCCCAGAACTGGACAGTATTTGGAGGGTGCAAATGAACCTTGGTGCCCCATCTCCAAATCCATGAAAAGTATTCACATGAGAGGTGGGGCTATCATCTCTCCCTCAAACTCTGCACTCTTGGAAAGGGTTTCTTTTCCTAGTGAACTCCTCTGAGCAGAGTTCATGCCTTGTATCACTGTAGTTTGCATAATGAAAAAATGTCAGGCTTCCCATTCCCTTGAGCATAGGAGAACTGTCACTATACCTGGGTTCATTACAAATAGGTTCATCTCTACTTTAATGCACAGCATCAATTGTTTTAGTTATTTTGTGTTATAAATGTATTGTAGCCTCATCAGCTGCATTATCACGTTCAAGTGGATATGAAAAAATCATGCTACTTAACTGTATGCTTGATGAGTGGGAAGAGAAATGTTTGAACCTGGTATCAGACTGAGTTCACAAAGGAACAAAGACCAATTATCCTAACTACTTACAATCTGTTAATGTGAGTGCATAGCCCCTACTGTGCAAGTGGAATTCTTTAGCCTAGGACAAGGATTTCATAGAGACAGAAAATGAAGACGTGACTCTAAAAATTGGCCTTGATCAGTTTTTATCCTGAATTTTCTAGATTCAATACTGAGTTTCTGGAAGCTTTTAGGATACTCCAGAACTTGAACTAGTTATATAAGGAAACCTCCTTGTTCATTGGGGAACTTTGTACCATCTGCAACTTCCTGTTATCAGCTTCTGAAAGTAGGATATAGGATTAATCCCTTACTTTCCTAGGGAAATGCACAGTTCCCTTGCCTGCAGATTGGAAGAAAAGAAGACAGAGATTAAATCACTGATGCTTTTCAAGTCCTTCCTACATTTGAAATCACTGGCAGTTCTTTTGGTAGCCAAGAAAGGCTTCTGAGGCTGTGCGGTATGTGGCACCTCGGACATGCCTGCAGCACCACAATACCCCACAGTCAGTTGTTCTCTGCTCTGCAAAGAAGCAGCACAAAGGGTTGGGTTTTTTTACTCTTGGATATAGAGGGGTCAAAAAAAATCCAGAAAAGAAAAGCAGAATGGCACACATGGAGGCAGCATGTGCCACCCAAAGCCCCAAAGCCAGAGCCTAGCCGGCCAGAGCCATCCTCTGGCTGCCGGTTGGGCTCCATGTGGCAGAGTCGCCACTGCTGTAGCCTCGAGAGGACCCCAGGTAAGGCTGCTGCGTCCAGCACAGTGCTGGTTCCAGCCTCCTCTACCCAACCCAGGGTAACATGCTGTGCACCAGAGCATGTGTGATATAAGCATTTTCCAGGGACAACCAGTGGTGGCACAAGGTATGCAGCCACTAGTTGTCCCTGGGGAAGCAAACATCCACGTATGTCTGGATGTGACCTGAGAGTTTAAACCAAATATGTCTCTGGCTGCTGTTTACAGGATTCTGAAAATAAATCTGATACTTCTTATGCATCTTCCTCTCTTATATTTGCATCTCTTATACCTGCTGCCCTAGAGTTTATTCATTTAATGGTTCATTTTTAAGTGCATTTTTCCTTTACTGAAGAGATCATTTGCTAAGATTAATGCCAAGGACCCTTTTAGCACTTACCTTGTACCAGTTCATTCTGGTACCTTCTATTCCTCTTTCAAAGTTCCTATGAGAGGCCACATTGATGGCAAGACAAGCACTCAGGAGGGATAAGTTGATGCTTGGAATAACTCTGCTGTTAGCTTATTCTAAGTGAATGTTAGGTTTCCCATCTTGCAAGGCTTACCCCTTAAATGGTAATTGCCTTTCAAGCTAAATAAAGGATGGGGCATGTGCAGTGAAGGAGAACAGGACAAGAGAGACTCTATTTTCTAGGCAGTTAAAAAAAATCCCCTTAATGTGCTGAAGCCACAAGTAAAGTCTTTTATCATTTCTCTGCTTTCCCTTTTAGAAAGACTATACTGTTCATCTCAGTAAATCAATTAGCTCTCTAAAACAAATTCCTGTGTAATACTGTCGGCTTTTCCTTGCCTTGTGTCTAAACACAGCACATATTTCATATATATTTTCATAGCAAGACAAAATGCTCAGCGTAAAACATCTCAATTAATGGATTAGTCGAATAGTCTAGGTCTATCTGTGCATTCCAAGCTATGTACTGTGTCCTTAACATCTGCTAGCTTCCATTTAAGTTATTATTGTCCATATGGTAAGGCCATGAAAGAATGACAGATCAGTGATGTAACTGCCTGCAATAGCTGCTGATGCTTGCAGGCTGCTTGCTAACTGAATGCAAGAGATAAGTGATTATTCAGAATCATGTTACCGAGAACAAATCTCTTCACTGAGCACTAGGTTAATTAATTTCCAAGTGTATTAATTATGTTGCTTTGCATGTGGTGTTCTTCTGTAATTCAGTGCAAGCTGTCTCAAAAATAGCAGGCAAAGAGAATTTAGCAAAGGACTGAGCCATTTTTAAAGGGGTGTCAAACTCCATTTTGTGAGAAGCAGAGCACTCAAATTACAAGCATCTATTGCTATGCTCCTGGATAGACATGTGAGAACTGCAGCTCTCTTTTCTTACTGGTTGGGGTGGAGTAGAGATGAAGGGGAAAAGTTGGCAGATACTCTGGTACCTGTCTAGGTTAACATCTTAAAGTGTGTAATCTTTTACTTTTTTTCTCTAGAGAACATATAGACACTTTACATTCAAGGGCTCATTTACATTGGTGTAGGTACGCTGGTATAAGCTGAGTCCTATAATTATACTGATATAAATCAGGGTCAGCACAGTTTCTCCTAAAATAAACTTTTGTTCCAGGACTGGTTGGATGAGATGGGCATTGCATAGGCATAGCTGTTCCTGGAGACAAATCCTCTTGACATGTATTTTCCATCATCTTTGTTAGAAAAAAACTTTTTTGTGGAGATGACAATCTCTTCTCGTCTTTCACCCCAATTATACTTTTCAGAAGAGGGACTTGACTTAAAAAAACCAAACAACTCTTTTTTGTCCTTTGAAATGAATAATTATGAGCATCAATGACATGAATCAAACTTTATTTGTAAATGGAATTGCATAGTAATTTTGGCTTCATTTATTTATGACTGCAAAATAAAGGCTTCAAAATAAAGCCGCTTTAAAGCTGTCTGGAACTTTGATCTAGCACTGAAAAGTAATGGGTGACTACAAGATAAATGGTTGTTTTAAAAACCTTAGCCTCAATGCTGCTAATGCTTTTGCATGTGCTTTTCTACTATGGGTAGTCTTACTGAGTCAGATTCTCCACTTAGCTTAGTATCGTGCATAAAAGGAACAGGTCTAGAAATTCTTGCCCATAAAGGTAATCACTTCCTAATCCCCACAGCTGGTGGCTGGTTTATGAAGGATTGTTTATTTTCCTATCTATTGTATGGTAACTGTGAATTCTTATGATTCAGATAAATATCTAATCCTTTTAGAAGCCTCCTAAGCTCTTGGTCCTGATATTTTTTGGTAATGAATTCCAAATTAAGCAAACTAATAATTTCTTGTCATCAAGCTGAAAATGGTTGTCTTTCAGTTTCATTATTTGGGTCTTTACTGTTCTCATAATTATAACTGGTTAGGAATTTTTTGGTCTCTGTTGGAAAATATGGCAAAAAGATAACTGTTCTTGGAAATAAATGGACTGCCTTCATTACAAAAGTCCAGTTAAGTCCAGAATTAAATTTCTGGTCAAATCAGAAAGTGTTAGACCCTTTCAGTCATTCTAAAATGGCAACAACCTAGTGAAAAGAATGTTTACCTGCAATTTGAGAACTCTAGTCTGAACTAGATGCAGTGGCCACATCTATACAAGACACTTTACTGCACAGTAGAGCAGTTTACTGCACAGTAAGTGTGTGAGTCTATACATGTACAAGCTTACTGTTCAGTAAACTGCTCTACTTGCAAATAAATTTGCTATCTGTAAATGCAAGTAGCAAATTTACTCGCAAGTAGCTACTGCACAGTAGCGCATGTACAGACACTGCCCAGGAGCAAATTTGCTCCCAGTCAGCCTTGCTACTGGGGGGTCAGCCTCACCTTAGCCCCAGGGCTGGAAGTCTCTTCAACCCCAGGACTCAGTCAGCTCCATGTCAGCATCAGCCCCTGACCCATAAAAGCCTGTGGCCATGCTGGAGCCCTGAGACATGTGCAGGCAGCTTGTGGCCACACCTGGCTATAGTATCGTCCTGCACAGGCTGTAGGGCAGCTAAGACAGCCTGCCTGTATCCCAGAACTACTCCCTGGTACCATAGTGCCACACAGCTGCCAGAGTCATGCCATCCAGCCCTGCAGGGTGCTACAGGCACTTGCCAGGCCTGCTGGCATTCAGGCCCAGCTGCATCCAGCTCCTGACCACTGGGGCCAGCTCCACCTGGCCACATACAACCCACAGCAGCCTGTCTGGACCCTTCAGCTGCTGCCTGGCACCACTTCAATGCACAGCTACCAGTCCTATGTTGTGCCCCTATGCTGGGGGCTGCAGACAGCTGCCAAGGCCCAGAAACACTGGGACAGCTGCATGGAGGCCTAGAGAGCAGTTGTGGGAGCCATGTTGGTGTCCTCTCCAACACCACACACTGCTTCTCAGGGCCCCAGCTGATCACCAGATGAGACTGTGGACCTTGTGACTGTAGGGCAAGGCTGAGGTGCTCGGCCAGTTTACATGGGATGGGCATTCCAATGCCCACATTTATGAGGGGCTGTGAGGCCATATGTGGAAGCATGGGCATGACTGGTCAGTGGACCAGTGCTGCATCAAGGTCAAGGCCTTGCAGGCACAAACTGACTGCAAGGACTGCCTGGAAGTCCATGCTCTTTATGTGGGAATTGGATGCAATTCTCATGCCCTTGGACTCTGGCCACTGTAGTGCTGTGTATTCAAGCGTGGGTGGCCTGCCCAAGCTCCTGCTATAGCCTGGCACTTGCAATGATATATCACCGGGGGAGACCCCCTTGGCCCACCAGCAACCCATTCCACTGAGCTCCCTGTCCCCAGCATTGTCCAGTAGTTCTGGGAGCCCAGGCCAGCACCTGCCTCATCAGTTCTGCAGCCTCAGCCCTGGCCATGAGTCCAGGCTGGCCATGTCACCAGTGGCTGCCAGCAGCTCCATCTTCTCCCCAGAGGCGCACCCTACCTGGACAGCCACATGTCATGCCCTTCTGACCCAGACCACCAGTAGCTGCATGCCATCACAGTCAGCAGGGATTGAACTGAGCCACCTGGCACACCAGCTCTGTCACCTGGTAAGCCTCGAACTGTGGGGGGAGGGCCCTCTCTGCCCTGGCCCCTGGTCCTGCCCCAACCCCCCCCCCTCTGCCTGGCTTGGCTTGCCCATGCCTCCCTGGCCTCCAGGTCCCCACCTCCCCACAATATGCAGGAAGGTGGGAGACAGTGCAAAACTTTATTGAGCAGCCTATGCCCCCACAGCTAGGTGGGCATGGGCCTCTCAAACACTGAGGAATGTGTTGATGCTAGGGACAGTGTTCTCCTCTGCTGAGGTGGGGAAGGAACATGTAGCACAGCCACAGATAGCCCTCCAGACTACGGTGGAAGTTGCGTGGCAGGGCAGGCTTGCCTGCCACACAGTCAAAACTCAGGGTCCCTTGCCAGGTGTGCAGGTGCACCCAGGGCACTATGGCCATCCTCAGTAGCAGGACAGTGGGTCAGGCAGCCCTGTTGTTGTGAGGGAGGAGGGGGGAGGGAGTGGGAAGTGGGGCAGTCTGTTTCTGTGGGAGGAACCAAGTGTTTTTTGGAGAGCAGTCCACAGGGAGTATGGTGCTGGAGGTGGGCAGTGGGCCAGGGACCTATGGGCAGCTGTCCAGGTAGGTTACAACAGGGAGTGCAGGAGGAGGTGGTCAGCCAGTGCCTCTTACATCTGGTGCCCTTGCTTCCACTGGTGGGTGGGCAGCTTGCCCAGGGCCTCGGCAGGAGGGTCAGTGATGCCATAGCTAGTGCTCCCGGTGCCAGGCATCCTTTACCCGCTGCACTGCCTCTGCCCAGGCCTTGCAGAAGAGCTCCCCGTGGGCCTTCCAGATGTTATGCAGCATGCAAGCTGCAATGATGACCTAGGGGATGTTGGCCTCAGCAAATTGAAGGTGGACAGTGAGGGTACACCAGCATCCCTTCAGCTAGATGAAGGCCTACTCCACAAGGACTCAGGTCCATCCCAGGCACCGGTTGAAGTGGGCCTGGTGAGGGTCCAGCTGACAGTTGTAGGGCCACATGAGGCAGGGGAGTACCGGATAGATGGGGTCCCTGATGAGGAGCAGGACCACCACCATACCCAGTTGGAAGTCTGGCAAGCACCTGCTCTGCACCAGGACTGGAAGGGTGGAGTTCCAAAACACACGATTGTCATAGGTACTGCCCACCCAGCTGGTGCTCACATTTGTGAAGGCACTACAGTGGTCAACAACAGCTTGAAGTACAATGGAGTGAGAGCCCTGCCAGCTGTCGTAGAGGTGGTTACCCTGGGACAGGCAGATAATGGGGATGTGGGTCCTGTCCAGAGCCCTGATGCACTGGGGGGAAGCCCAGGGTGTGGAACTTCACCACCACCACCAATATGGCCTCTCTTCTGGTGCCTTTGCCAATAGTAGAGAGGTGGCCAACATAGAGGCAGCTGGTGGGTGTCCATTGGGAGGGACTGCTGCATGGCAGTGTCATGCTGCTCCAGGTGCAGGCAGAGATGCTCTAGGAGGTCCTGGAAGGTGTTTTGAGTCATCTGGAATTCCACCATGCACCACTCATCATCCCAGGTGGCCTGGATGATATGCAGCCTTGCTGGCTGGGTGCGTCCACTGGCAGTAGGGCTGGAGCCCCGTGGTCCAGCCAGCAAAATGGGGTCTGGGCAGCTGCTGCATGGTGGTGGGGGACCCAGGACAGTGCAGTAAGTCTGGCCAGTCAGTCACTTCACACAGAGAAGCCAGCAAGACCAAGACTGCCCTGGGCCAGATGGTGGTTGGCATGATGAGCCAGTAGGGCTAGCACCACGGCCACCAGGAGCCTGGGGTGCAGGAGCCCCAGGGAAGCAATGCAAAGTGTTGATCTGGAAGCAGGGGGCAGAAAGAGACAGCCTGGGGTCCCAATCTGGTGGCACAGGGTTCATCCTGGTGTGTAGGGTCCAGTTTGGCCTGTAGACTGGCCCCATACCACTAAGTCAGCCTGTGGCACCAAAAAGTTGAGCATAGAAGGAGCCTGGGGTGCTGACTATTGCAGATAGGGGCAAGGGCAGGGGCTGAAGCTGGAGCAGCAGCAACCATGGCACAGCAAGGCAGAGGCTGAGGAGAGAGAGTTACAGTGCTGCCCCCAGGCCCTGTACACTGCTCCTAGCCAGAAAAGTGGCTGGCCAGGCAGCAGGGAGTGGGACTGCCTTTTAAAGATGGCTGCTGGCCACAGGCAGCTGTGGCCAGAACCTCCAGCTGTCCCTGGTGGTGGCAGGGGCACATTGCAGGGCCATAGAAAGTGGGACTAGTTTGTTGCTAGGAGAAGCAAATCTGCTCCTGTTCTGCTGTTTGTCTAGATGCCTGCCTGGGTGCATTTACTCTTGAGTAGTTTACTTAAGAGTAAACCACTCCTGGATTAAATACACATGTAAATGTACCTAGTGTTGACTTGAAGATGGTTCTCCCTCATCTCAGTGCTCAGTTCATTAAGCTATTTGCTATCATGTGTCTGTTTCTGGCTTTCACTGACTTTTACTGTCATCCCAGTTCAGAATGGGGGTTTTTTTTAAAACCTTTCAAATATTTTGTAGAATAGAAAAAACATTTCCATTCTAGTTTTTTTGGTAGTATGAGAAAAACAGAAACATCCAACATGCCTTCTATAAAATATGCTTTAATTGTAGACTTCTTATATACTATTCCCTAATATATGCCATCTTAACCTCTTCAATCTTTCTTTCCGTGGCTCTAAACACTTTGCTCCCTGTCTTTAGACCCTTTAATTGATATAACTGATATAATTGAATGTCACCAAGACCCAGTACTGCAGAAAAAATACAGTTGCTTCACACAATGATATAGAGAAGTTGTGCTCAACCTTTTGGTGTCATGGGTTGACCAAGCGGTATGGGGCCAGTCCACAGGCCCTACACACCAGGATGAACCCTGTGCCACCAGATTGGGGCCCCATGCTGTCTCCTTCTGCCCCCTGCTGCCAGATCAACACTTTGCATTGCTTCCCTGGGGCTCATGGCACTAGATTGAGGCCCGAAGCTGCTTTCTTTGGCTCTTCAGTCTGGGTTCATGCCAAATCCCCCCACCCCCCACCATTTTACCCAACTGTACATAGGAAACTAGGACTAGAAGGTTGAGTCCAGTTCCCTGCTTTTGCAGGTAACTATTTACCCAAAGATTCCCCCAAATCAGCTCACAGCCAACAACAAGACAAAGCTAGAAACACCAGGAACATCCTATAAAATGTTATAGTGAAAGCGGAGGCTATGAGGGTCAGTACAGCTGTCAGTGATCTATTATTGCAATATGTTAATTGGTTAATATGTGCTCAGAGAATTCTAGGTGGAGGACCATGTCCTATGTGATGAAGGAAGGCAAACTTCCTAACAATCCTGGAAGTCCTAGGTACCTGATCATCAGCAGCAATAGCCACATCACTACTTTGTGTGCTCTTGGCCAAAGAAACTGGAGTGCCTTAACCACACTGCTCTGATCGGCCTTTGACCTTTTAAGAGATAAAGTAACTGAGATCAAATAGCAAATCTATGTAAGAAACAGTGGTAGGCTCCAAGAGCTACTTCTGGTCCAAAACCCTAATAGCTTCCTGGCGTTCACCACACTTGGAAGCTCAATGTGATTTGGAGGTAAAATTTGAGCATGAGGAATAAGTAGGTGAACAAAGAGATATTTAGGTGTAGCCTCTGGTGTTTACCAAGAAGTCATAGGTTAGATTATGATTAGGATTTTTTTTCAAATCAGCCATCTTGCCATTTTTTACTCCCTCCTCCTACCTCCCATTATTGATGCTTTTACTCTTACTAGCCTAAATAGATACTCACCAAACATTACATCCTTCTGATGGGCTATCCCACAAGTGTCCAACTCATCCAGTCCTGTGGGCTTGATGCATGCATGGCAGTGGGCTTGTTTGTGGGCCAGACCGAGTGCACAGACCCCCTTCCCTTCCCCCAGCATACTGGATCTGGTAGATGTTCCAGCCAGTCTTGGACCTGGCATGGACAGAATGGGTGCCTCATTCCACATACAGTGCCCACTTTGAGAGCTAAGCAGTACAAGGTGCCCATTTCAGCTGGTCCAGGACCCACACTGCATGTGCAACGTAAATCTCAGACTAGTTGGAGCAGGCACTGCATGTGGCATTATCCCACAGCTGCCAGGACAGGCACAGTGTGTGGTGCAGTCTGGCCAATGCAGGCACCATATGCAGTGCAGCATCTGCTCCAGGTAGTCAGGGATCCATGCTACATGCCCCTGGTCAGCCTATACCATGCAGTGCCCATTTCAGCAGCTCTGGGGTCCGTGTTGCATGCACCTGTCCATACAGCACAGTCCCAGAGTGGCCAGGGCAGGCACCACATTTGGCATGCATCTTGGGCCCTGCTTGCAGGGCTGGTCCAGAATGCACTGTGCCCCATGTGGGGCTGCTCAGACTCAGAGACTGGGTCTGAATGACAGGGCTGGATGGCAGGGCTTCATGGGATGGTCTATATGGTTGACACCCCTGCATTATCTAGTGACAGCTGGTGCTTTATTTTGCACACAGCCTAATGGGTTTAACAAAAATTTGTGGAAAAGCTTTGCCCATTATCACCAAGAGAGAGCTGGAATTGAATAATGTGTTTCTGGGTACCTATAGGTATTAGTTTGGTATTCACACTGCCATCCCAAAAAGGGCTATATCAATCGATGAGGGAAGTATGAATCCCAGAGGTGCCAGCAGTGGCTGCAGAAACTCCCTAGCATTCTTTGTATGATGGCAGAGTACATCATTTGGCAACACATAATTCAGGAGGATATCAAAGCCCTGCTGAAATAGGGATATAGTTGCTAATTGGATACAAGGAAAAAGTTCATAGTACAGTTTAGAGGCTTGTGTTCAACACTTGGAGCCTTGATTATTTTTACCTTTGCTCTGAGTTTTTGCTGCCTTATCTTTGCTGATGCTTCCACATCTGTGGGGATAATAATGACCTTATATGAGTGTTATGAAGAATAAGTACAAGCATTAACTTAAAGTATTCCAAAGATGAAAAATCAAGAAGTACAAACCTGCCTCCAGTTTTACATGAAGCATTATGTTTGTCTGGTATCCTCTGTCAAAACATGTTTGATGAAAGAACATCTTAAAGAAGGAGAAACAAAAAAGCCCTAAAGTCTGGGTCTCTGTAGCTTCTTCAAACGTACTAAGTTATTCCTTTAACCATACATCCATGTAACACAATGTTCAGGATTCAGGGTGAAGTAATTCAAAACATCCCAATGAAAAGGTTAGCAGAATCACACACATACACAAAAATCTTTACAAACAGTTTCTTACCTCATGCTGGAGGCAAACTTTCCATTACAGCAATAGAAATCAATCTGACCCATATGTGGCAGTTAATTTAAATATAAAATATGGGAGCTTTGAAAAATTGATCTCTTTTCTCCTCTAACATTCCTAGGTGGCTTGAAATAACAGATCCATTTATTTGTGCGTTTCTATTTCTTACTAAAGACAACTCATATTGAAATATTTAATAGCTAGAGGAGTTAGCAAAAATACCTAAAGACAATGAGATAATAGATCTGTCTGGTAGCAGTAACACCAGTAGGTATATAGAGCTTTGTCTTCCAAATACATTACAAAAAGAAATAAGGTGACATGGAAGTTTAATTGAACTTTGGTGTTTTGGATAAAAGGGAATTTGGAGCTTAAGCCACTCCTGATTTTGTTTTTTCGGTTTTACAAAAAAGCAAACAAAACAAAAACCCTACTGAAGACTTGAAAGACCAGAACATGGTCTGTGCTTTCTGCCAAATTTTGACCTGAATCAGATATGTAGATATTGATGGGAAAATAAAAAAGCTCCCATTATAATGTTTACATACCTAGCACTGACCATAACTATACCAGTATTCTGGTTATCATGTGTGCCTACACCAATAAATAATATAAAACACTGCATAGACGGGGACAGTTGCTTTATTGTTAGAACTCAAGGTTTATACATTTAGAACTTAAGAATGGTATCAGAAGTACCATTCACTGCAAATCAGTGCTGCTGTTTGTAGAAGGTAGAATAAGGTGCCTGGTCTTTCAAACCCAGTGGTAACCAATGTCTTTAATTAGAGTAGTTCCCGGCCAGCCGCTATCAGTGGCGATGCATAGGAGGTGCATGGGGGTACACATGCATCTCCTGAGAGTACTGGTGCACCCCCTGACAGGCCCACTCACTGCTTAGGTGATGGGAAGGGGAGCTGGCAGGAGTGCCAGTGCCCCCCACCCCCACCCCATGAGTGCTGGCCAAGGGGTGAAAGTGCCAGATGAAGCAGTGTGGCCACTCCCCACCCACCCCCCTGGTTGGTAAGATTGGCCATCCTCCCCACTTCTTGGTTGCTGACTGGTCACTGGGGGGGGCACATGCTCCCCCCCCCCCCCGACTAAGGAGGCACCAGTTATCCATGGCCAGTATAATTAAAATGCCTCACCATCATCTGTATTAAGAACCTATGGGGTTTCAAAATGGCCACAAGATGCTTTATTTAAACCTCGTTTGATATGTGGGGCTTAGACATGTGACAGTGAGGCCACACTGGAGAGTTCTAATTAGAACATGGAGCAGAATTGATTAATTGAGTCTGCTGTCACATATTTTCATTAGAAGGTGAACCAGCACATGTATAGGGAGCCAATAGTGTTTTCACCTCTGTGCAATCCTGATTTAGGACTTGAAGTGAAAAATAGTGAAATCTTACTGAAAAAATTTTTCAGAAATATTTTCCGTTTTTTTGACTTGGCTTTAATTTGCCTAACAGCAAAATCTACTGAAAACTATTATATTTTCTCACCTACAACACCCCCAAATAAAACACTGGAAGGCAGAATGTAGAAATTTTTTTTTCTAGAGTCATGGACAACTGTGTGATATAAATTAAGTCCTCCTGGAAATAGTGTCCAGGATGTGTGATATCCCAGTGTTAACACTGGATTTGTGACCCAGATATCTTGTTCTGGGTGGACCCAAACCCTCAGACTGACCACAACCTTGCCATTTGATAACAGGCAAAGTTTATTGATACACAGTGATAGCAGATAATAATGAAAATAATGAAAACAATTCTATAGCTACCAGTCCTAGAGCTGTCACAGTGTCAAGATACATCTGGCCAGTATGCAAGCTTCAACCCTGAGGTTCTCTGTTGAATGTCATATGTCAACAGTCTGAAGGCTGAGAGCCACCCCCTCCTGCCCCAGTGGGGTGGGTGAGACACAACCATGGAGCTGCCACTGGGAGTTAAAGATCTCTCAGCACCGGTCCCACAACCACAAATCTGGGGCTTAGCGATATGGATCTCCCAGCCTGGGTCCCACCACTGTGGGGTTTGCATTGGGAGATAAGGATCTCCCAGCCTAGCCCTGTGATCATGGAGTGGGGGCTGGGAGCTACCTGCTGCTGGGGCAGAGGGACATTGTCCCTGGCCACAGGTCTACATGTGTGCTACTGTGGAGTTACTCATTTTGAGTAAATGTGCTGCTTGCATTTGTAGTTACCTAATTTACTCATGATTAGAGCAAATTGCTGTGCAATAAGCATCTGCACATGTAGACGCAGATGCTTACTGCACAGTAATTAGTTCTACAGATCAGTAAAGTGTCTTGTGTAGTTGCACCCACTAGGAAGTTCCTGTTGCCTGCTGCCTTGCCCAAACTGTCTTCTAAGATGCTATACTTCCTGGACACTCCTTGTTTCAAAAGATCTCACTCTAAAGGTGAATTTATATGTTACACTTAGACCATACTAAAAGCATTTAAAATGTAAGCTTATGCACATTAAAGCTCGTTTATACATGCTAAGTGCCCTCTGAGTATCCCAATGTTATGCCATATCAAGCAAGGGTTAAATCTGGGCCATGCTACCCAGCTCATGTTTGGGTAACTTCTGTCTGTACCAGGGAGATTAAAAAGCAATTGCAGTCCTCCAGCATCCCAGGATCCACCTCTCCCAGCCTCCCCTCTTACCCAAAGCAGGATTAGAGCCCACATGTTCTGGCTCCTAGCAATGTTCCTTCTCACTAGCCCTCTAGTGGCAAGTCAGAGCTGTACAGGCAAGAAATAGTATTAACCCTTAACATGCAACTGCTCACAACATATTCTGACTAACACTGCTTAACATTCCACAAATTTAGTATGGTTTCAGTGTAATGTGTAACTTCACTAAGTCACACAAGGTTAGGCCCCAGACCCTAGCAAGGGCAGTAGCAACCCTGTTAGTTTTTTACTGTAAGTAGTTCCTTATATAAGTTCCCATAACTAAACTGTTGTTTCCATATCACAAGCTTCATCAAGATACTACTAGCATCTCACTTGCTGCCTCAGGCACAGGCTACAGTGCTTAGCCAATACCTTTGGCTGTGAGAGGGTTAATACAGAACTCTGCCTATTCATTTGCTGACCGAGACAAGTAGCAGTCATTTTGACAGCTGCCAGGCATGCACAATGTTTCCAGGTATGCTGCTTTTCTAGCAAAGAAACATCCTCCCTGCTTAATATATAGACTCCAAATTTGGGAACTGATTTTTGGAGGCAAAGAGCATGGCTTTTGTGAGAAATTGTGTCATTTCTTCCTGCAGAAAACAGTAATGTCAGCAAACAGTAAAATCCTTAGCTGAAAATTTTATTATCAGCCCTCTTAATTCCTGGCTTTCTGCTAATGTTCTATTTTTTTCTGACTAGGAAAGCCAATGTTTGGTACTTCAGTCCTCATCTAGAGAGAATAGGTTTTGACTGTGATAACCAGGGGTCTAGGTTTTCCATTTGCCACTGGAAAACACAGTAAAACATAGATAGTCTCATTTTAAGGAGAAAAATGCAGATTTTTTCATTTTAAGATGAAAAACTCAGGAAAAGATGGGTTTCCTGTTGGAGGAAATGGGAGAAGGGTTATTGGTCAGGTGGTGCCACATGATATGATTAGATTGAATCTAATCCTCTAATCCATGCAACCATGTAAGAGTCTACTGGTAGTTCAGTTGATAGTGTAGTACAGGGCTGTACATGGGAGTAGCCACCTGCGGGATTCCTCCCTCCTGCACTAGTGGTATGCAGTCCTCTACTACACAGACAGTGCTGTCAGCCTGCACCTCACCCCCCTCTGTGCATGCAGCCTCCCCCAAGGTTCCCCACACTGCACTGCTGTGGCTGCAGGGGTCCAGTTGGACAGTCCTGGTCTAATTGATTGTTCATTTTGAATAAAAAAACCCAAAGTCTGACCACTTACGAACAATTGCCAGGTTGCTTGAAACTGCAAGATGGCCTTGCAATCCTATGGAGGCTTTCCTATGAAATGTCTGATACCACATTAGAATGAAATTTGGACCATCAGTACCATTCTTGGTGTGCACGCAGGACCTCCTGAAATAGTTTTCTTCAGGAGTGAAACATAGATATTAGTTAACCCCTCTTCTGAATTCCAGAAATTCAGCTAAAGTGCTATTGGACCTTTGTAGTGTTGCTGTTGCATAAATCCAGGGATATATAGGGATCTTTAGGGCACAGCATAGTTGAACAAACCAGAAGAATGTGATGCAGTTGGGACTGAAGTATTCAATTGTGAGGTCAGTGTGTTGGACTGAGTGAGAAGCTAATAGCTTTTTTGAGGTTGAAGGGTTGCTTTGGGTCAGAGAGAGGGATCTGAGTTGGCTTCTTCTGATCTGACCAGTTCTATGATTCTTTGAAGTCAAGGACATGAATATGTCTGGCTTGGACTGAGAGAAGACATGGAAGAAGGCCTTCAAAATTTGGGGAACCAGATAAATTTCAAGAGACTTAGGTATATGATCATTTGATCTTTTGAAATATATTGCTTTATCACCTCAGATATGAAAAGTAAACAAGAAAATAAAGTCTAGCAATCATGGGAGTCTGATTTTTCACCAGAGTAATGGTGAATGTTCTTTTATGCAACAAAATAGTTTCTTGTCATGAAACGAGCAAAACCAAACAAAATTACATGCATTCCCCCAAATGGTGGCCACTTCTTACTAGCATACTCATGAGGCAGAGTCAAATCAGACACAGCAGAGCAGCTAATCAAGAAATATTGGAGAATAATAATTCCAATTAGTGTAACAGTAAAATTACATCTCAGTTTTAATTTCATATTCTTTTATATGAAGGAAAGTTCTGAATTTAAAATTAAAAGAAAAAGTTTATAAAGAACATTAAGTGTGATTACATGTGTCTGTATTATCTGCCTTGAATTCCTGAATGCGGAGAGCTGATTGTGGAGTCACACATGTTAAGTCATAGTAAGACACAGAGCAGACTACAGCTAGTACTCAGAGCAGATTCAATTTATTGTTCAATGGAATGAATGCTATTGTAGGCCGACAGCTGGTGCACTGAATGACACACAGTGACTGCTTGACTGACTCACAACAATAATACCCAGCGAGGTTTGCACATCAGACTGTCTCAAGGAAATGTAGAGAGGAGGTTTCTGAAAAAGCAGGATGCCCTATCTTCTCTGCTAGTGTGGGAATCATTTGATGAGCAATTCATTTCTGATACTGTAACATAGACAAACAGTTTAAAAAATAAAATCTTCCTGTACTAGTACAGAAAAAACTTTATCTAGTGATTCCTTCAATTATGTTCCCCTGAAATGTTAAATCTCTCCCCCATTTCCTCCATCACTGAAGACTGAGGAATTTCTTTCTTTCTGAACAAGTAGATTGATATCTAGGTCCTACTGCCTGTTTTTCACCTTTTCACACTTAAATTTCTTCCCCTTTTCTCATTGCTGTTAATATTTAGAGATTATTTGTAATGTCCTGAAACTTATATCCTAATTTGCTTCTCAAGGGTATCCGATACTTTGCGCATTTGTTACAAAGGACTTGCTCACTTTTGTAAACTTACGGTGTGGATATAAACATCGTTATATGCCAGTGTAACTGCACCTACATGCTGACCTTTGTACCAGTTCAGTTATCTCTGTTCTGAAATCAGTCTAGTTAATTTGGTGTGAAAACAATGTATAGGCAAACCTTACATTTCATTGCTTTCCCCATTCTTTCAACATTTTAGTACAGAACCTGAATCCTGTTTTGAAAGTGAAATTGGCAAAATGACTCTTGTCTCAGTTTTGCTTTGGGAGAAAATACATAGGGAAAGAATTTCTTGGAGTGGGTTTTATCTGCCCATCAAGGTTATGTGAAGTTTAAACAGTGCCAGACAGTGTGGTAACTTTCAGAAAGAGTGTGTTCTGCCCAGTATTGAACTAAGGGTTCTTCAGTTACCTCCATTGCTAATGGACAAGGGGAAAGTGTAATTGCTCAGCAGGAATGTAGGAGGTGGGTACATGATGCGTGGTGTTTTGCTTCCTTCATTTGTTTAGAAAAGTTGTCATTTTTTAAGAGGCAGAGGAACCCATCTAAAAGAAAAAAGAACTAGAATCATTAATGGTCTCTTTCTTATGTATTCTCTCTATGCAATGTTTACCTAAAGAGAATCTTCCCTATTCTCTCCCGTTTGGACTTTGTTTTCAAAACGTACAAGTTTGAATATGCATTGGGGATTGAAAGAAAAAGCAGGCTGACCTGGGCTGCCGTGACCTGGTTAGCTACTGTGACACTAGCTCTATGTTAAATAGTCATCAAATATTAACTATAACATACAACATACCCTTCTGCCAGGCCTTTACAAATTAGGAATAACTCCTGAAAAATCAATGATGTTATTCCCATATGTGTTGATGTTACTGGGTGCATTTACACATTCATTAATGCACTGTAGTTACAGTGCATTAAGTTTAGTATTTGCAAAACCAAGTACTAATCAATGTGCAGTAACTGGCACTACTGCACAGTAGCACCAGTGCACAGCTTTTTACTGTTGCTAATAAGCAGTGCAGTAGCCTAATACTACTGTGCAGTTGTATATTAGCACAGGTTTTGCCCAGCATGCTACTGCTCAGTTTTGTTAGGCTACTACTGCATAGTTACTGTCTCGTGTAGATGTATCCACTGATAACAGTTTGTCCTAATACTAATTATCTAAAAAACATGAAGTAAAGGTTAGCTTTCTGATTTCGATGTGATTTTTTTTTTATCATTCTACAAACAAGTGATATTGATTGTTTCGATATTGAACAAAGAATATTTGCCTCATAGACTAATTCCTTTCCTCTTTTTGGTAAAATTAATTTTAGATAAAATTAGATTTAGATAAAATCTGATTTTCTATTTATTCCATTTACTTGTTACAAAAATAGTTTGTGATGTTCCACATATATCTATTTGTTCTAAGACTCCTTCCGCTCCAGGTTGTTTTATAACTCAATATTGAGATACCTTCAGGGCAACTACATCGTTTGCCCAGCTTAACCCCACACTGACTTTCAGAGATGCCTTAGAATATACTTCTAATGGGTTTGGTGATCACTTCTGAAATACTGTCATTTCTACCTGTTCTTCCTACCTCCACCTGCTCTGGTTTTAAGTCCCACAGCTATCAGCTGCAAATGAACAATATCAAAACACAATGCAGAATGGTAAAAATAAAGCACAACAGAGTCACAATATCTTTTCCATTTCATTAGCAGGACAAACTTTTTCCAAGGGCAATTCATGGTTTAGACCAGGAGTATCAACACACAGTCTGCAGGCTGGATCTGGCCCTGGAGCTATTCTGTCTGACCCACCAGGCTACCATCAGGTTACTAAAAGTTAGGGGTATGGCCAGGGAACATGGCCTGCTTCAGAATATGGACTGCAGACCCAGTCCTTTCTTGCCCTGTGGCTGCCATGCTCTACCACTTCCCTTGGACCCCTGCCACAATTACTTGGTGACACTGCTGACCCAGACCACTGCCCCACTCCTGGATCTCCACCACCACCACTCAGCCCTGCTGCTGCTGTTGGGCCCCAATGCCACCACCACACCCCTGCTGCCAACACTGGACCTACTGCAGCTGCAGCTGCCTCTGTGGATCTGGCCGAAGGTTGGCCCAGGAGGAGCCCCATAGTTTGGATTTGGCCTGAGGCCCAGGGTGAGTTTAACACCTCTGGTTTAGATTATGATCTGCATTGCAAATTATACATAGTGTGGTTATTCACACACTGTGAATGAAGTCTGTGATATTTATATATAAAATTTCCTGATGTAACCATTAATATATATATTAAATATAAAATCTATTTTATTTTCTAAATGTTTCCTAGTAACTTTCTGTTCTGTATACATTTTAGGAGACAGCACTAATATTGGGTAGAAGATGACTGCTAAGCAAAGATGTCTATAAATCCAACATGGTTAGTTTCCTGTTTACTGTAGCACTACCCCCATGATAGAAGAAATTAAGGTTATTCAGTCTGCATGCAATAACCACTTCCTCTAATTTGGAGGCCATTCTTGATCCTATTGAAGTTAATAGGGAGTTAATCAGTTCATATTCAGCTGATGCCAAATCAGATGATAGTGCCCAATACAGAATTGTGTTGATGGGTTTAGGATATGAGGAAAGAAGGTTGGAAGCTTTCACTTCAGTATTATCATTTCAAAATCTCACCTAGACTAGTGGTGCCCAAAATTTTTGCCTGGTGGGCTGGATTGTCAGTGTCTGGTCCATCAACAGGCCAGATCCAAATGGTGCTCCTGATTCTGCACCTAGGCAGGCACAGTAAGCACCATCTGGCCATGCGGAGGCATGGGAGGAGGGCAGCCCCAATGCAGCCCCACAGCAGCAAGAAGATTGACCCAGCCCCATGGAGAGGAAAGTGGGGGGGGGGCATGGTTTGGCCCTAGGGATGAAGGGGGGTTGGCCAGGCCCCAGCTGGCCCCATGGAGGTAGGGGCATGGTCTAGTCCCAAAGGGAGGGAAGCAGTTGTGGCCCAGCTCACAGGGAACACTTTCTCTCTCTGGAGGAAGGGGGCATGATCCAGCCCCAATCCACAAATGTGTGGGGGGGGGCATGGCCCTGCCTCACGGGTGAAGGGGACCTAGCATGGCTCCAACTGGCTGTGCAGGGAATAGGGTTTAGGGATTTGGCTGGGACCAGTATGGCAGTATTTATGACCACTGTTCTCCTAGTGCCAAATTTCCAGACCTGTGGGGAGCCCTGTGAGTCGGATGTGATGGCTCTGCAGGCTGTATTTGGCTCATAGGCTAAAGGTTGAGCACACCTACACTGATAGTATTATTGACTAGCTGCTTTATAGGCTGTATGAAATGAACAGGTTCTCAGACCAATTTCTGGTAGACAAGTATCTCTCAGAAAAACCAGCATTAGATTTGGCATGGGCTTCTAGAGTCCTTGCTTGTAGTCTCAAAACAGAGGCTGTGGATTGAATGGAAAGGGAACCCTCACTCCATGTTCATCCCAACTGGTCTGGGTTGAGGCTGATTGATTGAACACAGTGAAGGACCTTGCCGGTTTCTTGTATCTTGTATCAAACCTGTTTTGTACAGCAACAAATAGTTCTGGTCTCTGAGGTTGACAGGTTGGCAATGAATGGGTCCAATCAAAACTAAAAATACATTGCCACAGAAAATAGTTTCCACCCACAGTCAGTTCAGTGTCCACAGGGAGAAGTGTTCTGAGTTGCTCTCAGGTGACCCTTTAAGGCTAGCACTTACAAATACAAACACCTTGCTGACAGATGACTTGGTGTACAGTCTGCATGTGAGACATAGGAACACTGCAGGCTCTTTTCATTCTCTTTTCTTGTTCTGAATTTTTTTTTTACTTTCTACCATTGCTCCTTTTTGAGTTCAGCAATTCCAGCAAACAAGATTTACCAGAATCAATGCTCAAGGCAAACTAAATTTATTTCCAAGTATTCACCAAAGCAGGCTTCAAACTGCAGACAAATGTAAAATTTGGAATTCAGACATCTCTCTGCAGGTCCAGCCTGCAAGACCTATCTTTGACACCCCCAATCTAACATGATATGAGTATGTATGATGAGCTTGTCATGGAAGATATGATCTAAAATTTTTCCCGTAATAAATTTTGAATCATTGCAAATCTGTCCATAAACAGAAAAATGGGAAAACGTAGAATAAATTGAGCATTATGAATTATTTCTAAGCTCTATTGTATAGTGATGTTTTATCAATTGTATTGGATCAGGCTTTTATGACTCCCTAAACTTCCTTGAATCTTGTATACTTTATTTTCCTTCTTTCTCCCCCCACACTGCTGACTTTCCAGTCAAGGAACTGTCCCCTTCTCAGCCATAACTGCAGCTGACTTTGATGCCAGCAAACTGCTGCTGCTCCATACTTAATATTGCTCTCTGGCTCCACCTGCTGGCTTTCTAGGCTATTTTGTGGGACAGGGGTGAGCAAAATACAGCCCATCAGGCCATTCTGTGTGGCCCACAGCTCCCCCACCCCAAATTTAGAAAATGAATATATATCTGCCCCTGGCTACTTGTCATGTGGCCCTTGATGGCTTGCCAAAACTCTAAGCAGCCCTCCGCCCAAAATAATCGCCCGCCTCTGTTGTAGGATGTCTTCACAAGCTGGAGACTAAGTACCTGCATAGTGTGGGTTCCATCCAGTATGGCAGCATGCAGAGAACCATGGGATCTGTGCCAGATTAGCCCACTGGCTTTATGAGTGAACAAGATTGCTTGACTGAGTTCTCCCATTCAAGTTCCTTTATATAGGACTCAACAATGTCTAGGCTTGCACTGATTTGTACACCAAATACAAGCATTCATATTATAGTATTTGATGGGAAATATTTTTCTCCTTGTTACTCAGAAACATTAATATCCTGTCTCCCTAATAAGTTTTCAAATTTGTGTTAAAACATGTATTTAGTATGACAGATATTCATGACAGATAATAGGTAGGTCCTTGCTGCTGAAATGTTTTGGCCATTAACTAATTAAAGAGATTCCTGTCCAGAAGAGCATTCCATCTTTCCACTCTTCTGTGAAATATGAAGGAAATACAACTCTACATCCTGCTTACCACCACACAACTTCGAGGTAACAAGATTTTTCCAACTTTTCTCTGAGCCTAATCTGCACAAAATGAACTATACCAAACAGGAGACTTTACAAGACCTGCAGCTCTCCTGTGAAAAATGAATTTTCATTTCTACCTAGGAGAATTTTTACAATCTTTGCAATCTCCTATGCCTGATGAAGGGTGCTTATGCCTGAAAGCTTGCAAATAAATATATATATTTTGCAAATATCTAGTTGGTCTAATAAAATATATCACCTCTGTCATGAGTTTTGATTCCCTTTGCCTCTAGACGAATACGTCTACAACCTGGATACTTAGCCATTAACTGGCTGTATTATCCTATAATATTGGTTGCTTTATAATTCTCCTTCTGTCCTGCACAAATCTAACATGGAAGTCTCTAATATGTATGTATATTAGGGAAAAAAACCCTTAGCTTAAAACAGAATACAACTTTTTAAATACATTATATTTTATGCATCCCTAATTTCATAAGGCGCAACAGACTTTAATGTGAAGCTGTTAACAGTGGGCTTCTTTTGCCATCTGCTGGTCATAGGAAAGACTTACACAAGCAACTAAAAGTAAAGAGATGCAGTCAAGTTTTTTTAACTATGCGTACACACATCCAAGTCCACTTAAAATAAGGCAACTTAACAAAGTTGACGTAAGTTAAGCTACATTGTGCCACGCACGTGTACAGCTCGTTGGCATGGTGGCAGCCATCTTATGACCCTTCCCGTGCAAAGTTGACTTAACTAATGTGACTCAAACACCGTGGAGGTGTTTTATCTTGCACCACATTTAAGTCAACTCTGCTCCACATGCTTCTGTATGCTTTGACAGTTAAGTCGACTTCAAAAAGTTAAGTAGAGTTAACAGTCGGAAAGTTAGTATGTGTGTATGTCCAGATGAGTGCACATGTGCCTCTTGCCCCACCTCAAACCCCTTTGAGGCAAGGCAAGAGGCATGCGTGGAAAGAAAAAAATGTTCCTGCGCTCGTTTCAGCCACAGTGTCTCTTTGGTGCTCCTGCTGCCCCTGGTCCCCAGCACTATCCAAGCTAAGTGGTGGTTGGGGGGGAGGTTCATGGGTGTGGGTGGGTGAGGGGTGGCAGGGGGATATGGTGGGGTTTGGGGAGTGGCGGGGTGATGTCCCTGGGGCTATGGGGGGTGAGGACCTGGCCCAGATCAGTGTGGCTTACTAATCTGGCTTTGCACTGGACCGGGTCTCACGGCTCTGGGAGGTACGCACAGGAGTCATGCCTCCCAGAGCCGTGTGACCCACTCCAGTGCAAAGCCAGACTAGAGAGTCACATGGGGCTGTGCCAGGTCCTCACCCCACCCACAGGCACAGTGGGGCAGAGGTGGAATGTGGCACATGGCTGGCCCTGAGACTCGTCTGCCTGTGCCTTGCCCAGCTGGGTTCTGGGGCCCCTCTACTGCCTGGCTGGGCAGGGCCTACGGCAGCAAGACCGAACATGGCACTGGGCCAGGTCTTACCACTATAAGAATGGCCTGGCCTGGCAGCAGAGTAGCCCCAAGGGCAGCAGGACCCGACTGGGCCTGGCACATGGGGATTGTGTGCTGTGCTGGGTCTTGCTGCCATGGGCCCAGCCTGGCTGGGCTGCAGAGGGGTCCCAGGACCCAGCTGGGCCCAGCACGCAGTCCCCACAAGCCATGCTGGGTCCTGTCACCATGGGCCCAGTCCGGCCAGGTGGCAGAACAGCCCCAAGGGTGGCAGGACCCGGCTGGGCTTGGTTCATGGTCCCCCCACTGCTGCTGTGAAAGGTCAGTTATGGGTCCTGGGCAGGGGGATCGGGGCCCTCCAGGATGGATCTGGGACCCTGGGGGAGGGGGCCCACAAGGTTGCCTGGGACCCTGGAAAGGGGGGCTGACACACTGTGGGGGATAGGGGCTGTGGCCCTCCAGCGGGGAGCTGGGACCCTGGGCAGGGGGGCTGGGGCCCTCCAGGGTGTCTGGGACCCTGGGCGGGTGGGCTGTGGCCCTCCAGGGGGAGTTGTGACCCTGGGAAGGGAGGCTGTGACCCCCCGGGGGCAGCAGGGTCCCTGTGGGGGGGCATTCTATGTGCTGTGGGGAGGGCTGCACCCTGTGGGGGCCAGGGGACCCACCCCTCCTGAGCAGCTCCCCCACAAGGTCCGTCACACCCACAGTCCCCCCAGCAATTTCCCCACACCTACCCACAGACCATTCAACCCACATACCAATCAACCCACATCCCTCCACACACACCGACACACCCACCCACCTTCCCCCACACCCCTTCTCACCCCCTTCCTGCAAATGCCACATCCCCCCATCACACACCCATCATGTGTGAAGAAAACCAAAAGCACACATTAAGACACATAGGTATTTAGAATTTATTTTTTCATGATCATAGAGACACTGGTAGGCTTCCAAATTGCTTTAACATTGTAAATATACAATAAAGCATTACCCAATGGATCACTCTCTCTCCCTCTGTCTAGGTGTATATGTGTGTGTGTGTGTGTGTGTGTGTGTGTGTGTGTGTGTGTGTGTGTGTAGAGGGTTTTTTTGTTTTAGCTGTGGAAGATCATGGATTTTGGGGTATTTTTAAAAATGGATTTGTGATGCTGCTGCAGCAGTTTAGCGAGCACAAGGGGTAGTGTCTCCAGGTACCAATTGGCTTGGCCCCAGAAGTTCATGAGAGTGAGTAGCCCTGAGCTGCTTGCCAGGACAGCTTTTTGTATGGATGGGGCCAGGACAGGGCAGCTTTTTATACTGTTGGGGACAGCACAGGTGCTGGCCCCGGGCTCTAGTTCCCCCTGGCTGCAGATCCGGGAGGAGCCAGGCAGGGTTATTTTGTTCCAAGTGGCACAGTTTGCTCCGCAACAAAGTGCATGTCTGAGCACATGTGCTGAGGCAAAAAGCCCCAGCTCAAATTTGCAGTGCTTCTATTTGAGCTGCTGCAAGCGCATGTGCTTGCATGTATGACATGCCCTAAAAGACCCAAGAGAATGACCTTGATATCTGGGACCAGTAAAAACCCTTCTCCATGGCACCCAGTTGTAAATTAAATCTTCAGTGAAATTTTTCATTGAATATTTGATTTACTGTGAAGTAGCAGGAAGTAGATTCAGTGCCTTTTATCTGCAATTATTATTTTCCTAGTCTAGGTGTAGCCTGTAGTGTCCTGGCAATTTTGAAATAGGAAGAAAAGGTTCTTGCTGCTGAATGGGGAACAGAGGGAATGAAATTTCTTCATGTGCTCTAGACCTGCAACTACCACTGTTCAGTTATATATTCTCTATAGGTTATCCTTGTAGTTATATTCTAGCTGCTAATATGTAATAGGCTGACTTTTTTCCAAAAATGTCTGCTTATTTTGGGTGCTGAACTTGATATACCTGGGATCTGATTTTTCATAAGCACCAGAAATTTGCAAGTCTAACTAAAGAACATGGCGGAAATACCTCTGCAAGTCCAAATCTCTTGATCAAGCTGGGCACCTAAAATTACTGGACACTTTTGAACATAGGACTTTGCTTTTTCTAGGGATTTGGGGATGGTAGTAGAAAATGCTGTCAAGTTCCCTCGTCTGCACTGGGATACAACCCTTTGAAGAACCCGTTCATTCTCACCAGCCAGCCCATGAGTTTCCCTTCTTCCTACAGATGTAAAAGAAATACCTTTGGCTCCTTCAGCAATGCTTTTTTCTCTGAGATAAATTAAAAAAAAAAGTTTTGTTGGAAAGTGAATATACTTTTTAATCTTGCATTCAGGAGACTGGATGGTCACCTTGCTTGGGTGACCTAACCCCAGTTGTATTTCCTGCCTAACACAGGGGGGCTGGACCCAATGATCTTGTGAAGTCCCTTCCAGCTCCTTACAATCTATGACTCTAAGACAAAGAAAGATCATAGGTTAAGCGGGTGTTAAGTTTACAGCTCAGGAGAGCTTATCCTTGGAGGAATTTTGTAACACAAGAAGCAATAACTGAGTATCTTCTACTCCCTTAGTTTTTCCCATGAGTTACTGCTGAAGTTAAAAAAAAAATGAGAAGGATGAGGTGGAGTTCTATTTTTGTCATGCTGTGAAGCTTAAGTGAGAGAAAAATATGTGTTTAAATTAAAAAAAAGACAAAAATGGGGGAATGGGACCCCATCTAATCTTCTGCTAGTGCCCAACGTAAACCGTAAACACTGTGGGACACAAGAGAGTGACTGTAGACTCCATAGTAGACTCATTCGTCCTGTTCCTGACCCTCCTTGCTACAATTTCAGCATGGTACATCAGACCTGGATGATTAGCATTAGTGTACTTTGCACGGTGCTGCATCTCTTCTTTTTTGGCACAGACCTCCCTGGTTGGTATTTGGCCAGTGCTTTCCAAGGATTGCAGACTGAGTTGAGAAGTAACTAATGCTAAGGAATCTGAGGCTTGGTTAACTATCTGACTGCGTACCTTTTAATAATGTAGCAGTTTGCTTTTATCTGTATAAAACTGCTGCTGCTTTTGTTTCTAGGTCTCACTCTCTATACTGCATAGTTTAGGGGTCTTGATGGATAGTCTAAATGGTTTAGGCAAATGTGAGGTGATAAACCATGCTAAAGAGATGAGGGGATTATCAAATAATTTGTTTCTAACTTGCCAATGGCTTCTAACTGTATATATTACTAAAGAAGGTGTTTATTTGCCCATGCAGAGTTTTATCTGTTAAAACTAACAGTACCAATTCTTGTGAATTTTGTGATAGTTAGCTGGTCCCTAGTGAACAGACCCAAATGAGTCCACACAGAGGCACAATAGGGCAGCTCTGCACCCCTAGGCAGCCATTGATGCACTAATGTTACAGTCAGTGTTACACCCCTGGGTATTTTTACATGCTCCCCAAAAGCAGCACATGGGTTTAGTTGACTAAACCTGTGTTATGCATGCCACCAAGCTGCTTGTCAAACTTTTAATAACTTTTAATCACCATTCACTATCCATTTGGGTTAAAACTGAGCTGTGACAAGGAAATGAAGGTTTCTACATCCTACCACCATGCTCCTGGAACATTCAGTCCTTCCTACCTGTACTCCTCTCACTAAAATACAGTTCATCTTATAAACTGAGCTTTTTGCTCATCCTTAGTCATTATGTTGTCTAACCTGATTTTATTAAACTGAACACTCTGTTCACATTTACTGAAAACCTTTCCTAGTAATAAGCACCATCAGTACAGTGTGAGTTTGCTGAATCTCAGGTGGCTTCCAGCAAACACCTATTTCCTTTCACTGATTCCTGAAATGATAATATTTTTTTACTGATGGTCCAGGAGGATGACTGCTTCTGAGCAGACACTAGCTGATACAATGCTTGTTTTTTTCTTTAGCACACAAGCTGACTGAACAGCCTGTGACTCAGGTTTCCAGCACAAACACATTTTCCCAGCAGCAATTACATTTCTAGGCACTGCCAAGGACTACGGAACTGATTTGGGAGGAAAAAAAGAAGGGAGGAGGAAGAAGAAAATCATTCCCTCTCTGCCTAGTGCTGTAGTTCCAGCTGCCTTGATTTCGGCATCTCATTCAGCAATGCTTTTTATTGTAGCTTTGTCATTTGGCATCTGAGTACTTCACAGAAATGCCTTTTTTTAAAAGCAACAAGATGGCCATTCTCACCTATTTTAAATCTTATTAGACCATTTAAAAGATGTAACATTTGGAAAAAAACCCTTTCTTCTCTCCCTCTTCTTCCTGTAGCTCAGAGCTTTTCCTTGCTTGTGTTATCCTTATTTCAGGAATTAAAAAGCAAGTCCATTTTTTCAGTCAGCCTGGAATTTAGTTTGGAAAGCCAGTGTCATAGTATTTTGTCCTCTGTTTTACAAAGATGAGATATTTCTAACTAATACATGCTTTATCTTTTTTTCTAACAGAGAAAGGTCCTTTTCCAAAGGTGTATGACTTAGGGCTGTGATCTGACTGCCCTGCTTTTCCAGTTGTCATGTTAGCATCATGAGGCTCATAAGAAGATGCTATAGCAGAAGGTTGGTGCTCCTGCTACTTTGAGAGAAGGCAGGCTGTGTGAGAAGCAGCCTGCAGGTGTGGCAGGGACCAATTAGAGAGTCACTTGACCAGAAGGGGGCTGGGCTTGAAGTATATAAAGCCAGGACCTGAGCTGGTCAGGTAGTCTAGCTCTGAAAGTTGTAGAGAGGGGAAGTTCCTGGTTAACATTTAAGATGTGGTAAGTCACGTGTGGCTTCAGGAAGGCACTAAGGGAAGGAGGAGGTGTTGCTCCCAACAGGCTTGGGAGTAAAGAGGGCCTGGGGCCCAGGGGGAAAGAGCTTGAGCCTGAGAGGGGCTGAGTAGGCAGGACCAGGGGTCTGTATCCTGTCAGGGATGGAGTGGGAAGTATTGATACAATGAGAGGCTCTGATCCCCAGGTGAAGCTCAGAAGGCAGATTTGAGCTGGGGGGCCCAGCTGCTGGAACTGAGGCTGGAGCGCACGAAGGGTGAGTGCAAGCAGGGCCAGAGAGCCTGGAGGCCTGTAGCCTAGGAAGGACAAGTGTAAACAGGGCAGAGAGCTAGATAAAAAGAAATGTTTTATTGATATATTTACACACTTGAAAGCAATTTGGAAGCCTACCAGTGTCTTGATCACTGTAATAAAATAGATTCTAAATACAGGACCTATACATTTTGGTATTTGATTTTATGGTTTTTATCATGGGAAGTCAGAGCTCCCCCTACCCTCTTTTAAACAGAACACAGGTCCAGGCCCCTCATTCCTTCCACACCCCTGTGCCAGCTGCCAAAGCTTTGGGGCCAGGAACCCATGTCCACAGCCCTCTGCATCAGTGCCCAACCCTGGCTGCTATGGAGCCCTGGATGCCTCCATGCTGCCTTGGTGAGGTGTCCCCCTGCTTGCAAGGTGGCAGCGGTGCAGTGTTGTGCCCTTCACAGCTGCCATGGGGGTAGGGGATGCCTTATCAGGGCAGCATGGAGCTTGCAGCAGCAAGGAGTCCCCCCCCCTAACCCATGGCTCTGCTTTGCCCTGCAGTGCCAGGTGGCATGCGTTGGACTGCAGAGGCTGTTGGGGATGCCAGCACCATTGTAGCCTGAGCCTACAGCAGGCAGTCCACCCCTGCCCTATGCATGTATATGGGGGGCATGGGTCTCCTGCTCCACTGAGAGTGCATGCAGCAGTGGGAAGCCAGCCCCTGTTCACCCCCTGGATGAGCTGCCTGGCCCCATCCCACTCCCCACCAGGGCCCTGCAACAGTGCATTCTAGCCCCAGGCCCCAAGTCCCATGCACCCCAGCTGAGCAGCAGCCCCAGCCCTAGGCCTGCCCAACTCACTGCTTCCTTCCTTCCGTCTCTCCCTCCCCACCACTTACCTTCAGGACTTGCTCTCCAGGCTGCCTGGCAGCTGTGTGCAAATACATTCACGTGGCACTCCCTGCCTGCCTGCCCCCCCTAGCCCCTTGCAGACTGGAACTCTGCCAGCGTTCAGAGAGCTCTTTGCAAAAGTGCAATACCCAGGGATTTCTCTGTTAAAATTAAAAATCCATGTTTTCCACAGGTAAAGGGGGAAATCTGCATTTCTCTCCATTTTCCTGTGGAAAATGGAAATGCCAGATCCCTGCTTATTAGTGTTGGTGTGAATGGTCAAGCACTGAAGTACTAATAGCTCCCATTATAAAGAAAGAAAGGGAAGGACGGTATCAACTGGGAGGGTATAATGTGTTAAACCTCGACTCCACATGAGGCCCAATGACTGGGGAGCGACAAATCAATTGCCCATGGAATCATGAGCATGACCACACATGGGGTAAACACAAGCGCACACTGCGTTCAACTTTATTGAAATGGAGACACTTTGGGCAGGTTCCCACCCAACTGGGGAGTGGCCCAGAACATCATTGCATTCATACATTTATACCTTCCAGTCTACACTCATTAGCATTAAACCATGCTCAGTTTCCTCCTATGCTTTAGCCCATTACCATGATAATTTCACCCTGTGCCTATGTGAGGTCATCACCCCTACTTGCGGTTAATCGTGTTAAAAGCCTACATTTGAATTTTCCCTCTTGATATACCACTGGTTTCCTCCCCTGTCTGGTTTGAGTTCCTCTATTCCACAACTAAACAAATGGTCAAATGATTAGACAAATGATTAACCACTTAAAGCCCCTACATTCCATTAAGTAAACAAACATGTCATTTTGCCGATGTTAGTTAGAATAAGCATTACGCTTCTGCTGCTTAAGCCTTATGCCCAGTCAAATCTCTAACTTGGGCATAGGTAAGCAATGTATCAGCTGCAAGACCAATTCTTTCAGTGCTCGGGCTCACCATAAATCAGCAGGCGAAAAGGGTGGGAAAAAGCAAGGGAAAAGAGCAGGAGAAAGGGCGGGGAAAAGAGCAGGTTTACCATCCTAACATAATGGACTGGAGGAAGTCTTGAAAGGACTGAAAGCAAATCCTAAGGCTGTTGTAAGGAAAGGGTGGCCAATGCATGGCATAGGCAGTCACTCTGTGTGCCATGTAGCAGAGAGAATGATTTTTGGGGAAAAGGTGTGCGTTATATATGAGAAGATATGGCATATAGGCATGGGTGACTTGTGTCTCCTGAGACTTGGGGGGCACCAGAATGCCGACCGGAGGTGGGGGGGTCCCCCAGCAGCCAATCACCAAGCCAGTGGCAAAACTGGAAGTGCACTTCCAGTTTCACAGCTGGTGCTTCTCTATGCACGTCTATGCATCTCCAACGTATATAGGGCAAGGTTCTGCCACTACTTGCTGGGCTGTGCTATCCCCTGTGATATCCCCTGTGCCTGCTCTATGTTAGACTTTTGAATGGGAAAAAGCATAGTGATATTTGCGTGCATCTACATAAGACATTTACTGCAGAGTTACCAAATTAGCTCCACAGTAAAGTATCAGCATCTACATGTGTGGCCCTATTAGGCTGCAGTAAATTAATAAATGCTGCTGTAGCTTAGTACTTGTAAACACAAATACATTTGTGGCATTATTTAGAGTACCATAGCACACATGTAGATGCTGATGAGGCTGGCTGGGACATGAGGGTCCTTCAGTGTGGGGGCTGCCTTCTGGCTAGCCCCACAGTGGAGGACCCTTGTGACCCAGTCAGCCATTCTGCAGCATGTTGAGCTGGGGGGGGGGAGCAGCCCCAGGCTGACCCTCAGGGCCCCTATTAGCTGGTGCTGCTCCAATCTGGCTCAGCATGCTGCAATTTCTGGTGCACATGAAGAAGCTGTGCCTCTGAGCAATAAACTCTGTTGTGAACTGCACCAGAGTTTATTCAGGTGCCTTAATATTACATGTAGATGTGTAGCAAGGTACAAGTCCCAGTCAGCTTGAAGAAACAGAGGCCACTGGCATTTCTTTGTACTTCATAGACCTGCCCCTCTAACCCTGTACCACGTAGTGACTAATGAGGCTGCAGGCTCTGACTTACCTACTGATCAATATTGTTGCATTGTTTCCTTGCATTCTTTAACCTGTTGGTAACCATCTCCTGTTTAACTCTTGTCTGTACATTGTAAACTCTTGAGGACAGGGTATTATTGCCTTTTTGTGTTAAGTGTTTGTGCAGTTCCTTGAACAATGGGATCCTTGTCCATAACTAGAGCTTGTAGGCACAAGGATAATGCACATTGGATCCATAACTGCATAACCTGTTCTGTTAGAGGAGGCACTTATGCAGCTTGGTGTTCTGATGTAGTGGACCTAAAAACTATACCTGGAAGTCTATATGCAAACATCAAAGGGGTTGTTGCATGTCAAACTTAGCATGTGCTAACTTCACTCAAAACGCAACCACCTGCGTGTTTATTCCTTGAACACTTATATGACAGGGCCACACCCACTGTACAGGCAGGTGGGTGTGCCCTACCATTTGTGCTGTGCTGCACCTGAACCTGCTCACCCGCCATGACTTGTTGTTCATCGTACCTCTGGAACTGGTGCTCAGTGGTTCCTTTACAGGCTCAGGAACACCTCCCTCGGCGTGTCTTCTGTGGGACTCCTCCTCCTCTACACTCCACCCCTTTCCAGTCAGGTGTTATGCTGGATCTAGGCAGTGCCTCAACATAATTATAGGTTTCATCATTCACATGGTGGTTTGACAAGGAAAGGCACCACAGGGGTCTTGTCATGGTTCTGTCAGTCTCAGAAAACTGCAGCACAAAAATAACTTAAAGGAGCTTGGTTTGAGTGCTAGGCAGGGCAACACTGCTCAATTCTGAGCTCAGGAGATCGAGGGCCTGATGCACCCTTCACTCCCCTTTGGTGCTTAGTTCCATTCCTGGATGGCCAGCCTCTTTCTATGGGCCCTTCCCATCTACCCACCAGGCCCGGTATGCTAGGCCCCAGGGCACTCCATGGCATGTCTATTTGGGGCCTGTGTTGCATCTGCCCCCATCGGCATGCTGTGTGATCACGGCCACACTGCCAGGGTGTGCAGGGTCCATGGGTCATCCCTACAGGGTTCTCCCTTGCCTGACGCCCACAGGGCCCATTGGGGTGTGATCTCTCATCCCTACCTAACCTGTAGATTCCTAGGTAGTCCTTGATCCATGATGGTGGGTGAGTTCTCAAGTGTGCTGAGCCATCCATTGGTGGGGTTGAACAGCTTGGCATTGCACTTGTCTTTCAATCCTCCAAGGGCTGATGCGCTTCTGACTCCTCCTGGGCCATCTAATGGGATGTGTAGCTGGCTCCCCACCAGCTGTGTGGAGTGCACCTGGATTTTCCCTGTTTGCCTCCTCAGTGTGGTGAGTATACTCCACTTCCCTGGGCCTGCTGGCTGTCATGGGAATTGCTGGTCCCTTCCAGGGGCTGGGTGTGCATTCATTTCAGTGCAAACATGGCCCACACTTGCCTCAGCCTCGGGGCCTGCTTTAAATTCATGGCCTCTGGGCTCCATGCCAATTAGGAGCAGGATCCCTGGCTATATAATGTCAGTCACTTCACTTGAAGCTCAGCCACATGGGCTGCAGCACCGAGGTAAGTCGGGTGAGGGCCTGTCACTATGTGATAAAAACATGCCAATGCTGTATATCAAAATTAGGATTTTTCTGGTGAGGAGAATCTCCAGATCCTATTACCTAATATGTTGACCTAATGTCTGACTACTCCATGGAGATAATAGAATCAGAGAGTAGTAGATCAACTGGGGCTGACAACCAGCGGTTTGTTAGTCAAAGCCCTTCTCCCTCCTCCCTCTCCCCTGGCACCTGAGGGGGTTCAAGACCTCCAGTGCAGTAGGGGGCTTTGACTGACAAATATTCAATTGAGTCCCGGCCCTCCCACTGCACTGAGGGGGTTTAAGACTCCAGTGCAGTGGGATGGCTGGGATTGACAATCAGCTGTTTGTTGTTCAAAGCTCCTCACCACAGTTTAGTGGGAGGCCTGGGACTCCACTGCTTTTGCCTCCATGCTGGGTCCTGCAGCCTTCTCTGCTTTCATGCTGGGTCCCAGAGTCTGGCACAGAGGCAGGGTGTGCTGTGGGACCAAGGACTTGCAGCTCCCTGTCTCTGCACTAGGTCCCATGGCTTTCTGTTTCTCTGTGCTAGGCCCCAGGACACCCAGGACTCTGCTGCTTTCTGCCTCCATGCTTGATTCAGGGTCCCACAGCCCTCCCTGCCTCCATGCCAGGTCTGTTGGCCCAGCATGAGGACGGAGAGCACTGCAGGACCTGGTACCCAGCACGGAGGCAGGGAATACCGCAGAACTCGGGACCCATTGCTCCTGGCCTCTATGCTGAGTACCAGTGCCACAGCCCTCTCTGCCTCCAGACAGGAGCAGCATGGTGCAGCCATGGGTCCTTCCACTCCCTACCTCTGCACTGGGTCCTGTGGCACTCTGTCTCCATGCTGAGTCAAGGGACCTGGTGCAGAGGAATGGAGTTGCATGGGACTGGCTCTGACAGCTTCCTGGGCTGAGACTGAAAAATCAGTTTATTTTTTGGTCTCAGCTCTGGAATGGCACAAGAGCTGGTTCAAGACTAGTGCATGCTATGATCTATATTTCGATCACAGTAAGCATTAATGTGCAACTGCTCAGAAAACTGAGTCATATTAATATATGCTAAGTGTCCCATGTAACAAGGCCTTAAGAAACCTCAATTATGCTGTTAAACTTCCAGTGGCCAGTAGGTGTCAGCAAAGAACACAGCTGTAATTGTTTCCTAAACCTAAATACCTTTTGCTGTGAATGCTGAGTTCCTCAAGTTTAGAGGTCGGATAATGCTGTTGAATTTTTAAGCCAGTCTCTTTTGAAGTAACAGCCACAAGTATGTTTCTGATACTCCTGATTGTACCAGTTGGAATTAAGTGTATCAACCACTTTACTTCATGTTCTAGACTCTCTGATGGTACTCATGATTTCAGGATCTCTCAAATAGTAATTAATACCTGTATTGTATCACTGCTACCCATTTCATAGATGGGAAAGTGTACTGCACTTAGCCAAGAGGTTAAATGATTTGCCCAACTTGCAAGTTTGTGCTGGGGATAGGAATAAAACCCAGAGCTTCAGATTCCAAATGGGGCATGTCTTCATGAGCAGGAAAGTGCATTCCCTGAGGACAACTAGCAGTGGCACATATTTTTGACACTGCTAGTTGTCCCCAGGGAATGCCCCTGCACATGCACTCTGGCATGAGGCAAGTTGCCCAGGGGAGGGCTGGCCCCAGCAGCCTTACTTGGGTCCTGGGGGGCTTCTGGCGCTCCAGTGGTGGCAATCCAGGTGCATGGAGCATGGCTGGCAGGTGGAGTGTGGCTCTGGCTGTCTGGCTGTAGTTTTGGGCAGCTTGCGCTGCTGCCATGTGAACCACCCTGCTTTTTTCTGATGTGGGGTTTTTTGTTGTTGTTATTGTTGTGTTTTTTGTTTTACACCAGGATCTCCTGGTATCAAAAAAACTCACTTTGCTGCAGCCCCTCTAAGAGCGTTTGTGCACCCCCTGATAGCCAGCATTCCCCACTTAAGTGGGGCAGGCAGGAGCGCTGGTGCCCCCCCGAGAGCTCCTGCCAAGGAGTAGGGGCACCAGGAGAAGCACCGCTGGCCCCCCCAGTTGGCACAATTGGCCACAGGAGGAACCTGCCCAGTCACTGGCTGGCCGCTAGCAAAGGCCCCCCTCCTCCCATCCCCCCCCCCACTCAGGTGGCACCAGTTGCCCATGCACCTTCATGTACAGTGCATGCTCTTTGTAGTACTGCAAATGGGTTTGCAGCACTGCAGACCACATATGCATGCTTGTCTGGATGTGCCCATGAAGCGCATCAATGGAAAAATCTTTCTTCCTTTCCGTAATAGTTTTTCCTTTAAAGGAGGGGAGGCATTTTTCTCACTTAACCCCACTGACAGTATAAATATATATATGAGTGATCAAATGTTTCTTTCATTTAAATTGTCAACAAATGCACAATATACATTGGTAGTATAAGTCACCTCTGCCCATTCTCCATGTGGCTCAACAGTTGAATTCTTTTTTTGAAAAGAAAGTGAAATTGTCTGTGTGCTTACCTTGCATCTATAGGTGGCTGCTTAAGTAGTTATGATCTATGTAAAGAGAGAGCCAGAGGTCTGATGCAATTATTATGTATAAAGCACAGTTGTACTTAAAAGGCATTGAAGCCTGAAATGCTCATTTGGCATTTTTAAAAGGAAGGTGTTTGATTAAGTGCTGTGTAAAGGCATTGATAAGTCAAGCTCTAAAGGTTTAAGAATTCAGTTTGCATGCAAAATTATGAGGCTCATGTTACCTCCAACTTGGGTGTGGGTTGCTATGATCTAGTTATGTAGGTTATTTGCACAGACTCCTGCTCATAATCTTTAGCATATAGTGTATCCAGAGTCTAGCAAGGCTTTTGACACAGTCTTGCATGAGAAATTGGAGAAACGTCGGCTGGACAAAACTGCTACAAGGTGGATAGATAACTGGCTCAATAGCCGCAAGCAAAGAGTAAATATTAGCAGGTTCATGTCACAATAGCAGGAGATTTGGCCACCTGGGCCAAGGCTTAGTGAGGAACTAGTTAGGGAGCTTCTGGAGGGACTGGACGTATTCAAGTCAGCCGGTCCAGATGATCTCCACCCTAGAGTACTAAAGGAATTGGCGGAGGTCATTGCAGGACCGCTGGCGCGGCTTTACGAGCACTCATGGTGCTTTGGTGTGGTGCTAGAGGACTGGAAGAGGGCCAACGTGGTTCCCATCTTCAAAAAGGGAAAGAAGGAGGACCCAGGAAACTATAGGCCAGTTAGTCTTACTTTGATCCTAGGCAAGCTGTTCGAGAAAATTATGCTGGCACACATCCATGAGGGGCCAGCAGAGGATTTCATGCTTAGGGGCAACCAACATGGGTTCATCAGTGGCAGGTCCTGTCAGACCAACCTGGTGGCCTTCTGTGATCAGATAACCAAGTCATTAGATGCAGGGGTAGCAGTGGACATAGTTTTTCTGGAGTTTTGGAAGGCCTTCGACACTGTCTCTCACCCTGTTCTCATTAAGAAACTGGGGGACTGTGGTGTCGACACCCACACAGTCCATTGGGTTGCTAACTGGCTGGATGGCCACATCCAGAGAGTGGTGGTGGATGGGTCATTTTCAGCCTGGAAGGACATGGGCAGTGGGGTTCTGCAGGACTCGGTTCTTGGGCCCGCACTGTTCAACTTCTTCATCAGTGACTTGGACGAAGGGGTAAAAAGCACCTTGTTCAGATTTGCTGATGACACTAAAATGTGGGGGGATGTAGGCACGCTAGAAGGGTGGAATAGGCTACAGTTGGACCTAGACAGGTTACAAGGGTGGGGGGATGAGAACAGGTTGGGATTAAACACTGACAAGTGCAAAGTGATGCACCTGGGGAGGAACAACTGGCACCATACCTACAGGTTGGGGAACTCCCTTCTCGTCAGTACAGAGGCAGAAAAGGATCTTGGAGTCATCATTGACTCCAAGATGAACATGGGCTGGCAGTGTGGGGATGTAGTCAGGAAGGCCAACCGTACCTTGTCATGCATCCACAGATGCATCTCGAGCAGGTCCAAGGAGGTGATCCTCCCCCTCTATGCGGCACTTGTCAGGCCGCAGCTGGAGTACTGCGTCCAGTTCTGGGCGCTGCACTTCAAGAGGGATGTGGACAACATGGAGAGGGTCCAGAGGCGGGCCACTCGCATGATCAGGGGGCAGCAGGGCAGGCCTTATGAGGAGAGGCTACGGGACCTGAACCTGTTCAGCCTCCACAAGAGAAGGCTGAGGGGGGATCTAGTGGCCTGTCACAAACTAGTCAGGGGGGACCAGCAGGCACTGGGGAAGTCCCTGATCCCCCGAGCACTGCCAGGAGTGACCAGGAATAATGGTCACAAGCTGGCAGAGGGTAGATTTAGGCTAGATATCAGGAGGCGCCACTTCACGGTCAGGGCGGCTAGGATCTGGAACCAACTTCCAAGAGAGGTGGTGCTGGCCCCTACCCTGGGGGTCTTTAAGAGGAGGTTAGATGAACACCTTGCTGGGGTCGTTTGACCCCAGTAATCTTTCCTGCCATGGCAGGGGGTTGGACTAGATGATCTACTCAGGTCCTTTCCGACCCTAGAAACTATTAAACTATTTTGAGTGGAATCCCATAGTGGTCTGTCTTGGGCCCAGTGCTATTCAACATTATTATTAATGATGACTTGGATGCTGGCATAGAAAGCTTCTGGAGCAAGTGTGCAGATGACATGAGACTGGGAAGAACTGCAAATGCATTGGAGGATGTGAACACAATTTCGGAGGATCTTGTAAGATTGGAAAATTGGGCTAGAACTAACAGGATGAAATTCAATGCAGACAAATGCAAGATGCTAGGCTTGGGAAGAAAAATCAAACCCCCAAATATGAACTAGATGACATCTAGATGGATGGCAGCACTATAGAAAAGGATTTGGGAGTCTTGGTAGATCACCTACTCAATATGGGTGCAGACAAAAGTGATAATTTTTACCCAATCTGGCCACAGAAAGCAGTTTATAACTGTGACCAAACACAAGTGCACAGCTACAGACAGCTTCAAAAATGCCAGATCAGGTGAAAGTCTGAGCCTTCATTGAATGAGGTATCTTTTGTAACTTGTGTCTGCAGAGCTCTGTTTTCAGAATGGGAGGAGGGAAAGCGAGCGGAGGGCGTTCAGTTTGGGGGTTTTTCAGCCTGCCCTGGAGGGTGGGGCAGGTGTACTGGAGCCCCCCTAAAGTGGTGGGGGGTCCAAATCACCTATCCCACCCTTCAGCCTGTGCTGTGGAGACCCAAGAATGAGTTCTTTTTGCTGCCCTCCCCCCCCCCCATTTCAAAAACAGGAAACACTGGCAGAGGGCCCTGGCCATTGCTGTGCGAACCTGGCTACAGGCTCCCAGCCCTCTCCCCCTGGAACCAACACTGAACTTCAGTTTGGTCTGGGGCAATGTTATAACTCAGAACGCTTTGCAAAAACCATTCCAAGTTACAGCTGGGAGCTACACTTCTGTCTGTACTCTGACTCCACAGTGTGATGCAACTGCACAAAAGGAGAATGTGGTATTGGGCTGCGTCAAAAGAAGCATTAGGTGCAAGACACGGGAAATTGCAATGGCTTTCTACTCAGCACTGGTTAGGCTTCATCTGGAGTATTGTGTCCATTTCTGGGTTTCACATTTTAAAAACCACAAGGAGAAGTTAGAGAGGGTCCAGAAGCAGGCCACAAAGATGATAAAGGGCTTGGAAAGCAAGTCATATGAGGAGAAGCTGAAGGAGCTAGGCATGTTCAGCTTCTGGAAAAGGCACTTAAGAAGAAACATGACAGCAGCTGTCAAATGCCTGAAGGGCTGTCATAAAGAAGAGAGAAAGCACCTCTTCTCTCTTGCTTAAGAGAGGAGGATGCAGACCAATGGTTGGAAGTTGCAACAAAGTAAGTTTACATTGGATATCCTAACCAAGAATAACTCCTTCACTGTGAGAACAGTGAGGCAGGGGAATAGACTGCCTAGGGAAGTTGCAGACTTTCAGTCACCGTAGGTGTTCAAGAAGAGGCTGGACTGTCACTGGTCAGGGATGATCTAGGGGTAGCTGTGCCTATGTTCTACTGTGGGTATGTCCCATGCTTCTGTGTGCTGCATGTGTCAAGGTTGGGGACTTTGACTGGGGTGTGCCAGTTCTTCCTTTTGGGATCAAAGCCAGAGGTTCCTGGCTAGTCAGACTAATTGCCACATTTGGGGTCAGAAAGAAATTTTACTCCATGGTCAAACTGGTATGGACTCTGTGGGGTTTTTGCCTTCCTCTGTAGCAGGAGGCATGGCCTCCTACCTGGGATCTCTTGGGCATATATTGGCAATATTTTACAGAAGTAGGACATTGGCCACCATGGTTCTCCTGTTCTACCTGTGGCAGGTTAGGGTGTTAGGTGTGTTGAGTCAGCACTGATGGTCATCTTATGTAGAGTTTAGATTATGGTTTGTATAGGATTGTTTGGATAGGGATGATCATGTCTTAGGTAGGGGGTTGGATTAGATGACCTCTGGAGGTCCCTTCCAGTCTTGCTTCTCTGATTGTGTGATTCTTTATGGAAGCTGGAATGTCCATTATAAGACATTTACTGCAACCACTTTAAATAGCCACCATTCTAGTTCATTTGAGAAACTGGTCCAAGTTGTATGTCGTATCTTGTGTTATGCTAGCGTACCCTAAGTAGGGGTTCTTGAACAGAGGTGATTGTTAATAATATGAGGTGGTACTTTGAATGTTAGGTGGAAAACATCCAGGGAAGGGCTCTTGACATACTTAATGTCACAGTGGTCTTGATAAGGAAAGAAGTGTTGCATGTATATAATGTAGGATAATTTTAAATCTCTTGCATCACTGTGTGACTCTTTAAAATATGGTTATAACCATAACATTCACTTTTATAACTAATTTTGGGTTCAGTTCCTAGTCATGGCCTCCTTATAGGAAAGCTAACCTATGTGCTATGTATTTAATAGGCAGGCATGCAAATGACAATTTGTTAATTTAGAAGTGAGATTTGAAAATCCAGAGTAGCTGTCCTATATCTGTAAAGACGGCTATGCAATGTATTTTGAGAAACTATGCAATATTATTCTTACCTGGATAAGGATTTCATTTTCTGAATCTATGAGATGTTACAGACAAAAGCAAACAACATGTTAAAGACAGAGTGAGAGAGAAGAGACAGCAGGTGTCACTTCAGTGGTAAGAAATCCAAGGAAAGAAAAGTTATTTCTTGCCAATACCGTTCACTCTTTCAGACCTCTTCTGTGCCATGGCTCCAAATGGCGAAGGGGACACAGGACAAAAGTGTCATTTTGTGCTTCCCAACCTTAAGATTTTTAGGAGCCATGTCAGTTTGTATCAGTCTTAGAGGAGGGGTGTCTTAAGTAGCATGGGTAGCTTCTGCATGTGGCACACAGCATATCAGATAGTGTACAAAAAACAGTAGCAGAAAGGGCAGGGAGCGAAAACATCTGCAAATCAGGCAAGGCGCAGGAAGCAAAGCAGTAGTTTAGGTGGGGGCACAGGGGCAGGGAACAAAAGCAGAGCAGCTAGTCAAGGAAGGACTATGTTATAGTCGCCCGAGGATGTAGGGGGGCAGTCAGGAAGGCCAAGGCAGAGATGGAGATAGGACTAGCTTCCTGGATTAAGGACAATAAGAAGTCCTTCTTCAAATACATAGGGGGTAAAAAGAGGGTCCCGGGTAATGTGGGGCCCCTGCAGGACACGATGGGCAACTTAGTCGTCATGCCAGATGACAAAGCTAACATATTTAACGATTTCTTTGCCTCTGTCTTCCTAAGTAGGGACCAGTTCAGCCACCTCCCTGCTGGGCCCCCCTCGGGCCCCAGGAGAGACACGCCTGGGCCAGGGGTTAGCGAGGAGTTAGTTAGGGTACTTCTGGAGAGGCTGGACGTGTTCAAGTCCGCTGGTCCGGACGATCTTCACCCTAGGGTTCTACAGGAACTGGCCGAGGTCATTGCGGGACCCCTGGCGCGGCTCTATGAGCACTCGTGGTGCTCTGGTGAGGTGCCGGAGGACTGGAAGAGGGCCAATGTGGTCCCTATCTTCAAAAAGGGAAAAAAAGAGGACCCGGGAAATTACAGGCCAGTTAGTCTTACCTCAATCCCGGGTAAGCTCTTTGAAAAAATTATCCTGGCACACATCCAGGAGGGCCTTGCGGGGGAGTGCATGCTCAGGGGCAACCAACATGGGTTCATCAGTGGCAGGTCTTGTCAGACCAACCTGGTGGCCTTTTACGATCAGGTCACCAAATCATTAGACGCAGGGGTTGCTGTGGATGTAGTCTTTCTGGACTTCCGGAAGGCTTTCGACACTGTCTCTCACCCTGTCCTCATCAAAAAGCTGGGAGACTGTGGTGTCGATGCCCACACAGTCAAATGGGTCGCTAACTGGTTGGAGGGCCGCACCCAGAGGGTGGTAGTAGATGGGTTCTTCTCGACCTGGAAGGACGTGAGCAGTGGGGTTCCGCAGGGCTCGGTCCTCGGGCCCGCACTGTTCAACATCTTCATCAGTGACTTGGATGAGGGGGTAGTAAGCACCCTGTTCAAGTTGGCTGATGACACTAAGATGTGGGGGGATGTGGGTGCACTAGAAGGGTGCAATAGGCTACAAGCTGACCTTGACAGGTTGCAACGGTGGGCGGATGAGAATAGGATGGGGTTTAACACTGATAAGTGCAAGGTGTTGCATCCACAGATGCATCTTGAGCAGGTCCAGGGAGGTGATCCTCCCCCTCTATGTGGCACTGGTCAGGCCGCAGCTGGAGTACTGCGTCCAGTTCTGGGCGCCACACTTCAAGAGGGACGTGGACGATATGGAAAGAGTCCAGAGGAGGGCCACTCGTATGATCAGGGGTCAGCAGGGCAGGCCTTATGAGGAGAGGCTACAGGACCTGAACCTGTTTAGCCTCCACAAGAGAAGGTTAAGGGGGGACTTTGTGGCCTGCTACAAACTGGTCAGGGGGGATCAGCAGGTATTGGGGGAGTCCCTGTTCCCCCGTGTGCTGCCAGGAGTGACCAGGAATAACGGTCACAAGCTGGCGGAGGGTAGGTTTAGATTAGATATTAGGAGGCGCTACTTCACAGTCAGGGTGGCTAGGGCCTGGAACCGGCTTCCAGGGGAAGTGGTGCAGGCTCCTAGCCTGGGGATTTTTAAAAGGAAGTTAGATGAGCACCTTGCCGGGGTCATCTGACCCCGGTGCTCTTTCCTGCCAAGGCAGGGGGTCGGACTAGATGATCTACCTAGGTCCCTTCCGACTCTAGCTACTATGAAACTATGAAACTATGAAAAGGAAGGGGATGGAATGGTATTCAAGTAGGATGTAGGGCTAATTTGTGGCATACCTGCCAAAAGACTGGTCCTCACTATCTTATAGCATCCTCAGGGGAAAGTTTTTATTAGAAGTACCGGGAGCGTTTGGGAGGCTTTTCCATGCAGAAAGAGAGAATATTTCAACTTTAAAAAATAAAAAAGAAAGAAACAGCAGTATTAGTTGGAGGCTTGTGCTATGCACACTGAAGTGTTTGGAGGAATTAAAGGCAACACATTTAAAATTAATAAATATTTTATCTTAAAGCTGGCATACTATTCCATAGTGAGATGTATATAAGTGTTCTGTTGTTGAAAGTACTGTATGCTCAGAAGCTGCCATGAGCTTAACACTTAAAATCCAGGCCACTTATTTAGATACTTCACTCATGATGCAAGGGTCTAATTTAAGGCACCCATTTTTTAAAATCATAGCAGAAATTAATTGTTTTTTTGGGGCTCACTGCTACAGAATGTTACCAAAGCGAGTGTTCGAAGAGAGCACACTTTCAAATAGAATAGAATTTTTCAACAGATCATACAATCATACAAAAGGAGGGTTGGAAGGGACCTCAGAAGGCCATCTAGTTCAACCCCCTTGCTCAAAGCAGAACCGTCTCCAACTAGATCATCCCAGCCAAGGCTTTGTCTAGCTACATCTTTTAAACTCCCAGGATGGAGACTCCACAACCTATGTGAATAGCCTGTTCCAGTGCTTTGCCATCCTCCTAGTGAGAGTGCTTCTCCTAATATCTGACCTGAACTTCCCTTGCTGCAATTTGAGACCATTGCTCCTTATTCTGTCATCTGCCACTACTGAGAACAGTCTAGCTCCATACTCTTGGAACCAGATCAACTGTCTAGCTCCATTCTCTTTGTTACAAAATGTATCAAGGGGTGCATCTACATGTGCATTTACTCCAGCCTACATTTACTCTGGTGGAGTCCCCTGTGGTTCAGAATCCTTGTGTGCCACACAGATGACTCGATTTTAATTCCCAGACACCTATACAAATACAGCCATGGAGGCACCAAACAGTCTTGCCTTTGGATTCTGTCTCAGTGGCCTAAATGGGGCGGTGGAAGGAGGGGGAATGGAAGGTCTGGGCAGCCACCACTCCTCCAAAACTCCTGCCTAGGCATATGCATCAAAGGTCTGGGTGACCTCTCATGCATACACCATGATCCGGAAGGATCAATGGTTGCCAAACATTGTTCTGGAGTCAGCGTTTTTGGGCAGGCATCTACACATGCAGGGATTAGGGAACAGATTTGCTGCTTTTTGCTCTAAGTTTCCTGCAGCCCTGCAATGGGCTTCTGCTGCTTCTGCAGGGACCTCCAGGCTCCCCCTGGGTGCTAGCCCAGGGGCAAGCAAGGAGCACCAGGCCAGGAGACAGGGGACTGATAGCTGCTTTGTGCTGGAAGCAGGGAGCTCCTTGCCTTGGCTCTCCAATCAGGGGCAGGATACTTGGAAAGAGCTGCAGGGGAGGGGTACTTGCAGGGCTGGGCGGGGAACAGGCTCCACTGCCCCTGTCAGCAGAGAGTACCCAGTGCCAGCTCGAAAATTGCAGAGCTTGTGCTGGGAGACTTATCTCCCAGCCAGAGTACCATGGTCATCGGGCAATAGTGGAGCTTGGGCTGGGAGATAAGGGTCTTCCATTCCCCAGCATCCTGATTGTAATGGCAGAGCAGGGGCTGGGAGATGAGGATCTCCCAATTCCCATTCCCCAATCACAACGTCAGAGCAGGGGGCTTGGAGCTCCCTGCTGCAGGGGCAGGGGGACACAACTCCATGCCCCTGGGACATGCTGGCTGCCGGGGCACGCTCTGCCACTGGAGGCTAAGTGGAGACCATCTCCCGTCCCCTGGTGGATAGCTGACCAGGAACTGATTTTGCTCCCTGTCAGGCATCTACACAAGCACTACAGTGCCATTACTAATCTCAAGTAAATTTGCTACTTGCATTTGCAGGTAGCAATTTACTTGGAATTAGTGACATTTACTGTGTAGTAAGCATGTGCATGTATAGACACACATGCTTACAAAGCAGTAAGCTATGCCAGTGTGAAGTTAAGTGTCTTGTGTAGACACACCCAAGATATATCAAAGTAAGGCATGACAGTCAATACAGCACTGGATATTAGATGGTATTAGAGTATAAACATATTTAGTTTGTTTCAAGTGGTATAAAATGGTGAAAGGAAATTAAAAGTAATATAAGAAATTGCATCTGAAATGACCAATGTTTATGAACAGGTAAAATAAACTGTTAGGATTCATTTTATAAATTGCAACCATTGTTTCCAGAAAATAATAGTTATTTTATCTTCGCTATAGACTATATTAAATTACAAAGATATCCATCCTTGAACTGCAAAGCATGATCACCACTGTGGTCAATGTGATCCCTGTGCTCTTGACTCTTTCCAGGCTTGACTATGGTATGATCAAGCACAATTTAGGTATCTTATGCCCCTTCACTTGTGACTTTTCGTGAAGGATACAAGAAAATTTATAATATGTCCCCTTGTGGCATTTCTTACATTCCATAATCTCTGACGTTCAGTTAAACTAGATGAAAAACTTGCTTTGTCCAGTTCATTTGTCTAATTCCATCTGAATTTTGTTTTCTGTGTTTAACCTTGAGGAACTGGTGAATGCACTTTCCAAAATTATTTTATCACAAAAATGGAAAACAAAAACCTGACTTACTATCATAAATCAGCACTACATGTGGCACTTAAGAGTTTAAAGGAGAAACATAAATATCAGTGTTTGGTTTAACTTTGAATCCCAAGTGATAAAACATTCTTCTAGCCTTCAGTGAAGGGTACAGATGACTCTGGAAATGTTACAAATCAACAGCCACCCTTTCCTGAAAACTGAACTTGAGAGGTTTACTAGTATTTTTTATCTTTACAACTATACAGCATATAATTAAAGATGTAAAGAGGATATAATCCAGAACTGGGGATGTGTGAGACTGAGACACAGCTAAACCAATTTAGAGGAGATAAAAACAAACAGTTGGAATTTTGCCTCAAATTCAGGCAGAATCTCACCCAAATCTATTATGAAGTTAAAAATAAATTAAAAAAACCTTAAATATTTTGGGTACTATTTTAATATTTCAGTCTCATAGTGCTACCTTTCAGGGCTGTGGCTAGGTCATAGAGCTGAAAGACTGCCAAAGTCTTTCCTAACAAAATGTTGATCTATTGAGTGGCAGTACAGATTTTTAAACATTGCTATTGAAGGTGTTAAATGAACCAGCTATTTTTGCCACGTATGAGATAAATGACTTCTTTACTCTGTAGGAAAAGTGGAGGGGACACATGACAGCCCAGAACATGAGAATTTTCTAGGATAGATTATATGGCAGTGCTCAGTATAACTACTGAAAACCATGACTCAAGGTAGCTGTAAACTTCAGTAGTCAAGGTAATGCATCTCACTTCTCCAGAAACCTTTTCTGTCCCTCTTTGACTTGAAAACCCTTAAATAGTCCATTAACAAAAAAAGGACAGATTTGCATGTCTCTGCCTGCTGGATTCTTGTTACCTTGCTTTGCTGATGGGGGAATAGCATATATATCCTTTTAAGGAAATAACTTGACTATTTATTTAGGAATACAATACTTGCCAGTTTATAGAACTAGTATGACTAAATCTTAGTTCCATAATAACTGGAAACCTCTTTTGAATACAGCAGTCATGTTCATGTGTACATTCAGGACAGACGCAGTGAAAATGTATTTGTCATGCGCTCTTATTTACAAAACTAAGCAATTTTAAAAATAGTGGTGTCCATGAATTCCAAATTCAGCTTGTCATGCACATTTGTAGAATATTAGTGATTTTTTTTTCTCACTTGCAGGTACATATTATTTGAGTAATTATTAACTGGTAAATTAGGAATGTTACAATGGTACTTCAATATACTGGAGAATTTAAAGTTGTATGACAGATCCTCCAAGCTTCACCTGTTAAATGATAGAGCTCAAAAAACATTTCATGGATCTGGTTAGTTAGACAAGTAATTGAACGAGCTTTAAGATACAAAAATTCCAACAGACTCTTCCAGTAAGTTTACTGGCTGAGTATATGAATTTAGGGTCTTTGCAGTCAAAGGATTATTCTGCCTGGGTATATAGTTCATAGGTATATGTCTGGGATGGCTGATTAGTGTGGCAAAGGTAAGAGATAATACTGTTCAAAATGATTATATGTTTGGTTAGTGGTAAACATGTTTAACATCTCCTTGAACTGTATGGAAGATAATATTAGAAATATGTTGGGGACACTGGGAGCACAGTTAAATGTCAATAGTACTATGATTGCATCTATGGGTGTATACCCTAAAGACATAACTTTTTGTTTCCATCTCAAACTTTCAACCCTCTGCATTTCCTTTCCCCCTTAAGTAACTTGTACATCTCTACAATATTAAGTCCAGCAAAATGAAGGGCTTTTGGTTGGCTTTTTTGAGTGGTATTTAGTTTTCATTTTCAATGGGCACATCTAAACAAGATGCTACATCACTGTAGTAATGAGCTAAAGTGACATAGCTTGTCACTATGGTGGATGTAGCATCAGCAGGCACTACCCGTGATGCTGTCACTACTGCTAAAGCAAGTACTAAATGACTGCACTGCAACAACTGTGTAGTCAGGCACACATGTAGATGTGCTTACTGACCTCAAAATAAACATACCTGTAGATGACTGTAGACTTAGTTAATCCAGAATTGATGCATTTTACCTTTGTTGCAAGTTTTAGCACACATACTCCATACACACACTCTGAAGCAGCACACTTCCCCCCTTCCTCCCCCAAAGGATCCATGTGCTAATTGGCCTCCCCGCTCATGACTAGAACTGGGTGTTCTCATCATGAGTCCTGGGACCCTCCAAAAATTGATATGTGGAAGAGGCATAAGGCAACTTGGTCCACCTCCACCTCATGGAGGGTGGAGCCACAGTAATCAAATGTGATAGGCTGACAGAGGGGGTGACAGAGGGATTCTAAGTGAGGGATTCTATGTGAACTGTTTGGGGCCCCATTTGGTGATGTTTGCCAGACATTAAAGGCTGGTGAAGAAACAGGAATCATTGGAAATGGGAAATAAAGATGAAAGCTTAACTGTGGGAGTGTACACAAAACTGAAATGTATTCAGTTTAGAGGATTACCATGACTTGAAAAAGAGTTGGTGCTGAGGGGTCCTGTGCACAATGGGCACTGCTACATATTTTATTCAGGTGCATGATAGGGAGAAAATGAAGACCTGTCCCTTGCACTATGGGTAGGCTGACCCCTATGAGAGTTTCCAAATATGAGGCTCTTGACTATTTTCTCCCTAGATGGCTCTTTTGGCCTGTTGACTATGGGTGAGACTATGGGCTATGTTTACTAGGGCTGTGTGAAGCTTCAGTCCCTGATTCAATTCAATGGAGATTTGGCCCAATTCAATGGCCGAATCCCCATATCTGAATCGAAGGAGACCCTTTAATCTCTCCGAATCGAACCAGAACCTCCAAATTGATTCGGAGAGATTTGGAAAGCTTCAGAGATTCTGACATAGACAGAGCTTTAAATGTTTTTTCTACATACCTCTAGGTAGCAGGGACTGATGAACGCTGCGATGCTGGGTGCATGGAGTGTCCCACAGAAGTGCAGGGGGCTCCCCAGCACACTCAGCATCAGGCCCAAAAATGGACCAGAAGCACTTCCAGTCCACTTCCAGGCCTGGCTCAGTGACTGGGTTGGGGTGGGGGGCACCTGAGGTGCCCTGTGTCTGATCGCCAAGCTAGGGAGGCCCCCCAGCACGCTCCCAGGCAGAGTACTTCTGGTCCACTTCTGGGTTCACTGCCGAGCACACGGAGGGCCCCCTGCAATCCTGTGAGATGCTCCATGTGCCCCAGTATTGCAGCAATCATGAGCCATGCCTGCTACCTCAAGGTGTGTAGAAAAAGCTTTTAAAGCTGTGTCAATGTCCGAATCACTGATTCTCCAAATTATCATCGAATCTTCAGTTTCGGATTTGGCCAAATTGAACTGGAGACAGTGATCCAAACCAACGAATCAAATCACTGTCCCTGATTCGGGCTGAAGCCAAATCTGAATCAAATAGGGCCTGCTTCTCACACTCCTAATATTTATTACAAGGCCTCCAGACTTGGGGCTTGCACATAGGATACCTGCCATGGATTTGGAAGTATGCAAGGCTCCAGCCTGAAGAGTCTGGGAGGTAGGATACTTGCTAGTGGTCACACTACACAGACCTGAATAATTGAGCTCTGCTCAGTCAAAATTTTGAACTGATTTGGCCCTGGAAAGAATTTTATTTTTAAAAAAATTGTAGGTTCTCGTAAGTTTTTGCACAATATGGGCAATGTATTTATAGTCACGTTAGTGTTGGTTGCATTTATCAATTTCTTAGTTACTTACTATTCCTGAGCATATGCTGCTTTTGGCAGGAGTTTAATAATAGACATTGTATTTAATGAGGTTACCTTATATGTGAACGAGAAACTTAAAAACTTCATCTTGTATTTAAGTGAATATGAATATTGTAATCCCAACACATATTAAAGACACATCCACATTTGGGTTAACTGTAACTATTTAAAAATGTGTACTAGGGTGTATAAAACCTTCTTTTATGGTGCAGGGTTTAGTAGAGGTGAAGAGAAGAGCTCAATTTGCTCTCATGGCTGCACCAGAAATTGGGGTAGGTAGCTGAGTTATCAGGTGCACCTGTAGAGGGGAGAGTTATGGATGGGAAAGGGGAGCAGGAAGTGGTTGGAAAAGGCTCATCAAGAGGAGAGTCCTGAGTAAGGAAAAGACCTGGGGGGAAGGGAGTTATAGGTTAAAGTGCAGTTCTAAAATAGGTAGCATTCAGGTTCTGTGTTGTGTTCCAAGGAAAGAGGACCCCGTTGCTTTTAAAAGACCCTAAGGAGGAGCTGTGTCTCTCTTCTGTGAAGAAGAGAGAGACAAAGAGAATCCAGATGGGATATTGTGGGACAGTATTTATTAAAACTTGGTCTTAATCAGAATTGTGTAGAAAACTGAAGTTCTGGAAGAGGCTGCAATCTAGGAGAAGAGTACGCAAGTGCCAGTCAGCAACGGGTGCCAAATGAAGGCATGCACCTGGTGAGTTTCCCTTTTATACAAATCTTCTTTCTGTTTTAATTTTTAAAGCATGATTGAATGCACAGTTTACATAATTTCATATTTTTATGTTTTCTTGTTTGTTCCTGCTATGAGTAGTGAAAGAGTTGAGATATGAAAATGCAGCAGGGTTCATATAAATGCACATTTTAGTTGGCATCTTGAATTAGTCCTGGATTAAATGAGTGCACTGGTTCACCCCTAAGGGCTACAGTTTTAAAATCTTTGTGAGCAGAGGCATCTGGCACTGGTTTTGTTTTTAAGTTGGATTTTGAAATGTTTACAGCACCCTAAATCTACTCTTTTTCTTTGTTTTAAAAAAATATATGGGTTGGGGATGGGAGATTCAGCTTAAGCTGTCTTGAGAACTGCTGAGATAATGGACTCTGTCCTCCCTGGCAGAAAGGGATCCTTGTATCTCTCAATGCCAGGGAGGGCAGACCTGTCTCAGTTCATTTTAAACCACCTGTCCTAAAATGAGAAATGAACAAATGGCCTCATGGACCACTGCAATCCATAAGAACAATAGCTGTTACTGTAGAAGAAGTTACACTCTGCAGAAAAGTCTGACAAAGGCACCTTTTTTTAGTCAAGCTTTGAATTTTGGTGTAGCTCTCATTAACTGAAGCCCTAGGCTGAGAAAGAGGCTCTAATTGACCAGCTGTATTTTATTATCATTGGATATAACCATATTCAATACCCTACTTTCTGATTTTACTTAGGAGTCTTGTAAAACTGAAATCTTGCTAGACTCAGCAGAAGTATCAACAATAAATTCTCAATAAAGGCAAAAGAGTGTTAGTCTTAGTGAAATAGTGTGAGTTCTCCTACAGATATGTGTCTATAGCAACCAGTTGAGTTTCCTAGGCAATTCATTGGCAAGTAGCCAAAAGAGAGAAATATACTTGGTCTGAGGCCTGGGAATGGCATGGTAAGCTTGGGTGCAGCTGTGGTGAACTTGCAGTTAGAACTGACAATCCAGGCAGATGCGGGGAGAGGAGGGAAGGTAATGATGAAACATAATCTAGAGGTAAAAGCATGAAGTTGAATATTTCCTTAACTATCTAAGGGGGTGTGTTGATTTTCAGGTACAACTTACCTTGCAACACTTAGACAGAATATAAGTTTTCCTTATTAAGTCTATCTTATGCCACCCTTTTAGGAGAGAGAAACCCTGCCATACAAGCTTTCAAAATACATGAAATGAGCATTAGTTTTGAGCTACTGTGTATCTGAAGAGAAACAAGACAGAGTGCTTCAAAACTCCAACCAGGAAATTGAAATAAGACAGTCCATGCCCAGGATATTTGGAATAGACATCTTCTAGTCTCATTCATCCCATTTTAAAATTACAACTCATTACTCCCTTGAAAGTTGACATGCACGCTATTGTAAAAGCAAATGTGGATGTCCTGTCACTATGTGCCAAAAAATACAAATTCTTCCCCCACTCATCAGCACCCTCCCCCCACCATTATCATGATTTTTACATGAAGTATTTTCTTGGATTTTCTTGCCCTGATGTGGCAGTAATGGTGAGAAAATATGTAAAGAACAAATATGAACAAATTATTCTAAAGAAATGCATAGAGGTACTATTCCCCTCTATTCGTAATTCTGCTAGTAAAATGGCATTGTTAGATTGGAGGGATTTCTCAATAAGCCTACCTCTGTACATGTTTCGTGGCCATGGTGCGTGAGTGTGCTGGAAGTAAGACAGCATGTATGGATTCAAAAGAAAGATCACTCTTGAACTTCTGAACAGTTTGGAAGAGAAGCTAAAGCTCTACCTATTCTGCTCCTATTGCTATAAATGCTAAGTACAGACTGTCAAAAAGCCCAGGGATAAATTGATTCAATCTTTGCAGATCAGTCTAAGCTGCACAGACTTAACCAATAAGCAAGTGAACATATATTCATTTTTGATTCTGGAAATGCAGCCACATGTTTCCAGTGGCCCAGGCCAGAAGCTGGGGGGGTGTTAAAGCATGCCTCCCTGCTGGACTGGACTAGACAGTTTGAGCAAGGCTAGCCCACTCAATCTGCAAGGGAGGGGAGGTTGTTGGAGTGGTGCAAAGTATTCTGGGGTGCTAGGCGACTGAGGTAACTTGAATCTGAAGGGGATCTGAGGCAGAAGTTCAATAAACCAATTTAACCTAAATTGGTGAAGTCTGACGCTACATCCATCCAGGTTTATCTTAAAAAGCTTTCAGGCATTTTGAAAATGGTTTATGTGCACTGAACTTACGATGTGTTACAGATTTGAACCAGCTTCCAATCACTTATACCAGTTTATGTGTAATTTCTGTCTGTAGCCAAATAGTCATTCTGAATGGGTAGAAGGTGGTTCCTAATCTACTGCTTTATGCCCTCTTAAATCCAGACAGGGAACACAGGCTTGATTCTTTACAAAGTCACTGCAGATTTTTGCTACTACTTCTTTTCTATATTTATATATCTTTATATATTATGTTTTATGAAGAGTGTAATCAAATAGTACATGAAGTAAGCTTCCATTAGACTTGTTCAGACTCTAACCATCTAGCAATGCTCCAGCTGCTAGTGAAGATAGTTTGCAGAACTGCACTTAACTTGTACAGATTGTAACGAGCAGAGAGAGGGAACAATAGATTGCTTTTAATTTTAGACTTGTTCGGGCTAGCTTTTTTGTCACTGAAAAAGCTAGACATGCTGAAACTTTCTGGAAAACGATTTCAGTTACCTTGGCTGTAATTCCTTGAGGGAGCTCCTGTTGGTAATTATAGTTACCAATCGTGGGTCTGCTGGATATGGCCCTTGAAGGCCTGATTGGCAGTGAGGGCTACCTATTAGTGGAGTCACTTAAAGATTTCTGCTATGTCCCCTCATCACCCAATTTTGGTATTTGCAGTGGCTTTCAGTGACCCATGGAGGGAAGGGAGATGCAGAGTAGAGAGGGGATTGGAGCACCAGGGGGATCAGCTGTATGTGCCAGTGTCAAGTTTTCAAGTGCCTGGCCTGCTGCTCTAAAAAGTTGCCAATCTCCTGATCTAGTTGTTTCCAGAGGATTAGTGTCAATTGAGAGAGAACAGGGTCAGATGCTTTTTGGCTCATTCTCTAAAAGAGACTTGGGGGCCCTAATTAAAGAAAGGTTTAGGAATTGTGGCCTCTACTTTGGAGGCATTAAACTGGTGCCTGGTCCCCAGAGTGGGTTCTGACGACTGGACTTGGGCCTCTGTACAGTGTATGGGGAGAGTTGTGAACCTCAGAAGGGTGACAGCAGACCCTGCATCCAGATCTGGGAACTAACCAATAGGAAATACGGACTAAATTGGTATATTTGAATTCTTGCCCCTTTCCAGAGCTTAGGCTTCAAAACCCGGGCTGCAAAGCAGGCATCATTCAAAATCCAGAGCCTAAAATCTACACCAGACAGCTCGTTCCAGCCAGCACTTGCTCACTTCCTCCATGCTGTTTTTAAAATAAAATGACTCGATTGTTGGGTTAAACAGAAATTTGCAATCAGGGCTTCCTCCTTCCAGCTTAATATCCTAACAGTCACTCCCTTTTGTTCCCCTACTGGTTCCTGCTGGACTCTTACCTTACTTGCTGCACAGTACCCCATTTTTCACAGGAAGGGTGAAGGGTACCCTAACTCAGCCCAGCTTTGAGGCCATTCCTTTGCTTTGTGAGTTTGAATTGCATCAGGCTGTGAAAGACTTTGGACCCAAGTATCTCACTTTCTGGGTGAGTGTTTGAACTGGTACCTATTACATAAGGTGGGTACCATCTCCTTCTGCTGCTGCCTCATAGTTGACTGAAAGTGATTGCAGTTGCTACTGGTGTAATACAGGTGCTCTGAGTTGTTTCAGGCTTGTCTAGAGCAGGTTAGTTGCACGTATTGCTCTTGGGCATTGCTGTCTGGGTTCCAGGGGGGCTTAGGAAGGATCTAAGTGCTTGGCTGCTCAGGGCAGGACTCAGCACGCATGGTAGGCAGTTCTTAAAGTCCCTATGGGAATTCCTGATCAAAAAAGAGCCATGAAGAAAGTTTGGTTGCTCCAGAGATGGGTGAATTCTGAGCAAGGATTTTTTTTCCCCCCTTTGGATTAAAATCTTGGACTTGGCTGTGGTTAAGGCACTACTCATAGTTCCTTCCAGTGCTAGGTACTGGAGGTTAGCTGTATCCTTGGCTTCATCTAACTCAGTTCAAGACCATGAGTACTCGCATATACTGTATATCTACACATGGTGCCAAATGTTGTGTTCAGATGTGTAATGCAATAACACGGGTGTAAGTGAGAGCCATAACATTGCCCTCTGGCCTAAGGCATAACTTACAACAGGAGTGGCCAGCCTGCAGCACGTGGGCCACAAATGGCATGCACAGTTACTTTCTGTGGCAGATCAGAAGGCGCGTAAAGAGCTGTGGCAGGCAGGGTAGGGAGAAGATTGCAAACCAATGGATCAGGCAGGGGAAGGGAAATTGGAGTGGCACTCTGGTAGGAGTTGAGGCTTATGCCTCGCAGAAAGGTTGCCCCCTTCCACCTTGATTAACTCTGCGTGTGCATAGGGTTCCTCTTTGTACATCTTCTGCAATAAGGAAAACATAATCAGTCTTTAATAAGCTTGCACTGAGGCTTCACTTTTCACTGGTTCATGATTTTTTGTGTTTAGCTTCCTTTTTTTTGCTTTGAAGTACCTAATACATCAGGATAATTAAGTAAATCTCTTCCTCTGGGTTCTCACATGGCTACCTGTATTATTGATATGAAGTGATGGACACTTCACAGCTTTTCTAATAAGATCCATTGTGTCACTTTTTAAAGGCTTATTTATTGAATGTACACAGTTGTAGCAGGGGACATTAGCCACAACTCCACTTTTGCTTAGATTAATTTTTGTTCTCCTCACAAAATATGTAGTTTATAGAATGCTAAATGGATTGTGAAATGAACTGGGTGCCTTCTATGAAGCTGTGACAATGATAAAAATTGCTACTGTGGGTAGCGGGGAATAGAGCAGAAGGTGATCACATAGGGCACTTGCACATATGCAGGGATGCTGCTCCAAGGCGCTGTAAATCCAGTGTGTTGGAGCGGATTTGGAAATTTAACGTGCTCCAGCAGATTTCCGAGTTACGTGCATCAGTGTGCCCGCGTCAAAAAAATGGCAGCAGGGCACTTTGAATTAAAGCTCATTGAACCGTTACCATTTTTTCAGCGCGGGTACACTGATACACATGACGCCTGGGCACTTTTAATTGGCATGATGCACTAATTAAAGCGCGTCCCAGAGCACATCTATAAATGCCTTATGTCATTAAGTGTTTTGAGCCCACTTGATCTGCTGGTGTCAGTGTAGTTACAGCAGTAATAATCTGATCCCATTAATAGAGCTCAGATTAAATGCATCTATAAATCCACAGTGTAAGTACATGCATATTTTGTTCTTAGTCATACTAATTAAATCATAGGGTTGTTTAGTTTTGTTCTCTGTCATTTTACACTAAATGTCTGTTCAGCTTACAAATTACAGCAGTTTTTTAGAGTTTTCTAATCCACTTGAACCTACTCACTGCTCCCTAATGTAAGCACATACCTATTGGGCACATCAACATGAGATGATTTACTGCACAGCAGACTAATTTGCTGCACAGTAAAGTATCACCATCTACACATGCATGGTGATTTAGGGTGCAGTAGATTAAATTTACTGCACTGCTGGATACCGCTTGTTAAACACACATGTAGATGGTGATGTCGGAATTATTTTACTCTGGCTCAAACTGAGCCAAAGTTTACACTAACCACACATATAGACATGCCCATTAACTACTACAAATGTAGTGGACTATTGTAGTAATACTAGGTGTCGGGGAAAACTGAGCTGAATGGAGCGGGCCCCAAGGTCACGGTGGGCCGGGGTGGCAATTAGATACGGACAGGTGGGATTAATGGTGTAGAGTCAGGAGATACGGACCCAGAGCGGATTAAAAGGCAAGAGGATTTATTTGACTTACGCTTTTGGCGTAGGTACTGAAGTCTTCAGTTACAGTTTGGAACGTGCAAACAACAAGAACAACAAAGGGGTCTGTTGGCCCATGAGGTTCAGTCCAAAGACCTAGTCCCAGGGCTGGTCAACAGCTCATTAATGGGGAACACACACAACAGGACAAAAACTGTAACACGTGAACCGAAGAACTGCGTGACGCCAGTCCAAGGTAATGGACAATCGGGTGGTCGAAGGAGAAAGCCGAGGTCGGAAGCCAGGAGATGATGCAGCGGAGACGTCAGGTCAGTGGAGTGAGCAGAGTCGTAGTCGGTGAAGAAAGCCGAGGTCGATGATCCGGAACCGGGTCACAACAAAGTCCAAAAGGTGATCCTAAATTGTAGCCGTTAATCAGTACTGAGGTAAATCAGAAGCCAGGCAAGCGTAGTCAGAACTGTAGGGTAACGAGTGATATGAAAACCAACCAGCAACGGAGGCGAAGGAGGAGATCTGTAGGCCCTAAAGCCTGACTGAGAGCCAGTCCCTGCAGCAGCAGCCTCTGTCCTCAGCTAACACAATCTCCCCCCGAGGGAGGGGTTCACTGAACTTTTATATGAATTTGGTAGCCAATCAGAACCCTCTCCGCAGAGAAATTTCTAGTCAGATTACCTCATGTCAGGTTCTGACTGAGCACGCTTTCAGTCAGAAGCTGACAAAATCTGAGCATGGGTCTGTGGGGAAAGTAGGTCAACAATGATTGACAGGTCCGCAGGTCACCCAGGGGGCAAGGGCTGGGTGAGCCTTGGAACAGCTCTTCTGTGTTGGCAGCATATACTCAAAATTTTCTCTGACACTAGGCATGAGAATAGTTGAATACATAGCACTTGAACCTGGATCCCTGCTGATTTCCATGTCCCATGGAAAAACAGAGAGAACCATGGATTTCCCTATTTTATCAGAGAAAAAACAAGTTTTACCTTTTTATCAGAGAAACCCGCGGATTTCCCGGTTTTGCAAAGAGCTCTGGAGCCTGGCAGACTTCCAACCTGCAAAAGCTAATTGCAAAAAAATGCAGGAAACCCCCAACCATGTCCTGAGGGGAATGGAGAGGGGGAAAGGACAGGGCCTGAGGCACTTAGTTACCCAAGGTTTGGCTCAGGCTCACTTTCCTTCCTGGAGCCTGTGAAGTAAGTGAGGCTTGCAGGGGGCTGGGGGAGTGGGGAGGTGTTGGGGAAAGACATGGAGTGCTTGTCTAGCTGGCAGCATGTGGCCTGGGAGCAGCACACTGTCAGCCTGAGTAGGCTCTGCGACTCCATGTGCAGCTTCCCAGCAGGGCCAATAGTGCGCTGGCCAGGTGGGAACTCCATGTGGGGCTTTCCCCAACACCTCCCTGCTCCCTCAGCCCCAAGCCAGCTTCCCACAGGAGGGTCCACCTAGACGGTGACACATGGACCCAGAGCAGTGTGCTCTCGACCCTTCAGGCAAGCTGCACACAATGCACACCCACCTTGCCAACACCCTCCACACAGGTCTTCAGTTTTAATAATGGATTTTGGAGTACTTATCAGAGAATTGGAATTTTTTTTTTTTTATGAACTGGGGAAAGCCAGGATCCCTTGGAGTTGGTCCAAGAGAGCTACTACTGAAATATCATTGCTGCTGTTGTAAGATGCTGCAATTGCTATTGGGATTGTCCAAGCAAAGGAGGTATGTCCATGAGTGTTTAATGTAGCCACCAAAAATCTTTAAGAATGAGGGCCAGTTTAAAAATAAATAAATAAATAAATAAGAATCAGAAAACTATACTAAAGTCATTGCTCTGCCCATTGAAGTACATTGAGAGGAATAACAACCTTTGCATCCCAAGTTTGTTGGGAGTTTCATGGAGAAGACTTGAGATTTCCTACTGAGAGTATGTGCTGGTATTCATTTATAGCGTTACTACCTCTGCACTTCTGTAGCACAACATAATATAGCTCTGGGAGGGTGTACAGGCATTCCAGTCCTCTGGCTGGAGAACTACAAAACCCTCTCAGATGCAAGCTGTCCACCCAGCGGGCAAATAGGGGATTGCTCTTTGAGCCCTGCCTCACCCCACTTCTCAGGAATCCCAATCACTGAAAATCTTCCCTTTCCTCTGCCAAAAAGGGAGCAGGCTATCAATGATCCATTGCCAGAGTCAGCCCTTTACCGCCCCTAGAGGTGGCAGGAGCAAAGAGAATTGTTCTTGTTACCCTCACCACCCCTACTAGTACAGATGCTAGAGCCCCCGCAAAATTTTGGGATCTACAACTGGGAAATAAAACCTTTTTAGCTGGCAATATATTTATCTAAAATGTTTATTTTGGATAACACATGGCCAAGTCCATTGTGTAGGAGGCTAAAGCTGTCAGTCAAGTTAGTGTTCCAGGATGATTCTTTATGTAATAAATTTTATGACCCATGTGAATCTCTATGCATGCAACTACATTTCAGCTTATTAGGGTGTTATGTGCACATTAAACAATTGCTATGAAACACTCTTTTTCTCCAAGCATGTAGCTATCAGTAAAGCTTAATCAAAGTTACTCGTGATTGAAGGCAAAATTAACCTTAAAAATCTAATTTTCAGGAGCAGAGTCTGATTTTTATGTACCAACAGGATTGTTCACACTATCAGTTATGCAGCAAAGTGCTTCCTATCTACCTGACTTTCAAGTGTAGCTTATTTGTATCTACAAATAAGTTAGAGTTTAAAACAACAACTATTTTTACCTTCATTTGACTGTACTCAAATCACAGGTGCAAAGTTATTTAAACAGGATCTCATCCTAGTTTCTAAAGATCAATAGATTTAGATGGGGGCTCAAAGCCCAGTGATTATATTTTGCCACTTTGATAAATATCAGGTATATCTCTATCTATCTACATTTATAATCTTGGAATCTTGCTTTCTATAGTAGCAAGGAACCAGTTGTCTACAAGAATTATGACCATACTGCCAATATTTTTGCAAACAAGCTGTGTTAATGATCAGACTGTAAGACAATGTACTCCATCACTCTAGAATTTGAGAGCTTCAGAAATAATAATGAACTTTTTCTCAAAACCCCAGTAGAACTACAGATTGTTTCAGTTTCCTATTTGTAAGGTAGAGACAAAACAAAGATTGAAGTCAAAAGTGCCTTCTCACTTTGCATGCCTATTTGAGATGCCCACAACCTAATGGCCACACCCTGCCTCTGCCCCCTAGAGAATGTGGTGATCGTATTCTGGGGGAAAAGAGCAATGTTCCAAGCGCAGTTCCCACAGACTGCAGTTGCATCTTGGAGCATTCATTCTATCTTCAGATCATACGCTAGTATGGTCATAAGCCCCTCCTACACATTACCAATTTGTTGTGCAATACTTGTTAATTGCACAATTACCTTAAGACCAGCTACACATGTAAAGTAGCCATCATATGATGGCTCTTGGTATGGACTGCCACGAACCTGCAAATGACAGGGCTCCCAGTCCAGGCTGTGCCTCACACAGGGTGTCTCAGCCCTGCTTGTGCATGGTCCTCACAGTTGGGAGCCCCTCAGCAGAGGAGGCCTCCCAGCTATGGGAACCTGCTTCTTGCCAGCCCAAGATCAGGCTCCCCCTGCACAGGCAATATGGCACTATTAGGATCTAATGCATAATCCCACAATACCTGTGTGGCATGGCAGAAGGCACTGTGTGGATCCATAGATTTCTAGAGTCAGAAGGGACCTGGTAGATCATTGGGTCTGACCCCCTGCTCCAGGCAGGAAAGAGCACTGGGGTTAAGTAACCCCAACCAGATGCCAGTCTAATCTCCTCTTGAACACTTCCAAGGCAGGGTGTAACAGGAGGGCCTTCTCGGGGCCAATTTTCCTGTGGCCCGCCCACCTGTTTCTGGGCTAACCACCTACCTTCTTGTCCACCATGTCTTGATGATAATTAATTAATTTATGTTAATTAAGCAGGAGGCTGCCCATTTCTTGCCCCAGTGCCAGGGAGCGCTATCTGTGACTTCGTTCCTCCCCTACACTGCAGCCCAAGCCTTGCAGATGGCATCCAGCTATTATCAATATCACCAGCTCCACACTGGGCCCCAGAATCCTGTTATTTGAACCCCACCTGGATCCCTCCATTCAGGCGGCCTATTCCACCTTCATTCCAGGCTGCATAGCTCCCTGAGCTGCTTCCCCCTTACAGGTGTGGTCCCCCTGGGACCTTTGGGTCTACTGGCCCTGGCCTACCTCCAGGCCAGGGAGAACCCCAGGCCCTAAGCTCTGGGCATCCCTCGTGGTGGGCCCCTGGCCCTTCAACCCTTCTGGTCCTGGCTCCAGCATGGACCAGTCTGAGGATGTCAAGACAGTCTATGGCTCCACTGTCTTGCTGGGGTCCATCTTCCAGACCCTACAAGGGGGTACCCACCCGTTTGTGGGAGCTGGGGGTTAAGGCACCCTGACCCACCTTTCACTGGGGTGGTAACTGGCCTGGCATTTCCTGGGGGCTCCTGTGCCACTGAGATCCCCACCAGGCCACCCACTCCCAGCAGGCAGGGTGCAGTTTTAGGTGATGCCCAGGACCATGAGCCTCCTGACCATCCCCTACAGCTCCTCCCTTATCTCCAGATGATACCTGCAGCTAGGCAATGTTGTTATCTGGTCTTCCAGCAGCAAAATGCCCTGTTTATATGGGCAGCCCTGAATCCAAAATAGCTCCCCTAATCAGGCACCTGCCAGCTGCTGGCTTCAGGCCCTTAAAGTGGCAGGCATAAACAGTGCCCTGCCACATAGGGGAAAGCACCATCTCCCTTAGAAGCCCATTCCATATACTGGGAACCCTTACCATAAAGAATTTCTTCCTTATGTCCAATCTAAATCTATTTTCCTTCAGTTCATGGCCATTATTTCTGGTAACCCCAGGGGATGCCCTGGTAAACAGAGCGTCCCCTATTCTCTGATGCCTCCCCAAATGAGTTTGTAGGCAGTACACATTGTCTTGAACTGAGTTGCATGTTGTTTTGACATTGTCAGTACAATATATGTGAGTACACTTTGTCTTGAACTGAGTTAGATGAATCTGAGGATACAGCTAACCTCCAGTACCTAGCATTGGGGTAGCTATCTGGTTCCAGTCTGCCCAACTCTTGAGCCTGTCCAGGTCTGCCTGTATCCTATCATCTAGCGTGACCACACTGCCCCATAACTTGGTGTCATCCACAAACTTGGCCAGTGAACTTTTCACTCCCCCATCCAAATAATTGATAAAGATGTTGAAAAACACTGGTCCAAGCATAGACCCCTGAGGGACACCACTGGCCACTTTGCACCAGGGCAACACAGATCCATTCGTGAGAACTCTATGGGCCTTACCATGTAGCCAGTTTCACCACCACTGAACCGTCAAGCAGTTGAGCCCACAATCTTCCAGTTTTCCTACAAGGATATCATGGGATCCTGGGTCATAAGCCTTATGGTAAATGTTGTATACCTTCCAAGTCTCCTGTGTTCAGCTGGTGAGAGACCTGATTGCAGGAGATGAGACTGGTAAGATGAGACCTACCTGCAGGAAAGTCATGCTGGCTGTCATTCAGAATCTTACCTTCTGTAAGCACAGCACACAAAAGCTTTTCCAGGATTTTCCCTGGGATGGAGGTTAGGCTGATTTATAGTTGCCCAGGTCCTCCCTTTTCTCCTTCTTGAAGATGGGCACAATATTGGCCCTCCTTCCAGTCATAGATTCATAGATTCATAGATGCTAGGGTCGGAAGGGACCTCAATAGATCATTGAGTCAGACCCCCTGCATAAGCAGGAAAGAGTGCTGGGCCTACATTACCCCAGCTAGATACACATCTAGCCTTCGCTTGAAGACCCCCAGGGTAGGGGAGAGCACCACCTCCCTTGGGAGCCCGTTCCAGACCTTGGCCACTCGAACTGTGAAGAAGTTCCTCCTAATATCCAATCTAAATCTGCTCTCTTCTAGCTTGTGGCCATTATTTCTTGTAACCCCCGGGGGGGCCTTGGTGAATAAATACTCACCAATTCCCTTCTGCGCCCCCCTGATGAACTTATAGGCAGCCACCAGGTCGCCTCTCAACCTTCTCTTGCGGAGGCTGAAAAGGTCCAGTTTCTCTAGTCTCTCCTCGTAGGGCTTGGCCTGCAGGCCCTTAACCATACGAGTGGCCCTTCTCTGGACCCTCTCCAGATTATCCGCATCCTTCGTGAAGTGCGGCGCCCAGAATTGCACGCAGTACTCCAGCTGCGGTCTGACCAGCGCCTGATAGAGGGGAAGTATCACCTCCTTGGACCTATTTGTCATGCATCTGCTGATGCACGATAAAGTGCCATTGGCTTTTCTGATGGTTTCGTCACACTGCCGACTCATGTTCATCTTGGAGTCCACTAGGACTCCAAGATCCCTTTCCACTTCCGTGCCACCCAGCAGGTCATTTCCTAGGCTGTAGGTGTGCTGGACATTTTTCCTCCCTAGATGCAGCACTTTGCATTTCTCCTTGTTGAACTGCATTCTGTTGTTTTCTGCCCACTTGTCTAACCTGTCCAGGTCTGCTTGCAGCTGTTCCCTGCCCTCCGGCGTGTCCACTTCGCCCCATAGCTTAGTGTCATCTGCAAACTTGGACAGAGTACATTTCACTCCCTCATCCAAGTCGCTGATGAAGACATTAAAGAGTATCGGTCCAAGGACCGAGCCCTGCGGGACCCCACTGCCCACACCCTTCCAGGTCGAAACCGACCCATCCACCACGACTCTCTGGGTGCGACCCTCCAGCCAATTCTCCACCCACCAGACTGTGCAGTAATCCAAGTCACAGCCCCTTAACTTGTTCACCAGTATGGGGTGGGATACCGTATCAAAGGCCTTCCTGAAGTCCAGGTATACGACATCCACCCCTCCTCCTGTGTCGAGGCGTTTTGTAACCTGGTCATAAAAAGAGACTAGATTGGTCAGGCACGATCTGCCTGCCACGAACTCATGCTGGTTTCCCCTCAGCATAACTTGCCCTGCCGGGCTCTCACAAATGTGAGCCTTGATAATTTTTTCAAAGACTTTGCCAAGGATGGAGGTGAGACTGACTGGCCTATAGTTGCCCGGGTCCTCCTTCCTCCCCTTCTTGAAAATGGGAACCACATTGGCCCTTTTCCAGTCCTCCGGGACTTGACCCGTGCGCCACGAGCATTCAAATATTCCCGCCAGTGGCTCTGCAATGATGTCGGCCAGTGCCTTCAGTACCCTCGGATGGAGCTCATCCGGGCCTGCCGACTTAAAGGCATCCAGTTCTTCCAAGTGACCCTGCACCACCTCAGGGTCCACGCATGGAAGTCTGGTGCCTTGCTGCTGCCTCCCTACACTCCCAGTGAGAGACTTGTCATGCCTCTCGCTTAGGAACACTGAGGCGAAGAACTCGTCGAGGAGTTCAGCCTTGTCCCCTCTGTCCGTCACCAATTGTTTCTGCCCATTTAGCAGAGGTCCTATTCCTCCCTGGGCCTTCCTTTTACTCCCTATATATCTAAAAAACAATTTCTTATTGTCTTTTACTTGGGTTGCCATCCTCAGCTCCATGGTAGCTTTGGCCTGTCTAACTGCCTCCCTACAAGCACGAGCAGAAGAGGTATATTCCTCTTTGGTGATCTCTCCCTGTTTCCACTTTTTATGTGCTCCCCTTTTGGCCCTTAGTCTGCCCTGGATTTCTCTGGTCAGCCAGGGAAGCCTCCTGGCCCCTTTCCCTCTTTTACCTCTTTTACCTCTCACGGGGATCGTCTCGCTTTGTGCTCGAAGGATAGTTTCCTTAAGGCACAGCCACCCTTCTTGGGCTCCCATCATTTCAAAACTACTACTCTGTAGTGCGTCCTTCACTAATCGCCTGAGTCATCAGGGATTTCCCCGGTGCACCATGAATTCTGAAAGAACTTTGCCAGGGGGAGGTTAGATCAGCATTTCTCAACCTTTTTTGCTCCATGACACACTTGCCTAATAAAAAAGCATTGTGGCACACTGGATGCAGAGCAGGGGTGGGGTGGGGTGGGGTATGGCAACCCAGATGGCATTTTGGACTGGAGTTACACCCCCTGCCTGGCTGGAGCCATGTCCCCATCTGTCTGTGCCTGCAGTAGCAGCAGGCTGGGGGGCATGGCTCTAGCCCAAAATGCCACGGCACACATGGATTTGCCTGACAGCACACCAGTGCTGCAGCACACTGGTTGGGAAACGGTGGTTTAGATCACATTAAAAATGGCCACCCAATCTAACTTAGTTCATCCAGGTGTGGACCTTACATTTAGATCCCTAGTTAGCTCAAGCTGAGTGCAAGCTGTACAGAAGTTCAGGACAGTTAGATCGGTCTAAAAATGGCCAACCTGATTTAAGTTATCCCCTCCTCCAAGGTACACTTAACAGATCAGGTTGGCCTTTTTTAAACCAATCTAACTTTTGTACAGTTTGCAGTGCAGCCCCAGGACTAGAAAAGGCCAGCCACTGGCCCCAGCCCCAGGGCTGTACTTTTTCCTACCTCAACCCTGACACTGGGCTATTTTTAGCCTCCCACCCCAGCCTGCCAAACCCCCCATCCCACAAGCTGCTTTGGATGCTGGCTTTAATGGTGTTTGCCAGTGCTGGGAGCTGAGGAAGTAAGTTTGGATTGGTGGGAAGGAATTGGGAGGGTTAGAAGGTGTTGGTATACTGGGAGAAGGTTGTTCTGGGGATAGGCCAGCAAGTAATACATGTGTGTTTGGCCAGCAGGTAATATAGTAAGGTCTCATTTAACAGTGGACCCCTGGGTACTGCTACAAGCAAAGTTGCAGAAAATTACATATCCCAAAAAGCTTTTAAAGAGAAAGAAGGGAAAGTGCTTAACAAAGGTCACATTTCCCTTCATGTGTCACACTTGCTGCTTCATGTTCTTGTGACAAGGTATTTAACAGAATTTGAAGATTTATTGGAATCTGAAAGGGTCACACAATGTGAATTTCTTCCATGGCCTCACACTTATGACCTCTGGGCTGTCAACCATGCACCTTAGCACCCACACCACCCCAGCTCTGGGTGTTGTACTATGTACCATAACATTTACTTGTAGAAATATAGAAAATGAGGGTTTGAAGGGACCTCAGGAGGTCATTTAGTTCAACCCCTGCTCGAAGCAGGACTATTCCCAACTAGATCATTCTAACTAGGGCTTTGTTGAGCCAGGCCTTAAAAACCTCCAAGGATAAAACTTCTCTTATACCTCTCTCTGTGAGGCCATGGTGGGGAGAGGCTCAATATTAGTCTCTCCTTCAGTAGAGCCAATATATGGAGTTCCTGAGGGTCATTTGGGCCTGAGAGTTCAGTTTTTAAGTACTTTTGCTATGCACACGCATGTAGGCTTCTTTAATGGCTTGCTTCCATTCCCTTCCCCTCCACCCTCTTCATCCTCAGCTTATTGGAAGGGTCTCATGTCCAAGAGCCCCTTTTCATGCCCTGGGGCTCTTGTATGCCTAGAGATTTGCCTGTCAGTGGCGGAGTTTTCTATTCTGGTTTTAGAAATGATGTACTGGACTTTCTCTGGTTTATTTGTTTTCTTCCTTCCCTTTGCTTCCACCCCCAAACACTGTCCAGCTTCACAGCTCTATCCATTTAATATTCTCTTAGGTGGGTGCTAGTAAATTAGTAGTATTGCCTGCTATTCAAATATGCAGATTGAGGAACAGAGGTAAAATGATTTGCCCAAAGATGCATAGGGAGTGAATTGAAGAGGTGAGGCTAGCACAAGTGCTTTCTCCCTCACAGTTCCTGGCTATAAGAACCAGATCACTGCTGCAACTTCCCCCTCCTCCCCCACTTCTTTCCCCTTGTGGCTGCAGAGCTGGCTCTTATCTAGAGCTGTAATGCAGTAATATTCTCTGGAATGAGTACAGACTTTCTCTTTTGTTATAAGTTTTGCCTTATCTAGATTACTGTAAAGGAATGGAATGTTTCTTAAAGAAGAGAAAAACTTTTTGACTTTTATGCTCTTCTTGAGCATTCCTTGCTATATCTATTAGAAACACCCTGATTTCACAATTGGATAAGCAACCGTTAGATTTACTTTATAAATAAGCTTTGGATTAAACTTCAAGTGATTGAAATGCTTTTGACAGAATGAAAGTCCTGAAAGGTTGCTATTCACAGGAAAAATGCTTTGGCTGAACTTTTTAATTCTCCCAGTTTTGTGGTGATAAAATTCACGTAGTCTGTGTGATCTGTGGACTCTCTGACAAGTTCATATCTAAACACTTTCTATGCTACAGTTGGTGCATTAACCTGTAGGCCAGTTTCTCTCTTTCTCTGTACTAAGACATCTCTAACCCGCTAAAGATGAATGGGATGCTGTATGCACTGTTCCCAGCATGCAGAGCTGCCCCTCTGGAATGCTCTATGCCCTAGCTATTGAGTTACAACTCCATGCCCTGTGGCATCACCTGATGGGCCTAACCGTCCTGTCAGCCTCAGTCCCAGCTGCTGGCCATTCTGTCAGGGTGATGGCATACACTGGCAATATGACTGTTTTTTGTGATCAATGAAGGACATGTTTTTGCCTCTCAATCCATCAGGGACTAGACAAGTAACTGATAACTTATCAGTTTAGTCTACCATAAAGATACAGAAGGATGTCATACTCACTTCTTCCTGTATCTTAGTATGTGGCTGCTGATTTTTAATGCTTTTTCTTGTTCCTTACAACAAATTCTTTTCACTACCATTTTACAAACCATGTTGTCAATTATACTTATTTCCAGGACATGTGACCATACAGCCTGGATAATTCCATGGAAAGGGGGATTCATCTTTTCTCAGCAAATGATGGGACAGGGGATGATTCTTCTAGCTGGTAAAAGCCCCTGTGTTAGGGGGCTGGCAAGGCTTAAATAAAACAGGTAGGGCAGAGCTATCACAGGCCAAGAAGTTGGCCTCTGATAGTTCACAGTGGTCAAGCAACAGACAGTGGGGGGTGGAGGGGGCGGGTCAAGCAGCAGACACCGGGGCGGGGGGAGGTGGACCTCCACCCCAAGCAAAGGCTAGGCAAACCCTAGACTGAGCTTCTTCCTCTCCCTTCTCCCCCCTCCCATCCTGAAGACAGCACCAGGGCTGGGAAGGGAGGGAGGTGGGCAGGCAGGGCTAGCACGATGAAGACATGCATCTAACTCCAAAGTGGAGCTCTGTCTCCCCCTGCCTCCCTGACACAACAGAGAACATCTATTGGTTGGGGGTGGGGTACAGGGGCCTCCATAGGCGATGCATAAGGGGGACATGGGGAGCATGTGTCCTCCCTGAGATTGGCACTTGTTAGCCAGCTAGTGGGCGGTCACAGTCGGTGCCCACCCTGAGAATGTGGGGGTGCTGAGAGAAGCACCAGTGGCACTTCCAGGTTTTGCCACTGGCACTACGGCTTTGCCACAGTGATGGATTGCTGCCCACCACCCAGTCAGTGATCAGCTGCTGGTGCCCCACAGGATCAGGAGGCAGTTTTCACACTTTCTGTGTAATGCCATGAGTTACAGTAGGGAGCTGCACATCTGTCAGCACCCTTGGTGTTCCCACAGAGGGCAATCCTTTGGTCAGGAAAAGATTATACAGTTTGAACACAATGTATCCAGTGGCTTAAATCCCTCTCCATAGCTGTATGGATGGGTAGCAACCACTGTTTTAGTTCATAGGCTAGATTAGAGGGTATGGAAGGTTGAAGACTGGGGTGTCTTCAGGTGGGAAAAAAATCCCCCTTCAATCCCTTTATACAGGGCAAGCTAATTAAATTTTATGCAATCTCCTTCCTTTCCTTTTCCTATAGATTGTTTGTAGCGTATATTAGAAATGTATGGTATTTCATAATTATGTGATCTACTTGTTCTCACCTGGCTGCCTGCAGGTATTTTCTCGCCTTTACAATATTGTAAGACAACATTTTTTGGGGTGCATCACATACTGGTGGACACTCAAACTGTTCTTGGAAAATGTGGCACTTTCAGAAGGTGAAAATGTGGATGAAACCATCTCTTACTATTTTACTTGCCACATTTTGAAATTGAGAAAATAATTTTCTTCCAAGGTTTTATTAATCCATAACATTCGAGTATTGTCCAGCCAGGCCCACCCACCTCCAATTTATCTTCTTTGGCCTGGAAATTAGTTTGGACTTTTTTGTTTTGTGACCCTTCTTAGTGACTGTTTTGAGATTGAAGCCTTCAGTAAATTCAAGTCATTCACTTTAGGAAGCTTGATGCTGCCTAAAAATTTAAGTAGACAAAGATTCAGTCATTCCCATGTAACTGAAACACAGATCTGAAATTATGGCAGGAAACAGTTTTGGTTAACTTCATGGCAGAATGCTAAAACTTTGGCCAGTATACACGGTTGCTTATTACATGGCAAGTGACACTAATAAGGATCTGCTTCCAACATAAATTGGGTTATGGTGTGATGTCACTTCTGTCTAAAACAAAAAATGGTGGATCCAATAGTGGGTAAAGCCTGGATAAGGGAGTGAAAGTGACTTTTTGTACAGCTGCCACTTCAGCTGGATCTTTTACCAGCTGGGTCACATAAATGATGTTACTTCAGAGACCATGTTATCCACATTCTCTTTTCATCTATTTTGGCAAATATTCTGCATTAATCCATTACTTCCAGTGGGTAGAAAGCAGGAAGAACTTCTGCTCTTTGGTTGCAAAATGTTTTTCTAAATGACAAGAAATTAATATCTCTTGGGCATATATGAGAGACAAATTATGCAGCTGAAACCTACCTACTGTTGCTACATTAGGAAAAGTGTGAAAGAACAGTAAGTGTTTGAATAACTAGTTATGGGTCTTATGACCTAAATAGAATCGTTTGATAAAAACATGTAATCATTTGATAAAAACATGTTGATGAAATGATTCACTTCAGTAGAAAAAGCAAAATTGGAACTTCGTGTTGAATCTGTAGCTTGAGGTGGTGGCTGTGCTTCCTCTATTTTATAGAATTAAAAGAGAAGAGATAAAAAAGAAGGAGCATGTTTAGAAAGTTACGCTAGTGTGGGTTTTTTTGGGGTTTTTTTAGGTGTTCTGTTTTTGTAAAAACGCAGGACTTCTAAATCGGCTTTCTAAAATACTGTTGGTTGCAGTACTTCATTCCAATCATGTACATAGAGACTAAGTATGCACCACTACCTGCAATCTGTGTGTCCTGTTCCAGGGTCTCTGAAGGTTGCTGCAGAGCCCTTTAACAGGTCAAAGGGCAAAAGTCATCAGTAAAGATGTTTTCAAACAGTGGGAAAAGTGTGGGAATTTGGCAAATACATGATTACGAATGATGACAACCTCTGGACAGGTCTGCTTGTTTACTTTCAATCTTGAGTGCATACTGCTTCAAAATATCCGGATAAAGTAAATAATCAACATGCCATGTCATTATTTTTTCCCCGTTATCTTTTTTGTGACCCAGGGGGAGCATGCTGGACCAGAATGAAACCATGCATTTTATTTCTGACAATCCAGCTATTGGTTTAATATTCTGCTAGGCATCTGGCCTAAAAGGGGAAGGGGAACTGACCATCTGTGCTTTGCTGCCAGGCAAATATAGTCTTCTTCATTCTGAGTCCTACTTCTTTAGTGACGTCTTCCTCTGTCTGCTAAAAACAAATGTAAAATGGGATTTGTTTCCGCTTCTCAGCTTGCTTTATTAACTTGCAAAATGTATATGGACACAGAAATATGCATCTCGCATTCTAATCAAAGTCCTCGCATTTTAACAAGAAAAGACTTCAAATTGACGCATAATGAATGCATCAGTAAAAGCTTGAGAATAGGCCATGACTCAGTTTCCAGCAAAGCATCAATTGAACTGAAACAATACTCCCCATTCATTTCAGATTGTAGGAGTTGGTGAAGTGTAAATAGCTGGGCAGAACAAAAATGGGAGCAGTGAGACTCGGGTAAGGAAACTTTACAGATTCTGTGTACAGCTATGCACTGGCTAAACCATAAACATAGTCAAACCATAAACTGAACCTCAAGACTCCAGGGCTACAGTTCATCAAATATAACACCACACATGTTTCTCTAGTTGAAAAGAAACTAGAGGCTTTACTAATATGCTAGAGACCTAAAGCTATATTATTCATCTTAAGATTAAGCAAAAACAAATAACTTAATTGGAACATGCATTACTTTGTTATATTATGTAGTGTACTAGTGTCTGTGTGCGCACGCAAAGGTATGAATACTATAGTAAAATAACACGTGTTTCAATTAAGTTATTTGTTTTTGCTTTGAGCTTAAATTGAATAATAATATATATAATAATAACTTAATAATAAAGAAGGCCACAGCAAATGAGGCACACAAGTACTTAAATACTGACTTCATTGAGGACACATATATGCTTAAATACTTCAAAGTATACAGTGGCTTTTATGGTACATGGTCTAAATATGGTTTGGAAGAAACCATAGAAACAGGTTCATGCTCACTTTACAATATACACTTTAAGAGCTTAGTTTTACATAACTTCTTATTGCTTAAATAAAATTTATTCGCTTTTATCCTAACTGAAACAGAGATTGTGAAAATAAATCTTTATTTGTAATGACAGTAGTTTGTTTGCTTTTTGTTTGTTTTAGTAAAGGCTTGTGACTTGTAATTTTAGTAATAAATTCACTCATCACATTCCTTAATCAGTCTATGTACTCTCTCTTTCAGTAATAACTCCTGACAGCAGTAGTGAAATTTGATATAAAATTGTGCATGTGAATTTATCTGACTTTACTTCCTAATCAGTAGAAATAAGAAATATTACCTCAGTTCAAATAAATGACAGTCTTTACCTCTTGAAATTGTATACATGAAAAGGCATTGCTTCCATACACATCCAGGGCAATCCGTGTGAAACCTCACTGCGTAATGAGTTGTAGAATCACCAGTGACAGCAGGGTGTATTTTTATGGGGATCCTTCTAAAGCAAATGAAAACATAAGGGCTTTCCTTCATATAATCCACACTGCAAATTGATATTGTCCTCAAGGACTCTTACACAGGCAGGTTCTCAAAAGGAATTAAGAATGCCTATATTTAGTAATATACTTGGCAACATGGTAATAAATGATAAGTCAATTTTCAGCTGTCACTGTACATTTCTGGGTTCTGTATCCATAAGAGCTTTGATTTTATTTTCTCTAAGCTGATACCTTTCTCTAAGCTTTCTTACTTTCCTCTGAGAATTAAGACTGTTTCCCCGCCCCTCCCCCCCAAAAAAAACCAAAACATAAAACAAAACACCCTACTTCCTAGGTGACAGCAGAATAGAAATTAAATTGTTGAAATGCCATTAGAAGGATTCCAGTTTTGGTCTTTCTCGGAAGTTTGTGTATTGTGAAATACAAGTTTCATGGAACTTTACCAAATTATGGAAATTCATAGCCTGGATAGTTTTAGCTATGAGATTCCCATAAGCCTTTTCTAAATGACATACCTTTCTGAGAGCAAGATTCTGAACACACTTTTTTAAAGAACCCTACGTCCTTACAAAAGAGAGAGATTTATTCCTGGGCCCTAATGAGCACCTATTAAGCTTCTTCAGCTAATGATTTCTATTGACATAGCTTGAAGTAGACAGATCCGCCTCCAACAAAAAAAAAAATCAAATAAGCATTTTACATTCTGACAGCACATTTGTCAATGCTATTAATTAATTAACATTTAGACTTTTTAATGTAATACGTTGCTCGAAGTGAACTTCTTGGTGGTAATAATCTTTAAAGTATTTCTTCAGGTCAAAGTTCTAGTCCATGGGGCTTTTTTTGCTTATCCTTTTTATTCACTTTCAGCCACAACATTTGGTGGAAAGCATCTAATCCTATTGCATGCAGTCTATTACAGACTGATTGATAATTGCAGCCTACTAAAAAAATATTCCAAGTATTGAAGTGCATAGTTTCATAATGGACCAAGTTTTTCTCTCCTGTAACTTTGAGTACAGCAGACTTGATTCAGAGGTGAATATGGCCTACTGAATTTCATCCTTTATCGAATGCCAATTTTGCCTGATTCGTTTTAAGTTTTATATAAAACCAGAGGCAGTATTTTTTTTTTAACTTTGCATTTCCAGGTATGAAGCTATCCTGCATTTCCAGTGGCTTACTAGCTATGGAGAAAGAAACCAAATTAATATGGTATGCTCTTTGTGTCATAGAGAATTAGGGCTGGAAATGACCCCAGAGGTCATCCAGTCCAACCCCCACTGCCTGAGGCAGGATTACCTTATCCAAACCATCTCATACATCCATAATCAACACTCTACATAAGACTGCTATCACTCCTGATAAAACATAGACCCTAACCTGTCACAGGGTAAAGCAGGGGGAACCATGGCAGCCAATGTCCTGTTTCTATAAAATGTTGTCAATATGGCTAGGGATAGACATTCAAAAAGCTTGAGGCTGAATTGATTTGATCTTTACAGGTTAGTCTAACCTGGCTAGGCTGAACTGGTTTGTAACCGGATAGGCATTTTCTCTGGGCTGAGGAAATTCAGGCACATGCCTGCAGTGGCTCAGGCTACAAGCCCAGGCGTGCTAGAGCAGCCCTCCCTTCCCTTGCACACTGCTGAGCTTGAAGGGGGTGGGACATGGCAGGACTTTCTGATTAGGCAGAACTTTCTGATTGGGGAGATCTGCCTGAACCAGCCCAGGCTTTTCCCCATTCACTGCTCAAGGGGCAGAAATGTTGTCAGACCCCTGCTAGCACTCTGAGGCAAAGGGGAGAGAGGTGCAATGAATGTATCTGATGATACGGAGCTTTTCAATCTCCCTCCCTGCTTCTTTATACTGTCTACAGCAAACTGATAGGCAAGCACACCAGGAAGGGGCTGATAATGGTGTTTATCACCCAATCAGCAAAACAACAGCCTCTCTCTGTTACTTCTAACTGTCACGGAGAAATCTTAAATGTATGCTGACAACACAGATGAGCTGGAACTGACACGCGCGTTTAACTCTGTGAACGGAAAATTCCAAGGCTCAGCCAGCACGTGCCCCCTGGGTGACCTGAGAACCTGTCTATCATTACTGACCTACTTTCCACACAGACACATGCTCAGTTACAGCAATGGCATGAGGTAATCTGACTAGAAATTTCTTTTGAGAAAGCATTTTGATTGGCCACTAAATTGGTATAAAAGACTACTGAGCCCCTCCCTCGGGGGGAGACCCGACACAGTGTGTGAGTGCAGAGACTGCTCTTAGCAGAGACTGTCTAACAACTGGGGTGACCTGTGTGACTGAGAACAGAGGCTGTTCATCAGGGACTGTTTCTTAGTTAGGCTCTGCGGCCTATCGGTCTCCTCCGGCGCAGACTCTCGCTGTGTTTCTGTACTCGATTTCACTTCGTTCGTGTTGTATTGACCTTCTGGCTTCTGGACTGTTTTGACATCTACTACCGACCACGCTTCTGGATCATTCCTGCTGACTTCGCTCCGTCTCATCACATCTCAGCTTCCAACCTCAGCTTATATCTCCGACCATTTGTTTGTCCACCATTGGACTGGCATCATGAGTTACAATTTGTTGTTCGTTCTCCCGATTGATGAGCTGTTGACCAGCCCTGGGACTAGCTAGCGGGCAGCCGCCCCTATCCCTTGCGGGGTAGAAAGCAAGGGCTCGCTAGTGAACCCCGTGGGCCAACAGACCCCTTTGTTGTTGTTGTTCGTTCGTTTACTGTACCCAAAGAAGCAGCTCTGCCTACATCTCAAAGCGTAAGTTGAATAAATCCATCTTTAATTTGAAACCATATGCTTCTGTGCCACTCAGACTCCGCCGCCGCAAATCCCACCTGTTCGTGTTCCAATTGCCACCCCGGCCCACCGTGACCTTGGGGCCCGATTCATTTGGTTACCCTGACACTAACTTTTCTTAAACAGGTTCCCAGCTGTTGATTAGCTCCAAACAGCCCCAAGCAGTCACTGTTCTGTCTGGCTCTCCTGTGAAATTGGAGATGCACACAAATCTGCATTAGCTAGCATACCACATGCATAGGGTTTGTGGGGCTGGAGAGATGGGATGGTGGGATTTTCTACTTGAGTAGGGCAGGGGGAAGCCAGGCAGACCCTGCTGTGCCTGCAGTTTTCTTCCAGAGCTGCAGCCAGGGAGCAGAGGGGAGGGGCCAGCCCTGCTGTGGAGCATAGAGCTCTGTCCAGCTCAGAGAGCATACCGGGATGCTGGGGTTGTCTGGTTTACCAAGGGGTCTGGGACAGACATTGCATAAATAGATTTGAGCCAGATCAGTTAAGTCTGATGCTACATTCAACCAGGTTTACCTCAAACCGGTGTCAGCTATTTTTAAACTGGATTATGTGCACTGACCATCTGTTCTGTTACAAGTTTAAACCAGTTTCTTGTCATTTAAATCAGTTTGTGTAATTCCTGTCCCTAGCCTATATGATCAAGAGGTGCCAGGTAGAGGGCAACACCCTCTGCTACAGAGGAAAGCAAAAAATCCCACCATCTACACTGTTTGACCATGGGGTAAAATTTATTCCTGACCCCAAATATGGCAATTGATCTGAACCTGAGTAGCAGGACAAGACCCTGGAACCTGGAACCTCTGGCTTTGCGCCTAGCAAGAGAATTGGCACACCTGAGTCAAAGTCCTTAGCTTTGACTGTAGCCAATATCCAATGCCTCTGGGAAGGCTTAAAAATACCCTGATACATATAGTAGAAAAAGGGGGTGGGAGCAACCAGGAAAACCTGGAAGCATGGGTAAAACCCATGGTAAAACATAAGCATAGCTATGCTTAGATAACCACCCCCCAACCAGTGACTGTCCAACCTTCTTGAACACCTCCGGTGATGGAAAGTCTATAACTTCCCTCAGTAGTCTATTCTTCTGCCTCACTATTTCAACAGTGAAGAAGTTTTTCTAGATATAGTGATTGGATTACTCTTCAGAAACACAAACAGATTACTGTTTGACACTTAATCAAGTATCTGAGTGATATTTCCATAAATGGACTGTGTAATTGTAACCACAGAGATTTCATAGCCTGCACATGCCTGGGGCAATGTGTATAAGCACTGTTACAGCATTTTGCAAATTAAATGTTGCCTCTACCTGTTGTTTCAGCAGAAAAATAGCACCTCACTTAACAAACTGAGTTAGCATAGCAATTCTATTATAAATAAGTTCCATGTTGGCTATATAAAAGATTTATATTCCTGCAGTTTAAACGATACAACATTGTGAATCTGTAAATGCAACAACAAAGTCAAGAACTTGACTCAATCTTTTTCCATTGCTTTGGAGGAAATTTGACTGCTATGGCAATCAATTTTTAATTACCCTTTCTGGCAATGTAATAACATGGTGATTAGTTTTTTTGACAGGAACCTGGGAGACAATTATACAACATGAATTATTCAATAACGTGAAGTTACAGCGTGGGAAGCTAGTAATAGGAGCCAGCATTTTCTCTTACCTGAAGGGATCTTGAGGGATCCCTTAGTGCATGCTGTGGTGCATAGGTTTCTACCACAACCTCTTGGATATCCACTAGGTTTCAAAATATGGACTTTGAAGAAAGTACTGTAAAAGGATTTCATGGTAAAAACTTAAATAATAAGCCCAGTATTATTTACTACAAAAATATAATAGTAATAACGTATGTGTGCAGATATATATCTCTTAGACTAACCTGCAAAGATTGAATCAATTCAGCCTCAGTACCAAGAGATTATGGTAGAAACCTGTCTCAGCATGCACTAGCTAAGGGATCCCCTCAAGATCTCTTCAGGTAAAGGAAGGGATATACTATTACTATACATATATTTTACCGAAAGAAATAGACTTTGTTAAAGCCTTCCTTCATACTGTAACATAGACTTTTTTGATCTAAGAATTTCCATTTGGCAGAGGTTTCTACAAGTCAAAGTGTCTGTGAACTGGCTAATCATATTTCTAACACTTGGGGTCCCTAGTGAAGTGGAATATACAGGATGCAATCTTTTCATGAATTGTATGGATCATTACTTGCTAGTTCTATAGTTTTTGGGGGTGTTGAGAGAGGAGGAGGAAGTGGTGGGTGAAAGGGACTTGGTAAGTCTTGCTCTCAGTTTGGAACAAGTAGTGACATTAAAAAGTTACTGTAAGAATTCCTTATTAATGATGGTCCCAGTGGTAAGGTGTGAAATGGTTGTAAAATTCCAGTCCAAGTACTGGACTAAGATGTATTTTAAGAGCTGACTTATCTCTACAAGTGTTATCATAAATTATTACGTCTTTCATCATCTTCGACTCTTTTTAAGGGGGAAAAAAAAGTCCCTTAGCCAAAATGCTGTGACTGGAGGAACATCTTCCAAAGTCTAGATCTGGGGGAAAGAAAAACAGCTTATGAACTCTGTGTCTTTGCTAAGATGTGAACTCTGTTTTTATATGTGCAGTATTAAAGTCTATTTATCTTCATCTTGCCTTGAAATTCCAAATAGTGGTAACAAACCTAATGATGGACTTCTTGAATTGAGTACTAAACAAGTAAAATGTAATTTCCTTTAGATAACAAGCCATCTTATACAAAAGAGAACGGACTCTTTAGGGAAATAGATACCAAACCAATCATCATCTTGGAGAGGTCTTAGAAGTGCGCAGTGGGGACTGATCAAGGGGTCGTGTTGCAGAAGGAATGGAAGTTTACACAAAGGGAGGCAGAGAAATTCACTTTCCTTAGCTTTGAGGCTCTTGGCGAAGCTAGCATCTCCAATAGCCTAATAAGGTAGAGAGAAAAAGCCTATCTCCCTGAACTTGCAGATGCCCAGGCTCTCAAAGGGAAAGACAAGCTAGATCAAATGGTATAGTGTTTTGCAGGGCCTCTTCCTTTTTGTTGTTGTTGTTGTTGTTGTTTTGCTTTGTGCTATAAACAAAAGTAATGGTATATTTGGCTTCTGGCAGACATTATTTTATGTGCAATAGGATCTGAGGAATTTGATTCAGGATCCTAAAAATCGTGTCCTTCCATACCAGTCATTCAGTGCATCGCACAGTATACTGTTTTTGGGATCTAACTTAAAATTCCTCAGATCCAGTCACACGGCTTTAAATATGAAATTGTCGCATGTTAAAGTGCAAAAAACAAGTGTTGTCATGTCAAACAACTTTAAAATGAAAACTACTTAATCTTTAAATATATTGTGAAAGTATTCCTTTTGTTTCTTCTCTCCCAATACACATTTTCCGTATAGATATTAAGACAAAAACATTCCTTTCCAACTTTAAGGACTCTGGTAAGAGTAGTTGTACATATATACAGCCTGGCTGACTTGATTGATTTTACTTTTTATTTTTAAATTGTTGTAATATAAAGTTGTCTCTTTTAAAAGAATGATTTGGGTCAAGTAATGTTGTGTTTGGTTTCAAAACATTTTTTGTCATTTTTTGGGCAGAGAAACAAAGTCAATTGAGTATTGGTCATTGAACCATTAAGTAGATGAGGCGACTGTGGTCTTTGTTTACTTAGATTCATCACCAAATAATTCATTCACGTGGCTTTATTTATATGTTCTTTACTATAAGAATCCTTTCTTCCTGTGTGTTTGCCCAACATAATGGACCTTGATCTTGATGCAGGGCTGCCCTGGGAGTGGGGGGGCAACTGGGGCAATTTGCCCCAGGGGCCCCCTGCCTCAGCTCCTGTGTGTACTGTTGGCCCCTGCCCAGTGACATTGCTCACCCAAATTCTTGGTATTTTGTTTTCATAAAAAAGAGGAAATTGGTGTAATAGAGTGTAAGATGACACTGAATCATTCTCAACGTGTATTTGTGACATTATGGGACCCATCCCTGACCATGAAGTAAATATGATACATAGTTGTGTGTAAAACAGATGGTAATTCGAGGCTTAAGTGATTGTTGTATTGATGTCCAAGGGGGAGTCTAAAGCAATCACAGTAAGGTAACATCTCTCTATCTCTGGGCAGCAATAGAGACCAGATTGATCAAGCAGGCTTATGATTGGCCTAGCCTAGGGCCTACGCAAAGTAGCCCTGGTTACAGAGTCTGTTGTGAGGAGAGAAGGAACAGGGAAGGATTTAAGGAGGGATCTGTGGCAGAGAAGACCTGTTGTCACAGAAAGACCTCCAAGGGAAAGAGTTCAAGTAGTGAATGTAAGCTCTGTGGGTTCTTAAGGGCCAAAGTAAGACATGAATTTGCAAGAATATTATAATTAATATATATTGTTTTCTTTATATTTGCCAAGGAAATTAACAACACTAGACATAACACATATTCTGGTTCACATATTTCCCCACCTCAAAAAGTACTTAAATGCAAAGTGTCTCTATATAGGATCCCATTCTCCCCTACTGTATGATGACTGAGGGTTGTTCCTTTTTACTGTATAGTTCATCAGTAAATACAATCAAGATCTGAACTGCCACTCTGAAACTGTTATGGAGCATCAAATGGCTGGTGAGAGAATGCAAGCACGCTACATGTCCTGGCCTAGTCAGATTGAGTACTTGGAGGTATGTGCCAAGAAATACAATTCTTGAGGAGGTGAGAAATGCTCGCTACTATGGAATCATCATAGATGGGACACCTGATGCCTCATATACTGAGCAGTTAATATTTATCATGAGATGTACATTAAAAAGATGGAAAATGGGATATGCAGGAATGATTTCTGAAAATGGTGGACTGCAGTAAAAAGAAAGGAGCAGACATTGGAGCAGCTAAAGAAAGTGCTGGTGGAGTGTAAGGTAGAGTTGCAAAACTGTACAGGCCAAGGGTACGACAATGCTTCAAATATGTCTGGGAAATATCAGGGTGTGAAAACTAGGATACAGGATGAAAATCCTCAGGTATTGTTTCCACCCTGCAGTGCGCATTTTCTGAATCTATATGGTACTCATGCCATGGAGAAGAGTCCTGAAGTGAAAACATATTTTGGGAATGTACAGAAGCTGTATACTGTATTATCATGCAGCCCTGCAAGATGGAAAATTCTTCAGGAAACTGCAGGACTCTCTCTTCACTTCATGTCAACAACTAGATGGAGCTCAAGAATTGATGCTGTTCTCCCCCTCGTGGAAAAACCCTAAAGCGATGCTGGATTTTCTCTTCAGAATTGAGGAAGAAATGGACTTGACAGCAGAAACCCAGGCTGATGTTTCAAGTCTTATCGAGTGGATGCAACCCTTTGAGTTCATCCTTCTGACAACAATGGGGTAGAAGATATTGCAGTCCATCAATGTCCGAAGCATGCTTGTCCAAGGATCCAAGTTCACCATGGAAGAAGGGGTGCAAGATATCCAGAGCCTCCTGGAAGAAATTCAATAGTTGAATGATTCCAGGCCAGGTCTTCTCATGGAAGCTAAGGTCATCACTGAGGGGCTAGGTATCGCCACTGAATTCAAGAGAACACATAGAAGAATCCAAAGGATAAAGCATTTCCATGATGAGCCAGCCAAGACAGAACACACAAACTCGTCCCCTGAAGATAAATTGAGGATTGAAGTGTTCATCACAGCCATGGATATGCTTCTCTCAGATTTCTGAAGCCTAGCTGGGACCGTGGGGAAACTCTCAGGCTTGTTCTCACCCATACTTGACCCACCAGCTGTTGCAGACGATGAAGAAATTGCGAAGTTTGCGGAGTTCCTGTCCACTACGTATCCATGAGATGTGAACAGGTATGAGTTGCAAGAGGAACTTTGCCTGTTTTGCAAAATCAGGAAAGACTCAAATCTGTGCACCTCTGGAGGAGCCATGGGCATTGCACTTGAGCTTCTCAACTGGATTCATGGCAAAGGTGTAGAATCTGTGTTCCCTCAAATACGCATTTGCTTAAGATTGCTCATTGCCTTCCAGTCTCTGTTGCAAGCGGGGAATGCACTTTGGTAAGCTTAAGATTACTAAGAACTACCTGCAGTCAGCGATTGGGAAGGGTAGGCTGAACCATTTGATCATGCTCTCAGTGGAGAATGCACTTGCAAAGCAAATAAATTATGATGACATAACTGATGACTTTGCATCTATGAAGGCACGAAAGAAATACTTCCCTTTTCTCATTTTGTTTTTAAGTAAAGTTTAAGTTCCTAACTTTGTAGCATAAGTTTAATAAATGTTTCACTTGCAAACTGTTAATGTCATTTTGCTTTAGTAACTTGACTCCAAGGTAAACTCTCTCTCCCTAGCCCTCCTTGCTGCAGGAACAAGTGGGGAAAGCTTGTTTGTTCCCAGTTCCCAGGGCAAGGGAAGGAGGAGCACATGTGACAATTCTCACATGTGATGCGTGTGTGCAAGAATTCTCGCATGTGGTCCCCCAGCTTTGTATACACACACGTGGGTCCTTGTAGGGGACAGTGGTGGGGCTCCCAACATCACATCTGCCCCAGGCCACATAACCCCTCTGGGCTTGCTGTCTGTTCGTAGACTCATAGAAAATTAGGATTGATGGGGACTTGATGAGTTTATCTAGTCCAGCCCCCTGCTTGAAGCAAGACCATTTCCTAACTAGATCATCCCAAACAAGGCTTTGTCTAGCCAGGTCTTGAAAACCTCCAAGGATGAAGATTCCACAACCTCACTGGGTAACCTGTTCCAATATTTTACTACCCTTCTAGTGAGAGAGGATTTTTTCCTAACATCTAACTGAAACATTCCTTGCTGCAGCTTGAGGCCATTGCTCCTTGTTCTGTAATCTGCCACCATTGAAAACTATCTAGCTCCATCCTCTTTGGAACCACCCTTCAAGTCATTGAAGACTGCTATTAAATCCCCTCTCAGTCTTCTCTTCTCCAGACTAAACAAACCCAGTTCCCTCTGCCTCTCCTCAGAAGCCATGCACTCCAGCCCCTCAACCATTTTCATTGCCCTCCACTGGATACTCTCCAATTTGTCTACATCCTTTCTGTAGTGTGTGTGTTGGGGGGGGTGGCAAAACTGGATACAGTATTCCAGATGTGGCTTCACCAGTCCTCAATAGAGAGGAATAATCACTACCCTCAATCCCTCAATCTGCTGGCAGTGGTCTTACTAATGCAGCCCATAACAGGTCCAGGGAGGCAACAACAATGACAGTAACCTGAACTGTGTTGATCCCAATGCCAAAGTCTATCTCCAGTGTAATGGGGCCAGTGAGAGAAGATCAGCTCTACTGTACCTTGGATAATTTACCACTATCTTGGGTAACTTCACAACAGAAACTGGCAATGTTTGCGGGGTGAGGAGGACAGGGAACAAAAGTCTTGTACGTATTTGGCTCCAATGGTAGCTATGGAGAGAGGCACTGGAAAGTGACTTGTTGTTTTGCCTCGAGCAAAAGTTGCTCTTTCATTTTATGCTAGTCTTTGGCAACAGAAAAGATATTCAGAGCCTGAAATTCTGCTCAGTTATTTCCCTAGTGGGGTTAGATGGTATCTGGGATCTTGGCCAAATTTCTTGGCAGCATCTTTTTTAGCCAAATCTATTGTTTCGAATTGGAATGCTGTCATGCTTAGCTCAGCCACTTGTCCCTCAAACATGATGCTTCCTCTACTCCATTGAAATTCAGTTTGGCTATTCAAAATGTGAATGCTGCCAAGAAGTGAGGGCTTAGCTGACTGGTGTAACTGATGGATCAAAGATAAAGAGAATAGGGAGTAAGAAATGTGAAGGAGATTTCTTCCCTGCTTCCCCCTACTCCACACACAGTCAATGACATCAGACATGTAATTGGGAATTGTCTTAGCTTTTGGTATATGGTAGCTCTTGTACAACATTTGACAAAAGGGCTCAGATCTAATATGCTGTGAGTTCAGCAACCGTACTCTGGACCCTCTTGGGTTGAAATAAGAGTTATTTATTATAATAATTCTCTGGAATCATATCCAGGGTGGATCTTAACAATTGCCCTAAGTATATGTATGCAGAACTTATACTTGCTCTGCCTCTGACTTGACCCAGTCCACGTCTGTGGAGGGAGAGAAACCAAGAAAGCCTCTGGCTCCTCATGGCAGAAAAAAAGGAGTCCCCAGTGCTGCAAAACTGCCGCAAGCAAAGTGAACCCTGCAGTGCTGAACATGAGGGCTTTGGCCTTAAAGGGACAGTACAAGGAAAACACACAATAAGACACAACAGTATCCTTGGGCACTTACACACACACAGGGAGCCTGCTGTGATGTGCCTCTCACATCACATGCATCAGTGGTGCAGCACTCCTCCACACTGAGAAAATGGCAGTGGTGTGCCTTGAACTAAAAGCACATTCAATGTATTTTAATTCAAAGTGCAGCACCACCATTTTCTCAGCGCAGAGGCATGCTGTACCACTGCTGCCCATGACTCATGGGTGCTATTAATTAGCATGTCTCACTAATTAAAAGCTCCCAACACTGTGTCAGAAACGCATGTAAAAATGACCCTTATCTCCATGTTCCTGTGGCATAGCAGTGCCATTATTTGCACACATTTGCCTAGCAGGCCAGTGGCTAGGGCTGTGCGAAACAACACCATGTTGTTTCGACTTCCATTTAGCTGTTTCAGTGGGACAGTGTTTTGTTTTGTTTTGTTTTGTTTCGTTTCAAAACTCAATGCACTGTTCCATTTTGTTCTGTCGATGCTGTTTCAACCTGTTGCCCATAGGCTATAATGGGGAAACACAAAATTGCCTATGACTTTGTCATTTCTTGCCTGATTCAGATGACACTTGCAGAGATGGTAGCCCCTTCTGAAGCTGTGAAGCCTGCCAAGTTTCAAGGAGATAGGTGGAGGGGTTCTGGGAAACTGCACTTCAAGCTGCTGACAGGCAAAACTTGTGAACCGTGTGTGTGTGTGTGTGTAAGGTGCAGCTGTTTTTTTTTCCATCCCTCCCCCAGAGCACTGGGATTGGAAGGGACCTCAGAGAAGGATCAAAGTCACTGGCCAGCTACACATGTCTGTATCAGAGTAGTTTTTCCCCCTTCTTCCCCCTCCCTCTCTCAGCTTCTGTTTCCCTGCAAGCAAGCCCAGCTTCCAAACTTGAAATATTTCAAAACTTTTGAAAGGTCTCAAGTGCCCTCATTTCATTTCTATTTTGCTGTTTTGAGCTTAAAATGAGCTAGAACGAAACACCTGGTGAAATTTCGCACAGCCCTACCAGTGGCAGAGCTAGAAATAAAACTGAGGTTTCCTGAGTGCCAGCCCAGTATTCCATCAACTAAGTTACTATGTATGTATGTAAATACTATAACCAGCGTTTAGTTAAGAAGCCTTGTGAATTTGTATAATGTGATTAATATATGAAATAGTATACAGAGATCAGAACAAACCTTTCCGGTACTCAAGGCTCGGGAAATAATACAGAGGGTATGGTTAGTCTTTCTTTCCTTACACAGAAGCCTAGATGGCACCGTGTGTTCACTGCTGAGCAAAAGAAAATATAAGAGTGCTGCTGTTTTGGTGGTTTGCTGAAGTTTGTGGGAAAATTCTCTTATTTTTAGGGAACAGATACAAATGTGAATCAGTCTCTTTCCTTGATTATTTTTTTTCATGGCTTGTTGGCTTCATAGGAAAATTTGCTACAATAAAGCCTTAATAGTGATAAGTATCATCACTATAGATGCTGTTGTTGCCTATACTTTTCTTTTTGCAGTAGGGAAAATCAAATCTTCAAGAATCAAATCCGGGTTGCATTTTATTTATAACAACTGGCAGCACAGTAAAACCTACCAGTATTTCTCTCCCCCCTCCCTCGCCCCCTCCTCCCAATCACATAAACCTCTCAGTTCATTTAAAAAAGATACTGAAAAAGCAGCTGATGGGCAGCAAGAGGCTGCATATAAAAGAAGAGATTCTAAGAGGAGGTCTCTGCTTTTGGACCTCCCAAGGAAAAAGGCCTTAAGCTCTGTCTTAAAGATAAAACAGATAATGGGCTCTGCTAGCAAAATGATGATAGCCCTTAACTGGAAATAAAAGGGACTTTTTGCATTTTCACATGTGCATTTGGGATATGGAATGAAGCCTTCATGGATTCAAAGAAGGCTACAGAATGCATCCCGAAGTGGCTTAACCTAGAAACTGCCACCTTTTTAATTTGCCTTTCTATTACTCTAAATACTCAAGCTTTATAATAACTTCACAAACTTTAGATACATATTAGAGAGGGATTCTAATATTTTCAAGAAAAGAGAAATGGAAGTGGTGAGAATAGACCAGTGTGGCTTTGAATGAGCATCCATCTACCAAACTTATTTTTGGGTTCTGAGCACTTTGGTTCAGGGTCTGCATGTATGCAATAATTACCTTGTCTGTGAGAAACTTCTCCATTCCACAAGTCCCCAATGAGGAATAGATGGTAGGGGAGCTAAATGATTGGCTAAAGTGATTAATTTGAATAAAACAAACCTCAGAACATGAAACACATTTAGTCTTGGATCAATTGACTTGTGGCTTATAGGGACAGATTATAAGAATCAGCTTTGTCTGGCAAAAATTAGGAGAAGATACTGAGCCTACAAATGATTAAACAGTATTAGCATTGTAAAGGATAAGGATTGAGGCCTTGGGGAGGGAGAATTCAGACTATGTGCATGTATAACTTTACAGGTGGTGAATAGTTCTCTTGAAAGGAATGTTACCAAGTAAAGAGTGAGCTCATAAGACCTGGTGTGGTATGTGAACATAACTGTCAGTAGCAGTAATGGGATAAGAGATAAAGAAAAAATATATGGGTTGAATAGTAGATTTCTATGATGGGCCAGGAAACAAACTCCCAAGACATCTCATCAAATGAACAATCTGGAATTGGCAAGCAGATTGGCATCTGCTTTGGCTGGGTACCATCGATTTCTACAACATTTGACACTTGATTTGCCTTGTGTTTTTCATGTAAGATGTCGGTGGTGCCTACTCTCATTTACCACCTCCTAAGAAAGTGAATATATGCACAATACCTATGTGGGAACCTGAAAAATATGTGAAATACCATTCAAGTGTGACTCCACTATACAGCTACGTAACTCTATACAGCTGTTCCCTATATAGTTGGTGTTCAAGTTTAAAATGCAAGTTGTTACTACTAGTTTTAATGTCTCATCACTCTGACAGGTTAGAAAACTTGCTAGCAAAATTCTTTTTGCTACAAATGTCAGGAAATGGCTCTACAACCTCCCTATTATATTGCCTGGAGGAAAAGAAGTACTATAAATCTGAACGCTTGCTTTCCAAGCTAATGTACTCTGATGGATTTTTAATGAGAATTACAGGCACATGGAACCCATGCACAAATTGGTACTGTCCTTCATATAAAACACTGTGAAGTTGCATGGTTGTGCTGACTTGCATTTTAAACTTGAACACCAACCTATTGTTTCCACTTATACATTTTTCCACAATCTAAATGATTTCTTTTTCTCCTGACCATTATTTTTATTATGCATTTATTCACTATATCTGATCAGCTTGAATAGTCTTCTCTGTTTTGGCAATGATTTATGTATGGCCTCTGTTTCACTGTGGGCACGTCTACATGAGATGCTTACTGCAGAGCTGACTAATTAGCTTTACAGTAAACATCTACACATGTGGCCCTATTAGGCCACAGTAAACTAATAAAAACTGCCATAGGTTAGTACCTGTCAACTCACGTACTAGCCCATGGCAACATTATTTAGTGCACTGCAACACACATGTAGGTGCTGATGGGACTGGCTGGGGCATAAGGGTGCTTCAGTGCAGGGGCTGCCCTCCAGCTAGCCCCACACTGGAGCACTCTTGTGCTCCAGCCAGCCCCTCTGAATCAGGCTGAGGTGAGTCAGAGCAGCCCTGGGCTGGCAGGCTGACCCTCCAAGTTTCCTGTCATCTGTGACTGCTCTGACTTGGCTCAATGTGCTGTGGTCGTGGGTGCATGTGTAAACAAGGTGCCCAGGAGCAATAAATTAAGCTGGAGTTTCCAGGTATGCTAATCACATGTAGATGTGCCCAATATCAACTAATCAGGCTTTAGACCCCAAGCATTCAACACTGCAAAGATACAGGAGAGATTTAGTTCTCAAGCAGAACTAAAATTCAACCTGTCCATAAAATCTGTACATAAACTATTCTTTCAAACTTCTGGGATACACCACTGAAGCAGTCAGCTTTATGGCATCTGACTCTTGGATTCAGTTCTAAAACTGTTGGACCAGTGTAGGGAATGAGGGGAATGTATATGTTTTAACAAATATTAGATGTACTTTGCTGGTGCCTATTTGGTCTTAAAAGATTAATTTGGAGCTAACCTGAGGTCTTTCCATATGCTGAAAGTACACACAGTGGTTGTGGAATATTATGATTGGGATTATTTAAAGGCAAATGAATGAATTCTTCTTGAAGCCACATTTTTAAATGAAGTCTAGTTTACAAACACAGACTAAAGTTGCTGCTGGCTTTAAGTCCCTGCAGGAGCACTGGCACACCCCAGTCAAAATCCTGAGTGAGGGAGAGTTTCAAAAAGCCAAGACTATACTTGCTGCTATTGCAGGGCCATCTCCCCTCACACAAAGCGCTGCTGCTGTTGCTGCCATTGCCTCTGCTATGTGGGCTTCCTGAACAGCTGTGGCGGCGATGGATGTTGCTGCTGCCACACAGGCGCCCCTCATACCAGTGGCCATTTCTGGTGCTGTCACTCTGGTGAATTCCAAGTACTATTATGCTCCTTCTTAACCCAGGCCTGGACTGGTGCCCTGCTCACCTCTAGTTATGCCACTGCCATCAGTATAGTGAAGAGTTGTGTTGGAATGGCAGAAAAATACATTTTAACTGCCTGTTAAATGAATATTCATGCTGCCTGCCTGCCTTTCAAAAGTGCTGCCAAGTCTTTTGATCTGATATCTTTCAAATTACTTTATTTTGATTAGTTCCCATGTTTCCTCTGCACTATAGCAAGCATCTTTCATTAAGAAAAAGCTGCTCCTGGCATGAAAAGGAACTCCTGAAGTTAGCTGACTTGGAAGGTTTTTATAGTGCTGTATTGGGCTAGGGAACCCAAGCTGTGTTTGCACTTTTTTTAATATAAAAGATTGCAGTCTAGCGGGCAACAGTAATTTGCTTATATCATTTTAATAGAAAATTGTAACCTATACTCTTTTGAAATATAAAGCAGTACTTCACTCTGTTAAGTTGCTCCCTCTGGCCCCCTCAAATTTACCAAATTCAGTATATTTACTTATCTGTATGGAAAAAGTAAGATGACTGCCCTTGCCATGAACTGCTTATGCTGAAGAGATGTATCAATAAACTAAGTAGGGAGGAAAAGGGAAAAAATGTAAAGAGGGGAAAGGCTGTTAGTTCCTAATTCTGTGGGAGGACACCAGGGTCCAGCTTTTTAGCATGGACTACTCTACCTATCTGTGCCTTATAGCTCTGGGACTCCAATGCCCCCAACCAGAAAGACGGTTCCAAAACTTCCCCAATCCCTGACCTGAGCCCTAGCTCAAGCTGCTCCAGTTGTCACAACTCAAGCCCTAGTAGGAGGCTGAGCAGCCTGACTTCAGGAACTAGCTTGGAAAGTGCCCAAACCCCATCCTGAAATCTAGCTGGAAAATCCCTGCCTGCCAGAACATGCATTGCAGCAATGGTTTGAATAGCCCAGCGGGACTGGGACATGATCTTGGTATCTACAACCCTCCCTTTCTTTACAAATTTATTGCAGTGGAGGCAAGGGTAGGGGGCTGAATTGTTTGTTTGTTTTACTTTTGTCCCATAGGCTCAAAATCTAGAATGAACTGAGAATCCCTGGTAAAGGACACATGTTTTTGGTGCAGTCTATCTTGGCGCTCATCTCTTTAAACAATGGGGCTGGGGACAGATATGGAAAAAACCTGAGTATGAAATGATTCATACTCAACTAGGCTGAACTGGTTTGCAAGTGCACAGACATTCTCTCTGGACTGAGGAAATTCAGACACTTGCCTGCAGTGGCTCAGGCTAGAAGGGGAGGAGGGGGGAGGGGGTAGAGCAGCCCTCCCTCCCTTTCATAGCACTGTGCTGATTAAAACGCTGTTTTATCAGCCCATCAAGAAAACAAAAGCCTCTCTCATTAGTTCAAGCTCTTCTTAAACAACTTTTTCCAAAGAAGAAATGGAGAGACACTACCACAGGGGTGTCCAAGCTTTTTGAATGTGGGGCTGGATCATGAACTTTTTATCACCCAATGGGCCAGCAAGCCATGTTCAAAGACCTTACAGGAAGCGGTATCACATCACCCCCCACCCCCCACAAAATGGAGGTACAGTGTTTACTTTTGTTTCCTGTTGCAGCACCTCTGGCTTCAGAAAACAGCTCGGAAGGCTGCTTGGCAGCCCACGGGCTACATGTTGGACAAGCCTGCACTACCAGCTGACCTATTGATGAGCTCCAAAAAGCCCTAGGTGGGCGTTGTTCTGTCTGCCTGTCCCAGTGAAATTGGAGAGAAACTCACAGACACCTCTCAGCACAGCTAGTTTACCACATGCCTAGGGTCCATGGGGCTGGGGTCATATCTTTTCAAATCATACTCCCATCCTGTTTTTGTCTATGCATCCTGTTTCATGTATTGTTGGCATGAACTCTCAGGGTTGCCAACTTTATGTAATTTTTTATGGATAAGCCATAAAAGAAAGGCTGAGACCCTGGTCCTTAAAGTCCTTCAAAAAAAAAATTGAACTGTTGGTAAAAAATTAAGAAGCATAAACTTGACTGAAGATTTGTTGTATAAGCGTTGGTGGGCACAGGATGCAGAGCAATACCATGCTTGTATCTGAGTGGGAACATAGCTAAACAGCCTACAGGGAGCTCTTTCAGGGTTTTATGGGCCATGGGAGCCTCCACAGCCCCGCCTTTCTCTTCCAGCCACATGCTGCCACTGTGTCCCTTGACTGTTGCCTGCCTGTAATGGATGCAACAGGGATAATACTAGAGCTGTGGAACTGGAAGGAGGGAGAGGTAGTAAGCGGGGGTCCATGTTGGGATGGGCAAGGCTAGATCCCTTGGGTTGCCAGTGACTGAGACTATTAACTGTTGGGGTTTCACTTAATGTTTAAGATTGTCTTTAAGATTGCTTGTTGCTTTTCTCATGTAATAAACCCTATTTTAGTTGAACATTGCTAGCAAATGGGGAAGTTTGTTCACATTAGAACACCCAATTGCAATTTGTTTTCCCAGGATTCTGGGGAGGGTCATGAGCCAAACTAGAAAGTTGGTATTAATCCCAGATTTGAATTTGGCCCTTTTTGCTGCAGTGCAAAGCCTGGCAGAAAGGTTACATTTACAATAAGTAAAATGTGTGTTTGGTTTAAAAAAAAAAAAAAAAAATCTTGGGTTGGTGACCCTGATTTCTTTGGCCTCACTTTATCTGAAAATCAGCAGTGATGACATGTTGACCTGATGGTACAACATTTCCAAGATGATATTGTAGGACACATCTTTATGATTATGATTTTCACTGGCATAGTCTATTGCTGGGTTGTTTTTTATTATTATCCCTTCATATCAATCACCCTATATATAATATAAATATTTTCCTCCTCTCTTCCCTGGGTGAAGGCTTAACTGAGGACTGTCTTGTGCTAGCCTCCTGCATGAGACAAGTCTCACCAGGATGATAATGAAAGAAATGGGGAATCCTACATCGGCCTGTAGGCACTGGGTCAACAGGATGCCATCTCCCTCTTTGGCAAAGCGCTCCATAAGCTAGGAAGTATTCACAGCAAAAAGAATTAGGTTGCAATAACAATTGATCCTCCTAAAAGATTCAGCACAATCACCTGGAGTCCCAACCTAGAAACTCAGGGATCACTGAATATCTTCCAAGGTGCCTTTTAATAGGCAGCATTTCTCTAATCGCAAACATCACATCCACATAAAACTAGGAAAACTCCTTGGGGAAAGAAGTAACATCACTTTTTGTGGGGAAGGGAAGGATTCTAGCAACATATACATATACGTAGGAATGGCAGCACTTCATTAACTTTCTCAGTGCCGAAGAAAGTGGTTTCTCACTTTCCAGTTTATTTATGGGTAGTGGCATTCATGGATATGGCATTTGCAGCTTCTGAGCCGTACACGGGCAGTCCTGTCTTAAAACTCTGCCAATGAACCCAGCTCTAGTAATTTTAATTTTAATTTGAAATTAGGGTGGGTGGGTAGAAGAGACAACTGCTGTGCTGCAGTTTTTTGTGATGTCATTAAAGACCAGCTACTCCACTGCGTAGGTTCCCCTGTGAAGAAGAATCATAATGCCTCGGCTCCCTTAATAAGAGCTTTACTGTAAGGTAGGCCTCCCCGTCCACCCCCTCCCCCCATTCCTTTGGTTTGAAGTCAGTTCAACCGCACCTGAGATTGTGTGGACATGGAGACTCCCAGAGTTTCACTATAAGATGAGGTAAGAAATGTATGCATTTCCCTTTGAAGTTTGGAGCTAATAGCTTATACACACAAACCAGTTCTGTGGCTGTCTTTTCCCATGCTAATCAGTAGATGGAAGCAGAGAACTCTTTACCCTCTAAAGCTTCAGGCCCCAGCTTTTCCCTCTCATTTGTCAGGCCTTTTTACCCAAGGGCTTCTCCTAGGATTGAGCATATTTTCTCTCCAAGGCCAGTAACATCTGAACGTAATGTACAGAAACTTGTGCTTGCTACAAAAGTAGAGAGTAGGTTACTGCGTTCATACTTAGCTTTTTAAGGAGAAAGGCTTCGTAGTTGCTGCTCACACTGATTCCTAGTCATCTTCTCTCCTAACCTACCATGAGAGGAAAAAGACTTCCTTGGGCAGCAAAATATTCTGTAATGGACATGTGAGAGACTCTTCCTAACTGCCCTTTTTATTACAGGTATGGGGTTTCATGTTTTGCTTAGGCTGAAGGTGATTTTCAAAGTAAAAGGCATCGATTCTGCTAAGCGATGCAATTATTCTAACACATTGCTTATAGAGATATTCAAACCAATGGGGTTATGCACAGGGTTTTTTCCAGGACTAAAGATTTATCTATGGCTGGGGTGTCAAACATATGGCCTGCAGAGGTGGGTCATCCGACCTGCAGACTTCACCCTGGTACTGGCTATAATGAGGGGAACTGCCCACAGCAGCAGCCAAGCACCCGCAATACCAGGTTTGCACTGCTGCTGGGGCTCTGGTGCTGCTGGTCTTGTCCACTTGGCTGCTAAGCACCCAAGTGAAAGCAGAGCTGGGGAAGAAAGCCAGACACAGTGGCTTGTTCCCATGGTGGTGGCTAAGTGCCTGGGATGCCAGGCTTCTTCCTGTCAGGCCCCCAATTGGCTGGAGGCCACATGTAGTACTCGTTCTCAACCAGCCTCATATGGTGCCACATGTACTGCAGTCCCAGACTTGCTGGAGTGGAGAAGGCCTGTGCAGGATCTGGTGTGCAAGGGTGGGGAGGAGGGAGTTCACTGGGCCTGATCTGGCCTCCGGGATAGGCTTTATGCCATTCATCTGGCTTGTGGACTGGTTTTGGACCACCCATCTGGCTCATGGGTGGATAAGTTTGATATCCCTGGTCTGTACAGATCCAGTTCAAGGACTATTATTAAAAATATTAAATGCCTAACTGCACTTTGCTTCATCTCTGTGCATTATCTTGGCTAGCAGGAATATTTAAAGCGTATTGAATGTTGAAGGGGATTTTGATTTCTTAAAAATCAAGTTTACAGTGTAAATACATGCATTTTGCTCCTTAATCATTGGCCCTCTAAAGGGACCAAAAGCGTGATCTAATCCAATCTGGATTTCAGATGTCAATCTGTGATAAATTGCTCTCAAAACGTAACCAAATTATTTGTGAAACTGATTCCAACACTGGGTGTGGGTTTCAAGTTTATTTTTTGAGGGGAGACACAGAGGGAGACCTTGGCTTGAACCGACACATTCAAGAAAATTGCTTGGCTAGAAAAAGAGGATATAATTATTCAACTCTGTCACAAATAAAATTACTTAGCTCTACTGGTGAATCTGCTATAGGCGTATAAACTATTCCATTTGGGATCATCTGACTTTTGGTAGAATTTAAATAGTACTTTTCTAACATTAATATTTACAAAATATCTTGAAGAACAAGAAGAAAATGTTATTGTTATCGTGTAAACTCTTAATTTTAAGAGCAGCTCAAATATGTACATAGGCATATTTGAGAAATGCTTGTGTTCCATTCTCGGGGGCTGCTGGGAACAGAAAGAGCATTCCTGTATGTTTTCTATCAAAATGGTATTCTAAATCCATGTCTTCCTAGCTATAACAATTTTCCTTCCTATGCACCCAGTTACTTAACATAGAAATAAACTGCAGAAATGCATTCTGGCAAACATGCATTATCCTCAAAGTAGATGTGGAGTGCAAAAGCAGATGGGGAAATATTGAAAGATTTGATGTCTTATTGGAAAAGTTTCAAAATGCAGGAAAATGTCACTTTTGCTGAGGTGGCTAATCCATACATATAATGCAATTTGGAGGTATTGCATGCTTGTTACTATAGTAATACTCTAAAGTTTTGTTTATTTTGGGGTTCTATTTTTTTAAATAGGAACTACATAAAATGAAACTCATTCCAAACTTTGCCTAAATCTGGTTCAAACAACTTTCTGAAACTTGAAAGAGCTTGCATGATGTCTGTTTCCACTATTTTTCACTTCTCGATTGTCCAGATATGAGAACAAACCTGGAAGCATATACAAAATCATTGAAATGTGTTCTGTTCAGCCAGCTAGAAGTGGGAAATATCCTAATCCTCAGAGCTGGGTTAATACTGGGAAGAGGTGTGTAATTTTTATTTTTTAAGTATGTGTATATGTGGGTAGGGAGAGGATGACTGGTCTGAATCCAGAGTTTCATAGAAAGGTAGGTTGCTTCATGGTTCAGAACGAGCTAACTAAATTCAGTTGTCAGTACTGGAAACAAGCTTCTTGCTTGATCCTGGTCTAAATGTGCTTGCATTTTCATGCTTGTTACAGTCAATGACTGCACACTGTGCAATTTGGAGAAGAACTTGAAATGTAATGAAAATCGTCTTGGGCAGTGTGGTGCAAGTGAAAGACTCATGCAACCATTTTATGTATGTTGTAATCTGCCCCACCTCCAGGGCTGTCTGTTCTTTATTACTAACCCCTTATACAACCCTCTAGTTCTCTCCAGTATATCTGGAGGACCAGAGCTCACTGATCACTCATTAAAAACTGGGATTTCCATTTCTAGGGATTAACAAAATTAAAATGATTAGAATTATTTGTGAAGGGCCTTTTTAACATGGTTAATGTAATCAATAGTATTGTGTTGATTATATATAGTTGTATATAAGCATTAAACAAGCTCCCTAAAACCAATGGAGCGAGTACAGAAAAACAGGGAAAAAGGTTAAAGCACTAATGAAATTATGAGCTAGAGTGATATGTGCTAACGGGCAGGATTAGGGAGGGGGGCTGATGTATGAGCCACAAGCACAGACAAATTTTAGGAAGCTGAACAAGTAAAACAAAGGGGTATAATTAAAGAGCCCAGATGGCTCCTGTGCTAGGGAGGTATCTTTGAAAGAGATAAAGGAATGTGGGGATTATGAACTGCTATATCCTGGAAACAAGAAAAAAATTAGTGTGGTACGATCATCTGTAGGCTGGCTTTGATTAGTTTTGGAAAATGGGTGTCTTGGAAAGAAATGAAGTGAGTTAGAAATCTAGAGAACTACAAATAAATGTGAAAGAAAAGCACATTGTGCCAGCGAGCCATGTTGGAATAACCTTGGCATGAGTTACGAATTCTCTGGCCTGGACTGGCTTTGCAGTAACCTTGGCTAAAATCACTGTCTGGGTAAAGCTATATGGTGCACATGGTGCTTTACCTAGAAAGGAGGCCTATGTTCATCAGTGGAGTTTGTAAATTCAGATCTGGCACTTGTTGTTTTAATTATTGAACTAGAATAGTAGAAAGTGTACAATTCCCCCCTTTGCTCTGACTCAGTGGGATCAGCTTTACAGTAACTGGATGTGTCTACAAGAGACAGTTATTGTGGAGCTGACTAATTAGCTCTACAGTAAAATCTCAGCATCTATACATGTGGCTCTATTAGGCTGTAGTAAACTAATAAATGCCACTGCAGGTTAGTATTTGTCAACACAAGTAGTATCCTACAGCAATGTTGTTTAGTGCTCCACAACGGATGTAGATGTAGACGGGGCTGCATGGAGCACAAGGGTGCTTCAGTGCAAGGAAATTCTATCTTGCATCAAGGCTGAACCAATTTAATCTCAAATTCCAGGCATTTGACTTTAGTGCATGTTTGTTTACAACACTAAAAAGCCCTCTATTATCACAGAGACTTTTTTAGCATGTGCAAGTGCCCACATATATAGTGATAAAGTAACTTCTCAACCATCTTTTGGCTATAGAGGGTGTTTTTACACATGCTCTGGGAGTGGGGGAGCTTTAGTTAAATGAGTCAAATAAATTTTAGTTAAAGCACCTCTGCCGCCATTTTGAAGCAGAGATGTGGAGGCTGCTGAAGGTGTGCTAAATTAGCACGCTTCAGCAGACTTAGAATTGCAGAATAGAAGAACCAAAAGGGACCTGTAAAATCATCAAGTCCAGTCCCCTGCCATGGGCAGCAGGTAATTGAGCTCAAGCAAGCTCAACAAGGTGCTTGTCCAGCCTCCTCTGGAACACCTGCAAGGATGGTGAGTGCATCACCTCTGCTGGGAGCGTGTTCCAGATTATAGATAACCTTATGGAAAATAAGTTTTTCTTTATGTCTAGCCTAAATTTTTCCTCAACTAGCTGATGCCCATTAGTCCTTCTGAAGAGTTGCTCCTGTAGATCTTGGTGTTCACCCCGACATACTTGTAAGTGGCTGCCAAGTCACTTCTCAGTCTTCTCTTGCTCAGACTTAACGAACTCAGTTCCCAGAGTCTGTCCTCATAGGGCCTATCCTCCAAGTCCCTAATCATATGAGTTGCCCTTCTCTGCATCCTCTCAAGCTTATCCACATCCTTCTTGAAGTGCAGTGCCCAGAACTGGACACAGTACTTAAGCTGTGACCTCACCAATGCTGAATATAGAGATAGGAGCACCTCTCTGGATCTGTTCACAACACATCGGCTGATACATGCCAGAGTTCTGTTTGCCCTGCTGGTGACTTCATTGTACTGTTGGCTCATATTCATTTTCTGGTCGATTGTGACCCCCAGGTCCCTTTCAGATGCAGTGCTAGCCAGTGGACCACCACTGATCGTATAGTTATGGTGAAGGTTTTTCTTACCCACATGAGGGACCCAGCACTTGTACCTATTGAACCTCATCTGATTGCATTCAGGCCATAGAAGCAGTCTATCAAGGTCATACTGGATCCTTACCCTATCCTCTGATGTGCCTGCATTTCTCCACAGCTTGGTGTCATCCACAAACTTCTCCCTCATCCAGGTCATTGATAAAGACATTAAAGAACACGGGCCCAAGCACTGATCCCCTGGGGGACCCCACTGAAGATAGCCCTCCAGGATGGCTATCCCATTGATTACAACTCTCTGGGGACCAACCTCTGGGTCAGTTGCTAACTCACCTCTCTGTAGACTGGTTTAGGCCAGTACCCTCCAACTTAATTGAGAAAAATCTCATGGGAAACAGTATCAAAGGCCTTGCTGAAGTCTAGATAGATGATGTCAAGTCCATGTCCCAAGTTCAGCTGATTAATTACTGGTTATAAAAAGACAACAGGTTTGTTAGGCATGACCTCCAGCCATGCTAGTTGCTTCTTAAAATCCCACCAGTTGTGAGCTTGCAGTTGATGGCCTCCTTGACAATCTTTTCAAAGATTTTTTGTTCCCAGGACTGAAGTCAGACTGACTGGTCTGTAGTTTGCAGGGTCACCCCTCTTCCCTTTCTTAAAGATGGGTACCACATTAGCCTTCTTCCAGTTGTTTGGGATCACTCCCGAGTTCCATGACTCTTCGAACAGCTTCGCCAAAGGCACCACTATGAACTCAGCCAGTTCTTTGAGGACTCTTGGATGCAGGTCATCTGGGCCAGCAGACTTGAAAACATCCAAATGTTGTAAGAGTAACCCTCACCTGTTTGGGACTGATTTCATGTGGACTGCCGTCTTCCCTGTATTCTCTGGGCAGTTGACAAGTTCCCATCTGATTTCAAGAATGCTGATGTGTAGTAAGTATTTAGGAGCTCTGCCTTTTTCACAGGGAACCACTGTGGGCTGCCCCCCCTCCAAAATTCAGTAGGGGTCCCACAGTGGAGCTTTTTTTTCCTTGCTCCTATGTACCTATAGAAGGACTTTTTGTTGTTTTTTATTTCTGTTGCCAGCTTCATCTCCATGCATGCCTTGGCTTTCCTTGTGTCATATCTGCAGACCCTGGTCATATGAGTGTACTCCTCTCTGGATGCTGAACCATATTTCAATTGCATGTATGCTTCTTTTTTCTTTTTCAGAAGTTCTCTAATGTCTCTGTTGAGCAAAGCATGTTGCTTGGCCCCTTTCCCTCTCTTTGACTGTGTGGGGATGGCCTGTTTTTGAGCAGTGAGAATTGCCTCTTTAAGGAAGAACCACCATTCCTGAACTCCCAAATCATTCAGTCACTGGTTGTGAAGGGCCTTACTAACTAGACTTCTGAGTGTACCAAAGTCTTCCCTTTTGAAGTCTAGGACTTCTGTTCTGCTGATAGTATTTCCAGCCTTTCAGTGGATGGTGAATCTAATCAGATCATGATGACTGTGACCCAGAATACCACGAATCTTCGGGTCACCTATTATGTCTTTCCCCTTGGTCAGCACCAAGTCCAGAGTGGTTCTACTCCTAGTTGGTCCCTTCACTACCCGTGTCAAGAACAGGTCATCTATAGCTGCCAAGAAGTTGATTGACCTGCTGAAGCTCGTTGAATGGTCTTCCCAACATTGTAGCAGCCTCCCAACATGTCTACCAGCACATGTAACTATTAAGGGTTGAGAGGCTTGAGGTCTTCATAGCTCTTTTTCCAGTGTTTCTCTCATTTTTTGTGGCTCTCCTTTTGAAATTGCTTCAGTATTTTCACGTTCTTTATGGACAGCAGGGCTGGTCCTAAAGGTGGTTTCCAGGTATAACATAGCTATATGTAAGGTTATAACAAAACCTGTTGGGCTGTGACAACATATGTAAGAAATCAAATTGCTGATTAGCAGCAAACTGTTCTTTGTGTTTAATACCGTACCAAATGGTATCAACAAATATCTTATTATTTGGATCATAGGAAGGAATGTGAACCCATTCCTGAGACACCATCCATTGTCTTCCTACTAACTGCTTCACTTTGAGATCTGTGACTGAACTAGTTTTTAGTTCATTTACTGCATAGAATACACGCTTTTAAATCAAGATTCAATGTGGTATTGGGTCCAAAACCCCAAGGTAGTAGATGAACACAGCTGTCCTTATTTTCCAGACCTGCACTACAGAGTCAGAATTCAGTCTGAGGATTGGTTTGCACCTTATTACCTAATTTTTTTCCCATAAAAAATGGGGGATAGCCCTATGTACCAACCAGTCTCCCTGGCAAATGAAGCATCTGTCTCTGACAAATATTCATACTTATGATTTATGAATAATATTGTGGTATTGTGTACTGCCATAATTGTCAATGGGCAGAGTTAATAGTGCTCTGTGGTCATTTCTTTGGATATCACAGTAAGGAAACTAATCCTTTGTCACAGCGTTTGATGGTGACACTGAAAAATTCAAGAACATTTCCATCTGAATAAGAAACATTTATGTAGCTAATCAGCCTTTCTTGTGCAAGCAGGAGATGGAATCTAGAGACTGACAGTCATTCAGAAATCAAAAACTTGGATGTCTACATTCAGACACAGGCCTCTTACATTTCAGAGCCTGTGGTACAATTGTATAGATAATGATCAGAGCCTCTTCACAAATGCTGAATATAATGAAATGCAAAATCATAATTGCTGCTAGATTGTGCAGTCATTAAATCTAGTTTATATTTAGAGAGCCTGTCTTAAGAATGCAGAATAGAATAAGAGAGTCATTTACATGCCTGAAAGGCATTTACTCCACAAGCAGCTGAACTGGCACTCTGAGCACACATCCTAATTATAGCTGGGCAGGAAACAGTTTTCCTATCATATGAAAAATTTCAAGAGCTTTCCTGTACTGTATCGGAATGAAAACATTCCAGGAAGAAGCAAAGGAAAAGGATCCCAGGACATGGGTGGATCTAGGATTTGGAAAAGGGGGTTGCAGGTAGTGTGGTACATCATCGCACAACACAACACAACACACATTTTCTCCACTTAAATAGAAACTAGAAGCTTTACTAATATGCTAGGAGTCTGGGAGTATAGTAATCACTTTTAAGATCCAAGCAGAAACTAATATAACTGAGTATGAGTGGGACCGACTGCCAGCTCCAGGGTGGGGCAAGTACTTGGTGCCAGCGGAGTACAGCTATTTCCCCCCCCCTCCCCCAGCCTGGCTATAGGCAAAACTGCTTCCTACACTTCAGCACATAGGTGCCCCAGACACTCAACTAGAGTAGCCCCAAAGTGCCACTCACTTCAAGTAGCACAGGAATCAAAGGGAGGTGTGACAATACCACCAAACCTTCCCAATCTGCTCCTGTCCCAGAATAGCTTGGTATTTAGAGGACTTCTCTAGCATAAAGGAGACATGGTGCAAGTCCCTGCTTTGTATAGCAAGCTCTTTTTCTTCAGGGTTCTGACCAGAAATTCCATCTAGACTGAAGGAAATTTACAGAGTAATTGGAAGGACTGAAGGAACCTTCTCATAACTTCTCTTCCTCCTTTTCCCATCCCCAGTTAGCAATTTGGCAAATGAAAGTCTAGGAAATTATGGACGGAGAAGCATGTCCTTGTGGATGCCTGTTCCATAACAGGTATTTTGTAAACTTTTAAACTAGGGCTGTCAAACTATTAAAAAAGGTTATCATGATTACTTACATGATTAAAACAATTAGCCACAATTAATCGCAATCTTAATCACACTGCTAAACACTCAAAATTATACACTGTTTTGCTCATTTTAAAGGATAAAATTTGACTTTTTTCTATGGCAAACAGAAAACCAGGATCCCTGGTCATCTTAATTTATTTCTCCCACTGCTGCATTGGAGAAGAAGTTGGTGTGGGAAAGTCAAGCAGGCCTCTGCTTGTGCCTGTTCTACTACCTCTTCTCTTCCCCCTGTCCCCTCCCAGCCTCGGCTCTTCACTTCCTCCACAGCCTCTGCTCTGTGCCGGCAGGCTCCATCCTTGTTCTAGCTTGAAGCACTGAGCACAACCCCAGCCCAGTCGTGCAGACTGTGCACCACTTTTGTAGGGTCAAACTAGAGCTGGGCTTGCTGCCTCAGTCTGCAGCATGCATGGAGCCTACCAACATAGAGCAATGGTAAGGCAGGGAGGGAGAGGAGTATGCAGGGGAGCAGAGGCTGTGTGTATGGGGTTGGAGATAGCACGACACAAAGGTGGTGCAGGAGGAAGGGATGTTTCAGTCTGGGCTGCAATAGATCAGGGGCTGTACCTTCACTTGAGCCACTTGTAGGGCTGTCAACCCTCCAGAGTTGCCCTGGAGTCTCCAGGAATTAGATATAAATCTCCAGGAGACTGCTGAGAGTCACTCTGGAGATCAATGATGGAGCAGTCATGAAAATAAATATTAAATGTTGAATCTGATTTTATACAGTAGTCCAATGGATTTTTAAAATGTAATAGTAATGTGCATGTAAAGTTTACACATTGTAATCTGTAAGTGATATACACAAGCTCGTTCACATTGTTATGGGCATATTGGTGTTCTGGAAACCTTCTGGAATAAATTCAAACAGAGTTGGCAACCATGAATGACGGGTGCCCCCAGAGGATGGGGGGCAGAGTGACCACCTGCAGGCGGTGGCACAATGAGTGGGAGGCATGGTGAGTGCCGACCGATAGTCTGCAACCACCCACAGTGACCACCAGCAGTGTTGTGGGGGGGGGGTGAACAGTGATCACCTGCAGGCACTGCCAGCAGTTGTGGCAGTGGCCAATCTCAGGGGATGCACCACCAATCTCAGGTGGTGCACCCCCTGACCACTCGCCCTACAGGTAGCTAAAATTTTGTCTGAACATTTTTAGAGCCAATAATATATAAAGTAGTTGGATCTGGATCTCCCAAATTGTGCTCCCTGCTCTAAAATGCCTTAAGTTTATTGCCTTTGCCTAGGGCCATGCCACTGTCCATTACTGTCCACCTGTACAGTAATTTGGCAAATATCAGTCTTTTTGTAAACTAGCAATTTAGCAAGTCTTGCACACTCAAAAGCGGCTCCCAACACAACTTGCTAGCATTAACTGTTGTTGTTTGACTTCTGTTTGAACAGACTGAGATTTGTCATTGCTTTTTCCAAGTGTCTGTTCCAGAACTAGAAATGTGAAGTACAGTGTTTATAAAATCACACAGTGGCAGAAAGCCTCTTGAAAAATAGATATAACCTCTGCTTACAGTGGAAAGTTCCAAGCTTTTTGCTTGGGACTTGGTTTTTTTTCCAGTTGTTTTTGTGAACATGTTCTTTTTTTGTTTGCTTGTTTTAAACCTGGATTATTCTATATATCAAAGCCTTTTCTTTATTTTCATGAATAGCAATGAAAACTGTTGGAAGTCTCCACTCCAAACAATTTAATATATCTTAAATGAAATGCAGAACTAATGTTTCCACAACAGTTATGTGGATAACCCCTGCCTGTAAAAACTGTATTTAGGTCTTTAATATCTTACATTGGGCCTAAATAATACAGGTTGAAGCCATCTTGGTCTAAGGACATAGGCAGACAAGGTTCTTTGGGTAAACCTGATATCTTTTATCAGACCAACTCAAATACAGTAAAAGCTCCATTAACCGGCATGTTACAAGCTGGCACGTTCTATTAACCAGCATGACAGCTTGTAAGGTAAAGTGAAAATGGAAGTGCCCACCATGGTATTTCCAGTTTCTCCGAGCCCCCATGGCCTGGTTCAAACCAGCCTGCACTGCTGAGCCCCCACAGCCCGGGGCATCGCAGGCTGCATGAGGCCCACTTCGCTGTCCCTCAGGGCAGCAATGTGGCAGGAGGGGCAGCTATGCCCCAGACATGGCAAGAGAAGCAGAGGCCCAAACAGGCAAAGACATCTGGTCTGAGCACTCAATTAACCGGCATATTTTGTTATCCAGCATGCCCCATTCCCCATGGGTGCCGGATAACAAAGCTTTTAGTGTAGTTGGAAAAATTCTTTTTTGCAAGCTTTTGGGTGTAAATATCCTTCATCAGGCTGAGAAAGCGTCTGCAGTTGGTGTGAAGAGCACACACCAACTGCAGACACTTCCTCAGCCTGATAACGGATATTTATACCCAAAAGCTTACAAAGAAGAATTTTTCCAACTATTTGAGTTAGTCTCATAAAAGGTATCAGGTTTATCCAAAAAACCTTGTCTGACTATGGGACTAATTAATGAATTTATGGGATGCAATACTTTCCTTTATTTTCAATGACATTTCTGCAGACACTTTCAAATTACTGGATACATGCTGTAATTGTGTACCTGGACACTTGCTAATAAAGACTGCCTGCTAGGTGGAAGGGAATTTTACTGGGAAGGACTTAGAGATCCTCAGGTGATGTCAGTAGCCTGTCCTAACTCCCTTCAAGTTCATAGAGCTATGACCAGTTACTTCTATTAAGGATCTATTTCATTAAGTTAGAATAGGCCTCAGGGGTTACCATCAGGATTGTTTCCTCTTTTGTGCTTAGTGATTGCATAAATGTAAAATAAGCTCCTGAATCAAAATTGCAAACTTGAATGGGTTCAAGACGCTACAGAATGATGTAGGGCAGGGGTTGTCAGCTGGGGGTATGCGTACACCCAGGGGTACTTTGAAAGGTCCCAGGAGGTATGCAGGGGCAGGCAGGGACAGACTGCCACCACCCTGCGCTACAGCCTCTCAAGAGCAAGACCACAGTAGGGTGAGAGCAGGGCTGCACAAATGCTGTGCTGCCTCTGCTCTGCCACTCACCATGCCCCAACTCTGCACCTGGCCACTTGCAATTCTGCGCCCCCCTCCCCGCTCTGCTCTGCATCCGGCTGTTTGCCCCCCCCCCCCCCCCCCGTGGGAGTACACTTACTGAAAAGGGGGCTGCTGAGGGTACACTTGTTGAAAAAAGTTGACAACCACTGATGTAGGGTACAGAAGGATAAAGGTAACCACAACAGAAAGAAGTTGCTGCATGTATGGAGCATCCAAATTTTGTATTCTGAACTCATGGCTCATTTTTTTGCCAAATGAGGCAAGAGAGGTTAAATGACTGACTAACGCCCCCTCCACCTGATCATTGTCTGCTAGATAGCTTTTGAAAATCTGAAAAATATGTGGCTCTTAAGAGATTCATGCATGCAAAGAATACATCTCCAAACCTATTTGCATAAGGGGTAGTGAGGAAAAGGGCAGAAAAGTTGTTGTGGAAGTTTGGAAAGTAAGTTCATTGGAATGAAAAGAGCAGGTTGTAGTGCAATGAGATAAGGGATCAGATTGCTTCATAAATCTAAATGATCTAATATTAAGTCACAGAGTGCCCCCATGAGGTAAATATCAGTTCCTTTTACATATGGACAAATAGAGGTTCAGACCACAAGAGCTTTGCGATTTGTTGTCATGTTTGTTTTCTTTGAAGATGGTGTATAAAGCGCAGTTGGCTTCAACAAAACATTTTTTCCCCATACTAATAAAAGTCCCATCACTGATTTTAAGCATTCATATTGTGATGCCCCTTTTTATTATTCATTATCTTCAGGAATTGAGATAGCAGTTTGTCTCCAGTGGGGCAACTGTGACCAAAGTGTTGCTGTATAATGAAGCAATTAAAAAGAAATTACTTTGGTGTTTTGAGAAGAATGCTTCATTCCTCAGCTGTTGAGATGATGAAGGTTAAATTAAGCCTGAAAGTGCTTTCTTGAATGTAATAAAGCACCCTACTGATGGAAGTCAAGCTGAGTAACTTTGTCGTTGTATTAAATTTTGGACTGAGCTTGGTTTACTTTTCAGAAACCAACCAGCAATAGCACAGGAGCTAATTTTAATTCAACATAATTACTGAAATACAGCTGGAGCACTGCGTCCTCCAGTACTCCAGCTGGAGCATACTGCGTCCAGTTCTGGGTGCTGCACTTCAAGAAGGATGTGGATAAACTTGAGAGGGTCCAGAGGATGGCTACTCGAATGGTTAGGGGCCTGCAGGTAAGGCCCTACGAGGAGAGACTGAGGGACCTGGATCTCTTCAGCTTCTGCAAGAGAAGGCTGAGAGGTGATCTTGTGGCCATCTACAAACTTATCGGGGGGGCGGGGGCAGCAAGGAATAGGAGATGCTCTGTTTACCGGGGCACCCTTTGGGATGACTAGAAACAATGGCCAAATACTGACAGAGAGCATATTTAGGTTGGACATCAGGAAGAACTTTTTCACAGTAAAGGTCACCAGAATCTGGAATGGGCTACCGAGGTAGGTGGTGCTCTCCTGTACCCTTGAGGTCTTTAAGAGAAGACTGAGCAAGCGCCTGGCTGGGGTCATCTGACCCCAGTGCTCTTTCCTGCCCAGGACACGGGGTCAGACTCAATGATCTACTGCAGTATGGGCCACTGCCTTGTTGCAAATCCATCTGTGGGTTGAGCCCTGAGTTTCTACTCACTGCCCAAGGAACAGATGAGGTTTGCCCTGGGATAACTTTATCCCCAAAAGCATCAGCTCCAGTGTCCCTTATATCAGACCTTGAAGCTGCAACAGGGGAATCTCTGCCAGGTGGATTCTCTTTGGGTCGTGCAATAAATTATAGACTCCCTCCCTTCCATAGGATGAGATTGCCTGTTAAGAGTCTTCTCTGGGTGAGTATTCCAGGCTATCAGTAGGGAGACAAAACAGCAAGGGGATTTATCATATAGAAGGAAACACTTGTACAAGCAAAACCAACGATAAGTTTGAAGAAAAAACAAAGCAGGCAAGATGTTTCTTGCCCTCTTCATCTGACTATACCCTAGCCTTCCTGAAGGTCCTGCCAGTATTTCCAGGAAGTCAGAATTCCTGCTGATTCTGCCAGCTCTGGCTACTGGGGACCCTGGACTCTCTCCAGTCCTGGGATCATCCAAAGACTACAATTCTATCAGAGGTGGACTCTAAATTCCTGCAACAAAGAAATCATGCATGACACCCCATGAACCCCTGGTGGTGCTTTCCCCTTACCCTGGAGGCATTTAAAAGGAGATTAGACAAGCAACTGACTGGGGTTACTTTCCTGCCCAGAGCAGGGGGTCGAACTCAATGATCTAATAGGTCCCTTCGGACTGTAGAAATCTATGAAACCCCCAGACCATGGTCAGCTTTGTGATAGATATGATTCTTACGTTGGACTTCTGGGAGCTGTTTGGAACCACGTTATCTGACTTGCCTACTACAGTAAGGGTGTAAGGCTGGTATTTTCTGCACACAAGTTCCTGGTCATAACTGTTTATGTTCTACATTGGTTCCTGTGCTCATATAAATTTAATGAATTATTCCCCTCAGCTGTCTAGGAAAAGTATCTCAAGGAGCAGATATCTTTGCCACTGTGTGGTTAAATATTAGGACAGCTAGAATGTCTCCTTCCAAATTCTTTCCCTTGCATTAACTTCTAAGTGACAACACAAACAGGTTTGTTCTCATACCCCCCAACTTTTTTTTTTGTCCCTAATAAAAGGGCCCTAGATGTGACAAAAAGAAAATGTTATTTCTGCTCTGAACTATGCAGGGGAACCCACAGGCAAGGTAGCAAGTGAGTCCTGATAGATATGGCAATGCCTCAGTTTCAGATGATGGATAGGGTGAGATATTAAGAACTGGATGAACAGTCAGTCTCGGTGCCTTTTAAAATGGAGCCTTTTTTTTATTTGAAGGGGAAAAAAAGGAGAGGGGCAAACATAAATATCTTTGTGGATCTAGAAAGTCCATATATTGTGGGGCAAGCCCTACATTGTGAAACACGCTTGAAAATGTTGGTGACTATTAGAAATTATTTTATGTCCTAAACTATAACTTTAAGTGTTAAGGTGTTATAAACCTTGTGTACAAGAAGAGTGTCTGTATGGTGTTTTGATGTTACTGGTTTGAGTGGCTAAGAGATGAGTACTTCTAATTTAAGGTTAAGAGGAAGAAAGTTACTTTTAGTAAACTGTCTGCAAATGAGTTGGTATGCTTTGAAGTGTGTTCCTACTTGCTTCACTCAAATAACAATAGCAAGTTGAAATAGCTGCTCCAATTTGCAGGATGACATACTGTACACAAGTTGTCATAACAGTAACAAAGCTATGCGGTGACATTTATTTGATGTCTCCTGATTGGGAAGGCTGCAGAAAAAGTACATGTTGGCCAAGACTACTTTCTCCTCTCCTGTCCTCTCTTCTCCCCACTCCTCCCCCCAAGTAACCCCTATTTCAGAAGCCTCCTAATTTTGGTTACCCAACTTTTAACATCCCAATATGCCTGATGAGCAAAGGATGGCTGCTTCAAGGTGGATCATACAAATAACAGCAACTAGAAACAGTGACTTCTAAAAGTCTTCAGTGATATTTTGCAGTGGGATAGTCAAAGGTCATTTGAGAGGGTTTTAAAACTGATTTTTGTCCATTCTTTCCAGCTACTGTGTTTTAGGAGTTCAGCATCCCTCATTCTAAGATTTTCAGTTAGGACTTAATCATTTGCAATTTTGCTGTTGCCTGGAAGCCAGATCCAAACCTTAGTAGAGTTTTTGTTTTTTGGGGGTTTTTTTTCTCTGATCTGCAGAAGACTCAATGTACATCCTGCTATGAACAAAAGATGGATAATTGAAATAAACTAACTTGGGGAAACAATGCATGTTAAAAGTAACAATTTAAAGTTATTTTCTGTTTTTCTAGACACAGGTGGATTGAATCCCTGTGCCTAAAAAAAGGGTGTATAAATGTGAAAAATATAAACATAATTTTTAAACCCACATGGCTATATTTTATTAACTGCGACTAATGTTGGAGAAAAAAAAATAGTGCTGAGAGTTATCGACTATTTTCACTCTTGTATGATTCATCCTTCAATACAAGGGAAACCTTGAAACAAAATTACTGATAGCCGATGAAAGTATAAAATGATATATGGGTCATGGGAATTCAATTCAGTATTAAAGCTGTAAAACATATCTTAGCATCAGTAGCTGATTGTACTCCACTACGTAACATTTGGTAGAAATAAAAGTTCTCTTGAAGGATAAGTAGTCTGAAAGGACAAAATAATACAGAATGGTAGAAAATAGAATATTTCTTTCTACAAGTGTTTCCATATCTTTGTTAAGAAATGTGCCCATATTTCATCATTTAGTTTTATTGCTGCTCCTTGTATAAAACCTTTGTGGAGAAACAAGCCAAGATTTTCATAAGTGCATCCTGATTGGGGGGATCTTTCACCAGAACCACCTGAAACATATCTGATTTTTAGAAGATGAGCCCTTTCTGATCACATTCAGACATGGGAAGTGGGGACAAAGTCAGAAATCCCTATATAACCAACCACTGAGTGGCATCTTACTCCTTCAGATGAAATGGAAGAAATATGTGCTCTGATATGAAAAGCTATGGTTTCAAACCCTGTGCAAGGAAGTTTTTACAATCCCCCCCCCTTTACATTAGCATGAGTATACTGAAATAATAGAAGGAATGTGATGCTTTTAGTGAAAGAGCGTTAATGGAAGCTCTGTCTTTTCAACAGAGCAGAGCACTTAAAGAAGGTTTTCAAGAAGGCTGTATGCAATGCATGAGAGACCTGATGTAAGTAGCCATGGTGGAGGTCCCCACTTTTCAGTAGCTGTGAACATCTGGCTTGCCTGGCTTCCACAGGGGCTGTGAATAGAGGGATATAGTGGGTGGGGACAAAGCCTACCTCCAAATTCCTGGTGACAGAGCTGCAGCGGACATGTGTCATGAGGAGGGACCTACTGAATTTGCGATTTTGTGGATTCCACGAAATCCGGCATTGCTTACAAAGTCTGTGAAATCCATGAGGAAAAAAATCTTAGAGGGAGTCAGCAGTCCTCTGCTGCACTGCAATAACCCAATGGGGGGAGGAGGGGTAAGTGCCCACTCAAAGGGCTGCAGGCAAGATGACTGTCACTTCCACCCGTCACCACTGACTGACTGTGATGTGGGTCTCAACTGGCGGTGAGGGGGAGGGCTGCATGATGCCCTTGCAACCAATCAGCAGTGAGGGTTGCAACCACTGGGACCCCTCAGCCAATCCAGAGGTGGGGGTGGCTGCTGTACTCTGGATGCTCAGGCTCCGTTCTGCCCACAAAATCAGGGGGGCAGCCCCAATGAATTAGGTCACTAGTCATCAGCATGGGGTGAGAAATGGCTGTTAACCTCTGCACCACTACTTGCCCTACTGCTACTCTTTACAGCCCCCTTCCCCTGCTGTTTGCCCTGCCTCCATGTCTAGATCTACATCTGCCCAGAGTGCTCCTTGTGGTTTAGATCTGGCCTGGAAGGAGCCCTGCAGTCTAGAGCTGGCACAGGTGATTTTGATGTTCCTGCCTGAGACAGAGCAGAACTTCAACTTCTCTTCCAGAAAACTAGGTGTAAAGCTTATACTTAACAGGAAATAACAATATAAAAGGCTAAGGTATTGTTGGGTGCCTCTGGAACTTTAGGGCATTAGTCTGGATTTTGTCCGGCTCAGAAGGGATTAAAGGCCAGATCCAAAAAAGAACTTAGGATCCCAAATCCAAAACTGCAGTCTTTCCCCCACCCATCACTACCACCACTCTCACATCCCGACTCAGATGTTGCCTAAACCTGCAGGCACCTAACTCACTATAATACCACCTGATTTGACCAATGTTTCCCCATAAGCCTGCAGTTCTGTCATCTGCTTATGTGCAGAATTGCCCCTGTCTGAGCAGTTAGGCAACAAGCTACTGTACTGGCAGGAAACAAAACAAAACAGAAATGAGCAAATTCAGGGTCCTGGATTGCAAGTGGGCTGAGGGGCTTCTTTTGCCAGGCCTGAGTCGGGCATCTCTGCTTCAAAGAGGGGTGGGATTTCAGACAAACCCTGGAACTTAGCATTTCCAATTGGCACATTCTAAGTGTCTCTCTACTTAGTCTGTGGTCTTTAGGCTGTTTCTTCTGTGGAGCCTAACTCTTACCAGGCTCTGTATATTGGGAGTCCAAGTGCTTGTTTCTGCACATTTTAGATTCCGCCCTGGGATCAGGTACCTAAAAATGTTGAGAACTGAGGGCATGTCTACATGTACATGAATGTGCCCCAAGTAAGTTTAGTACCTATAATAACAGATACTAACTTCCTGCACTGTAATTGGTGCTACTGCGCATTAGTGCAAATGAATAGTATTTTTGTGTGGAGCTTAATGGTTGTTGGACTAACTTTATAGCTCATTCGTGCAAATGAACGCTTTTTTATGCGATGCTTAATGCTCACCGGACTAATCTACTGTGCGTTAGCATGGTTTTTCCCAGCCATGCTAGTGTACAGTAGAATTTGTCCAATGGACATTAAGTGTCTTGTGTAGATGTGGCCTGAGATGCCTAACTTTATAGGAATCCAAACCTTTTCTTGAGTTTTGGCTTTAATAATAGTTCCCATCTAACTGATTTTTTAATTCTTGTTACAAGTTCAGGTCTTGCTTCAAACTTAGTTTCATAGTTTCTAGGGTCAGAAGGGACCTGAACAGATCATCAAGTCCAACCCCCTGCCCTGGGCAGGAATGAGTGCTGGGATCATAATACCCCAGCAAGATATCTATCCAACTTAGTCTATAACAGCTGATGTTACATTTTAAAAGATATATGCATGCTGGATTTGGATTGTTGCCTACAAAGCCAGCTGTTCATATGGTAACTTCTTAACTAGCAGAACTTCCTTTAAAAAAAATATAGTTTCATAGTTTCTAGGGTCGGAAGGGACCTGAGCAGATCATCTAGTCCGGGTCCCTTCATAGAGCTCTGCTTCATAAAGGAGAGTGGGGTGTACAAAAAAGTGTCAATTTTTGATCCTGAAATGTTCACTGAAATAAAATACAAAATAAACCTCCAAGCAAAGACTGAGATACACAGCAAAAGCAACAGGATATTGCTTAGTCTAATCCCTTCCCATATTTAAAGCTTAACCCTCAGTGCTTGACTGTGTGTGTGCAAAGAATACATTTGAAATTATAATAAATCTGAATGGCTGGGAAGTCACTTGACCCTGGAAATCTCTGCTTAATCTTTTCTCAGCTCCCATCAACAAATGACAGTCACTTATGCAATAAGGCTTGAAAGCTATCAACTGGGATTTCAGCCACTGGCTGTAGATGCACCATTTGGGTAAAAAGGATGATTCCCTATATGATTCTTAAGTTACATATTATGCAGGTTTGTTTATGGGCTTTTGCCTAAATAAAGCATGTACAGTCTTGGAGCCCTTGGCAATAATTTTTACGAAGATGTGGGAAATGGGAAAGATACCCAAGAACTGGAAACGGCCAATGTAGTACCCCTCTTTAAAAAAAGGCAAAAAGGAGGATCTGGGTAACTACAGACTAATTAGCCTCACCTCAATGCCTGGGAAGTTACTGGATCGTATTATAAGGAAGTTCTGTGTGCAAGTGCTTTTGCAATCTGGATGAAGAAAGACTGATCACAAGCAGCCAGAATGGATTTACTGTTACAGTAAATAAATTTGATCTTTGACAGAGTAACAGGGTGTATTAAAGGAATGCAAAGGATATGACGTATCTGGATTCCAGGAAGGCTTTTGACAAGGTCCCATATGACCTCTTATAAACACTGGAGAAATGGGGGCTGGACAAAATTACTATAAGGTGTATAGACACCTGACATGGTAACCAAAAGCAAAGGATACTTATAAACCGATCCATGTTATAATGGCAGGAGGTTGAATGGGATCCCACAGGAGTCTGTCTTGGGCGAGGTGCTTTTCAATGTGTTTACTGATTTTTTGATGCTAAAATAGATAGCTTCTTGAGTAAATTTGCAGGTTCCATGAAACTGGGAAAGCCTGTGAAAATGTTGGAGGATAGAAGAACAATTCAGAAGAATCTTGACAGATTGCAAAGCTGGGCTGGAGCTCAGAAGATGAAGTTTAATGCTGAGAAATGCAAGGTGCTACACCTTAGGAAGAGCATTCAAAAACACAAACACAAATTTGGTGACACTTGGCTGAATGGCAGCAACTCAGAAAAGAATCTAGGAGCCTTGGGAGATCACAGATTCTATATGAGTCCACATTGTGATGTAACTGCACAAAGGGCAAATGTGGTTTTGGGTTGCATCCATAAAAGCATTACATACAAGACATAGGAGGTGATAGTGCCTCTTTACTTGGCTCTGGTTAAGCCTCATCAAGATTACTGTATACAGTTCTAGGCTTCAAATTTTAAAAAGAACATAGAGAAGTTAGAGTGGGTCTAGAGATGGGCAACAAAAATGATAAAGGGCTTGGAAGGTAAGCTATATGAGGAGAGGCTGAAGAAAATGGACATGTTCAGTTTGTGTAAAATATGCTTAAGAGGGGACATGATAGTGGTCTTCAAATATGTGAAGGGCTCCTATACAGAAGAGGAAGAATCTCTTTTCTCTCTTGCTGCAGACGCTGAATGGAGATCAATGGTTTGAAATTGCAGCAAAGTAGGTTTAGATTAGATATCGGGAGCAATTTCTTCCCTGTTAGGGCAATAGAATATGCTGTCTAGGGAAATTGTAGAATCTCCATCATTGGAGGTGTACAAGCATTGGCCAGGGATGATCTAGGAGTAGCTATGTGTATGCATAATGTTTTTATGACAAACTTTTAGATTTCCCCACTAAATATTCTTTTACCCATTGTGCGATGAGTGGGTATATTTCTGTAAAGTTTTATATCTTTCCCTTTTTCAATAGGGAATCTTTTTATTTCATTGGTCAGTAAACTTCTTAGATTGATTCACACTTTGCAGCAGCAGCAGCCCCTGCCCATGCTTACGTATGCTTGATCCTACAAAGGTAAGACCAGTGTGTTTCGAATTCATGCTTACCTCAGACATGATAGAAGAAATCTTCTGTTACAAAATGAACACTGGAAAAATAAGGCAACAGTTAATCAATGTAAGGATCACTCTTTATGTTCCACAGCACTATCAGCAGCCAAAATAGTAGCTATTAAAAACAGGAAGGAGAAAAAAGCCTTGATTATGGAAGAGTTTCTGAGTTTTCCTCCAAGTGATCTGACTGTCTTAGGGTTAAGTACATATCCTCTCTGAAAATTTTTACAATAACTTTTTAAAATGGGGAACTAGTTATGCAACACACATACTTAGCTAATATTCATGGTCTAATATTCATGGGTCAAAGATAAATGTATGTCTCCTATGGCCACATGAAGAGAAAGAGCAGCTGCCCTCTGCTCACCCCTGTGATCTCCAAACTAGGTTATCTCCATTCTGAGCAATGTGTCAGATGAACTTTCCCCTGTTCTCTCCCCTCCTGGTCTTGAGGGAGGAATAGCTCCTACTGCTCCTTGATTATTCCCCATTCTTGCCATTGTTCTGGAACATGCATCTGGGAATGGTGGAGCACCCTGACCCCACACTAATCACCTCCAGAACATGCAGTGGAGGATTAGGAATGAGGGATGAGTGGAGCTCTCCCATCCCCAGCTGTACTGTGGGGGACGCTGAGAACCTTTCTCTGATGTCAGGCTGATGGCATCCCAGGAATTGAAGGTGCAGACAGAAGTGACATTTTTTGCCCAATTTGGCCCCTCAAAGTACTCTACAGCTGTAATCAAACACAAATGCATGGCTGCAGAGCACTTCAAGAGGGCTCAATCCTGCTACAATCTGAACCCTCATTTCATGAAGGATCAGGTGAAGGCACTGCAAAGCAGAGCATTTTTCTTAACTTCTGAGCCAGAAGCAGGGCTTGACTAACACAACCCAGCACTGCTCCTGGTGCTGTTTATCAGGATGGGAGGATGGGAGGAAGCTGAGGGAGCTTATTTTGGGGGTTGCTCAGCCAGTGCTGGAGGGTGGGTTGGGTGGATTGATGCCCCCATGAGATGGGAGGTCTCCAATCCACTCTTCCCCACTCCAGCATGGCTGGAGAAACCCCAGAATAGACCTCTCTCCCCTGCCTTCTCCTTCTCCCATACTGAGACAGAATGGGAGCTGGGGTGGGGGAAGCAGAAATTGAGGAAGAGACTGCAGAGATGCAGCCTCTCTCCCTGAATGGGCTTGATCACCCACTCCCTTCACCCAACAACTAACATCCTCTGGGTTGGAAGAAACGGTCTAACTCATGGCACTTTCTGTGATGCGCCATGAATTAGACCCAGGAACTGCACTTCTGTCTGCATCTTTTAGAAAAGTTCGGTAAAAATTTAGCCAAAGCTCCCAGTTTCATGCCCAGATTTTTTTTCTAATAAGGTATGAAAAGGCATTCCTTACATTGTGTTCAACCCTGTGGCATCTGATCACCAAATAAAGTTCTCATGCCTTGTCTGCCTCCCATGGACCACTCAATCCTTTCACAGGAATTTTTGCAGCCCAAAGGCTGCCACCATAGATTCCTATTGATAAAAAAGGAAATAACTCCTGGTGAAAGATGGGCACTGCTGGATGTCCTGGACACTGACCACCTATGAGAAATCTAAGGGGCAGAGGGTTGTTAGGCCCCCTCAGACAGCCAGGGCCTTTCGTGTGTTATCTCTGTTAGGGGTGGATTTGGGGGTCAGGGATATACATAGAGCTGTAGCCTGCCCTTATATACCTTGTAAATACACAGAGGCTCCAATAAAATTCAAAAGTATGTTATAAACTTACAATCACAACAAAAACTTCAAGCGTTAACTATATACACTGGTTAACTGCAACACACCATAAATAGACCTACTGGGGGGCAGCAAAGGGCAGTATCAGGGCCTTCACAGGCTCACTGAGCTGGAGCAACAGTCAGGCCCTCAGTCTTTTCCCTCAGAGGGTCTCAGACCAAGAGCGTAGGAACAGTGATTCTTACCAATCTAATGGATGATGGTCCTGATCCAATAATGCTTTTACAGGTAAGTATCCAGTTATAATCCAATCTGATAGGTCACCCCTCTTCCTCTCTCACTGCTACAGTCACTGCTCATACACCTCAGACACACAGGTGTAATCACCAACCAAGTAAATTTGCACACTGAATCATGCCTTATATAGTCACCAAAATCACACCATGTGTCAGTCATTCTTCTCACCAGTCATACTTATGTGCACATGAAACCCTACTATCTCAGCACTCGGGTGTAGCACATGGCACTCTACTAGACCACACAACCTACTGAACATGCTCCATGTCAGTGGGTCACTGACTTCATCAAGGTGGAAATTTAAGCTATTCTAGAACCTGCCCACTTCTAATCAGTGTGTGCATGCTTAGGAGAGATCTCATGTTATGGACCACATCCAACACTGGAAGGGCATGTTTCATCTCATCCCTGGTGAACCTGGGGCACTGGGATTTTGACTTCTTCATGACCATAAGACAATTCTATTCATGACTTGCTGTTATCCTTTGTTAATATTTCAGTGGCTTGGAGAATTCAGGAGCAAGTGATTAAACAGGATATTGGAGTGTGTTTTTAGGATATGGATCAACATTTGTTTTCTTTAATATTTGATGGAGTTGTTGTTCCAAAAATTCTATCATAGCTTTGAAAATATGGTTTGGGAGAGGTAGAATTATGAAAAGACTTTCTTAATCAAAAAATCAGTAAAGCTGCTCCTTCATGAGGAAGTGTAGCTTTTTTTGAAAATGGATGTTCATTTAGTTGTACATAAAATAGATGTTGCATAACTTGCCTTTTTCCTCATCCCATTCAGGTAACATAAAGTCCCCTTTCTCTGAATTATCACAATGCTCAAATTGGGATAGTAATAACTGATGTTTGCTAAGAATATGTGACAGGTGCAGTAGAAGTCATAGAAGATCAAAGTAAACAGCTTCTCCCAATTTTGTATTGCTTATTTCTTGATCATTTTAACCATTCAAATATGTATCCAAACCCTCTCTTGTATCCATTTTAGTTGGTTCCTGTGTTCCATAGGAGATGCTAAAAAGAGACATTCAGAGGTGGGAAAAAGTATGTTTATACTTTACCTACTCAATTGTGACTTGAATGTGACCCTGTCTTGAGTCTTCTGGCTGAAGAGATGCCTAACCTTTCAGTAGATGACCCTCTTACAGAAAGGTGCATATTTTTCTCAAGAACTAGAAAAACTTTCTGACATCAAAAGCAAGCAATATACAGTAAAAGTTCTGTTAACCGGCATCTTACAAGCCAATGTGCTTTGTTAACCAGCATGCCAGGTTGTAAGATAAAGTGAAACCAGAAGTGCCCACCATGGCAGTTCTGGTTTCTCCAAGCCCTCAGAGCCCGGGGAAAAGTAGCCTGTGCTGCCAAGCCCCCATGGCCTGGGGGCATAACAGGCTGTGTGGGGCCTGCTTCCCTGTCCCGCAGGGTCCGCAGGAGGGATGACGATGAAGCAGGAATTTGGCAGTCTCCAGTTATGAATCTGCACACAGGTAGAAGTACACTGATGGTCATCTTGCACCTGGGTTAAGATGGATACAATTCCACAGCTGCTGCTGTAACTGACTAGTCCTATTCAGGATCCCCTTTGCTCACCCCACATGATGAAAGGGCTAGAAAAAGTGCCCTAAACCTAGACTGTATTATCTGCTCCTGGCTGGATAACCAAGTCCAGTGAGATCACACTGCTGTTGAAATCAGACAATGGTTTTTGCCACATGGAACATACACACCTTGATGGATAGCCAAGATGTCAAAGGACAAGATGGACCTGCCAACATCTCCAGGGAACTAGTGAGATGCAACAGCTTGACATTGCAGCTCTTAGTGAGACAAATGGTTGGATGAGGGCCAGCTGAGAGAAGAGGGTGAGGGCTACACCTTCTTCTGGAAAGGGAAACCAACCAAGGACAGACGTGTTCACGGTGTGGGTTTCACCATTAAGAATCTGCTTGTCAATCAACTTATGGAGTTCCCTGTGGGCATTAATGAACGTTGTATGACCCTCTGTCTTAAGCTCAGTAATAACCAGTGTGCTAACATTATCAGTGTGCTCCCCAACACTTGGTGTTGATGATGATATCAAAGAATAGTTCTATCCCAACCTTGACCATGTTCTGACTAACACTCATAAGGAGAACAAGATCATTCTTGGTGACTTCAGTGCCAGAATCTGACCTGAAGCTCTGGAATGGTACCACTGGGGAGGAAAGAATAGGGAAAGCCAGCCCCAATGGCATCCTTCTCCTAAGCAAATGCATAGAGCATGGTCTTGTCATTAGACACCATCTTCAAACAAAGTGACAGTTACAAGACCACCTGGGGGCACTCACTCTAAGTACTGGCACCTCCTTGACTGTTATTATTAAAACCCATGATTGAATGGATGTCTGCATCACACAAGTCATGTGAGGAACCAATGACAGCTGGACAGATCACCATCTTGTCACATCCATTATGAACACCTGGCTTTCACTGAAACACTGAAAAAAGCCAAAAGCAATGCAAGGGACTCTCAACATCAAATCTGTTTAAGACCCCCAACCCCCAAAGATCTGTAAGGATCTCCAACAATGTATCTATGAAAATTTCTCTGTCCTGTCCACAAATAAAGCAGTGTTGAGGAACTCTGAAAGAGGCTTAAAATCTCCACCTTGGGAAGAAAAACTCCTGGCGCTCTGGTGTAGTGCCTGAAGACTGGAAGAAGGCCAGTGTAGTACCTGTCTTCAAGAAAGGGAGGACAGTGAAATCCAGCTAACTACAGGCCTATCAGCCTGACTTCTATCCTGGGGAAGATCTTAGAAAAGTTTATTAAAGAGGCCATCCTTAAAGGACTGGCCGACGCCAACATCCTAAGGGATAGCCAGCATGGGTTTGTTGCGGGTAGGTCTTGCTTGACCAATCTCATTTCTTTCTACTGCTAGATGACTTATCACGTGGACAAGGGAGAAGAGATTGATGTCATATATCTTGACTTCAAAAAAGCCTTCCATCTGGTATCCCATGATCACCTCTTGGTGAAATTGGCCAATTGTGGCCTTGGGTCCACCAGGATCCGCTGGCTGGGAAATTGGCTCCGTGGTCGGACCCAGAGGCTTGTAATTGATGGAAGTCAGTCATGCTAGTGTCCTGTGACCAGTGGGGTCCCCCAAGGCTCTGTCCTTGGACCCATAGTGTTCAACATCTTTATTAATGATGTGGACATTGGAGTCAGCAGCAGACTAGCCAACTTCTCTGATGACACCAAACTTTGGGGCAAAGCATCCACACCAGAAGACAGGTGGGTGATCCAGGTTGACTTGGACAGGCTCAGCAAATGGGCTGATGAGAACCTGATGGTGTTTAACACCAAAAAATGCAAGGTTCTGCACCTTGGGAAGAAAAACCTGCAGCATCCTTATAGGCTCGGCAGTACTACGCTGGCTAGCACTCTGGAAAAAAGAGACTTGGGGGTCATCATTGACCACAATATGAACATGAGCCTGCAATGCGATGCTGTGGCTATTAAAGCGACCAAAAGAGCCATGCTCATGATCAGAGGTCAGGAAAACAGACCTTATGACAACAGGCTGAGAGCCATGGGGCGCTTGAGCCTGGAAAAGCACAGGCTCAGGGGTGATCTGATGGCCACCTATAAGTTTATCAGGGGTGACCACCAGGATCTGGGGGAACGTTTGTTCACCAGAGCGCCCCAATGGATGACAAGGTTGAACGGTTATAAACTACTGCGAGACCATTTCAGGCTGGACAGAAGGAAGAATTTCTTTACTGTCTGAGCCCCCAAGGTCTGGAACAGCCTGCCATTGGAGGTGGTTCAAGCACCTACATTGAACACCTTCAAGAGCAAATTGGATGCTTATCTTGCTGGGATCCTGTGACCCCAGCTGACTTCCTGCCCTTTGGGTGCGGGGCTGGACTCAATGATCTTCCGAGGTCCCTTCCAGCCCTAATGTCTATGAAATCTATGGCCTGGGCTGAATCCATTGGCTACTCTACCTATCAGCACCACGATTGGTTTAATGAGAGTGAAGCTGAGACCTAAGCCCTCCTTGACCAAAAGAGAAGGGCTCATTCTGCATGTCAAGCAGACATCATCTCAGCAGAAAGAGGAATCGTATCGGCTCTTCAAAGCTGAAGCTGAGAGGAGGATTCAGAAAATGAAAAATCAGTGGTGGCAAGATAAAGCTAAGGAGATCCAGCTGTATGCTGACAAACATGGCATGCATAGCTTTTCCCAGGCGACAAAAGCTGTCCAACTTCCCCCAGTCCTCCTTTCCTGCAGTTGAAAGATGGCTGTATGCTTCTCGATCTACTCAAGCTAAATGGAAAGAGCACTTTTGAATCATAAGTTGATTTTAACAGATACTACCTTCAAGGCCATCCCCCAACACCCTGAAAGGGGATCTCTTGCCAACTGTCCTATTCTACAAGTCTGGCATGCCATCAAGACAATGAAGAACAACAGGGCTACTAGACCAGATGGCATATCTGCTGAAACCTACAAGGCTGGCAGCAGGGAACTGATTCTTAGACTCTTCAAATTTATTCCTGAATTAAGAACAATGAAGAGATCCCTAGGGACCTGAGGAATGCCAACATTGTGACTTTTTTCAAGAAAGTTTCCACACAGATTTATATCCTATCACAGTATTGCCCTTCTTTCCATAGCATGCAAAATCCTCTTCTGCAGCTTCCTAAATCATCTTCTACCTCTTACTAGGATTCTGGCAGGACTTCCTCAGTGTTGTTTCAGACCATCCTGTGTAGCATTTGACTTGATCTTTGTTGCCTGCCAGATTCAGGAAAAATGCCAGGAACAACATCAGGACCTGGATATGGCCTTCAGTGACCTTACTGAAGCCTTTCATTCCATCAGTCATGAAGCCTTGTGGAAAAGCCTGGCCAGATTTAGATGTCCAGAAAAGTATATCGAGGTCTTGAGATTTCTCCATGACCAGATGACAGTGACCATTCTTTGTACCAGATCAAAGAGAAATCCATTTGACATCTGAATTGGGGTCACCAAGGATGACCCCATCACCGCAACTCTATTCTCCATCTTTTTGATAGTCATCAAATTAATTAATTGTCAAGTTAGTTCTCATCAAGAGCTGCCTTCTCTACAGAACATTCAATTATGTTGAATACGAAATGGATGGAGGGCTCTTCAGTCTGGGATGTTTTCACTTGAAGACCAAAGTATTTAAGATGACCACGGTTGACTTAAAATATTCTGATGACCGTCATCCTCATGCATACTGAGGAAAACCTCCAGATCACACTGAATCGGATGTAGGCCGGGATGTAGGAAAGGATCCTGGCCTACATCCAACCTGCAGACCAGTACCCCATGGTGTCAAGGGCCTGCAGCAAGACGGTAGCCCTAGAGTTTAGGAGGGTCAACTTCAACAAGTTGAGGAGACTAGTGGGAGAGGCGCTGGGGTCCTTGAGGGCAGGGGAACTCAGTGTCCAGGACAAGTGGTCGTTCCTTAAGGAAACGATACTCAGGGCCCAAGGGGAGTCTATCCCAACAAGAAGCAAGGGGGGAAAGAGTGCCCAAAAGCCCCCCTGGCTCACCAAGGGCGTCCAGGAATGCCTGCTTACCAAAAAGGCGGCGTACACCCAGTGGAAGGGGGTATAAAGGAGTAATACCACCTCTGCTCGGGCCTGTAGGGGGTCTGTCAGGAAAGCTAAGGCAGACATAGAGCTAGGACTAGCGTCCAAGATCAAGGATAATAAAAAGTCCTTTTTCAAATATATAGGGAGTATGAAGAAGGCACTGGGTAATGTGGGGCCACTGCAAAGTACGCTGGGCAATTTGGTGGTTGTGCCAGAGGAGAAAGCGGAACTCTTTAACCAATTCTTCACCTCCATTTTCTTGTGCAGGGACCAGGACTTCCCCGCTGTGATGCCAGACGGACTAGAGGGAAAAGCCTCCAGACCTCAGGTTGGGGAGGACTGGGTTAGAGAGCTTCTGGAGGTGCTGGACGTGTTCAAGTCAGCGGGTCCAGATGCTCTCCACCCCAGGGTGTTGAGGGAGCTAGCTGGGGTTATTGCAGGGCCCTTGGCACAGCTTTACGAGCGCTCGTGGTGCTCGGGCCAGGTGCCCGATGACTGGAAGATAGCTAACGTGGTCCCCATCTTCAAAAAAGGGAAGAGAGAGGACCCGGGCAACTATAGGCCCATTAGTCTTACCTCAATCCTAGGGAAACTCTTTGAGAAGATCCTCAAGGAGCACATCTGTGATGGGCCAGCTTGAGGGATGATGCTCAAAGGCAACCAGCATGGTTTCATTAGGGGCAGGTCATGTCAGACCAACCTGATTCCCTTTTATGATCAGGTCACAAAGGCAATGGATGCAGGTGTCGTTGTGGACGTAGTCTTTCTAGACTTCAGCAAGGCCTTTAACACTGTCTCCCACCCCATCCTCATTAAAAAACTAGGCGACTGTGGCATTGATGCCTACACAGTCGGATGGATTGCAGATTGGCTGAAGGGTCGTACTCAGAGGGTGGTGGTGGACGGGTCATATTCAACCTGGGGGGAAGTGGGCAGCGGTGTCCCCCAGGGCTCGGTGCTTGGGCCTGCACTGTTCAAGTTCTTCATCAGCGACTTGGACGACAGGGTGAAATGCAACCTGTTTAAATTCACTGATGATACCAAAATTTGGGGTGAGGTGAGCACTCTAGTAGGGAGGGAAAGATTGCAGCAAGATCTGAATAGGTTACAAGAGTGGGCTAACATAAACAGGATGCGTTTCAATACTGACAAGTGCAGGGTGCTGCACTTAGGCAGTAGAAACCAGCAGCACACTTATAGAATGGGAAACTCCCTTCTTGAGAGCATGGAGGCAGAAAGGGATCTTGGAGTCATTATTGACTCCAAGATGAACATGGGCCAACAATGCGAGGTCACGGTTGGCAGGGCTAACCGGACCTTGTCGTGCATCCACAGGTGCATCTCAAGTAGAGCCAGGGAGGTGATCCTCCCCCTCTATGCGACACTGGTCAGGCCACAGCTGGAGTAGTGTGTCCAGTTCTGTGCGCCCCACTTCAGGAGGGATGTGGACAACATTGAGAGGGTCCAGAGGAGGGCCACCCGCATGATCCGGGGACAACAGGGCAGACCCTACAATGAAGGACTGCAGAACCTAAACCTGTTCAGCCTTCACAAGAGAAGGTTGAGGGGGGACCTGGTGACTGTCTATAAACTCACTAGGGGGAACCAGAAGGGTTTGGGGGAGATGCTGCTTCCCCTAGCACCCCCTGGCATGACAAGGAATAATGGACATAAATTTTTGGAGTTTAGGTTTAGATTAGACATCTGCAAGAACTACTTCACAGTTAGGGCGGCTAGGAGCTGGAACCAACTTCCAAGGGATCCCTGGGGATCTTTAAGAAGAAGCTTGATGTCTACCTGGATGGACTCAACTGAGTCCAGTTTTTCTCCTGCCCAAGTCGGGGGTCAGACTTGAAGATCTACAAGGTCCCTTCTGACCCTACTTCTATGATTCTATGAATCTTTTTGGAGAAGCCTACCAAACTTTGGGCCTCTCTCTCAACTTCAAGAAGACTAACAAGCTCTATCAGCATGCCCTGGACCATGAATGTGACCCTCCTCCCAAAATTACTATAAAGGAAAAGACCCTGGAGATAGTTGAGCACTGTCCCTCCCTCAGTATCCACCTCTCTGAGAGTGAGCATTGATGAGGAAATCCACCACAGGATCCAGTGTGTAAATGCCTGCTTTGGGAAATTGTTTTAGCATGTCTCTATTCATTGTGATCCCTAGAAAGATACCAAGGGACCGGTCTACAATGTAGTCATCACTCCCATTCATCTCTATGGATGTGAATCATGGGAGACTGTTGCCATCTCAAGATCCTGGAGAGGTATCACCAGCAACACTTCTGGAAAATCCTCCATATAAAATGATATGATCACTGCACAAATGCCAGCATACCTGCTGAAGCCAGTTTTACCAGCACTGAAATGGTGATCCTCAAGCACCAATCTTGCTAGATCAGACTTTGTGTGTGGATGCCTGATTCTTGACTCTCAAAACAAGTGCTTTACTCTCAGTTTCATAATGGCCTGAGATCTCATGGTGTCCAGAAGAAACATTATAAGGATACATTGAAAGCATACCTCAAGAAAACATGCCAACATTGAAAGTGAGAGGAGCTGGCTGCCAACCAGCCCCACAACTTCAACCAAGTGGCAGCCTGCTTGGAGGCAAAGCATTGAAGCAGGGAAGGGAGAGTGGAGAAAGGAAAAGGGCAGGAATCCCAGCCTGCAGACTACTCTCTCTTGTGGAAAGACCCACAATATCTGAGAATGGATCTGTGGTTCAAGGATTGGATTCTTCAGTCACCTCTGGATGCATTAATAAGTCATGGTAGAGATCATCTTCAGATCCAGGGATTACTGAGCATGGCCTTGGAAAGTCTATGTGGACTGCAAAAATCTTAGCATGAAGCCTTTTAATTTTACAGGGATGGATGGAGCTGACACTTTTGGGCACTCCATATGCTCTGTCTTTCAAGCAGCCACAAAGATGATGTTGGTTTCAATTTTCAGGTCAACTGTCTGTTTGGTTTGTTGGGGAAAAATAATTTCACAGGCAGTCTCACTCCTGTTTATCCCCATTGCATAAGTATATGGGATGCTGTTCCCCATTAGGATAATTTAAAGAATGAGCAATATTTTGGGAAGCTTTTAAATGAGTGGATGCTTATTTAGGCAAGACCTCTCAACTATCAGTTAAGTGAATTCAGACAATCAATCATGCACCTCTTGGTTACCTTTTAGAAAAAAATATATTTAATTTAAAGCCTTTGACTTGGGCATTCTTAAATACTGGAGCTTAGTGTCATTGGTGGAATGGAATAATGGGAACTCATCTTGTTCTACAAATGTAATACATCAGCGATGTCTTAACAGCTTCTGTATACACAGTGAATACAGACATATGTGAATGAGGAACTGCATGACAGATTTTCTTCTGGTGCAGTAAATATCCCATGCACATCCTATGTCTGTCTCTGCCTAGCTTAACTAATGAAGCTATCTTCTAATTTTCAGCTTCTGTAGGCTCAATAAGATAACATCTTCAAACAATAGCATTTATCCTCACATCTTCCCTCTTAACATAAGTACAAAAATCAATTAACACCCATCTACAAAGGAGAGGGTACTAGCATGAGTCTTTACCAGTCATTTTCCTTTTGCCCCTTTTTTGCTGTTCTTTTAACAAGCCCCTTTGACTCCCTTCCAAGAGGTTTCACTTTCCTCTCTGACTGACAGAAGCTGACCCTTTGAAGCACCTGAGGGACTTGCTTGTTGATCTGGTTATGTTTCTATTTCTGGTGCTAAGGCAAGGACCATTGGTTGGGAACAATCTCTATGTCCACCTCTTCTCTTGGGCCTTGAGTTCTCTGGAAGTGCTCATAGATCCTGACAGTTGCACTTCAGTGTGTCCCCCTGGTCTGTTTAGATTAGGTATGACTGTGGATTCACTAAACACTTAATAGTCCCATGCTTATCTTATATATTTGAGGTGTAATTCCTCAGGCCCACTGTGTCCCCAGATTTTAGTACTGGAAGCTCTCAGGTTCCCCTGTCAAAATACCATTTTTGTTTTTGCTTCTGAGTGTTTCTTGTCTCCCTGACAGCATCATTTGAGTAACCTTGCTCTTTGAGTAACCTGTCACAAATTGGCACATTAGACTATATCAGTTGACCCATTAATAGCTGTGCTGGTGACCAACTTGTGGCAAAGGTGTACTTTGATATGTCAATAATGCTTTCAGAAAGTCATTGCTACTGTTAAATGATTTTTTCAATAGGTTTTTATGGTCTGAACTGACTGTTCCCCAATGTCATTCAGCTGGGGATAATTAGGGCTCGATGTCCTGTGTCAAAAGTCCCAATTCTCAGCAAATTGTTTAAACTTGGAACCATAGAACTGAGGTGCATTATCACTAAAAACTTCCTTTGGAATCCCATGCTTTGCAAATATGGCCTTCAGGATGGCTACCACTATCCCAGTACTACTGGTAAAAGTGCATGTTTATACAGAGAATAATAATCTGTAATGATTTAATATGTCTGTGAATTCCACATGAATAAGTCAATACCAACCTCTTCATATGCCCTAGATAGAACTGGATGAGGTTGTAGGGGCTCAGCCTTCTGACATGACTGAAACTTTAAATGGGTTTTCTACACCATTCCCACTGTCATTATTGATCCTGGGCCACTAAATCACTTGATGTGCTTGCTTTTTATATTTTTCAGTTCCTAAATGGCCCTCGTGGATCTCTTGCAGTATTTCTTTTCAGAAGCTCCTTGGTATTACCAACTTACTGCCTTTAAAAACTATCCCATGTACCACCAAAAGTTCATATCTACATTTCCAGTAACCTGTTACATCTGTGTTGCAGTCGCTTGTACGCTAGTCAACCTTTAACTATAATTTCTTTCAGGAATCACAATGACTGGTCCTCTTTTTTATTTTATTTTATTTATTTGTAGTAGTTTCCTATCTACTATAGGGAATGACTTGACAATTAAGTTTGCATATGCTTGCACTTCTGTCTCAAAGGTCAGTTTCACAGCTGGATGTATAGCCTTAGAGAGTATATCTGCAGTAAACATAAGTTTACTTGGTGTGTAAGTCACAAATCATACTTTTTACTTTGAGCATCATACTTTGAATTTTCAAATACAATCATTTGAAGTCTTGTTAAACAAAGCTATCAGATGTTTGTGATCTCTTTGCACATATGCTATCCAGCCATAGGTACACTGGTGAAGTCTCACAGGCAAACGATGGTCCCTGTAACTCCTTCTCAGTTTGTGCGTATCTGGTTTTTGCCTTGGTCATAGATTTGGAAGCATATGCCACTGATTGCCAATCATTGTTATGTTTGTGAAAAATAACTGCACCAACCCCTGGCTGTGACACATCTGACAATTTTTATAGATTTTCCAGTTGTATACAATTTTAATGCAGGCTATTGCATCAGCTCTTGCTTTAGCACAAGCCATACTTTCTCCGGTTCTGCATTCCATCACCATTCAGTTTATTCAACAATAGTGAGTCTCATCTATAACAATGTGTCCAGGTTTGGGCTCCACATTAGGAAAGGTGGGGACAAACCGCAACAAATACAGAGTAGAGTAACAACAAATATTTAAAGGTCTAGAAAACATAATACACAAGGAAAAGTTGAAAGACTTTGGATGAGTTAGTCTGAAGAAGAAAAGAGTGAGGGGGTTGGATTTGATAAGTATTCATCAAATACAGAAAGGTTTGTTACAATGGAAATGGTGACTAATTCTTTCTACAAGGGATGGGACAAGATGTAATTGACTTAAATTGAGAGGAAGATTTAGTTTAGGTTTGAAGAACTCTTTAACTGAGAGTATATTAAGCACATGAAAAGATTTTCTGAAGAGGCTGTAAAATAAGTTTTTAAATGCAGGTTGGTTGGACAAACAATTCTTGGGTATGGTTTACCTGTCTTGAGCAAAGGCTACACCAATTAACCTCCTGAGATCCCCTCCTAGTGCTTTTTTCTGCAGTTCTAACTGCTCATTCAATAATATTTATGACTTTTTCTTTCTAGTACTTGTACATTTTAAAATTCTGTTTCAGTGCAAAAGCTGAACCCAGCATTCCCAATATTTAAAAACTATTTAAAATACAAAAACATGCAGAGTTTAGGTCAAAGAGGAGACTTTTTTGTTTGGTAAATAGTAAATTTACCAAAAATACAGTTTCAGTTGCCCCAAACAATGTGTAAATAAATTTGATCTGTTTTTCTAAACTGAGGTTATGTTAACTAAGTTCATCATATTAAGTTTTTGTTTGCTACTTTATTTTGCTGAAATAAGATATAATCATAAACGCCACAAAATGTTCAAGAAATCTTGAGTGAAATTCTGTTCTGAATTACACTTATGAAATCCCATCTAATTCATCTTGCATGGCTCCACTGAAAACCACACTTGCTGCTATAAATTTCCTTTCAAACTTCTACCCCCAAGTAAGACCAATTTAATCAACGTGTAACCAAAAATGGCCACAAAAACGTAAATGATCCTATAACATTTAGGTAATTCTATTAAAATCAAACTGCAAAATCAACAATTTCAGAAAGCCAGAGTTACGTTTCTAGGGGGAAAAGTGTGTGTGTGCACATCTGGGGGATGGGGGGGTCTGAAATGTGTTGTGTGCTTTATAGGGCTTTTTGTGGTTTTTAATCTTTTGTTTTGTTTTGGGTTTGTTTGGGGTTTTTTTTGCTTGAAGACTAATCAGGATAAGGGAGATGGAGATGACAACATGTGTCTTCTAAAGAACTTAGTCTGTCTTCAGAGATATCAACCAAATGGTGTTCTTCTGTATGTTATGGATTGTGCTGGCACAAAGAAGTTTGCTTAAAGTTTGTGGAATATTGGAGAGTCAGGACTAGAATCCATATTTCACCCCCCAGGGCTAGTATGCAAAATTGTCAATATTTGAAGGCAAATAACCTTATACTAATAAAATTGACAATTATTATATAATTTTGAGGAACCTAGTTTTAACAAAGTGAAAATTTCCTTTTATACCTACCAACATTTGACATAGTAGGTAGTAGTGGAGCAGCACGCAATATAATGCCTGAAGCTTCCATCACAAAATGAAAATAACCCTGAAGGAAGAGTTGAGAGATTAACTGACAGTCTGAATGAGGAGAGATGGCATTTGCAGTCTACAAGCCTAAAGGGGAGTTGGGGGGGATCCAGTATGATAGTGTTTCAGGATAGAAAATACATCTCTATGGTAACAGTGTTTTCTCTAAGGGCTCTTTTTTTTCTAAGAAATGTTGTATGTGGGTGCACACCATAAGACTGCTAGGGCTGCATGTGTGGCTGGCATAGAGAAGAGAGGAATGTTAATCAGGATTCGCAAAGAAATTCCTACACAAACAAGCTTTGAACAGAGACGTGGGTGGTTTTAAATTTATTGCCTAAGTTTGTAATGAAAAAATGTCAGAAAGGATTCCTTTTAAGATTTAAAAGGGCCTATCTAATCTTAAGCTGCATCTGGTTTTGGAACACACATGTTTTTCTTTCCTCTGACTTGCTGGCTTGCAATTTGCATGGAAGATGAGTAGGTGTTACCTTTCTTAGTGCTAGGGGAGATACTAATAGCTAATGAACATAGGAGAAGAAAAAACATCACCGCAAAAAGACATCTTTCAAAACGTGTTGCTATTGCAGGCTTCATTTAAATTGCAAGATGCAAGTCTGATCATATAATGGTTATGTACAATGTGTAGTGACTGAGACTAAAATTGATGAATACCTTGATGAAGTGAGAGGTGGTTAGCTGTGGTAGTGTGAAGTTAGGCAGATGATGGGGTAGGGTGACACTTTACAAACTGGTTTAGAGAGATGTGAATTTATGTAGGCAACAACCTACTTTATGAAGTGATAACATGCTATGTTAGCAGGTTCCTAGATTATTCTATGCTATATTAGCAGTGTGTGTGTGTGTGTGTGGGAGGGGACACCACACCACCAAAGCTTCTAGATCCACCTGTAGATGTAGGCATAAATAAGAGAATCAGAAAAAATGATGTATATTAAAAATACAGTATACCTAATTAATCCATTATAGCTTGGAAATAGATATTGTTTTGGTCAGAAAGAGAAGATTGGTTGACTATTTACAGGACCTTTGTCCATCTCAAAATACTTCCTAAGTTTCAAAATTTTCAGGTTTCTAGATGTCAAAGCAGCTGTGCATATTTCTATGCATCTTTTTATTCTACAGCATGCTGTGAATATGTTCATACTCTGATATCAAAGTACAGTTTTTTAACACCTGAAAAAAAAGCTGTTGTTTAAATGCTCCTTCCTTATGGGTATTCAAATAATGACATTCCTTTTAGTAATTGTATGAGTTACATAGCAACTTAGCCATGGAAAATGGTTCTGTCCAGCACAACAGAACTGCTAGTCAGTACTTTCGATACTGTAGTGTCATTTTGGGAAACATCTCTATCTTGAGAACACTTCAGGACTTTTCCACAAATGCATTTTGGAAAGGGTGGTGCCTCAGTAAAATATGGTTTCAATAAAGTGCTCTGAATACCTCCTTACTTTTTTGATGAATGTCTGTCACGTCTCAAGTGATAACAATTGTCAGACTGTAGCATATATTTTGTATTATGTATACTGAGCATTCATCTCTAAATTAGACTTAGGCCACAGGAGAAGGAAAAAAAAGGTGAACACATGATACTAACTAACTTATGGCCTATCAATATGGCCTGTATACATTGCATAATTTAAGGAGAAGAATCCTTCCATTTTGACTGTACTTATTTCATTCGTCTATCCTTTACATAACCTGCTGTTATTTATGTCTTGGCCATCCTACAGCAGAAAGCATTCAGAAATCATTAAACAGCTTTTCAAATGTATCCATTTGCATGGTAAAATTCTATTTTCTGTGTTTGTGAAAGCCTAGAATTAAACATAAAGGATCACATTTATCCCTAATAATAACACTGAGAGAAGTTAAAAGGAATATGTTGCTGAACACTAGCCTAGGTTATAGAATCCATCTTTATCATGTGACCTATTGAAATGGACTGGCCCCAGAGTATATGAACTCCACTTGTCCTCTGTTAAATGAAATCAAATTGGTCCAGCATGTACATTTTGTTCTTTTATTTCCTGTAGCTATTGGTAACAATAACAAGAAGTGTGCACTGTGAAATGGGCCAGTTGTATTTTCTGCTTGCTATTGGAATATGTTCTTGATGTGCAATAAAAAAGTCAGTAACAACATACTATAGACAATAACAACAGGTTTGTTACAATACCTGGCTGAAAACTAGACAAGAATTCAGTATTAGCAGTCTGAATAAATAAATACACACAGACCCTTTTACCTGTAACTCTCTTTTGTTGAACTAGCAAGTATGCATCATTAACCTAACAAATGTTATGATAAGAAATAGGCAGGCAGTTAAACCAGATCAGAAACCTGGACCAAGTCTGTCCTGATTAGATCAAGACAAATTAGCTCCTGAACAAACACCACTTGCAGGAAGCCCAGAGCAGCACCCTGGTCTCAGCTGGGCTGAATGAGAGGATTAGGGCAGCTAATTGCCTGAAGCTACAGGCAACAGGTCTAGCCCACCCAGTCCAGCCCAAAAAAGCCAGGCCTAGCCTGCAGTATCCTTGTCTGGGCAAAGGTGAAAGTTCTTGCTCCTGACCCTTCATGCATTTCCTTGCTGGTTCTCTGGTTTTGACTCCTGGCTCCAAATCTGGCTTCTGAAGCTGCTAGGACTCTTGGCATCCTCTGATTCTGGTTTCTGATCTTGACTCTGGTTCAACCTGAAGCCTTGGCTTTTGGTTTCTCACACAAGTTAACTCTCAGATTATCCTGCTTTGGCTCCAGATTTTGACCCCGGTCTTCCTTGACTTCAGCCATGACTCTTGGTTCCAGGTTTTAGCACCAGACCCCTCTGTGCTGCACTGGGAAACCAACCTGGACTGTACTTATGTTTCAGGTGCCTAATTACTAAGCCAGATCACATCCCCTCCCCTTTCCCCTTCCCACAGTCCTTAACCCAACTTTCACAAATGGGTACTGCAGTGTGTATGAAAGCTGGTGTTTTAAAGAAAATGATTATACTAGCCAAGTATTACTAAAGGTATGTACAGATTTTACACCTAGAAGTTCAGGAGGTTAGATCAGGTAAAAACAAAAAAAAAAACCCCAGCCACTCAATCTAACGTAGTTCACCCATGTGTAGACTTTGCATTTAAATCCCTAGTTAGGTCCATCGAAGTGCCAAAATGCCAGACTCTATAGACCTTCCCTGAAGGTTAGACCAACCAGCTACCTCCTCTCTCTGATCCCACCAACTCCTCTGCAAAGCCACTAGCCCCTTGATCCTGTCAAATCCCTCCTGATCCTGTCAAACCCCTTCTGATCCTGTCAGACCCATCCCCCTAGACCCCAGCAACCCCACCACAGCCTCTATCCCCTTGATCCTGTCCAAACCCCTCTCTCCCAAACCCCCACGTCCCCCTTGCAGCCTCCCCAATCCCACCAACCTCCCTCCCTGCAGACCCATTACCCCCCCATCCCACCTGCCTCCCCACTCTTACTTACTTAGATCAGGCTACTGGAACAACCAACAGTCATAAAACCAGCACCAGATCTACAATCATACGTCTCACTTTAAGCCATGTGATTGTAGATCATATTCCAGGAACCTCTGTACTGGTCTGCAATTAATTTGCAAAAAGAAAGGTTCAAGTGGGGAATCACTGAGTTACATTGGGCAGCCAATCTAACCTCCCAAGTTTCTGAGTGTAACTTCCATACATACCCTAAGTAGAAGCATGAAGCTATATTGGCAGTGCTCTCTGAAACTGTTTTCTTTAAGCTTACTCACACACTGATTAGAAAGTCCACCTGAAAGCTCAGGGACAACCCCATCCAGACATATTGTGGGTAATTACGCTGTAACAGGGATGTCAGAGATATTCCACGGGCTGGATCTGGCTGACAAAACCATGTTATCCAGCCTGTGGATAATGGGAGAGACTTTCTAAAGAAACAGTTCATTTAATTCTGGGTATGAGTATCAGTGGAGGTACAGCAGCACAATTTTAGGGTGGGCTTCTTTTTTCCTCCAGAATGTTTTAAAGCAAGTAACATATCTAGTATTGTGAAGTCCTCTCAGAGGCTCATCTATTTTTTTCTGCTTCCTTTTCAATAATGGATAATCAAGTTAAGAATAGGAAAGGGAACTCTCCAAACCTTGGCAGCTAAGGTATCTAGTCTGAACATTATTTTGTGATGTGATGCAGTGTTGCCTTGTGCTGATGGGACACAGCAAAAGGAATACATTGAAGACAGTGGAAAACTGCTTTTAAATAAGTGTTTATGCCCCCACAGAGACATCTGTGGTAGCCATGTAAGCAAAGGTTTGTGGGTAGCATAGTGCATGGAGCTGAGTAGTAGTACATTTCAGGAATTCTGCACTTTCATTGTTTTAAATACTTTTATTTAGGATAGACTCAGATTTCCTATTTATTGATCTTTAAAAACTAAAGGAGAAGGAGTGGTGGAGATGTAACCTCAGGCGGGGGGAGTAGGATTTTACATTTGGATGCCTTTCTGTTACTTTTTGTTTTTTGGTTTTTTTGAAGACAAACTATAGGCAAAATCCCAAAGGAGGGGCGAGCTGAATGCCAAAAATCACCATCCTTTCTTCTCTTATGCGGAAGGGGGAGATTTAAAAAAAAATAAGGGATAAAAGTAATCCCAATTCGTCACACTCTTTATCCTTCTTAATGGTGGGTGGTGCAGAAGCAGCTTCACTACTGTTGGGAAAGTTTAAGAGAAGCTGCTTTTTGAGACCAGAAATCAGCAGGCAGGGGAATCTGAAGTGGGATTCAGTAGGAAGAGCTCATTTCCAACTAAGGACCAACTCCCACTTCAGATTCCCCTGCCTTCTGATCACATAATCCAGAGAGGAGGGGAGCTGCAGTAAAACATGACAAGCAAGTGTCCAGCGGATAATTATTTTAACCATACTAAGAGCAGCTATATCACAAGATAACTTGCATAACACACACAAGACTCAGAAAACAGTCTCTTGCCAAATCCTTTATAATACAGCTGTAGTTATATTAAAAAAAACACTTAAACTTGAGCAAGACAGAAGATATATACATTTACATGACTATATTGAAAGCAATGATAAACAATAGCACAGTATTTAAATAAATCACATCCATGGGTCTTAGTCAAGCAGTGTGTGCAGCTGGTCTATTATGTGTGCTGTCTGGGATTAACTTTCTGTAAATCTCCCAACACAACATTAGATTCTAGGGTCGAAAAGACTTTCACTGAAGGGGGGTGGGGTGCAGAACGTTTTACTATTAGTTTCCACAGTTTACTTTACCTTTCTTTTTCTTTCCAGAGAGTTGATAAAAATATGTCTATCATTAACTTTTGAGGTGGTGATGATGGTTGTTGATTTTGCTAATCTTGCATTACTACCATTTATAATTTGTAGCTCTGTAATCTGTTTTTCTCTGACATTATGTGGAATGGTTCCAGTATTTGTTTGCTGGGATTAGTTTCTGCTTTAGTCCAAGTTCAAAGGAACACTCTGAATGTGGGTCAGGATAGAATTAGCCCATCCACTGGTATCACTCTAAATCTGCATACAAATGTATCATAGACCATAACATTAATCATAATGAACATCTCCTGCAATGAATAGTAACTTGCCAGAGTGCAGTTGGAATGAATTTTCACTGATTTGTTTTGTCATTAAGGAGAAATTGTCCATTACTTTAACATCACATTTTAAATTGGTATTTTATGACTCTAGTCTTTGACATGGTATTTTGGAGAAGTAGTCTTTCATAACTTCAAAAGACTTTAATAGAATCACTGAAAATTTAGGGTTGCAAGAGACCACAGGAGGTCATCTAATCCAACCCCCTGCTCAAAGCAGGATCATCCCCTACTAGATCATCCCAGCCCAGGCTTTGTCTTGTGTTATTCTCAAAAGGCCAAAGAGTTAAGCTTATAAAATGATAAAGCTTGTTTATTCAGAGAGCCTTCTTGGCCTACTAGTCTGCTGTTCCCTCCTGCAATCCCCCGGCAAATGTAATGACTTATACATAACACTCTTAAAGGTATCCATACATCTTCCCCCTTTACCTGCAACATATCCCCATATAATACTGACATTGGCAATTTAATTCAACCCATAGTTAAAACACATTTTAACAGGTCTCTATTAGTCTTTGTGTTGGCTTTTTAGCTCTACATGATCTCAGTTTCTCTGCATTTTCAATCCTTATTGGTTCAGTTCTTGTTTGGTTTCCTTGCTCAGATGTCTCTAGTTCCATATCATTTTCAGTCTTCTGTATTGTTTCTGGCTGTTTTGATGTTCGTTTTGTTTCCTTTGGCGAATCTCAGGATGCTGCTGCTTTTCTCCTCTTTATGAGCTGCTAGTGTCATCTGTTCCTTCTTAACACCTGTCCTTCCAGTGTGACTACTTTGTAGGATCTGGGAGCTACTTGATGAGAAACTACTGCTTTTTGTTTCCATGGTCAGCCTTCTGAAATAAGCACCATATCTTTGTTGGGCAGTTGTCGTAACTCCCTGGAACCCCTGTCATAGTACCATTTTTGTTTGGGTTTGTTGATGTTTAATGTTTTCATGTCTTGCTTTTCATTCTGATGAGCATCATCCACAAGATTTGGCAGCCTTGTTTTAAGTTAAGCAGTCCATTGTTTCCTGTTAAACAGCATTTTTGCTGGGGAAAATCCATGTTTCATGGGTGTTGCCCTGTCATTTAAATGTGACAGGTAAGCATCAGTGTGTGAATCTGTAGCTTTTTTCAACAATTTCTTCACTATTTGTATTCCATTTTCCACCAGCCCATTGGATTGTGGGCATTTAGGATGAAGTGTTGTGGTGAAATCCATATTTGTTTACAAACTGTGTAACTCAAGACAGTGGAATTGAGGTCTGTTGTCTGTTCTCACAATTTGTGGAACCCCATGCCTAGCAAAAATTGATTTGATGGGAGTTGTGACATGGTTTGCTATTGTGCTTTCAAGCAATGCAGTTTCAGAGTAGTGAAAATAAATAATCAAGCACTAATACATATTTTTTCCTGCATGTATGAATAAGTCAATGTCCACTTGATACCATGGAGTAGCAGGCTCCTCAGTGACCATCATGGGTTCATTTCTTTGTGCCAATCTGTACTTTAGGCATATTGTACAAGACTTTACAGTATCATTTATATCATAATTTATGTTGGGCCAATATAAATAATACTTTCCTTCTGCATTTCTCAATTCCTAGATTCCCCTCATGTGTTCTGTTTAACATGTCTTTCTTTAGCACTGCTGGAACAAGTCATGAGCTTTTGAACAAAATGCCATTCAGTACTGAAAGCTCTTCCTTGAACTGAGGGAAGGGAGGAAGGAGGACCTGGGAAACTATAGGCCAGTTAGTCTTACCTCAATCCTGGGTAAGCTTTTTGAGAGAATTATACTGGCACACGTCCACGAGGGACTGGGGGGGAGGTTATGTTTAGGGGCTATCAACATGGGTTCATTAAGGGCAGGTCCTGTCAGACCAACCTGGTGGCCTTCTATGACCAGGTCACAAAATCCTTAGATGCAGGGGTAGCAGTAGACGTAGTCTTTCTGGACTTTAGGAAGGCCTCTGACACTGTCTCTCATCCCATTCTCATTAAAAAACTGGGGGACTGTGGTGTCGACACATACACAACCAAATGGGTCTCTAACTGGCTGGAGGGCCACACCCAGAGAGTGGTAGTGGATGGGTCATTTTCGACCTGGAGGGATGTGGGCAGCGAGGTCCTTGGGCTCACACTGTTCAACATCTTCATCAGTGACTTGGACAAGGGGGTACAAAGCACCCTGTTCAAATTTGCTGACAACACTAAGATGTGGGGGGATGTGGGCATGCTAGAAGGGAGGAATAGGCTGCAATCACACCTAGACAGGTTACAAGGGTGGGTGGATGAGACTAGGATGGGATTCAACACCGACAAGTGCAAAGTGATGCACCTGGGGAGAAAGAACCAGCAGCATACCTACAGGCTGGGGAACTCCCTTCTCTTCAGTGCAGAGGCAGAAAATGATCTTGGAGTCATCACTGATGCCAAGATGAACATGGGCCGGCAGTGTGGGGATGTAGTCAGGAAGGCCAGCCGTACCTTGTCATGCATCCACAGATGCATCTCAAGCAGGTCCAAGGAGGTGATACTCCCCCTCTATGCGGCACTGGTCAGGCTGCAGCTGGAGTACTGCATCCAGTTCTGGGCCCCACATTTCAGGAGGGATGTGGACAACATGGAGAGGGTCCAGAGGAGGGCCACCCGCATGATCAGGGGGCAACAGGGCAGGCCCTGTGAGGAGAGGCTCAGGGACCTGAACATGTTCAGCCTTCAGAAGAGATGGCCGGGGGGGGGATCTAGTGGTCATTTACAAACTAGTCAGAGGGGACCAGCAGGCACTGGGGGAGTCCCTGTTCCCCGGAGTGCTACTAGGAGTGACTAGAAATAAGTCACAAGGCTAGACAAACACCTTGCTGGGGTCGTTTGACCCCAGTACTCTTTCCTGCCCATGGCAGGGGGTTGGACTTGATGATCTGCTCAGGTCCCTTCCAACCCTACAAACTATGAAACTATGAGAATAGGGACTAGTTATATGTTTTTCAGGTAAACCAGCACAAATAGATGTTATCACTTTTTGCAATGTGATGTCCTGAGGAGTAGCTTCTACAATTAGTGCTCACATTTTATCTGTAACAGGAATCATTCTTTTAATTAGATTAACATGTACTGTGTCTGAGTCTGGAATTCTGTCATTTTCCATTGTGTAATAACTGTGGACAACATATCTGCAATAAGTAGATATTTTCCTAGTGTGTACTATATGTCTAGATTATATATTTGCAGTTGAAAGAAAATCTCTAATCTGGATTATCTCTCTAATAACTCTTTCTTTGCTATAGTTACTAAAGGTTTGTGATCCGTTTCAGCTATCATGGGCTTCCTATAGATGAATATATGATACTTCTTACAGCCATGTACCACAGCTAAACTTTCTCTCAATTTGTACATATAGACAGTCTGACTTAGAGAGTGCTCTAGATGCATATGCTACTGGTCTCCAACTATCCTAGTGTTTTTGAAGCAAAGCTGCTCCAATACCTTCTTTTACAATCATCCGTTGACAATTTAATAGGTCTTTTAGGGTCATAGTATTTTAATACTGGAGCTTTCTTTATTTTTTCCTTCAAGTTTTTAAATTCAGCTTCATGTTCATGTTCTCATGTCCACTGAGCATTCTTTTATAGGAGTGAGCTAAGGTGTTTGGTCTGGTCTGCTAAGTTAGGTAGATATTTCCCCACAAAATTGATCATTCCTAATAATCTTTGTACTCCTTCCCTATTTGTAGGGGTGTCGTGTTTGTAATGGCTATAAGCCTTGCAGGTTCCATTTGCACCCCTTTCTCAGAGAGCTTTTCTCAATTTGTCTCAATTTCTACATATAGACACTCTGACTTAGAGAGTGCTCTAGATGCATATTCTTACAGCCATGTACCACAGCTAAACTTTGTCTCAATTTGTACATATAGCACCCCTTTCTCAGAGGGAAAATTTGCACCCCTTTCTCAGAGAGCTTTTCTCCCAGATATGTTATTTCTTTGACCCTGAATTTGAAATTTTGTGTGTTCAGTTTCAAGCCTGCTCTGTGAGCTCTTTCTAGAGCTTTCTTAGCCTCAAGTCATGTTCTTCCATAGTATTTCCCCTACTAATACATCATCAATATAAAACATAGTCCCATCAAGACCTTCAAAAATTTGTTGCGCCTTTCTGTGAAATACCTCAGATGCAGAACAGAGTCCAAAAGGAAACCTATGAAAGCAATACCTACCAAAGGGTGTACTGAAGGTACATAATTTAGTGCTATTTTTTTCTACGGGAACTTGCCAAAACCCAGAAGAGGCATCCAAACTGGGGAAATGTTTAGCTTCTTTCTTTTCCAACTTAAGCTCAGGATCCTCTAGCAGTCTTTTCCTCAGGCTTGTATCCCTTATACTTAATACTATTTGGTCTTGGATCATGGACTCTTTTAGATCTCCAAAGCTGCATGTCTGGCTCGGCAGTCAGAGGTCTTTGGCAAACTCCTCTATTGTCTCAAATTATTTCTGCTGTCTCATGTGGAAATTCTACTGTTCAAAGGTTTCATTTTGTTTGGGTATACAATATTCCGTGAACTTTTTTATTACTGTGCCATAGCCTTTTCTGTTCTGTTTCTGACAATTGTAGGCTATTATAAACAGATAGAGCCCCTATGGGCCTGCTATATATTTTTTTTAATAGTTACCTTGAGTGGATATTCCTCCTCTGTAGCTCCACTATCCATCATACATATGGTGAAGTTCTGTTTAAAATTATTCCAGTTTTCTACTGCATTGCTAGACAGCTTTAACTCCTCAGGAATTCTGAGATGCTCTACTTTTTTTCGATCTTCTTATCCTGTTCCTTGTACCATGTGTTGTTCTCTCAAGACCAAGGAGTTAAACTTATGAAATGATAATGCTTGTTTACTTAGAGAACCTTCTTAGCCTACCGGTCTGCTTTTCCCTCCTGTAATCTTTAGGAAAATGTAAAAACTTATATGTAGCACTCTTAGAGGTATCCACACAGTCTGCCCAGGTCTTAAAAACCTCAAAGGATGGAGATTCCACAATCTCTCTGGGTAACATGTTCCAGTGCTTTACTAGCCTCCTAGTTATCTTGTTTTTCCTAACAGCTAATCTAAACTTCCCTTGTTGCAACTTGAGACCATTGCTTTTTGTTCTGTCACCTGCCACCACTGAGAACAATTTAGCTCCATCCTTTTTGGAACCACCCTTCAGGGTAGTTATTAAATCCCACCCAGTCTTCTCTTCTTCAGACTAAATAAGCCCAGTTTCCTCAGCTTCTCGATAGAAGTCATGTGCCCTAGCACCCTAACCATTTTTGTTGCCCTCTGCTGGACTTTCTCCAATTTGTCCACATCCTTTCTATAGTGCGGGGTCCAAAACTAGACACAACTCCAGATGTGGCCTCACCAGTGCTAAAGAGAGGGGAAGAATCACTTCCCTTTATCTGCTGACAACATTCCTACTTACAGCCCAATATGCTGTTAGGCTCATATTTAGCTTATTGTCCACTGAAACCTCCAGGTCCATTTCTGCAGACCTGCTGCCTAGCCAGCTGGTCCCCAGTCTGTACCATGCATGGGGTTGTTTTGTCTTAAGTGCAGGACTTTGCACTTGTCCTTATTAAATCTCATGAGATTTCTTTTTATACACTCTACTATTTTGTCTGGGGTTCGCTGAATTCTAGCCCTACCATCCAGTGTATCTACATGGTGTCATCTGCAAACTTGCTGAGGGTACATTCCATCCCATCTTCCAGATCCTTAATGAAGATATTGAATAAAACTGGCCCCAGGACCAATCCTTGGGCACGCCACCTGATACCAACTGCCAGCTAGACATAGAGCCATTGATTACTACCCTTTGAGCCCGATGATCCAGCCAGGTTTCTATCCATCTTACAATCCATCCAACCTGCACTTCCTTAGCTTGCTTGTGAGAATGTTATAGGAGACTGTATCAAAAGTCGTGCTAAAATTAAAGTACATCACATCCAGTGCAAATTATCTCATCATAGAAGACAATCAGGATGGTCAGGCATGACTTGTCCTTGGGTAAAAACTTTTTTCACAATTCCTCTATTGCACAAGCTGCTGGTGCCTTACCACTACCTCCCAGGTTTTAGTTGCCTGCTAAATGATCTAATCCCACCTCATGTCATAGAAAATGATGCACACACTAGGTGAAATGTATTTCTTTGTAGAGGCAGCACACAAGGCCATTTCAAACCTGCTTAATTCTTTATGTAGCCTTCCACAAAGAACTGTCTAGCTCTGTGGAATTACTCATGAGTGTTAATTTAGTGGAAAAGGTACATCTTTGGTAGAGGTGTCTGCTGCTCTTGGCATATGCTAAGGGGGGTAGGGTTTAGGTGGAGTGTGAGTGTGATATATGAGCATTGCTTATTAGAGCAATTTGGCTTTTGGACACAGTTAGGCTTTTGGTCCATGGTTTCTCTGGTGATAAGTGAGCATCAGTGAGAGAATATTAATGGAATAAAGAACCCAAAAGTAAAGATAACACCCCCAGAATATCTATGTCAGTGCATCCCTATTAGGTCTAATCCAAGTGACTGTAGATTATTGAAAAATATTTTCACAGTTGTCATGCTGAAAAACGTGATGACTTTAGCAGCAGAATAGAAATCTAGAAGTCCTTTAACCTGCTACATAGATACAGTAAAGGTTAAATAAGGGTATGTTTTAAGATGATTACACAGTACATAAATGCCTATGCTTAGCCTGTGTTAATGAGATTCAGCTAAAACTTTGAAAGTCACAGAATCAATTTATGACACTGATAGCAGTGCTACAGAAACTAAGCCAGATTCCCAGATTTAGTGGCTAAGGGTTTTTAGTCACGTGGTAGAGTTGAACAACAATTTTGTACATTGCCTCCACAAAATCAGAATGGGCAAGACCAAATACTATATGAAAGCTAAAAATGGAACTCCATTCAACCCCATTTCCTTAATATTTATATGGGTTCTATATTTTTAGAACACTGTACTGTCTGTAAATCTTCAAAATGGGCCTCCGGGGATTGCAACTGTAAATAGAACTGACTGGAAAAAAACGTGAAATGATTCATAATTTGGATTTCAAACCACTATCTGTTTGGCTTGTTTTAACCTATGTAGCTGGTAATTTTTTTGGAAGGGGGAGAAAATGCTAAGAAATTTAATGTAGTATTTTAATTTGAGCTAACACTAACACACATTAGCATTCCCAGTTTTCACATAACAAAAGTAAACAAAAACACAAAACAAAAGTATGACCATGAGCATTGGAGTAGCATTCAGTTTGGCTTGGGTTTTGTTTGTGACCCAGCTGAATGAAAAACTGAAGCCAGTCAAGATAATGCTTGTACTTGGATGCTTTGCCATACTGTACAAAGAAGGGTGGCTTTGCCATACTGTAAATTGGTGAAGGGCAGATTGCCCTTTAGCATGATGATCTTTGTAAAGCATAGAGTAAATAGTACCTTTTGGATTACACCTGTGCATTTGTTTTATTTAAACTATGTCTGTATCATTGCAGTCTATAAATAATGAGATATTTCAGCATCATGGAGGTCAGGACTACTGGTTTTATTTTGCTACTGACCCATTTTGATACATTAGGACAGCATTAAGCACTTCTGTGGATTTGAAACCAAATGCCCAAAATGGGACGTCAGTGGGATTTAGGTGTCCAAAATATGAATAGTAAAATCTCCACTTACACTCCTTTTCTGACATTTTTAAATTCTGTAAGCACCCACCATCTAGCCTACCCAGCAATATCTCAGTTTTAATGGACATGAGCAGCTTGGCACCACTTCAATGCCTAAGGTCTATTTGGAAGCTTCAACTAAACTTTCCTTCCCTGCTTCTCCTTCCAGGGGCTCAAACCAATAAATGTTTTTAGAGCACATCTTCCAAATCATACTCCACATTGTTGCAGCAGCTAGTATTTTCTTTGAAAGTGTAGTTACTGGTACTACCAGTGCCCTTTCTTCCTTTTCGTCCAAAACCCCAGTGGTTAGAGAATTTGGCCAAAAAGTGTAAGACTGATCAGTTCCCTCTGCTTGAGGGTTGTGTTCCCACCCTTCTAGTGTGCAGAACAGTTCCCTAAATGCAAGGCTATTGGCTATTCTGGTGCAGAGAAGAGGTTAATATCTCAAATCCTTCTGTTTCAGCTCTTCTCACTTTTCTCTCTTCCATATAGAGAGTGGGAGCAAGAAGGGGCATGACTCCCTCTAGTCTGCTGATGTTTGATGACCTGAGAGGGTGCAGTCCAGAGTCCAGTTCAAGAACAGTTCATGTATTTTATGCTTAAATAGTCTATAGATAAAACATTTTGGGCACTGCAGTAAGTTCCTTTTGTATATCCAGGTCTTATCTTCTCTACTTGTCAACCTATAGCTCTAGAAAGAGAAGGAATAGCACATTCTTTCATTATTCAGGGCAGAGGTGTGTGTGGAGGAATTGTGTTGATTGCTGGAGGCAGGGGGAAGAGGGAAGGAAGAGGGGAGTCTTACCTCCCTGGCTCTCCTCACTCAGGCAGTGTGCTGTTACTGCTGCAGCTGGTACTGTAGCAGGTTTAGGCTGCTGCTTCTGAAGCAGAGGCAGCAGCATTGGCTTCTCCTAGTGCCCTGTTTGCTTCTCCCTTTCCTCCCACTCCGAGGGTTATTCCGTCTATAGCAAACTCTCCTTGGGTGAGAGGCATCATTCCATTTCCCTCCCCTACTAGATACACTACTGACCATGGGGCTGCGCCTGTCCATCCTCTATGACTGGGCTGCACAGGGCTGGCAAGGACCCTTGGGGGAAGGGGGCAATACTAGTGTCTCCTCTAAATCGGTACCTGGAGCTGATGCCCTGTTCAGCCCCCATTAACCTTCCTCCCTGCTTAGTTACACTGCTACTGGAAAGCTAACTGTATTAAGACAGAAACCATAAAGAACAAGGGTAGAGAATGCTTCCCTGTGGTACTGCAGTCTATGGATTCCAAATGGGAATTAACACTCCACAGGGCAATTCATTAGGACTAGATTCTGACACCCAGAATGTTTGTGTAGCAAGATCATGTTTTGTGTGTGTGTGTATAAATAATATATATACAGATGTTTGTAGGATAGCTAGATGGATAGACAGAAAGAATAACAGTAACAGAAAAATCTTGGTTTTGGAAAATGGTTGGATATCAGTCAAGAACATTGTTTCAGTACATTGCTCAAGAATTATCTTGTTCTGTTGTGACTCAAAGAATGAGAAGATGCCTATATCAAGCTATGGGGAAAAATTGCTTGGATGATAGCGTGCTGGATTTAAATCCTGGCATAAAAGGAGAGAATACAACATTAGCTCTTGCTTTTTATTTGCTTGCATACTGGAAGCTCACTGTTCGTTAATGACTGACCTGTAATTGTTGAATAAGAACACAAATACTATTTCCAAAGTAAACAGTAAAACTAAGTTACCTGGAATTATTGCAGACTTCTTAATATCCTGTAATGTCCATGTTAATTAACATTTTGAAGTAGAAGGCACAGTGCAGAGCTATAGGAGTTTAATTTTCTTTAGCCATAAATGGTTGTAGGACAGAGTTAACTGTTATTTATAAATGAATAACTAAAAGGAATAAATGAAGGGCAACAACTATTACATGATCAAGAAGCTCCTCACAATCTATCCCTTGTTATTTGAGGACACTTCTGTAGTACAGATGGGTAGCTGGAAAAACAAATATACATGTGTTAAAGCAACATTTTTTTTCAGGGCCAAATCCTGCTCTGCTGTCTGGTGCAACATCATTGCAGTTTAGGAAAATCCCGAAGATTAACTTAAAACTGTGTTTCTCCAAGTATCTCTACTGCATGGTTCTTTAACCACTCTACCGTATTTGTTTGGGGGAGAGGAGAGGCAGAGGGAATTAGGTTTGATTGCATCTGTGGCTGTGTATACACATTCACATAACCTGAAAGAATTTGCAACCTTTTCTCACTGCTCCCACCTCCCAACAACTCTGGGAAGCACAACCGGCACTCCTCAGACACCCCAGCCCCCATTTATTAAAACACAAGACTTTCTTTATTTATTTCTTCTTCTTTTTTTTTAACTTCATTTTATTCTATCCCTCAGTGAGTGACTTCCTTCATTTCACCACACTTCCCCACTTTGGCAGGAAGCCACATTTGTTTCTCCCCAAAATCTCTGTGCTGTGACAATTTGATTAGGATGGGCTCAGCAGAGGAGACGCACCTTTACCCTATATCTTTAGGAAACCTGAGCTGGCTACATTCCTGAGGGAGGGGGGAAACCTGCTCCCTCTGCCTACATGAGTGGTGTCACATACCTGGGTGACGGGCTCAACCTGGTGGGCTGGAGTCTGCCTGGCACCTAGTGATGCATTTCAAATTGGTTGGCTGACAGCCAACAGGTGCTGGCCTGCACTGGACCAGGTGAATGAGGTCACAAGAGCTGTATAAGTTAAGACTGCCTAGGAGGAGGGGGCAGCAGCCATGTGGGGGACTCAGACTTAGAGAGGAGCTTGACCATCTGAAACTGGCTCTTTCCCCCGTAACTCATGAGTGAGGAATGGCCTGCCTCCAGAGGGAATCTCCAACAGCCTCAGGATGATGCTTGTGAGTAAGCTACTCAAGATCTGGTTAGATATATAGCTGGCAGTAACTCAGATGCATGATCAAAAGGCTACCTCAGCCAGACTGTTTTGCTTTATGGGATTTCTATGATATTGCTCTATCTTGTACCCTAGTTTCACCTTACGCCTACAATCAACAACGTTCTCCTTTGTGACCGGTGTAGGAGACTTATTGAGGGGTAGGTATAAATTATGCCTGAGAGGCCCCTTAGGTCTGCGGACTAAGGGAGACTTTCCTTTTTGGCCCCTGACTTGGGGAAGTGCCCCAAGTGCCTGTACTGGGTCGAGTACCCATAGGACTATTAGGCCTGTGTTTCCCCGAGGACACAGGGCCGAGAGAGTCCCTTCTCAGGGTAATGGCAGCTTACGTTACCCCCAGGCTAGTGAGCATGCTCCAAGAAGGGGAACAGCCAGATGTGAGGCACCCCAAGGGAGGCACTTGGAGCCTGGAAGGTGGTCAGGCGCAGGGAGGTGAGTGGCTCAATGCAGGAGCACCCCCTACTGGCCCACCACACCCACCCCCAGTTTTTTTCCATTTGCCATTTCATTACCTCCCAGCATCATGTTCCCACCCTCCTCCACCACTCCCCTCCCTGCAGACTGATCTCGCGCACATCCCCACCTACAGCACGGATAGAAGCCTGTCCTGGATCACCAGCCCGGAAATGATAACTCACAGGTGTAGCTCCTAGTCAGGCCCCTGCTTGCCAGTCCTCTAGTGGCAAGTTACTACTGTGCAGGTAGGGGACAGTCAGAAAAGGTTTTTAGCCTTGAGGGGTGCCTGTAGATGTGTGGGGATACTACTCCATGTGCTGTAATTACAGTGCATCAGAGCAGACTTGATTAATTGAGCCTGCTGAAGAGTGCTAATTAGTGCATTCCAGCAGCCTCCATGTATCATGTGTTCAGCACCCCCATGCTTCAGAGTGGTGGGGGGAGTGCTTTGACTAAAGTTCATTCAATGAGCTTTGATTGGAGCACCCTCACCACCGTTTTGGGGCATGGGCATCCTGAATACATTAGATACTGTGGGTGCTTTAATTGGAACAGCTCTTGGAGTGCTCTACTTCAAGCGCCCAAGGATCAGAGCATGTAAAGACACTCAAGGTGTCTGCTCCAAACTGAACTAGAACTTATACTGATCAACATTTGAGCAGCTCAAAGTGCAGCTTGTAACAAGGCCCTTATACTGACGCTTATAAAAAGAGAATCCATCCTCGTATACCTAAACACTACCAAGACCATTTGTATTCGTGGTATCCCGTTCGTATTTCTTCATGTGGCAATAGTCCGTTCTTGCATGTGCAGTTATGGACTTGTTTTTGTATACAAGAACACGGCCCTATGAAATGTTAAACACCTTCAACACCATCTTAAGTAGGATTAGGCCCACTTAATGACCTTGCAAGATGAGTCCCCTATTAAAAGAGCAATTTTTAAACTTGTTTTGAAAAGATTACGCTCTGATCCAAAATATAGATTGGTGAGTGCTGCTTTTTTAGTCAATGGCACCATTCATGTGTTTGGAGCTATATGCATATGCAGGATTGAACTCTCAGGTCCATTTATTTTAACAACCTCATAATTCCCCTGTACTCCTGCTTTACATGTGGCAGATAAGAACGTCTTAATGTTTTGGAGTAATGTGCCTCATGTGACAGAGTTGTGTAGTTTTCAGAATAGCTTATATAAGTACTTAGTATGGTTTGAATAGAGATGACCCTTCCTTGAGCAGCAGGTTCCTTGAGGTCCCTTTCATCCCTGCTTTTCTATGGTTTTATGAAAAATTAGGGCTTCACTTCTGCGTGCAGCGTTCAAAAGTGGAGCTGTTGTGTGACCAACAAAACAAAGGGGACAAGGAAGGCTTTGCAAAACCAAGTGTGTTTGGAATCAAGTTAAATGCTGGGACACACCAGGCATCTGGTGAAGGGAAAGAGCTGCACAAAGAGAAGAATGTGTAAGTTCTAATAGAAGGCAGCCATCAGTAGTGTTCCATTTTCTGGCCAGGCCAGAGCCACTGTATGGCTTTCGAGCCTAACGTTTGGGTCCACAATGGCTTGTTCTGCTCTACCATGAATGTTATTTCTAATATGGGCCCTCTCACTAGATCCGTGTGCCTAAGCACAGGTGTGAGGCCTTTACCACGTACTCATCTAACAGCTGTTATTTCCAATACTCAGGGCCTCCTCCTGACTGATGAGGAGTCCACAGAAACTCTTTGGACTTGGTAATAGGGGTCCCTCAACACCAGATACCCCCACCATATTCTGGGCATCTCAGGTACTTCTTTGGTGTGGAAGAAACAAACCTACCTTTTTTATTTGCTAGGGCATTGTTATGGAAATAGTTTTTACAGCTCACTGGAAGGCAGTACTAGCCTGAGGAAGCTAGCCACAGATGAGCTGCTGCTTCTGGTTGCTGAGGATGCAGTTGGATTGGTGTCCCGGGGAGGAGATTGGACTGGGCCAGAAGCAACATACAGCATATACCTATTTCCTTTCAGTCATGCAGACATCAACCAGACATCCTATTATTCACAACGTAAGGACTAATGCCCAAACGGCAATCTGGAGAACAGGTATCTTTAACTTATTGCCTTGGTATGGAAACATGTCAGACAAGGGATGCATTGGAGAGCAGAGGGAACGTAGTCCTCTGGGCTTTGCTTATTCATATGGGCCTACCTCCTATGATGTCTTTGGAAGTCTGGATCATGGTCTTGGGCAATCTCCATACATTAAATTGCCTTGGGTACCATCAGAATTCCCTTTAAATTTTAATGGAAGTTTCAGGCATGCAGCACCTTTCAGGACCTGGGGTATTGGTCCTGTGAACACTTGTCATGGAAAAAGACCCACTGATCTCAGGACCTGGTCCTGTGAATCCTGACAAAATAATCAAATTACCCAGCACTTCAAACAAGTAAGAAACAAAGCTTTGTCAAAACTCTATGAACACAGCAGGCTGAACTTTTTCATACTTACAACCTTCACAATTACACCGAAGGCTCCAAAACAATACAGCACAGCAGACGATTTTCACTAATTCATTTAAATGAGGCCCAGAGGACCATCTGTCAGGAATCCACAGTGACTCCCAAGTTCATATACAGGTGAGTTTAATAGAGTAAGTCTCGGAACAAGATTTGAAAAATACCGATCAGACAACCACAGCACAAGAAAAAATGGTTTAAGTCAGTAAGGTGTAGGAATACTAATTTCACACTTGAGAGAGCAGAAAAATGTATTATATATGTGTACAGTCCAAAATTTTCAAATGTTTGATCTCTAACTTTGTAGCTTTTCTCCTTGGTATGTGTGCTCCCAAGCCCTTGCCAACGTATCTTCCAAGAATATGAAAGGCTTTTCAAGCTTGTGTTTAAAACACAGAATGTTTTTGACCAAGCTGAGTACTGACTGCCCTTCTCTGTACATGGAAACTGGAATTTCTAGCTCACAAGGACACTCTCATGGACCCAGAGGGAGACAACCTTCAATCTGCAGCTCCCTCTGTGCAAAAATGAAATTTATTTCCTACCTATGGGGACTTTTTACCATCTTGTACCAGCTATACTTTTCCCAGAGCTGTTCCCAGAGCCTGATGAAGAGACTTTGATCCCAAAAGCTTGCAGAACAGGACAATTTTCTTGTGATTTCCCAGTTAGTCTAATAAAAGGTATCATTTTGGAACCAAGAGTTCTAGTTTTTTGTATGTCAAAAGAGTTTTTGACATGGTAGTCTTTCCTTGAGGGTAAATAGAGACTTTGGATTTCTCCTTGAACAAAGCCTTTTATCCTGGTATCCTACACAAGGCCAACCCTTTTGTCTCCCATTAAGTACTTGTGAAATATCTGGAATAACACTTTTCCCTGGGGTAGTAATCCATGTAATTGTCATTCAAACTGTATATGTAAACAACTGTCCTCCAAACCTGTGTTGATGCAAGTCAAAACCTAGGGCAATCAGTGCCCCCCTCCCTTCCTTCCTCCCACCCACCCACCTGCAGTTAAACCTGACTATGTTTATACCCTAAAAGGAAAACCCTGATGTTTTTAGGTGCATCTCCCTCTCTGCTTGAAAAAAAACCCAAACATGTATGTTTTAGGCAGTGAGTTGCTCTAGGGCCAGGGTCAGGATCTTGCAGCAGTGACAGTATGGGCCAGAGCCAGGGCAGAACTGCAATCTGCTGCCCCAGGTGTATTCAGGCAGCAGATCGTGGCTCTGCCCTGGCTCCAGCCCACACTGTCATCACTGCAAGATCCTGAACTCAGCCCTGGAGCATTACCCACCCAGCAAAGCACCCTGCCAGCATGCCACTGAGCCCGGTCTCTGTAGAGACCCTGGCCCCACATTGTCATGGCCCTGCCACTCCTGGTGTCTCCATGAGGACCTGCCAGAGCAATGCAAAACAGGGGCTGTTGGGAAATCAAGTCATACTGCCAATCGGATCTGGCATTTGGTCTATCCCTGCTCTAGAACAAATTGCACAAACAAATGCAATTGTAACCTGAGCATCTAATGCTGCAAACACAAAATGTTTTAGAAGTTGATTTAGTTGAATTATTTGCACTTAGGGTTTTTGAATTTCTTACCTTCCTTGGAGTGCAGCCTAGATTAGAGTTGCAGCATGAACCACAGTTAGGTAAAAATTCATTTTCTACACTGTTTGATCTGTATGATTTGAACCCATAGGTATATAGGAAACAATAAGCATGGGGAATCTGAGCTGTGCAGGGTTGGGAATAATACACAGTGGGCAATGAACCCAAACTGAATGACAGTCAATTATTCATATTTAGTTGCTCTTGTCATTAAAAAGTATTTGGACCATTTTCTGGCTGTTCTACTAGATTTGTCTGCGATATTCGGAAAATTAAATATCTACTGTGGTGTTGATGCTATACCAAAAAAAAGGAGTGAAATTGCCTTGAGAAACTGCATTGTGTTTTATGTATTTATTTATTTAGGAGAAAATAATACATTAAAAGTTCCACAAATGTCCCCCAAATGTTTTGTTTTCTAAAAATTACTTCAGAAAACTTCATACAAATATTGTCATGTTTATGTGTGTACTATACAAGTCATTAACAGCTTCATTGCTTGTATTCATGCATTACTCCGCTTGCTCTACTTTTCAGTGTTGTGGTAAAGTTCCCATAATAGGCACACCTGTTTACTATCAACTGTATTAAGACAAATTGTCTCTTTACTTATGGCACTGAACAGCCAAGTTGTTAGTGTTTGTGTGTTTGCGGGGGGGGGCGGGTAGGACTATACAACTTAGCCCCAGAGTCTAAAATGATTGGTAACCTGGAGGTGAAAAGAATTGTATTATCCCCCTGAGAGATCCTTTCTTCATACTTTTAGTTTCTCTTAAAAGAAGATAATTGGAATTATTCATGGATTGTCTGAATCTGCAGATAATTTAGTCTTCATACATCTCTAATGAAAATGCCTTTCCTAATGCACGTCTCTTCCCTAGTATTCCAATATCTAAACTTTAATTGAAACTAATCTCTTGACTAATTAGATTCTTTTCTTTTTTACTTGCCTAGTCTTTTCTAAAATTATGTATGTCTCTTTCCATGATTCACTGCAATTCTCCATCCTTCTCACAGCCTTTCATATATTTGGGGCTTAGAAGGTCACTCCTTTAGAGATTAGAGAGGGAAAGTAAATATGGCTAGTATTTTTAAAGGAGGTTTCAGAAGTCTGGCCCCTGGGTCCAACTGGCCTTCAGTGTGAAGTGGAGGCCCCTTTGAATATCTCAGTCTAAACCTCTCTACTTACATGTGCAGATATAAAACCCCAGAACCGTCCCCTGACACAAATAATTGTTAGATTTTCATCAACTATTTAACATGGTAAATCTGAGACTCCTGCTGTTTCTTCACTGTGCCATAATATTACTTAAATTTGGTAGGAAGATGTGTTCAGAGTATATGGTACATGTCATGTTGTAACAATGCATACCTAAGGATGCAATCTCATTTTAGCTTTGCAAGCAGAGGAAATGCAATTATCTAAGTGTAGTTTTACAACTCTAACACCCTTTGGTACTTACTCCCTTTTAGATGCCCATTTGACATCACACCCATTATGTGAATTAAATACATTACCTACAAAAATAGCAATAGGAAGTAAGAAAGGATGAAGAATTTCTCAGTTTAACACTTAATCAGATGAGAGATTTCATAATTTCATAGACATTTGGGCTGGAAGGGACCTCGGAAGATCATCGAGTCCAGCCCCGCACCCAAAGGGCAGGAAGTCAGCTGGGGTCATAGGATCCCAGCAAGATAAGCATCCAATTTGCTCTTGAAGGTGTTCAATGTAGGTGCTTGAACCACCTCCGCTGGCAGGCTGTTCCAGACCTTGGGGGCTTGGACAGTAAAGAAATTCTTCCTTATGTCCAGCCTGAAACAGTCTCACAGTAGTTTATGACCATTCGACCTCGTCATCCCTTGGGGCACTCTGGTGAACAAATGTTCCCCCAGATCCTGGTGGTCAACCCTGATAAACTTATAGGTGGCCATCAGATCACCCCTGAGCCTGCGCTTTTCCAGGCTAAAGAGCCCCATGGCTCTGAGCCCGTCATCGTAAGGTCTGTTTTCCTGACCTCTGATCATGCGCGTGGCTCTCCTCTGCACTCTCTCAAGCTTCTCCACATCCTTTTTGAATCGTCCAAAACTGGCTGCAGTACTCCAGCTGCAGCCTCACTAAGGCCGAGTACAAGGGGAGAATGACGTCTCGGGATTTGCTTGAGAAGCATCTATGGATGCAAGCCAGTGTTTTGGTTGCTTTAGTAGCCACAGCATCACACTGCAGGCTCATGTTCATCTTGTGGTCAATGATGACCCCCAAGTCTCTTTCTTCCATAGTGCTAGCCAGTGTAGCACTGCTGAGCCTATAAGGATGCTGCAGGTTTTTCTTCCCAAGGTGGAGAATCTTGCATTTTTCGGTGTTAAACAGAAAAGTTGTTTTTTTGTGTGTCCAGTATGATTTATCATTTTTGGATATCAACTGCTGAAGCACTTCTCTCTCTTCTGGAACAGCGAGAGTCCTTATCTTTTGTGATCACTTCTATGAAAGGGGCCAGCCTAAGGTTTTGGAATATGGCTAGCTAGCTAGATCAACATTAATATCGATGATCTCCCGAGGTCCCTTCCAGCCCTAATGTCTATGAAATTATTATACTAATATTATAAGAAAAAGTGTGGATAAGAACCTTGATGCCATCACTGGCATCCAGCTGCAGGATAGGTGCAGCCCAGATCCTCGTGCCAAAAACCAATGGATGGTTGCCTATATTTTGAAAGTGTTTTGTTTTGTTCCCTGTCCAGCAGATAATTACAATTGATCTGGGAATCTCAAGGGCATTGTTGAGACCACTATAACCACTGTCATCAATCTTAAAGGTTTGCAGGTGAACAGTGGTAAACCTTAAGCCTTAAGGCATACCTTTTCTGTATCACTCTGTAATCACTAAGTAACACTCCTAGGCTCATCTTTTTAAGATGAAGGGGATAAATATTACATACCTACAGATTTTCTGCCTTTCAGAGGGAGAAGTTAACCATCTGAAATACAGGGGGAAGTAGCTATTGGTTTCTGGATGGTAACAAAGAAGCCTGTGGCTTTTAATTCCAGTCTTACCCCTTCAGGCCATGCTGCCTCTCAGCTATTCCCTTATCTTTCTGACTGGCCTGAAGTTGCTTGACTATTCAGAGCTGCCATGTATCTCTTGTATGAGAAGGAGCTTAAAAAACCCCTGGCACTGTCAATAGGACACCAGGCTGTATCAATTCTTCCCTTAACCAGAATCTAAGATCTCAAAATATTCATAGCTAATGCATTTCACAAGACCAGGAGACTAAGAGCTGAAAGCTATGACACAGACTATATACTATGCATTACCAATATGTTTGTATTATCAGAATGACATGACTCAGCAGGTTACTTGTGTTGAAAAACAAAAAAGCCCTAATCTTTTAGAAGTAGGGGAAGGCATTACTGTCGATTTCATAGACCTAGAAGATCACCCATGGGCTCTGCCTCTGTTGTTGCAGTTACCATCTTCTTGTAACTAATTACGGACTCACCAAAAGCATTAAATTAAATGGTTACATTCATAGCATTGATTCATTAAAAAGAAAAAAAAGTGGGGAATATATCCCTTTAATTAAGAAATTGGCAGAATAAGAAAAACATGGTGTTATTTGATTTAGGTTTATAACATGAAAGTGAGATCTAAAGAAAAGTTATAGTCATACGAGTTAGATTATGTCAGCAAAAAAGCAAACCTCCTGGCAAGAAACTAAATTTCAATATCACAGATTGCCTAGGGAGACTTCTACAAAGTTCCAGGCAATACGATCCAGTTTGAATAGTACTCAGTGTTCTCAGGAACTGTCCTTACAAATAAATTGCAGGACCTGGGGTTGGGTTTTTAAATAGGAGCTATGCAGAAAAATATTGCAGGAGGAAAGGACTTGGAAAGCTTCTGCTGCCTTCAGGCTGATGGGGGGTGAGGGAGGTTATTATGGATCTTAGTACATTTCAAATGAATAATGGTTCAGCAGTGAGTTGTTAAGCCAAGGTTTGAGAAATCCTAGTATTCAGTTGGATCATAGAGACTACAACATCCCAACCAAGTGTCTGTACAACCTGATCTTGAAATTTTGCAGGGATGGAGATTCCACAATGTCTCTAGGTAGCCTGTTCAAATGCCTGACCGCCCTCATAATTGGAAGGTTCCTCCTAACCTCCAAACTAAATTTCCTCTGCTGTAATGTGAAGCCATTGCTCCAAGTCCTGTCCCCTACAACCACAGAGAAAAGTCCATTCCATCTTTCTATAATTGCCTTTCAGGTATTTGAAGCCTGAGGATGGAGCTAGAGAGAAGAAGAAGGGCAGAGAAACAGGAAGGCAGCATGATGCACCAGGTAGGCAGAGACTCTGGGGTTCACACCTGTATGCAGCAATGCCTAGGCTCAGGCTGGATGCTCCCTCCCTTGAAGAGCCTGGTGGATCTGGTGGGACTGTGGCCCTGGTTGGCTCAGTCCCACTTAGGAGACCTGGGAGGGTGGGGGACCGTGGCTCCATGGTCCCATATGGTCACCCTATCCGTAGGTCTTCTAGTCCAACTCCCTGCCTGAGGCAGGATCATCCCAATCTAATCCATCCTATACAATCCATAATCTAACCTCTTCGTAAAACTACCAACAATCCTAACACAACAAAAGGCAACACCCTAACCTGCCACAGGTAAAGTAGGGGAACCCTGGCAGCAAATGCCCTGCTTGTATAAAATATTATTAACGTATGCTCAAGAGATCCCAGGTAGAAGGTCATGCAATGCCCCCCCCCCCATCTGCTACAGTGAAAGACAAAAACTGCTACATTCTATACTAGGTTTGTTTGAAGCTTTGGTCCCTGATTTGCTTTCATGGAGATTCAGCCTGATTTGTTGGCCAAATCTTGGAACCTGAATCGAATCAGAGGCCCCTTTAATCTCTCCAAATTGAATCAGAACCCTCCAAATGAATTCAGAAAGATTCGGAGATTCGGACATAGAAACAGCTTTAAATGCTTTTTCTCTGTAACTCTAGGTACCAAGCGGCTCATGATTGGTGTGATGCTGGGGCACATGGAATGTCCCACAGGAGAGCAGGGGGTTCCCCAGTGCACTCAGCAGCAGACCCAGAAGTGGACCAGAAGCATTTCCAGTCCACTTCTGGGACATGCAGGCTCCCCCAGTGCCCTCCTACACCCAGTGATTGCTCAGTGATTGGTGCCTCCTGGGTCGGTGGGAGGAACCCCCAGCACACTCCCTGGCAGGCCCAGAAGTGGACTAGAAGTAATTCCAGTCCAGTTCCAGGTTTGCTGCTGAGCACGTGAAGGGCCACCCTCCCTGCACTCCTGTGGGACGTTCCATGTGCCCCAGCATTGTAGCAATCACGAGCTGCACCTGTTACCTCAAGGTATGTAGAAAAATCTTTTAAAGCTGTGTCTACGTCCAAATCGCTGATTCTCTGAATCGGCATTGACTATTCAGATTCTGATTTGGCTGAATCGAATCAGGGACAGTGATCCAAATCAATGAATTGAATCACTTTCCCTGATTTGGGCCGAATCCGAATCCAAATTGAATAGGTCCCACTTCGCACACCCCTAGTCTATACCAATCTGACTATAGAATAAAATTCCTTCCTGAGTCCAAATATGGCAACTGATATGACCTTGACCCCGGGGACAAGTTACTTTGAAATAGTAACTCATAGTCAGAAAACAGTATGCAGTTCTGATGGCCACTGCAACTTTGACTTAGTTAACAGATTTGTCTGTGTGTGAGATCATTACAGTCCTCCAGAGGCATGGTGGAACTGTTTTAATAATGTTTTATGCTTCCAGTTTGACCTAGTAAAGTGAAGGAAGATCTGTCTGTTTGTTTAAGTACTTTTTGGACCTCATTATACTGCCATTATGTAAGAATATAAATAACAATATCTCCTCTACCTTCTTATTCTGTTGTTTTCATAGGAGAGGTGTGTGGGTGCAAGTGTGAGGAACTTAAGTCAGAAATTAACGGTGTCGTTCTTGAGGAATGAATATCATATCTAGATCCTGCTTTTGTCAAACTTCTATTGAATGCCTTAGCCTTCCCTCATAAAGGGACAGTTTCATTCTGGTGATATGCAACTGTTACGGTCTTCAAGAGGAGAGGTGGTTTCTCAGGCAGCAAGAAAAGTTTTTGATTATCAAAATAAAGACCTTGACCTGGACCCCTCTGTAGAGAGATGTTGCAGTATGGAGCACCTGGAAAATGCATTAAATACAATCTGTGTTGCTGTATAATTAGGCTTCTGTGTTTTGGTTATTTAACCTGGATACCTGACACACAGAAGATACTGAATTTTAGCCATTTTTTTTAATGAAATCATAATTTCCCAAGCAGGAAGGAGCTTTGACCACCTGAAATCTGAGATACTGCTCCTACCTTTGTCTAAGGTAATTTGTATTATCACAGAGCCTCAAGGGACAGCTTAGATTCCATACCAGCTAAGAACTGCCTTCCCAAAGGGGTTTTCTAGCTATGGTCTCCTCTGCGAAATCCTTTGAAATATGAGCTTTCAGTTGTACCCAGGAGAACTTCTACAATCTTTTCTCCGATGCCCGATGAAGGGTGTTTGTGCCCGAAAGCTTGCAATTAAAGAATTACTTTTGCAAAAATCTTATTGGTCTAATAAAAGATACCATCTCAACCATGAGCCCTAATTAGCTATTTGACACATTTAGAGCATGAAAGAAACTTTCTTAGATATAATGGAGTTTGTTTAGATTTTTAGTTTCTGTTGCTTCCTTTCCCTTTTTGCAGTTTAATGTATTTTGCACAGTTACTTACTTTTAACATTGTAGGAAAAAGAAAAAAAAAAAAGACAAACACCCCTCTTGAAACTGGAAGTGTATACTGCTTCTAATTTGCCTTCTAGAGAATATGAAAGTTAGGCATCCTAGCTACAAGTATGAATTATTAAAAGATAAGGTTGACTGGCAATTTCAATTTTAAAACTGGCATTTAAAAATGGTTTCTCTCCAATGCAGATGCAAATAAGGATGCTTTCTTAGTCACATTAGTGACTTGAATTTTTATCACATAACATGAAGATCAACACTTTTTATTCACAGGCAGTAGTCGATCCATATGTTTTCTCGCCTCTGTTTCTGTTTTGCTTGATTTGATCTAAAAATAATTGTGGCTCCATTTCAGCAAGATACTTAAACATGTGCCTAACTTGAAGTACATAATTAGTCTCTTTGATTACACACATGCTCAAGTATTTTCCTGAATTGGGGCCTAAATAAATATATGGCACCTCCTTTGTGTGCTTTATCAAAGTATTTCAAAGATATTTACAAATGCTAATTACTAATAGTGATAGGACACTTGTGGGGAAACAGCATTGTATAGCATTTACAGATCAATATACTAAGGTCTGGAGAGGTAAAATGACTTGCCCTAGGTTAATTGATGGCAGGGCTGGAAATGAATGAATCCTAATCCCGTGCTATAACCACTAGACAGCAATCTCTTCATATTAAAATAAACAAAACAAAACAGCAACATATACCCAAAACCTTCAACAGCTGACCAGACATCCTTGCAGGGTTAGTTTATTCACGGTAGACATTTATTCCACGCCTCAATTTTTTAATTGGGTATCACTCCCATAAAATTGTCTTATGTATTTTATCTAATTCCCTATTTTTGCATGGGCTTAAGGCATTTGCATTACCTCTTTGTCTCCCTCTCCCTTTCTGTGCCATTTGCACTAAAGAACCTAAGTTCTGAAGTGCTTTGTAGCTATGGTCTGTAGATGTGAGTGTATGTTCTGATGGATCATGTTGGACAATATTTAGTACTTTGTTGCCTTTGATCCCACGGAACTGGACCCAATGAGACACATGATTGTTTCCAGTCCTATGTTCTGATTTTTACCATTGTTTTTGCAGCAGTCAACTGTGTTCACTGTTTTCATATGCCCTACTGTAATGGGTTTCAGCATAGCCTCTTCCCAGCAAAATATGCTGTGTCATTTTCTCATGTACAAGGCAGTGGCAGATAGTCCACTGCTATATTTGTTCCTAGCAGAGGAGGCAGAGGGTTTGGGTACATATGTATTTTTTTTACTTTTCCATAGCAGAGTGACACTTTTTTTTTTGCTTTCTATCTGCCCCAATCCATGCAGTGCTGCTGCATTTTTAGGTTGGTGTTTGAAGGCCATTCTAGGTTTTACTTTCACTGCCCTACTACAGTATGTGAATGGAAAAAAACCTATAAAATATGGCAAGCTTTTACTCAGTTACTGATGTTTGCACATACACTCATGCTCACTGATGCTATATTGAACTAATTACTTCAGGTCACATTGCTTCATAAGGTAGATAAGACCCATGTGTAATATGCCATTTCCTGTGGAATTAGTGAGTATGTTTGCTTATAGCGTGGATGAGGATTTGAGCCCAGACCCATGAATTTCATAATCATAACAGTAACTGTATTGATACTACACAGCTATTCCCCATAGATTTCTGAGGCAGCAGTTCTCTGCTGTGTTCTTTTCATCCAAGCTTCACAAGACCTGATAAGCCATGGTCTCATGGGGCACTCCTAAAGGGGTTTCCGCATGGTCAGAGACAGAGGGTGATGCTGTACAGCTGGCACTTCTGTGATTTCTTTTGCACTCCAGGCTACACTCGCTAGATCAAAGACTTCTGCACATAGAAACGGAAGGAATCATATGCTCCCACAGTTAAAACAGCTCATTAGTGAACTAGCTTGAGCATCCTGCTGTCTGTAGCTTGTCTTTTTGTTTCTTACTTTGCTGATAAATTGCTAACAACTTGTTTTCATAGTGTGGCTGTACTGAGAGTCTAACCCACCAGCATGGCATCACTCATAATGTAACTGCTGAGCACTCTAGGGAAGGGATGTGTCCTATTGAAAAGGGCTTCTAAATGGAAGGTTCCTTGGGATGAGGTCTTGTCTTTCCACATCAAAATGTATACCTCCTAGTACAATGAGGTTCTGATACCTGTCTGGGACCTCAAGAAACTATTCCAATATACATGAGAGATACTTGACAACCATTGATCCTGTGGATCATGATGTGAATGCATGACCATCACACCAAGACCTTCAGCACGTATACCTAGGCAGGAGTAGGGAGGAGTGGAAGATGCCCTAGACCTACCATCCCCCATTTAGACCATCAACACAGAGTCCAGAGGCCCGACCAAGTCCAGCTATTCAGTGCCTCAGTGGTTGTAGTTTCTGCCAGAAAGCAACAGATTAGAACTTCTGCTGACTACCTAATGCCTCAGCAAGGGCATGTTTCTGTCAGGGTGATGTCCCTTCACCTTTCTCCAATCAAGGAGTACCCATAAGGCAGTGGGAGCTAAGGTTTTGAGGTGCCCTGTACTTGCTTTACTTTGGAGGTTGCAACATTGTGGTATTTTATAGGAGCGACCTCGCCATGGGTAGCTCCACCATATTGCCACCTAGCCCTCCAGTTGGATGCAGCTTATGGTCATATCCAGGACCAACATATACGATGACAAAATAGTTAATGTATAAGGTCCAAATGGGTTCTGAAGCACTGACTGGTATCTCAGAAATATTACTACAGTTTCAGTTTGATCTTTGGCCTTGAATGTTCTCAATTAACCATAGCTGAGAACTGGGTCCCTGCAGGTTTCTGATCATCATGGAGCATTTTTATAATGTGTAGTAACATTGTTTTATGCTCACAATGACTTGCTAGGAATCTTTAATTTTAATCCAATTCATGCCTGTTCTGTGGTTTAAAATGAAACTATTTCAGCCACTCGTCCCCAGTCCCTAGCTCCTATTAACTGCAAGAGCCTTTAGTCTTCCTCACAAACACTGAAAACTTTGCTTTCCCCAGATACAATTTCCCTCATATTGTCAGGGACAGCAAAGAATGATGCTGCCCACTGCTTGATATTACTGCCCATGAGCCAGTGAGGGTTGGGAGCCTGTGGTTTAAATTGCAAAACTGTCATTTCTTTGCTCTGTTAACTGTATTAAGGCTAAAGAACATATTCTGTATTTCACACTTTGGAAAAATAAATCGTATGTTATTTACAAACTATTCTGAAAACTCTTAAATTTAAGCTAATCTGTCTAGGTATCATATCTTTGAATACTCACTTGGCATTGTAATAATATCCCATCAACATATGGTTGTGCTAAGAAAAGAGCCAAGTTTTTACAGCACCTGTGAAAATGGATACAAACATATTGTCCCAAGACATCCATTTCTCCCCACACATATTTTGAGTGACACACAAGTATTAGACATTTTTTCAGTGAGAAAAACCAAAACAAAACCAAAAAAAAGGAATTTTTTTCTTAATCTTTTGGGCCCTGATTCTTATTTTTAAATAGGTTACTTTACATAATCACAGAAGTGTCTTTTGTGCAGGGCAGAATTAGGGTTTATATAAACATTCAGGGAGGTTAGTGGGAGGCTAGATTGCATTAAAATGGCTACCCAATCTTACTTAGCTCACCCAGGAACAGTACTTACACTTAAGATTGCCTAGATAGGCGAATCTAAGTATAGAAACCCTGGACGTTTAGATTAGTCTAAATATGGCAAACCTGGTCTAAGTTAACTGTATGTCAGAGGTAGTCTAATTTAGATTGGGTCTGGTGAAACTGATCAAACTGAACTTCTGTACAGTTCCCAGCACAGTCCTGGAGCTGGAAAAGCCCAACCACTGGCCCCAGCCCTGGGGCTGTGCTTTCCCTATCCTGGCACCGATCTGTTTAGCCCCCTGGACCCTCCCCCAGATGGACAAAATTCCTTATACACAGACAAGCCAGCTTCCCCTCTGAGCCAGCCAAACACCCATCCTGCAAACTGCCCCCAATACCATTTGCCCTGGTGATGCTGGTGCCAAGAGCCAAGGAAGTCAATCAGTATTGGAGGAATGAGTGGGGTGTTTTTTTTTTGGGGGTGGGGAGGTCAGAGGACTAAAAATGTCCCCTAGCCTTGGGGTTGGGGGAGCTTCCCATGCTCCAAATCCCCCTGCAGACCCTGCATGCCCCCCAATCTCCTGATTTCCCCTCCCCAGAGACCTTGCTTACCTCCCATCCCCCCCCGGACCGCTTGCCACCCCAGTCCCCCCAGCTCCACCTCCCACTGGCTTACCTTGTATAGGATGGCCATTTTTAACTTGGATCCAATCTCTTCCTAACCTCCCTGAATGTCAGTAGATAACAAAACCTTAGAAGTCTGAACATCACAAGAGACTGTGTTTGTGTAAATGGCTCTCATACTAGTAGTCCTATTATAATTACTCAAGTAGCCTATTAGAGGGGTACCCAAAAGACGAACAAAATGATGGACCAGATTTATGAGTAACTCTGGCAGCTTTTCACTGCTCCAGAATTGCTAAACAGCTGTTAACTCCATTCCACAGGTATAAACAACACATAACTTCTTCACTGTACCACCAAGCTGGTACAAAGCAGCCTGTGCATCCCAGCAAATCCGGCCTAGTAACTGCAAGAGTTTTGAAGAACAACTTCAATAATTGATGGAGTAGCATGTAGAACTGAGAAGATATTATTAATTAGTGCTTAATTGCATGAGAAGATCTTGCATTCTAAGCATTTCTTTTAAATATTGAAGCAGCATTTCTTTTAAATATTGCTCCCACATTTTTTTAAACACCTACAACCTGTGTAGTAATAAAATGGTGAATGGGCATTGTTCTTTTCTGTACATAAGGAACTACTAAAGGAATTTAAAATGGAACTGTATACTAGTCTTGTGTTTTAAATAGAATAAACTAATTTTAATTAAAGAAGGTATCTTCTCCACACCGTGGCAGCCTTAAGCATTATAAAGCTATGACACACACCTAATCCTATTCAGTACTGCTTTAAAACTGTCGGCTGGTACAGTGTTAAATCCAGACATCTTCACTAATTTTCTTTCAAGGTGACCTTGGAAAACCATTGAAATGTAGAGTGAAAGTAATTAGTGATGGTTTTGCTTTTACTAATTACTGTGATCATAGAATTCTTTATAAATAGTGTTTAATCAACACCATCTCATTACTTGAAACTAACCATCTGAATTAGATTCACACATCAAATCCTACATTTTGTCACCAGTTTTAGCAAGTAAAGGTGTGTATATATATATACATCTCATGCATTTCACGCTGTGTTGTATATGAATTAATCACATATCTATTTTTGTTATATAAGTTAAATTAATGATATATATATTTTAAAGTAACTTTGCATTGAAGAAGATTGCTACTCTTTTCCACATGTTGAGTAGTGGTACTCTTTCAGGTTGCTTCAGCACAGGTATGGAGCTATGATATATGTGGCATCAGAAACTATATAGAAGATCACCTCTACCAAAGGTGTTAAAAAGCAGTATTTGATGTTCACTATCCCCAAGGAGACTGAAGAGCATGTTTATCTGCTTTATCTTCTCAGCAGTTTCCATTAACAGGATTTCTGTGGGCCCCTGCTTCAAATGTAAACCTGCTGGAAATCGCCGAGGGAGTTCAGAAGCGGCAATGCCATTTGCCTTGGGGTATATCTCCTGCCAGCATAAATAGCCAGGCTGGTTTAAGGAGAGGTAAATCACACCTCCTTGCACCAGTTGCAAAGAATTTTACCTCATATCTATGATTATCCATCTCAACACTTAGCAATTAAGTTAAAACACCGGGTACAGAATTTATATAACGTAATTGAGAAACTGGTGTAGTATGATTTGTGCATTTGTCATATAAGGGAAAGAAGGCTGTAAGCACTTAAAAACTCTTGTTGACTTCAAAGAGGGAGCATAGATCAAAGCTACAGTGTAGTCGGATACCAATAATTCAGCAAAACTTTGGTCCAGTTTTCAAGGTAACAACTATTTTATAGAAGTATCACCCAACTGAAGTAGGCATTTGCTGACAGCAATCCCAGGAACCAAACAAGCAGTTGAAGTGTTTTCTCTACTTTGTAAGCAATTTCATTTCAACCTAATGGTATGAAAAGTGTCAAAATGAGTTACAGGTAGGGAATGGGTAAATGAGGTTGTATATAATAAAAAGCATCTTGTACCTCTTCATAGATCAGAGCCACTTGATATTACATATTCCTTTATCTTTGAATCAAGTTCATTCTTACTTTTTTGCAGCCTCATTTTGAAAAAAAAAAGATTTGTATAGTGTTGACTGAAACCAGAATGGTGCAGAAATCAAGCAGTAACCACTTTTGCAATATTTCAGTGAAAGAGATTAGGAAAAAATATTTGGGATACCTATCGTAGGCTACAAACTTTCTGCAACTGTTCAATCACTGCGTGCAGGTCACATCTTACTTGTTATTAGTACAGCATTTATGTGCACATTTCAGGTATGAGGAAACTAAAACAACATACAGCCATGCTGAAGAGCTTGCAATTCAGATTAGATAAGGCACAATGTGATAAAAGGGAATAGAAAAAGGAAGGAGTTGTAAACAGGAGACCCTATACATTCATTACCATTCTTGTTTTAAATTATATCAATTTCAGGTTGCTTTTGATGTTTATATTGAGCTACAGTTAGTATGAGCTACATTAGTGTGACATGGAGAAGACAAAATGATAGACCTCTGTGGCTAGTTCTTCTAAGAAGAAACAGCATGCTTTTCCTCAGCAAGTGACAATAGCCAAAGGAATACTCTTCATTGTAGCCACCAGCATGTCAGCATAATGAGACAGCCAAGTGTTTTGTTCCACACCATTCTGTGGTCAGATGCTCTCAGTCTTTCATCGTGGTAAGTAGACCTGGTGGAAATCATTTCCAGAACATTTTTTTTTAAATGTTTTTTTCCAACATTTCAACATTCATTTGAAAGCTATAAACTGAGGGTTGTTTTTTTGTTTGTTTGTTTGTTTTTAAAAAACCAACCTGTTCTCAGTAATCAGGGGGGGGAAAGTGTTTTCTAAATAAACCTGAACACTCTTATTACATTTTTTTTAAAAAGCAAAATACTTAGATCTCAGTTTTTCTTCAAAGAAAAGCCAAAACATTTTAACCCTGTCACAGGGCACTGGGATGTGCCTTGCTCCTTTGAGAGAACAAGCAGCCTGAGAGGCTGCTTGCATTTATCAGAGGGGAGCTAATGAGGGACTCCCCTGACCAGAAAAGGGCTTAGGCTGGAGCTGTATTATCCCAAAGCCTGCATGGGTCAGATAGAATCTCTCCCCAGCAACCATGAAGTAAGGAGCTCCTGGAAGGACCTGGATATTGCTGGACAACTCTGCAGGCCTGGGAACAGAGGCAAGTTCCCTGGGCTGAGAGAGACTGGGTTTAAAGGCCTTTGTTTTATCTTAACCCTTACAGCAGTGGTCCCCAGCCTCAGGTCGTGACCCAAATGAGGGTCACGGTGGCAATGTCAGCGGCGCCACACACAAAGGGCAAGCCGTGCTGCGTGCCGGGAGCTCCCTCTACCTCCACCCTTGGGCCACCACCGCTGCTGCGCTCCGCTCCCAGCAGCGGGTCATGGCAAAAAAAAGTTGGGAACCACTGCTCTAGAGGGTTTGAAGTGCCTACCCAGAGGTTCATGTGCCCAGGGAAGGGTGTGTGGACCAGAGGGTCTGAAAGCCCAAGACGGCTGAGTGTGTAGGCTAGGGCAGTGTTTCTCAACTAGTGGAATGCATTCCACTGATGGGACTCGAAGGTCGTGTAGGTGGGACTTCAGCTCATGGCTCAACTGGAAAAAATCAAAGTTGTTTGCGTTTCAAATAAATGAATCAACGGACATCTTGAACAGTGGGGTTTTGTTTCTATCATGGTGGGATCAGAGTGTTTTGACAAAATGGTTGGTGGGGTATAAGTTGCAAAAGGTTGAGGATCACTGGGCTAGGGTATAGCCTGGGCTGAAAGGTATGCCCATTGGAAGATGATGAAAGTTTTGGCCTCTTAGAGGAGCAGAGGGCTGCTTCCACTGTTGTTTGTTTCTGTTATAGCCCAGGGGCTTATGGCTTATTGGTTACTGTTTATACTAGCGGTTTGGGTTGGGGCTGTAAGGGGAGGTTTATGGAGGTGCCATTAGTGCCTGAGAGGCATGCTAGGGGCATGCTCAAGGACTGAGCTATTGTTGAACCCAAAGAGAGGTGCACTGGAAAGCTATAGAGAAAACAGGCCAGGGGCCCAGTGCTCAGGAGGAGTGCAGCCACACAAGAGCCAGGGGCCTGGTGACCGAAAAGGACAATTGAGAGCTTGTGCCTCAGACCCAGGTCCAATACAGTGGGTCCAGGCCATCTGGCCTAGCTAGCTTAAAGGGGCAGAACCCGAGGAGGCCAAAGCCCCAACAGAGGGAACGTCACAGTAACATTCACAAGGCTTAGGTCATGGTGTAGGGGAGGAAATGGAGCCATAATTTGAGTCCTTAAGTCTGTGGGTGCCTGGGAGCTCTGCAGGGGCAAAGGCCAGTTGAGATGGTTCACTGGACTTAATGGTCAAATCAAAGCAGTTGCGGTCCAGGAGAGACCTAGTGGTACTGCAAATGCACTAAGGTTCACTCTAATGCCTGTAGGCAGCCTCCCCTGATACAACCTCTAGTAAGAACAAGGTGTGATGGGAGAGCTGCAGTAGAGACTGAGCTGGGAAGAAGTCACATGGGCATGGCCAGGGGCTTTATGGCCGTTCCTGTGACTTCGCCACAAATCCAAACAAAATTTTTTTATCAAAGACTTTCTATTTATCAAACATTTCACTGAAAAAAAATTGATGCACAAAGTTGAAGCACTAATACTAGTATCATAGAATCACAGAATCAAAGGACTGGAAGGGACCTGTAGGATCATCAAGTCCAGTCCCCTGACATGGGCAGGAAGTTATTGGGCTCAGACAAGCTCAACGAGGTGTTTGTCCAGCCTCCTCTTGAACACCTCCAAGGATGGTGACTGCACCTCCTCTTCTGGGAGTATGTTCCAAGTTCTAATTACCCTGACAAAAAGGAAGTTTTTCCTTATGTCCAGCCTATTTTTTTCCCTCAATTAGCTTGTGCCCATTGGTCCTTGTCCTCCCAAGGGGTGCCTTCCTAAAGAGTTGCTCCCCTAGGTCTTGAGGTTCACCCCTGATGCTTTTAGATGGCTATCAAGCCAGTCTTCTCTTACTCAGACTGAACATAACCAGTTCCCAAAGTCACTTCTCATAGGGTCTATCCTCCAGGCCCCTAATCATACAGGTGGCCCTTCTCTGTACCCTCTCAAACTTATCCACATCTTTCCTGAAGTGTGGTGCCCAGAACTGGACATAGTACTCCAGCTATGGCACCACCAACACCGAATAGAGCAGGAGGAGCACCTCTCTTGATCTATTGGCAGCACATTGGCTGATGCACACCAGAGTTCTGTTTGCCCTGATGGCAACTTCATCATACTGTTGGCTCATGCTCATCTTCTGGTTGATTGTCACTCCCAGGTCCCTTTCAGATGCAGTGCCAGCCAGTGGACCACCACCCATCATGTAGTTATGGTGAAGGTTCTTCCTTCCCAGATGAAGGACCCAGCACTTTTCTCTGTTGAACCTCATCTGATTCTATTCAGCCCTTAGGACCAGTCAAGGTCATCCTGGATCCTTACACTATCCTCTGATGTGCCTATATTTCCCCACAGCTTGGTGTCATATGAAAACTTAATCATTGTGCTTTCCACCCCCTCATCCAAGTCATTGATAAAGATGTTAAAGAGCACAGGCCAAGCATTGATCCCTGGGGGACACCACTGGAGATGGCCCTCCAGGATGAGGTCATTTCAGCGATTACAACTCTCTGGGATCAGCCACTGAGTCAGTTGTCTACCCTCCTCACTGTAGACTGGTCTAGGACAGTACTCTCCAGTTTAATTGAGAGAATCTCATGTGAAATGGAATCAAAGGCTTTACTGAAGTCTACACAAATAATGTCGACCTCATGTCCCTTGTCTAGCTGGCTCATTACCTGGTCATAAAAGGACATCAGGTTTAAAAGCCATGCTGGTTGCTTGTTAATACCCTACCAGTTAGGAGCTTGTTATTGATGGCCTTCTTAACAATTTTTTCAAAGATGTTTCCCAGGACTAAAGTCAGATTGACCAGACTATAGTTTGCAGGGTCATCCCGCTTCCCTTCCTTAAAGATAGGTACAACATTAGTCCTCTTCAGGACCATTCCCAAGTTCCATGACTCTTCAAACAGTTTTGCCAGAGGCCCTGCTATGAGCTCAGCCAGTTCTTTCAGGACTCTTGGATGCAGGTCATCTTGCCTAGCAAAGCTAAAAAGTTTCAAATGTTCTAAGAGTACCCTCACCTGTTCAGGGCTGATTTCATGTGGTCTGATGTCTTCCCCATATTCCATGGGCCGCTGGAAAGGGGAACACCTCCTGTCTGATTTCAGGAATACTGATGTGAAGTAGGTATTTAGCAGCTCTGTCTTCTCACAGGGATCAACTGTGGGCTGCCCCTCCGTATTCAGTAGGTATCCCACAGTGGAGCTTGATTTTTTTTCTTGTTCTCTATGTACCTATAGAAGGACTTTTCGTTGTTCTCTATTTTCGTTGCCAGCTTGATCTCCATGTCTGCCTTGGCTTTCCATGTCTCATACCTGCAGACCCTGGTCATATAAGTGTAGTCCTCTCTGGTTGTTGAACCGTTTTTCCATTGCTTATATGCTTTTTTCCTTTTCAGTAATTTCCTAATATCTCCATTGAGCCAAGTGGGTCTCTTGGCCCCTTTCCCACTTTTTGACTGCATGGAAATACCCTCTTTTTGAACAGTAAGGATTGCCCTTTTAAAGAAGTACCACTATTCCTGAACTCCCAAATCATCCAGTCTCTGGTTGCAGAGGACCTCTCTAACTAGTTTGCCAAAGCCTGCCCTTCCGAAGTCTATGGCTTCTGTTCTCCTGATTGAATTCCCAGCCTTTCAGTGGATGGTAAACTTAATCAGATCATGATCACTGTCACCCAAAGTACCTCCAATCCTCAGGTCACTTACCATATCCTCCCCTTTGGTCAACACTAAGTCCAGAGTGGCTTCACCCCTAGTTGTCCCTTCCATAGCCTGTGTCAAGAACAAGTTATCAATAGCTGCCAAGAAGTTGGTTGCTGGAGCTGGCCAAGTGGTCTTTCAGTAGATGTCAGGGTAGTTGAAGTCACCCATGACAATCAGGTCTTTAGTACTGGCTGCCTCCGTCAGTTCCCTGAAGAATGCCTGATCGCTCTCTTCTTCTTGGTAGAAAGGTCATTAGTAGACTCCCACCATCAGGTCTCCCTCTCCTGAGGACCCTTGTATCTTGAGCCAGAGGGTCTCAAGGGACCTCTCCCTGTAATCAAACATGACCTGCAGGGAGGGGTACCAGTCTTTCACATAGCGGGCCACACCCACTCCCTTCTTCCCAACCCAATCCTTTCTATAGAGCCAATAGCCCTCAATATCCCAATCATATGCATCATCCCACCAGGTCTCTGTCAACCCAATGAGGTCAAACTACTTCTCTACCAGAAGGAGTAACAGTTCATCCTGTTTATTGCCTATGCTTCTGGCATTCCCATAAAGACACCTGAGTTCACCCCTAGTCACCTCAAGTTTTCTGTCACTCTGCAAATGTCTCAAGATGTTAGTACTCATCTAAGTGTTAGTATTCAGCTACATAAATGCCATCTCCTGGGTCATCTTGGTCAGAGGATTCATGAACCTTCCCCCACTCCTCTGGGCATGCCTAGTTTAAAGCCCCGCCCCCACCTGTCTGTTCCTGGCAGATCAAGCCCCTGCCAGGCCCTGCAGCTGAAGGGGAGTCAGGGAGGGTAGAGGCGGAGGGAGGGGATAAAGGCATTGTCAGGCAGTTGTGAGGGCCCAGTGGGTGCTTGATTTGGTTGCAAGGAGGTGGCACAGACTTCAGGGAGCCCAGGAGCAGTCATGGAGGGGGACTTTTCTTCTTCCCCTGCTGCTGCTGCTACCATTGCTCTTGGATTGATTGAGGTGGTGGGGCAGTGATTTGGGGATAGAGGGCCAAACATGGAGTGCAAGGGGAATCTGAGGGATTATGGGAAGTGACTTCAGGGTGATTTTGAGAACAGGTGGAGCAATCCAAATGGCATGGAAAGACCCCCCCCTCCATGCCTATCCAACCTATACTTTGGCTAAAGTGCCAGTGAGCAGGGCAGGCAGGGAGCAAACTTGCAGCTGCCACAGCCCTGCTCACCAACCCTCTAGTGGTAGGTCTGAGCTGTGCACATTAGAGAGTGTATTAACTCTGAACATGTGCCTGATCATAACACTCCTTAACCTTAACACATATTAACTTTCCTTAGAATTAGCACTTGCTATGTAATCTCACCCTTAGTCAGTTAAGAAGACTGAGGGTGGATTTGATAAAGCTCTCATTTTAGTACAAGAAGCAATTTTATTTAATTATTTGGCAATCATGTCTGAAAAGAAGACTCTTCTCATTTATTTTATAGTAGTAACATGGGCTTGTATCTGAGCCTTAAACTCTCCACAGACTATGGCTGAACCAGTTTCAAATTGTGGACTACCCAGCCCTCTGCCATGTTTAAGTTTCCCCTAGTTACTTAACCTATGCATGTTATTGCTGACTCATACCTGCAGGTGACCTTGTTAATTGAAGTGTATGCAAAACTTAGGAAATCTGGCTCATCAAATATAAGTAGTTCCATAAAATAATTCTGTGCTGTACTGCCAGGTTCCTAATGTTTACAAAATGTCCATGCAATGGATGACAAACAGTACACAAAGTATGTGCTTGGATTGGGACAGATAGCCCACTGATGTTAACAGCTAGCTCACTCTACCATCCTGCAGACATGGCCTTTAAAATGATCAACAAAAGGATCTATTTTATGCCAGGGGGTTTTATTTGCCGGGCTGAGGGGTTGAAATTTTCAAAGGAATTTAAAGAATGGTTCAATTTGGAGCTGTTAAAATATGTCATGAAGTGACAGCAGCAAGGGAGCATTGGCTGTTCAGAATCCTTTGTTAGATCCAATGATATTTAATAAAGTTGGGAGCAATGCAAGCACAATGAGAAGGCCAAAGGCAGCCTGTGGAGTCCTAAAATGTGACCTGTGGCTGCCCTCAGGTTTACTGTATTATGAATATGAACATATGGTTCATGGAGACTAATGAGCCTAATTGGCAAAAGCCCATCTGCTGTTCCTTTCCAATGATTCTGGATATCTTGAGGTTTTTTTCTTTATGAATATAGCCAACAAGCAATTTCAATTCTGAGCTGGGTCCCGGCACATCATTGTTGTTAGCATTTGCTGTTTATTTTGAAGTTAAAATGTGAACTGAGTGGAACCCTTGGGATCTTGGAATCTGATTTTAGGGTTGTCCTTGTTGCCAAAATGGGGCACGTGCCACCAGTTCCTCTTCACATGTGCCACAAAAAGTAACACTGTTATCATCTTTTCTTTTCTTTTTTTTTAACCTCTGCTTATTATCATTATTAGCTCCTGCTAAGTGAATATAGAACTTCTGGATGCAGGAATATTTATGGAATGAAAAGCTAAAAATCCTCACTATTTTGTGGGGTTGCAGGCAGAATAAATCTCGCCCTGCTAAAGTGATGAATGTTTTGTATTAACTATGAAGCTGTCGCAATAGATTGCTGCAGTATTTTAAAAGAATCAATAGTAAATCATTTCTTTTTGTTGGCTATTGAAGCTGCAAAGCAACATTCTATTTTTAAAACTACATGAAGTGTGGAAGAGCTCAGTGCATGGAAAAAAAAAGTTACATGCTCTATAAAAATTAAGAAAGACACATTTACCACAGAACAGCAGACTGAGTTTGAGACATGCGGGGATGCCATGGACATCTCAAAGAAATGTTATGCTCCCAAATTGATGTCAAATTGTCTTTTGCAGGAAGACAGTTTTCGTAAGAATTTTATGAACTTTCATAAGAAATATAGTTGACAATGTTTAAGTAAACAGTATAAAAAAAATTGAAAAACTGAAGAGGCAATTGTTATCATAAACCAATCATGTGTTGCAATACATGAATATATTTTATTGGAACACAATCTGGATGTGTCAGAGTAAGTTAGTGCTTAATCTCTTCATACATAGGATACCATTATGGCTTTTGTATACTACACCATGGTATTTTTTTATCATAAATTTGAGTTTGGCACATGTTGGATGCAGTCTGTGGGTTGCATCTTTAACACCCTGGCTTATTGTTATCAATCTCAGGTTTTGTTCTACTGTCCTCACCATATTGTCAGGTCACCTAGGTTCTATGACCTGACTTCAACTACCATGCATGGTAAAGACAAGTTGTTAATAAGATTCTCTCTTGGCTGTCTTGGATATAAAACTGTGTTTGCCTTGTATTCATTTGCATTTCAGTTCATGGTAATCAGCCATTTAAGCACATATTGGAGAAAATAATCTCTGTAATGTGAGTTTACAAATATGTGACTGCGTACCAGACACCCATCTCTAAAATTTTACAGTGAATCCAGTCAGGAAACTGAAACTATACCAAAATGCCTTATTCCATCTACTCTGCAGTCTTAAGGCATAATTGCAGTTTGTGTAGGCATAACTGAATTAGCTTTAAGTTGGCACATTCAGGTACTAGTCAGTGGAATAGCTTCATGGCATAGCTATAGACTTTGCCTTAGAAATGCTTGCCCAAGATCTAGGGAAGGTTTATTTAGCCTTTGCCAAAGAACCTCCTGCTGTAGCTAAACTGTTAGCAGTTTCTGAGCTAGCTAGTTTCTTGATTGTAGCGTAGCCATTACCTTTGTGCATCTAATCAAGGCTAAGCAACATAGCTTGAATTCTAATAAATCCTTTCAGTGAACTGCTGTAACCATCTATACATTGAGTGTTTATTTGAATAATGAATACGTTCAAGAAATTCCAATCCTGTTTGTTGACAATATATGAATGCCAAGAGCTAAATAAATCAAATAAACTGGACAATTTTCAGTGAGCCATTTTGAAAAATTAGCCATTCCTCTTCTCAATGTTTAGGTAGCATTTTTTTTTCTCTCAAAATAAATTTAATAACTGTAGAAGCCACTTTCAATTTTGTTAGAAGTTAGACTTCAGAAATTTAAAATGTCTTGGCATGCAATTAAGCATGTAAAATAAATGTGCAGTTGTGTGTCTAAGTTGCCTCTCTGTTTGGTTACTATTCTATCTCATGCTAGCTGGGCAGCTGTAAATAGAAATGGCCAGAATGACTAGTTTGTGTCTACAAGTGATGTATTTGAATATTCAGATGTGGGTTTTATATATTTAGTTAAGTACCTGATTTATGATTACATTTTTTCATTTAAAACTGTGCACCTAACTTTAAAATATAGGTCCCAAATTGCAAGTTATGCTATAAAATAAAAGAAGCAAGGAAATAGGGATTAGCCTTAGTTTGAATGCAATACTTTTCCCCTTGCCAGTTATGACTTTACAAATACTTATATGCCTAGGTCTCAGGATAGCAGAAATCTGCCAAAGTATACCAAAGGGCATTGTTGTTCTGGGAGGAATGACCCTATCCTCCAGACATCAACTTGTGATGCTTTTGCTCTGATTGGGTAATTCACATGACTTGTCATATTGACTTCAGTGGAACTATATCTGTGAATAAATACTAACCAAGAGAAGTAAGGGGATCAGAATCTTGCTCTTTGTGTATTTTTCAAAGGAGTTCAATAGTTTTATATTTATATTTTAATTTTCTTAACATAGCTGTTCTTGGCAAAGCTTGATCTTCTTTTTTTTAGATAGGTATAAAAGATAGTGTCCAATAAACATACTTATACAGTTTATGTGGAAGAATTGCACAACTAATTGAAAATGTAGATCCTGTTCAAGCAAAGTATCCAAATAGCAAACATTTTGTCCCCTCTCTGTCCCATTGCTAGCTTTTGAATTTTCTAGTTCCTAGACTCTGTATTAGTAGTATTTTCTTTTTATGACTCTCCTTTCTGAAGTCATCTGTCATCTGAGATCTAACACATGTTGCATACCCACAACATAGGGCAGCCCTCTTAAAAGACTTCTTTGAATGCTAATTAACTTACTTTTACAACTCTGTGCCTAACTCTGTGAGAACAATTCCATAGAAAGTCTAAGGGATTTGGCTTAAGTGCAAAAGCACTTTTCCTCATAGCAAATTTTAATATACACTTACCTTGGTAAAAAATACACAGGAGCAGAAACATTAAGAAGGACTCTCAGGCTTCTGCAACATCTTTATCATCTACTGACAAGAACTGTATACTAAGTTCTAACCAAAATGCTATGCAATCTTCACAGTTTTTATTTCCTGGCTTTATCTCTCATTCTGTATCTCTAAAAATAAGAAGTCTAAAAAATATGAAGTATGAGGAAAGGTTGGAAAAACTGGGATACTTAGACTGAAGTAGAAAAGACAGAAGGGGTATTTGATAATTGTTTTCAAATACAACGAATATGTTGTTACGAAGAATCTGGTGACCATTTGCTCACTGTGGGTATATACAGACACTCAGGGAGGTTAGATCACATTAAAAATGGCCATCTAATTTAGCTTAGTTTGCCCAGGTGTGGATCTTAAACTTAGAGTCTTAGTTAGGTCAATCTCAGTGTAAACTGTATAGAAATTCCAGGAAGATTAGATTGGCCTAAAGATGGCTGACCCAATCTAGGTTAACCCTACCTCCAAAGTAGTCTAACTTTTAGATCTATCCAAGGGTGCCACTATACGAGCAGGGAGGCTGCTCCAACGCACTGTAATTACAGTATGTTGGAACAGGCTCGATTAACCGAGTCTGCTGGAGCATGGTAATTACTGTGCTCCAGTAGCTTTCCGCATCACATGAACTCTCCTAAACTTCTGTATAGTTCCCAGTGCAGCCCCATGGCTGGAAAAGCGCAGCTCCTGGCCCCAGCCCTGTGGCTGTGCTTTTCCTACCTGCTCCACCTGGCACTAGGCTATTTTTAGCTCCCTGGCCTCTTGCCCCACCTGCAGATGGATGATCCCTCCTCCCCCAGGCCAGCAAATCCCCCTAGCCTGGAAGACACTCCTGGTGCCAGTTTTATCGGCATTTACTGATGCCAGGAGCCCAGGAAGTAAGTTCTGGTGGGGGGAGGAGCAAAAGGAATTGGAGGGTAGGTTCTCCAGGGAGGAAATTGTTTGTCTGTGGGTGGGGTGGGGGTCAGAGGGCTAAAAATACCCCTCATCGTGGAGGGTGGGGGAGAGAGCCCTCAACCTCCAGAGGACTCTTTGAGCCCCCCTGATTCTGCCAAACCCTCTTGGACCCCAGAAACACCCGCCTCCCAATCCGCCCCGCAGACTCTGCCTGACTTCCAACCCCTCCCCAAAGATGCCACCTGCCCCCTAACCCCTCCCCATGTACTCCATTTCCCCCGCAATCCCTCCATGGACCTCCAGTCCTCCCTGAGCCTGCTTGGCTCTCTGGTTACCCCCCACCCCCATCCTCCATAGGACTGAGTTATTTTTAACTCAATCTGAGCCTCCCCCTAGTCTCCCCAAATGTCTGTACCCATAGACATCCTCCACAGGGTACAGGACAGGAAATAATTACATTGCAACAAGAGAAGTTTAGATATCAGGTACAAGTACCCATACCAAAATGAACTGAAACAGAGTATGTAGAGAAATTGTGTAATCTCCATCATTGGAAAGCTTTAAGTGAGGTTATATAAAAACTGGGCTTGGATCTTTTAGACAGAGATGCTTCTGCCTTGAACAGAGGATAAAATTAGATGTAGTTCTGGAAAGGGTCTCAGAACTTTTTCCTATGAGTCTATCTACCTTCATGTTTAAAAAAAGTTTACAATCAACCTGTAATAAATTACACTGGCTGGTAAACCAATCTGGAAGCCAGAAGTATGCAACAAACAAGCCAACTAGACTTTTTTTTCAAGTGTTTTATTCCTGTTTATCTGTTTATTTCAGGTTTCCCTCATGTTAGTTCATGAGCTGCTAGCTTTGGAACACATCTCCAAAAAGCAACCTAATTTGTTTAAATCTTAGCAGCATTACTCATGTTTCTCTCCAGTGCTATTGCATCTAATTTGCACTTTTTATCCAAAGGATTGTCCAGTGACCACCATTTTTTCTATTGAACAGAATTTGCCATCTGAAAGGATTTCTAGGGAAAAGGAAAAATACAAGATACTACAGCTTGTAGGGCTGAAAGAAGATGCCATTGACTTAAGCAAGGGTTGAAGTGCCCAGGTGTCTGAAAAACACAGGAGAACTACAAGTGCCTTCAATTTGACTGGTCATAGTCTTAAAGTCGTTTGCATGCTTAAAACGATCTTGAAAAAGTGAAGGTTCATAATGATTTTGTTTCAACTATTGCAAACCTTAGCTTATTATGTTAATATACTTACTGCACAGATACTTTTATTGCAGAGTTCTCTTAAAATATATTAGAATCATGGAATTGTAGAAAATGAGGGTTGGAAGGGATCTCAGGAGGTCATTTAGTCCAACCCCCTGCTCAGAGCAGGACCATCCCCAACTAGAACATCCCACTGACGACTTTGTCTTATCAGATGTTAAAAACCTCCAAGGATAGAGATTCCACAACCTCTCTTGGTAACCTGTCCCTGTACTCTACTACCCTCCTCATGAGAGAGTATTTTTTAATATCTAACCTAAACTTCCCTTGCTGCAACTTGAGACCGTTGCTCCATGTTCTGTCACCTGCCACCACTGAGAACAGTGTAGCTCCATCCTCTTTGGGACTCCACTTGAAGTAGTTGAAGGCTGCTATCAAATCCCCTCAGTCTTCTCTTCTCCAGACTAAATAAGCCCAGTTCCCTCCACCACTCCTCAGAAGTCATGTGCACAAGCCTCCTAACAATTTTTGTTGCTCTATACTGGACTCTTTCCTATTTGTCCACATAGTTTCTGTAGTGTGGGGTGGGGGTAAAACTGGACACAGGCGTCCAGGTGTACTCACCAGTGCTCAGTAGATGGGAATAATTACTTCCCTCAATCTGCTGGCACCACTTCTTCTAATGCAGCCCAGTATGCCATTATTCTTTGCAACAAGGGCATGCTTCCGGCTCATATTCAGCGTATTGTCATCTATAACCCCCAACTCCTTTTTTTGCAGAGCTGCTGCTTAGCCAGTTGGTCCCAAGCCTATACTGGTGCTTGGGATTGTTCCATCCTAAGTGCAGGACTTTGTACTTGCCCTTATTGATCATGAGATTTCTTTTGACCCAATCCTCCAATTTGTCTGGGTCTCTCAGAATCCCACCTTCCAGTGTGTCTGCTACTCCTTTCAGCTTGGTATTATCTGCAAACTTTCTGAGGGTGCACTCTATGCCATCTTCCAGCTCATTGATAAAGATATTGAACAAAACCAGCCCCAGGACTGAGCTCTGGGGCATTCCACTTGATACTGGCCGCCAGCTAAACATTGAGCCATTGAATACTGCTGTTTGAGCCCAACAATCCAACCCATAGTTCAGATCATGGGCATGGAGCATGGTTCAGGAAGCAGAAAGGAGAGCAGCAGATCAGGTAGGGGAAACTGATCAAACTGGGACTCAGAGAGAGTGTGGGGCTAACTAATGGCAGAACTTCAGAAAAAGTTTGGCTCCCACTGTCCTAAACCATCAAACCCAGTCCCCTTTTATTTGACCAACTATCAAATTATCCTGTTGAATTATACTTATTTGAAGGTTATTCCAAAGAACAGTCATAATTGCTAAAAACTTTCTCCTAATTCCTGGTCCAGATTTATTTATAGGAAGTTTTGTTCTTACACCAATACTAGGTTTGTTTCTTTGTTTGTTTGATTAGGTTTTTTTATAGCTCTTCTGTCCCTGGGGTTTGCATCCTTCTTTATTTATGAAGAGAAATCAAATTCTCTCTCAGCTCTCCTCTTAGCTTGTTTATTCTTTTCTTATAAAATCTTCATTGTCTCAATCTTCCTGTAAGCCTTCCTTAACACCTGTTCCATTTTTAAATCCATCTCTCTTGATCATTAGTAGTCAAACTTGCATGTGGCGCTGTAGCTGAGGGTCTTAGTGTCTTGAACAAAGATATTTATGCCTCCATTTCTCTTACGTAATCGCATTGCATTAGAGTTTTTCCAGTTTTGTGGCTGGCTCACAGTCATTGTGTTGGTCCTTATTCAGCTTTTAATTATGCTGTTGTTGTTTCCATGATGAGCCCCTTGATTATAACCAAAATTCTTACTACTCCCTAAGAAAGTGGACAGGTGAAACAGTTACAATCTTTAAAAGTGGTGGTGTGTGAGACACTGCAGTGTAAGCAATGCAGTACTTAAACTGAGGCAGCTTAACCCTGAATGAAGCAGGCTTACATTACAATGGTTTAGTTTCACCTTACTGCAATATAGGTTGGACAGGCAAAACATTTACAGCAGATCAGCTAATATATGACCTTAACATATAAATTCCTCCCAGAACTCCCTTAAAATGTACATCTGTCTGTGCTTTTAAGTTCATGATCTCATGACTGGTACACTTAAATCCTTTCCTCTATTGTTCCAGGTCTCAAAGTCATTCTTTTCTTCCTGTCCACTACTCCAGTCTTTCCTCATATTGATGGTACTTTTCTGCGAAAGGTACCTTTCTGGTACCTTTCTACCTTTCAGTACACTCCTACTTTTTATGCCAAAGTCATTAACGGAAAAAGTAAACAAGATCAAGCCAAAGACTCATTCCTAAGGAACTCAACTAGTAACTTCCCCCCAGCACAACAATTCCTTGTGGCCTAACCCATTGTTCTCTCCTTTAGCTAATTTCTTACCTACCATGAAATTGGTGTGTTAATCTATCTTTTCCATTTTAACTCACAATTTTTCGTGTGGTACCAAAAGCTTTACTGAAGTCCAGATCAGCTGTAGCTCATTTTCTTTTGCATGCATCCTTTATATTCTGAGTCTAAGTAACTTAAGTTAAAAATGTCTTAAAGGATGTATGGTTGGGAATATATTCTTTTGCAGTAAGGAGTACATGTACATATGTATTAAAACCTGAGGCTGTGTGTAGATGAAACAAGAGGTGTGTGTGCATGACACTTTAAATCAGGCTAAATGCCTTTGCACCATTTTAATGGTGTTGGTGTTTGAACACCTCGGCAGTGTATTTCACATTAATTCCAGCCACTAGGAAATTCAGCAGCATAATGCACTTTAAATGACTTGGGGCGCAGCAAACTAAAACTCCTTTGAAAAGTTTTTAGTTTGCTGCCCCTACAGCTGTGGAGAGAAGCACCAGGCTTCGTGCAGCTTCACAGCTCTGCAGGAAGCCCTCCACGCAGCCTGACAGCGGCCCGGGAAAGGAGCTCCATGCAAGAAAAGTGGCAAGGTTGATGGGGGGTTTTTTCTCCCCCCTGTAGCCTGCCTGCCTGCTTGAGCTGTGCCGGAGCCCGGTGCTTCCTTCTGTGGCTGCAGTTCCCCCCCAGGACTGCCCAAGCTGGGTGCCTGTGGGCAGTGCCACTGGGGTGGAGGGGTGGCGGGGAGGGGCAAGGAGGCACAGCTGGGTAATTGATTTCTACAAGTCTGTTTGTGACAAAATTTTCTTTCAAGGCCACTGTCTGACACAGGCAAGCAGCAAGCAGAGACATGGGCTGGGAAACTGAAGATATGTACCACAGTGTTCTATAACAGACATAAAGGACTCTGCCACATTGGCCAGTTCACAGCATCCAGCTCCAGAGCCCTTAAGATTTCCAGCTTTGGGGAACAGACCAAATTAGGAGGAGACTGGTAATGCCCAAATTAGGATGTGTGCATGTGATAGATTTGTGGAACAAAGGAATATGCTGACAAGACATGGACAGTTTGGCCACCACAGGGAAACCAATCAACGATGCCCAAAGATGAAGAGTCATCAAAAAAGGAAAAGGATACAAAAGGAGGGATTTCAGAGCAGCAAAGTGTCCCTGGGAGGGGAATCTAAGACCACCATGGACAGAGGGCATACAAACACCCCATATCATCCACCTCAGCTTCCGACCTCCAGAATGCTGACATCTGACATTCAAGAGAACCTCAGGGTTAAGCTTACATACTGACCAGACATACCTTGACTCTGTGAACCCTGGGACTGGTAGATATAGAATTGTTTGCATTATTCTTATCTGACCAACTATCACTGTATAACAATAAAATTCACCTATTATCAGTTGGAGAGTTTATAGTCAGTCTGAAAGTTTGGGTCTACCAAGAACAAGGTATCTGGGTCATAAATCCAGTACCAACACTACTGAGGATTCAAAACTGATGGAAAGAAGTCCAAAGAATTTCCACAATTAAGGCCAATGATCTTAGCATTATATTTATAGTAATAATTAGAATTTTATCCATCTGTATAAAAACAACTTATTTTAAAAATTGCATTACCAAAACTATTGTGAGCTAGATTATGTCACCCCTTCTCACATTTGTTTCACTGGAATAACTATAGAAGAACTTGATGGCTGCATCCACATGAGTGAGGATGTTTGTTTCCCTAAGGAAAAGTATCCGTGCACAAGTTGTACACAGATTTGGTTCTGGGGGCCTTGGGGAACTGTAGCCATGGTGCTCTGGCAGCTGGGATCCTGGCTGGCAGCCAGAGAGTAGCTCCAGCCAGCCAGGTTCCAGTTTTGGGTGGCATATGCTGCTGCCATGCTTTCTGCCCTGCTTTCTTTTTTTCTTTTTTTTTTGGCATGTGTGTTTTTTTTTTTTGACCTTAGGGTCCTGCAACAGTAGCCCTGCCCTACCCCTTGATGAGTGCCCTGTCACCTGGTTGCCATTTTGGGACTGGTTCTCCCACCCCTAATCTCTGACCTTTGCCACCAGAAGTCCCTCCTTTTGGGACAAATACGTTGTCCTGATTTATTTGTGTTTGCATAGTGTATCTAAAGGCAATTTGTATAACAGCTCAAAATACAGTCTTATTCTTGTACATTGTGCGGGAGGTAAGGGGGTGTATGTGGGGTTGGGGTTGTTGGGGGTGTGCAGGTGCAGTGTGGTTATGGTGGGTAGGGTGTGTGTGGGAGGGTGGGGTGGGTGTGGAGGGGTGTGGGATATGTGGTTGCAGTGTGGTCTGTGGGAGGGTATGGGTGTGTGTGGTGTTATGGTGGGAGATGGGAGTGTGTATGGGAGGGTGTGGGTGTGTTTGGGGGTATGGCATGGGAGTGTGCATGGGGGGCTTTGGCAGGGCGTGGATGTATTTTGGGGGTATGGTTAGAGGTGGAGTATATGAGAGAGTGTGAGTATGTGTGTGAGTGGAGGGGGCAGTTCTTGGAATTCCTGGAGTGTGCCAATCCCTGGAGCTGCACATGGTGGCAGCAAGTGGGGCCAGCCATGTCCAGCCCTATAGCAAGCTGCTCCCATACTCCCAGCCCGGTCCCTGGCTGCAGGTAGCAGCAACGTCTGAGCCCAGCCCCATAACACGCAGCTCCCACCCAAGTCTCTGGCTGCATATGGCAGCAGCATATGGGGCCAGCCCTATAGCACTCCCACCCAAGTCCCTGGCCACATTTGGTGGTGGGGTGGGGGGCCAGTCCCACCTAGCCCTGTAACATGCAGCTCCCATGCTCCTTCCCAAGTCCCTGGATGCAAGTGGTGGCAGAGTGTGGGGCCAGGCCCACTCAGCCACATAGCTGCAGCTCCAATGATCCCATGTCAGTTGGCCACAGGTGGTGGCAGTGTGCAGGGCCAGCCTGATCCAGCCCCATAGCACATGGTTCCCCATGCTCCTCCCCCCTTTCCCCCAGTGGTAGTCCCTGGCCCCAGCCCAGTGGGGTCCTCACCTGCATTCCCAGGTTCACAGGCAGGGAGACTGGGAACAGTCATAGGGTCACCAGCAAAAGCCTCTGCCAGGCAGCGGTTTCTTGTCTCTAGCGCCCCCTAGCTTGGGATTGGAGTCGGTCAAGCCAGGCTGACCGGTTTGCGGGGGTGAGCTGGTTGTACTAGCTTGCAGAGTGGTAGCCCAGGGCCAGAGCTTACAAGGGGCTTACAGACAGGACCAGAAGAGCACATAGGCAAACTAGACACATGCCTAGGGCTGTGAGTTGTGGAGGGCACTGGTTCTTCCCTCCATGGTGGTACTGCAAATGGCCCCATCCACCTTCTCTCCCCTTCCTCTCCCCTCCGCTGGCTTCACCTCCACAGTGGCTGCTTCCTAACGGTGGCTTCAAACCCCACTCCCCATGGGCAGCAGTATTGGGGTGATGAGGGGGGTCTCAAACAGCCCAGGTCCCATGAGTTTGTTTGCCTAGTGACCACTAAAGGGTTCATCTGGCCCGCTTATGGAGGAGCCCTGCGAGCCAGATGGAGTTACCTGGCAGATGGGATCCATCCCATGGACCATATTTTGCCTGCCCCGTTCTACACATGTCATGGCCAGGCTATTAGTATGGTATACTTCTTTAATTTATCACTTTAGTCCAGTGAAATTATATAGTGCCTCTAATTATGCCTTTCACTGTACAGTTAAGTCTTTACTGCTTTGTAAGTTTCTTAAAATGCTGAAAATCCATGTGTTTGAGACCCAAATCTATGATCTATTCATGCATTTAACAATCACTTATAGTATATCTGAGCCTCAAATGGTTGTCAGTCAAGTGAGTTTAAGGTGTGCTAGATTTCATAGCCAATGGGACCCGAGGGAGTGATGTAGCATTTAAGCCACCATTTGCTTCTTGGCACCAGTACAAGAGAAGCTAATTTTATTTGCCCCCTCCCCCTGCCCCACCATATTTGAGAATTTCTGTACCAGAGAAAAGAAGCATATCTTTTTAAAAGATGTACTAAGATAATATAAATTAATAGCAATTTGATGAGGTTTTTAATAGAAAAACTGTATACATTGTTTCAGAGCTCCTATTACTTTTTAGCTAACATAACATTGTCTTTTGCTGTGAATAAGAATAGAACTGCATTTGTCAAAGTGAGGTTCAAACTTGCAGCCTTGGTCACTATGGGAGGACAGCACACTTTGCATTAAAATCCTGCATCTTACCATGTCTAGAGTTCTTGATCATATGAAGTCAGATACAACACAAGTATAAAATTATACTCGTAATATACTTATTATGAAGCACAGCTATAAAAATATTTCAGTGCCAACATTTGACAAAGGAAGTTCTGTTCTCAAACTCATTTTCAAATGCAAATATCCTTCCAGCTAAAATTTACAGGCACACTGTATTAAAGATTAAACAATAATTTGCCACTAGAGTTGTATGTTCAGGCATTTTAAATTTTGCTTTATCAAAAACTAATCAAAATAATTTCTCCAGTACTTTTAACAGAAAATGTGCAATCAGGGGCCATAAGTACCTGTTACAGGCAAACCAAAATTTCCACATAAGAGTTATCACAGTGGAAAATAACACGTTGAAATACATACTTTTAACTAAAAATATTTCTAGTACAAGTCCTATGTGAATCTTATTCATTCATAGGTTATAATGTCTTGAGCAATTTAAGAGCACATTGCTCTTAATGATGGATCTAAAGCTTATAATATGTCACCAGAGTGACATGAGCTTATAATATACCCCTGTATTTTTCTGGAAAAGTGGCCAGTGTACTTCAGTTGGATACCTTTTAACCGAAAACTCTCTCTATAACCTGAAAGAGTCTTCCTTTATTACTTGATGTGATCATAGAATTCATCTATACTCAAGAGAACACACAAACATGAGCTCAAAACTTCACAGTGACTTCAGATAGAGCTATGAAAATAAGCCTTTTTGCAAATTACTTGCACCTTGAAAATATTCTTTGGGTTGAATAAAATGTTTAGTTTGATCCAGAATACATTATTTTGATTTTGACTGTTATATTCAAGCCAGAAGCATTAAGTTTTTGGGATATTTTTGGGGAAGTTTGCTCTGTTACGCATTATTTTAGTTTTCATATTTTGATATGTCTTTATAATTCACCATCAAGATGCCTTGACCCTCTGGGGAGGATGACAAAGAATCATTCATTTCCAATTTGTTTTCAAAGTCATTTTGATTCAGAAAGTCAGCACTTTATAAAATGTCAAAATGAATCACCTATAAGTTTATTTTTTAATTTGTTTCACTGAATGAACAACTCAGTAAAATGGACATAAATTCATGAAATATTCAGCAAAAATTTGGCTCAATCATTACAACAGCGACAGAAAGTATTCATTATGTACTTGCATTGGCTGATTTGGCCACAAGCAGGAAGTTATGCTTGCTTTTAATAGTATAGCCTTAATATTTGCTCTGTTCAGAGAGTTTTCAGGTATTTGAATGATGTTGAATAATACCAGAATTTTCATGAATGTTAGACTAAAATATTTTTCTTTATAGCTTTAATTTGAAAATTCCTATGGCAAAGGCAAAACTCACCCAGCCTTTAATTATATTTTTTCTTGTTAAAGACTGGGGGGAGAGGGGTGGACTTTGTCATCCAGTCAAATGACTAAAAAAAAGCTGTGTGATTTGGCTGACTGAGCACACAACTGATAATGTATAGTGAGTAGCTCAAATACAAATTGAAATAGATGAGTTGATAGAAATGGGAAGGGGGAGAGAGCTTTCTGAAGATAAACTTTGTTGAATATATTTTAAGCCAGAACAATTATGAACTGAAATGAAGCAGAAGACTCGTGACACGTAGACTTCTAGATAGATTTTTAAGAGGACTTATCTTAACCGGTGATTTGACTACCACAATAAACTGCACATACCCAAACACATGCCACACATCACCTTTCTGAGACACCTGGCTACGTGATTTGGAGTTATAAATGTATGGCTCACAAATCAGGCAAGCAGATTTCTAAATTCTATCATTTTCAGCCCTGCAAAATATTTTACCCACATATTTCTAGGTTTGGAGTTATATGACTGTAACAGAAAGCAGCAGCCTAGCAAGGGAGCTCTGCAAACAGGCAGGGTGCCACAGCTGCAGGTTACCAGGGCAACTGGCTAATGGGGTCATTAGCCAGCACCTGCAGCTGCTCTGATGACCAGATGCAGGCAGCACCAAGGGAGCATATAAGCCCAGGGCTAGGGCTCACAGGGGCAGTCTTTCCTTGGCTGCCACCAGGGAAGGAGCTCCTTTCCAAGGGAGCCCAGGGGCATGGCTTAGTAGAGACTTATACTCTTAAAGGGGCAGAAGGCTGCTACATGGTATTATTTATGTTATAGCCCAGGGTATCATTTATGTTGCTCGGAATATTATAGCCTAGGGGCTTATATTTATATTGGAATAGACTGGTGGCTTGCAGATGAGGCTTTAGGGGAGGTGGAGGCCTTATTAGTGTCTGTGGGGAAGGCGGTACTTGACTCTCATAGTGAGTCACAGACGGGCCCAGCGCACGAGAAGGGTGCAGTTGTTAGAAACAGAATATTGTTAGAAATGCGCAGCTTGCATCTTGCACCTGATAAGAAAGAAATACTGCCAAAGACTTTTTCTTTCCCAGCCTTGCTACAGCTTTTCTTATGCTAATTGCAGTTTCTCCCCTCACCTGCCTTAAGTCTTTCTCATGCAAATTGCAGGAGCCAAAATTCAATTAACTGTGTCCTTGAAGGGGGGGGGGGGGGGGCGGGGAGTAAACTTTTGGTGACCTGTTGTAGTTTCTGAGCATGCTTAATTAGCTGATGCATATTTACTTCTCCGCCCTGCATACTTAAGTAGTTAATTATACTATACATGCAATGTATGTAGTGATGTAACTTACATGTATGTTTGTATGAAACGGAAGTAAGCTGTAAGAGTTCCTGTTTCTGCACACATGCCCAGGAGAGAGAAGATAAATTTCACTTGCGAATACCAATACGGGGTCAGAGTAATCTGAGTACCTGACTCTACTCTGACCTTTGTTTGCAAACAAATGCCACCTTTGTGCCGTTTAATGTATGTGTGTCTGTGATTTTTTGCGGGCCTCCAGAGAAACGAACCCCTTTATGCATCACAGTCATGGGGCAGGGACCCAGCACCAGGAATGGCAGTCACAGAGGGGCCAGGAGCCTGGTGCCAGTGACAGTGCAGTCAAAAGGACATGTGAAGCTAGTGCCTCGAAGCCAGGTCCAACCCAGGGGGCCTAGGCTAGAAGGCCTAGCTAGATTAAATGGCCAAAGACAGAGGAGGCAAAAGCCCCACAGAGGGACACTGTACTGGTAACTACCATGCCCCATGCCTTGTGGGTAAGGGGAGGTTATGGAGCCACAGAATTAGCCCATAAGGCTTTGGGTGCCCAAACATGCACAGTTGATCATAGAGGCCCAGCCAGGGGCCTGACACTGCAGAAGCCCGGCCAGAGATCTGAAACCAGTGGAACCAAGGCCTAGCAGAGGTCTGGGGACAGCCTCCCTATTAATTTATAATCCATCAAGGAGTGGCATGGGAGCACAGCAGAGTGAGTGGCACAGCCATGCCCGGGGCCACCACGATTAAGGCAGTGAAGTGCAAGATCCAGGTGCTGCAGCAGCAGGTGGAAAACACTAAGGGGTGCACAAACTGCCTACAGTGCAGGGTGGAACCCAAGTTCCACAACCACAAGCAGGCTGAAGTAGAAATGGCATCCCTGAAACAACCTATCCAGCTGGTAGAAAAGGAGTGGGTCAGAGCCCAGGATCATCTTGCCACAGTGCTCCAGAAGCTAGCGGAGGCCAAGGAAGCTGCCGATGAGAGTAAACAGGGCATGAAGGTGATTAAAAACAGAGTCCTGTAGAATGAGGAGAAGATGAAGCTGCAGGAGATCTAACTCAAGGAGGCTAAGCACACTGCAGAGAAAGCCGACAGGAAATATGAAGAGGTAGCTTGGAAGCTGGTGGTCATTGAAAGAGACCTGGAGTGCACTGGGGAGAAGGGTCAGCTTGCAGAGTCTCATGTCTGGGAGGCAGAGGAGCAGATCTGAATGATGGACCAGAACTTGAAGTGTCTGGCTGTGACTGAAGAAGAGTACTCCCTAAAAGAGGAAAAATATGAAGAGGAGATCAAGATCCTGACTGACAAACTCAAGGAGGCAGAGACTCATGCTGAATTCGCTGAGCGATCAGTAGCCAAACTGGAGAAGACCATTGATGACTTGCAAGATAAAAGAAATCCACCAAAGAGGAGTATCTGTGCATGCAAAGAATGCTGGACCAGCCCCTGCTAGAGCTGAATGAAATGTAACAGACCCCTGCCAAGCCTCTGCCATGCTGCTGGGCCAGCTCATCTGGCATTGACCTGTATCTCTGGGCTCTGTCACTTACCTTCCTGTTGCCAATTCAGCCAAACACATTCCACCAGTTTGCCCAAGGGTTAAAAGTCACCAGGTGGGGGCAGAGCAGAAACAGCTTCATTAAGGGAAATAAAGCAATGCACTAATGGTTGGAGAGCATGTCTGAGATTGTACACATTTTTTAATGACCTCTTTTGTAGCAGCCATTATAAACATTCTGGGTAGTCCATGCAGTGCAGGGCATGGTCTCAGAGCCACTAGGGGGTGTCACGACTGCCCCTGGGACTCCATCATGTGGAAGTGACAAAATAAAAATTTGATCTTAAAATGCTCAATAAGCATTTTAAAATTAATTGACATACTCATCATCAGATAAATGTAGACTATATTAATTCTGATGAATGAAAGACACACACATTCACTTATTCTTTCTCTAGTCAACTACAAGCTGGAGCTAGTAAAAAGGGAGTAAGTTTACTATGGCATTTGGAAATGTAGACACGCTGTTTTCAGTAACGTTGGGAAGTATCTATGTAATTCATTCCTTTAGCTAAAATGAAAGCTGTCTATTTATGCTTTCCACTCGCCTTGTGTCACCATTCATGACAGAGGTATGCAGGATTTGTCATGGATATCATTGATGGTAATAGATGTTCCGTCTAAAGGAAGGAAAATTTGTTCTAGTAGAGGAAACAGCAGTTGCCCAACTCCTGCTGACAGTATTCTTCAGTAATAAATTAACATTGGTAAACTGACTGCAATTTATGGCTAGCTTGTTTAGTAAGCTTATGCAACACGGGGGGGGGAGATCATACATGCAAAATTCACATATGGTTTGGTGTTTGAATGGTCTTTTTCACAAGACCAAAGACATTTAAATACAAATGTTGCCAGTTTAAATTATTTTCCCTGTCATTGCAGAATTTAAAAGATTAATTGCTATTTTGAATAACTTGATAAAGATTATACAACAGCTTCTTGATCGTTCATTTTTTATCCCTTTGTTCTCCAAATAACACACATTCTTCCTGTTACAAAGATCATTGCAGAAATGGTAGATGGCAGATGGGGGGGTGGGGCTAACTGGTTGTGTATATGTCTAGGCTCTTCCTAGAGCAGAAATGTGGGTAGAGTATAGTACACACCTGTACTATTCATAGGATCATATTCCTTCTTCTCAAATCTCTGCTACGAATGATTTGAGGAGAAGGAATATAATTCTATGAATAGTACAGATGTGTTCAGTCTGCAATCACCTCCTTTCCCCCTGTGCCTTTCCAAGATTGGGGTGACCTGGTCTGGGGAAAGCAGGCTGCTCCACTACTCCCACTCCTGGGGGACTGGAGCAGTGGGGCAAAACCCCCTGTACTAGGGACTACAGTGTGAAAAGCAGGCAGGGAGCTGCATTGCAGCTGAGCAGATCAAGCAAATGTGGCAAAATCCCTGCCTGTTTCTTACTTGAGGGACTCTGGAGTAAGAAACAGGCAGTGAAGAGCTGGTGACTCTGGTCCCTGGGAAGGTTTAAGCTAGGGAAAAGTGTGCAGACATTCAGGCTGCTTGCAAACATTAACCCCCTTCCCCCACCTCCCTCCCAAAAAAGTGCTTTACTGGAAGAAGTAGTGTGTTACTTTGGCCCAGCTCCACAGCGCCTGCATAGACCAGGTGCTTCAGCAGGGCTTTTGGTGCTTTTAACTAAAGCTGATTCAATCACCTATTAGATAAAAGCACCAAAAAAGCACCAGTAAAGTGCCCGATCTATACAGATTGAGCCAGATCCAGGTCCAACTAATGCACTGCCTCTTCTAGGCGTGCGCTGGGCTTGGAGCAGGAATGCATGAAATTTGAAGTAAGGTGCTGTTTTTGTTTTTTTTTCAACATCTGCAAGCAGCCTCAGTCTCTCAGGAGAAATTCTTCCAGGAGTGATTTCCTGTCTAGTTGTAATCCTGTAATTTTGCTCCTGGAGCAGCCATTTACAGTGGTTCTTATAATAACTGGATCAGGCCATGTCAGAATCGGCACGCAGGGCCAGTCCACCAGGGCTCTGTATGTAATGTGTGTCCTGTCCTGGCTCCCTGTGCTGCATGAAGCACATGCAGCTTGTCCAGCCCCATGCACCATGTCCAGCATGTGCCATCCTACTCCGGAGCTCGCTCTGTACATGGTGTATGGTTCTGGCATTGGACCAGCCATGTATACTGGCTTCAATTCATGTGGACAGCCTGGGGCCTGATCCAGACCAGCTCTGGAGCCAGTGCTTTGGGTCAGTCCAGGGACTAGCACCGGGCTCATGCTGCATGCAGTACCCTGTTGGACTGGCCCTGTGTTCTGGCTCTGGTGTACCCCAACCAGGCCAGCACATCAGCCCAACAAGCCTCATTCTACTTGCAGGACTGGATGAGTTTGACACTCCTGATTTATCCCATAAACACGGGGAATTGAAGAAGTTTTTACCTTTTTTGGAATCTCTCTCTCCACCTCTAGTAATTTCCTTCACTCCGATACTTTATTGAGGATATGTATCTGAACGCTACCTCATACCACTTCCAAGTCATTAAGTAGTACAGGTTGTAGCTCCTTACTCATGGTATTTCAAAAGACTGAAACTCAGGCCCCTTAAGGCATTTTTACATGACACAGGGGTTTAATTCTCCCTAAACTGAAGCAGTGTTTTTTTAAAAATACTGCTTCAATTTAGGGGGAAGTAAACCCCCATGCTGTGTACACCCGTGTCTGCCCAATCCTTTCCTTAACTCTCCAGGGGTGAGGAGGGCAGAGTGAGCTGCTGGCAGGCAGAGTGGTCCCTGAGCTGCGGGGGGCTGGTGCTTCCCCCCTCTGCAGGCACCCAGCTCGGGCAGTCCTGGGGGGCACCAGTCACAGAGGGAAGCACTGGGCCCCCATGCAGCTCAGGCATGCAGGCAGGCTCTGCAAGGGGGACAGGGGGAAGATCAGGCTCACCATTTTTTTTTTTTCTTCCCTTCTGTGGAGTCTGCCTGCATGGGGTGCTGCAAGGCTGCCTGTACAGGCTGCCTGCACAGCCCCTGAGCCAAATGGAGCTCGGTGCGTCCCTCCACAGCTGTAGGGTAGGACATTAAAACTCCTCAGAGGTGTTTTAGTTTGCAGCACCCCAAAGTCTTCTGCTGCATCCCAAAGTCATTTAAGGTGCATTACAACACCAAATGTGCTATAGCGGCTGGAATTAACGCACAATACGCCACTGAATGTGCAAACACCAATGCCATTAAAGTGGTGCAAAAGATATTTAACTCGCTTTAAACCCACTTTATAAGAAAGTGTTTGACAGCAGTGGCAGGAGATAAATCTGATGGATGAGACATCAATGCAATGACCCATTGTTCTGGCAGGGAGTTTATAAAGAGAACCTTTTAAACTTCCACAGCTACAGTCTTACCACTAGGTTGTAGTTACAGTGCAGCTATGCATCCACACTCTGGCATATTGATCAAATATGTATTTTTTGTACTTGCCAATTTAAGCTGGTGTTTGCCACCCATAATATGAAACAGTAACTTTCCTGTTTCCAAAGAACACTGTTAACTTGAACATCACATTTCCACTTGAACATTTTGTACTACCAGTAAACAACACCTATAAATACTATCATTTAAAGACACTGGAAGGAAAAATTCACAGGTTTTTTTTTTCAGTTTTTGTGCTTTGTTCATTTGAGGCAGACAAGGTTCTTTGGGTAGATGTGATAGCTTTTATTAGACCAACTAAATAGTTGGAAAAATTGTTCTTTGCAAGTTTTTGGGCACAAGCACCTTTCTTCAGGTGTCGGGAGAGTTTGCTGCTGTTTTCTGTGTTCTCCTAGGTAGAACAGAAGCCAATATACAAACTGCAGGTCGGTGAAGGTGCAAATGCATGGCAAATTGGGTATTTTTGTCTTCGGATCAAAGCACACTAGAAACCTATCAAAGGCAAAAATACCCAATTATCTGTGGGTGCACATTTCTCACAAGACAACCACTCTCTCTGCAGTCTCTCAGTTCTAATCCTCAAAGAGAATTTACAAAACACCTTTTGTAGATGAGCCTATAAACTTCACTTCATAAATCTACTAGATTCAAAAAATCATGGACTAAATATAGAGATTAGATTTATGGCGCATTGTAACCCCGCTTGCCATTTGATAACCCCAGGTAACCTGTCTGCATTTTACCAGCTACATTCTATCACCACATCTACATTACTTCTTCCCCCTGCCCCACCTACCTGTCTCACACCTATTGTTTCCCATCCCCTCTGATCCTTACTGCCAGGCATTTGCATTTTCACAGACCTGCATTTTGCATGTTGGCTTCTATTCTACCCAGGAGAGCACAGAAAACACCGGCAAACTTTTCCTAAGCCTGAAGAAGGGTGTTTGTGCCCAAAAGCTTGCAAAGAACAATTTTTCCAACTCTTTAGGTGGTCTAATAAAAGATATCACTTCTCCCCAAACAACCTTGTCTACTTATGTCCTTAGACCAACATGGCTACAACCAACAACGCTTGTGCATTTGATACACTTTGTTTTCAGTGGCCCAGGGTTTCAAAATAGGAGTCTAATGTTCCTCTAATCCATATTTAGGGTCCTGAATCAGAGACCTGATTTCCAAAGATATAGAGTGTCTAAAAAGTCTTGGACAAAGTGAATGGTTCCTGTTAGATACTCAGAACTTTTGACAATCATGTCATTTATTTAGGAACCTGTATAAGATTTTAGGAAGCATGACCACTGTTTGCAGGACTGGGTTTTGATTGGAAGAGTAAACAGACATGCATGCGTTCATGTATTTATGTTCTAACCTTTGTTAAGCTTTTCCCAGAAGATCAAGTGTAAAAAATGGCAAAACCAAATTATTTCAAGTAAGAAAGGGTGACCCCTTGTCAGATACTAGCCAAGTAAGATTGTGATGCCTTGAATGGAAATTGTCCATGGGGCAGTTCATGGTACTGGTCCAGTAGATAGCATTTGAGGTCAGTATGGAAGAAATCCATCAAGGTGTTGTTAATAGACACAGTGATTGTATAGGTATTTTCATTCTAGTAAAACAAAAATGAGAACCTGATCTTTGGTCATGATAAAAATCTAGTATCAAGTGACGTGTATATAGCTCTGTTTGTTAAGATTCCAGTTGGGTGCATCTACACCTCATCATATGGCAACGTTGCTATGGTGCTGTGCTTTAGTACTTTTGGAAATACTAAAGCATGGCACAGTATGGGCAGCTGCTCTGCTGTGCGTGTGATGCTCAGGGAAATTTCACTGCTACAGCGCACAGTTACGGCAGTGTAGCTGGTGATCATGTGTAGACGCATGTGATTGCTACATCGCCGTAGCATGCTGTATGGCAATGTAGCACATTGATATGTCACTGTAGGCCAACATGTAGACACACCTACTGGGGATCATTTTGCTTAATATAAATATTTTTGCCGATTCACAGCATTTTTATTATACTTTTCAGATTGAAATAAGTGAGAGCAAGCAAAAGGAACAGGAGTCTTGTGAGGAAATGAATATTTGGGAAAAAATTGAAGACATATGGAGGCGCAAACTCTAGTTAAATTACTGCCTAGAACTATGTAACAAAAGAATCCAAATCTAGGCTTTTTTTCCCTTTGTTATAACTGTAATGAAAAAATTTCTTCAAGTTTGAACATCTCTGATAATTCTGGTTTCAAATCATTGTCTTTAGGGACAGATCTCTAATAGCATGCAGTACATTAAAATTCTTCTCGGTTCATTATCATTAAAAAGTTGTTTTTTATAGCCATGCTTTATCTAACATTATATGCCCAATAGGATGTTAATTAATTTTGAGTAAAATTCTCAGTTAATTACTATGAAGTGCAATTACAATGGTTTTATCATTCAGGTTTTGATTCTCATCAGGAAACCTTTAAATGGTGATCTCTTGCAGTCTTTTTTTAAATTAATAACATTCAAACATATATTTTGTTAAAAGCTGGGTGAAATGTTGCAAATTCCCTTTAGTTTTAAAGGGATGAAACCAGCTCTTGCTTTAACATATTCTTTAATAAATAGAATGACTGTGGTGGGGTCAGGTGTGGAATCAGTGGAATTCCAGCCTTTTCAAAAATATGCTTGGGATTATGTTCTCCCTACATTTTCATGCTTCATCTTCCTAGGAGCCTCACTTAGACTGGCTAGATCAGGGGCCAGTCTAAGTGAGGCTGCAGGCCAGAACAACACAGCTTCAGTTCGGTGCTGGTCCAGTGGCTTCAACAATGCATCAGCCTCAAGGGGGCAGGGGGACTGCCTGTAGCTGCACCAGTATTGGTTTTCCCAGACCCCCACTTGCCAGCTGCAGCATTTCTAGCTGCAGGGAAATTGCATCTGGGCTGAGCAACTGGGAACTGTGCACACACTGCTGCTGCTTCTATCTAGCCCCCCACGCCCTGGACAGCTGCAGTTCTCAGCTAGTGCATGGAGATGTATTGGTGCAGTTGCATGGGTGCAGTTCTCAGCTAGTGTGGAGATGTATCGGTGCCAGGCAGCTACAAGCCGTTCCTGTATTGCTGCGGTTTCTCCCCAGCCCCCCTCCCTGGCAGGGCTGTGAGTGCAGCTGGAAGCAGCTCAGTCCTGGCTCAGTTCCCTAACAGATGGAAGCTATGTCCATGCTGCAGCCAGAGAACAAAGGGTAGGGAGAAGCAGTGGTGATGCAAATGCAACTTACAGATGCCCAGGCACAGTGCAGCTCTTTGCTGCCTGGCCCCAGCATGGGCGTGGGCAGAGCCAAGGCCTCCCAGCTCTACAGGCCAGCTCTGTTTGGCTCCATGGGCTGGATCTTGCATTTGGCCTGTAGTTACACAGCCCTTGTTAGGGTTTCACACATTTATAGTGGGTGCAGTGAGAGAGCACATCTTGTGTTATAAGAGAGAACTTCACCCTGACTGTGGAAGGCTGGTTTAAGACTGGTCTAGAGCTGTATATATGGACTATTTGGAAGATCTGCCCACCAAATAGCTGCCCAGTTGTGCCTGCATGCTCCTAACAAATGGGGAAGAGTCCCTGTGTAGCCTCACATAAGCTGATAGGGAAGGCAACCTGGGTACCAGTCTGAGATCAGCCAGTTGGTAGGGCCATAAATCTTTGTTTATTTAGATCCAGTGGCTGCTGCACGCTCATGCCATTGGCAAAAAAGGAGCTGTAGATTCAGTTCCAACCCCTGAAGATTATGGTAACAACAACAAAGGGAAAGGGAGCTATTTTGGGGATGATTTTTTTCCCCTTGTGCATCACCCTACCTAGAGCCTGAAAGACAGAATTTGAGTGAGCAGAGTGAAATTTACACCAAGAGGAGAAGTACCGAAGTCCCTGCATAGTGTTTAGCTTTGGCAAAACTGGTTGGATATTCAAAGCTCAGATCAGGAGCAGTCCAGATCTGTTTCTTAGTCCTTTAGGGATGGAAAAAGGTTTAGATCAATAGCTGGTTTTTGTGTTGCCTTCACCAGTCATTGTACTCGCATGTGATGTTGATTAAACTGACAGCATTTGCTAAGTGAGGCTAGAGGTAGTGTGGTAGGGAGGCAGTATTCCATATCATGCTTTCCTTTTACTTACTGTTTTTTCTTCAAAAGAACAATTTCATCCATTTCTGAAGGACATTAAAGAAAACATTTTCACATCAGAGTAATACGTGATGTTGAAAGGAAAACTATTAGGGTACTTCGATTGCAATATTAACAAAGCTTTCATTGTGTAACCTTAATTACAGGTTAAGTGCATTTTTAGTCTCTAGGATGGGTAATAAATATAACGTAATCAAAGCCATCTCTGGAGTGGTTGTTTTCCATTAGTGAAAATGCTTCAAGCCCATTAATTATAAATAGCAATAATAATATATTATTCTAATAATATATTTAATGTAAAAGGTTCTTTTAGCCAACTAAACACTGCATACTTTGGAGATCCTGATTTCAGCCATTGTTTCCAAGCAGAAGACCTTTAACACGGCTGAAAAAAAATTTCAGGTTCATCTCTAAAAGTCAGAATATGATATATGTGAGAGTAAAATCTCCAAACTGAAAGTATTCAGTAATAGCCCTATTACATCTCTCTGTTCTGTGCCCTGGTTATTTCCATCTAGGGAGCTGGGTATTTGGGCACAATATAAGCAGCTATAATGCTAATCTGTCTTAGGCTGAGAAGGGACAAGCTGGTCTCCCAACTGGGGGTCACATGGTTAGCAAAAATTGTTCATTTTGGGTAAACAGGCAAAGCTTGGTCAACAGGAGTATAAGCAGTGTGAAATGGTGTTTTCCCTCTCCCCAGAAGCCTGTGCCAGAGCAGGCACCACTCTAAACCCAGTATGTATGCCAGGAGATATGGAGGGAATGAACAGAGCACCATGTTGCTATGTGCAGTGGCAGCACTATCTGGGGAAGCTAAGTCTTCCCTTTCCCTTGCTTACATATTTCCCTGTCCCATCTCCCTCCCTGCCCCCATCTGTAGGTTGGCATACTCCCCCTGTCTCCCTGACATATGCCCTGGCTGCTCAGTGAGCTCCCTACACCTTTGACGGTTAACGATTTGATGGGGAGTGTAACAGGATTCCAGACCAAAGCCCTGTTACTTGAGAAATCTTGCAGCTGATAGTGATTATGGCCCAGTGGGGTGAGGATATGCTCCCACACCCACAGACAGCCAATGGGGCTCAGCGCCCAGGGATATGAAGAGGACGCTTCCTAGGAAAAGTTGCCTTTGGGCACCACAGAACAAGAAAGGAGGTGCGGGGGAGACTCTCCAGGAGAAGGATCCAAGAGGAGGGATCCACAACGCAGGGTCAGCATGAGTCGAGGGATCCCGGAGCTCAGGACTGGCAGGCCCATGCACCACCTACCAGGAATCCATGGGAACGGCGGTGAGTGTGGGGAAGAGTGGAGCTGTGGAAGAAGCCATGGTTTCTGCACTGGGACGCAAAGAGGCAACTTGAAAGCCAAAAGGGGGTAGCAGGGAGGTCACCACCTCAGACCCCTGAAGAGACCTGGCACAAGCATCCAGACCCCAAGGGGAAAGGGACGCTGGGGGCCAAGATCTCAAGACCTGGCCGTGGGTGAACTCCTGAACCCACACACTGGCACCTCACAGCAAAAGAGGCTGGGTGGCGCCCGTAACAAGCCACTAATTAGTAATTAGTGACGGGGAGGCCAGACTTGAAAGAACAAAGAAAACTTTTCTCCCTTCCACTTTCTTTTGATTATGGGGAGCGGACAAGGACTTGAATAAGATGGAGAAGCCTGGAGACTCCCTTTGCAGGGCACAGGATGTGGAGGGGACCTTGTGAGAACTGATCGTTTGACGCAGCCACAAGCGGGTGAAACGTGCCTCCTCACTTACCGTCCCAATTGAGGTGCTGGGGATCCTCTTTGGAGCACAGGGGTGATCCCAGCAACAACTCTGAGCTGCTGCCTCCCACCCGGTTCCCTGTAAAAGAAGGAATAAAAAGCACATAGATTATGAAATAGACCAAGTGTGGTCCTTCTGCGGGTACTAATTATCACAACATCTCTTTCCTCCCCATTTCTTTAACAAGATCGAAGTCATGGCAGGCGAGAACCAGGGGATCTGGTGGTACCCTGCATGGACATGCTAACAGGGAGATTCAGAGCTCATGAAGTATACTTACAGATATTGTCCCAAAAAACGAAAGGAAATTTTAAATCAGTAAAAGCATGGAATTTTGCTGCACTTGCATTTCTTTTGAATTCAACTGCTCTAGCTTTGCTATCATAAATACGTGAGGTGTATTTCAGGAGGAATTTTTCAAATGCTCAGCTTAACCTAATTCCCACTAAAGTAAATGAGGTTAGGTGAACACCTAAAGCTTGGAAATGTTATCCAAATGCTCAATATTTGTGATGAAATTCTTCTATAGTTAATCTTTTCCAGTGTTTTCTCACCTATCTTTGAAAGATCAATTTCAGTTTCTTTTCAATTATTTCAATTCTTTCAATTTCAGTACCTTTCCCCCGCCAAAAAACTGATGTGATGTCACACAGTCCTCAAAAATAAAACTGAAAGCTGTGTGGCCCAGTTGAGCTGATGATATGATCCAATCATGTAGTATCTTTTCTTGAAGCTTAAAGAAGCTTAGGTGCACTCCAAACATTTTTGCTGCTTAAATAATTTTCAGAACTACTGTAGCAGCATAAATGTGTCCATTCTACAGTCCTGTACATCTGCATATATTTAGCATACTTAGCTTAACCCTACAAGAGACAGAGAAGTGATACAATATGGCTATACCAACAAAAGTGAATTGTATAAGTGTAACACCCACACACACATATATTAAAGTGTGCTTTTGGGTGTGTATTGTCTTTTGTGTATGTGTGTGTTTTTGTGGGCAAGATAGCCCCTGTTGTTCTGGCCACGTGCTCAGCACATGGTAAGCTGGGGCCTATATCCAGGCAAAATATGTAAAACTTTCTGGCATCATTGGCCAGAGGAAGCAGAAGATCCTCCAGGTAGATTGAGTCAGAGAGAGGCTAGAGCATGGCACTGTCTAACTGAACAGGGCTTAGGTGATATCATGCCAGGTATATAAGAACAACTCAACTAAGGTTTTTCTCTTTCTCCTGGGGCTGCTGAGAGCTGCACAGCTGAACTGGGACCCAGAAAACCTGTTCCGCATGTGGGAGTCTCCCCCATCCTCACTGGAGGAGCAAGCAAAAGCTGTGTGACAGGAAAGCTTTAGGTACAGGGAGAGAAAGTCTGTCTCAGAGTTTAAGACTCCAACTTCCTCCCTCTTTCCCTTGTTTTTTTTTCCTTGAGTGGGTGTGCTGATCCCTGAAGCAAAGTGATCAGGAATGGAGCCTTGGCAGTTTTGCTGGCACTTTTGGCCGTACAGGCCTTGAATGGCATAATACCATGGCGGTGTTAATCCCTGGAGCAGACTGACAAGGAATGGGGTCCGGCAGTTAACTGGCCACACGGACCTGGCCCCCTCTGTGTTGTAATTTTTGTGTCTCAGAATAGTGATATAGCTGAGACTGGATGTCCAGTCTGCAGCCATAGGCCTGGGCCCTTTTTGCTGTTTCACAGCTATTGTGTTTCAGCCTAGCTAGGCTGAACCACAGCCATATGCTTGGCTAGCAAATTTGGGCCAGGGTGAAGCCTGGCAATGTTTAAGCCAGGGTTTAAGCTGAGGGGTGGGGGGCACACACTCCCTGGTGGACCCAGAAGTGGACCAGAAGGGCACCAGAAGTGCTTCTGGTCCATTTCTAGGTCTGCTGCCGAGCGTGCTTGAGACCCCCCTGTGCTCCCATGGGACACTCCATCCGCCCCATCATCTCAGCATTCACGAGCCGTCTGGTACTTTGAGGTCTGTAGAAAAAACATTTAAAGCTGTGTCCGAATCATTGAATCTCTCCAAATCAATTTGGAGTGTTCTGATTCAATTCAGAGAGATTAATGGGTCTCCTGATTCGATTTAGATTTGGAGATTCGGCCACCAAATAGGGCCAAATCTCCTCCAAATTGAAACAGCAACCGAAGCTTCACACAACCCTATTGAGAACCCTACCCAATTATATAGTTCAGTGACAGACTTGTGTGCTTTCACTGATACATTTTTCATCTGATTATTGGGATAATTAAAAATGCTTTTATAGGGTATTTTCTTGACATAATTCTTGATATAATTAAAATCACAATCAAATATACCCTTCAACCCAGAGGAGATTTTTTTAATTGCCTGGCCAAAACTCCCTTGTCACATGTTGTGAAGGGGTGTGGTGTGCATATGTTGAGTGCTGGAAAGCAGGGAGGGGGAAGGAAAAAAGAGCACTCTTACCTACTCTGAGGGACTCGGACCCTGACCGCTACTGTGGCCTTTACTTGACCCCCTCATCTGCATGCATAGGGTTGTTTCTGCCTACCTCCTATGGCCACTACATAGAATTGCTCCAGCTGTAGCCAAATACTGGAGGGCAGGGGTGCCAATTTGGCACTCCCTCTAAGCCAGCACTCACACCTAGTACCCCTTTTGCACCCCCCCTTAGTTTTGCCTCAACCAAGTCATCTATTTTTTCCATGCACCAACATTTTTACAACTTCAGATATGTAGGGGCAAGTTTCCCATTAGGTTTTGTAGTAAAATTAACCTACCACACTTTCTCATGCTTAGTAGTACATCACTGTGTCGATAATACCAGCAGGGTTGATGACAGGGCTGTGTGAAAGCTCTCTTCATGAAGGTACTGCTTCAGGTAGGAATGGATAGCAGACTGTAAGCCTCAGAAGAGTCATTCTGCATATGCTCAGCACTGTTCTCAAAGCTAACTTCTTTGAGGTTATACTTCAATATAATTATCACGTTGATCTTGAGAACCCACAAGATGTGTGGACACAGGCAGCAGGCATATGGATGCAGTGTTTATCTTAGAAAATATGCTCTGAATATGAGCAAAGCAGCAAGTGTTAAAAATCAATGCTTTTCATTTTCAGAGTTACAGCTTTCACCCATGCCTTCAGGGTATTCTTTGTCACAGTAGGAGACTCATTTCCTCTAGCATTTGCAAAAAGGGAAGATACAGGATGAATTGATTAGATAGTCCAGGTCAAGATGCCTATATATGTCAGTAAGTGGAGCGCTGTGAAATTAGCTTATGAAGTCAAATGTTAGGCTGTAAATTTTTACTGTGAAGACAGGGTTTAGAGTCCCTTACTGAGCACTTGCAAGCAGGGAATGGTCTCCACAGAGAACTCTGTGGAAGGTGGAACAAAGATAAATGATGAAACCAGTTCATCCAGAATTGAAGGGCTCATCAGAAAAGCCAGGGGAGTCTACAAATGTTTCTTGAGGATCCATAGAGTTTTTTCCCCTTGCTTTTTGTCCTACTTACCTATTTTTGGGCATCTTTCACAGCTTATGACATGTCAACATTCACAGGGTATGTCTAAAGAACCTTAGTTTTTGTTGAAGTAGCTGAATGACTGGCTTTAGTAGGTCTTCTTTCCTAAAGAGGCTGATGATTTGTGGAACTGGGAATATAAGCATACTCCTTGTGATTGTAGAGTTTTTATTTCCATCAGTTAAACTGACCTCATACCACGAGTGGAAATTGCCTTAATTGTGTGTTCCCATGAGCTACCTCAGTGGTTCTCAACCTCTTTTAGAGCTTCTCCACAGCTTTTTTGGATTTGGCTACACCCCAGTTGAGAACCACTGTCATGTTGCCTCAGCTTACCTTAGTGGTTGTCAAGTGGAGTGCTGTTACTGCAACCATCACCAGGCAAAAGTGCCCCACGTGACTTGTACACAGCTAGACTGGGAAGGGCTGCAGCACAAGCATGGGCTCCTCCTGCATTAGGATTCTCAGATAAGCCTAAAGGAAGCAGGGGAACTGGCTTGTGCTGCAACTCCTCCTGCTCTGATCCTGCCTGGCATCTTCTCTTAACAGATGTGTGAAGGGAAGGTAGAACAGTTCCACATGCCTCCATTTCTTGGAGGAGTGATGGAAACGCGGGATGGACCAGGAAGGACTGTGACATAAGTGGCCTTCCTGCCTGCTTTAGGCATAACAGATAACCTCAATGCAGCAGTACTTTGAAAAGGCCTAGCAGCACTCTGGTTGAGAACCACTGAACGAGCCTCATGTATCTCCATTACCTGTTGGCCTGCCTATTGAGCAATGCTGAACAGTCAGGTGTGGTTCTTCATTACCTGGAACTTAGTGGTATCATATATACCTGTATCAAGTGAGCATGCACTTTAAAAACAATTCAACCCAGGTGGGGTACACTGGTGCACTTACATTCCCTTTGATTCCTGCTCCACCCAAAGTTTAAAACCATCTGCCTGGCAGTGACAGCAGAATTCCTAGTCAGGCAATGCTAAAGGGGTCCATTGACTTCATGGCTTAATATAATCTGCCTGATACCTTCTAAGCTTTTCATTCCACTGCTGTAACCACCCTCTCTTCTTTTTAATGGTCTTGATGTTCCACCAATCAAGCTATCCTTTATTTTGCAGTTCTGATGTCTGTTCACTGTTCCTACTAATGTAGCTCCTATTTCAAAGCCCTCTAGATTGTTGTTTTTAAGTCATTACAATGAAATTACATTTGTTTTGGCTTCAATCATAAGCACAGTATAATATAGCCATAGATTCCTAGCCTATTAGTAAAGCTTCCAGTTTACTTTTAACAGGAAAAAGTGTGTATTGTTTTATATGGGGTGATGCACCTCACCATCTGCACCCCCTTTTCAAAACGTTAGATCTGCCCATGCTTCAACCTAAAAACAAGATTTGTTTGTTCACACTTTGGAAAAAGCAATTGTGACTTTGTAACATCTCTTATCATCAAGCTCTTCACTATGCGTTCTGCTGCCGTCCTGTTTACCACAGTAATGATCACTTGTGCACAGTTGGAAGTCTTAGTTCAGGAGAAGCTTAGGTTTAGATACCAAGGAGATTGCAGGTCAGCAACAAAATAGAACTGCATATGACAAATGCACCCTTGCCCACAGTGATTCTAGATGTGTTGATCACAGTGTTGTTCTCTTATTTTATTAGCATCACTTCCACAGTTCTCCACTGAAATAGTATTCAAAAGACCTTGACAGACCCAAGAGAAGTCTTCTCTTAAAAGAAATGTTCTGGTTTTGAAAACAGCATATCTTTGTTATTTAAAGATATTTTTATCCTGCCAGGACAGCCTTATTCTATTCCAGAAATTATCCATATTTCAAAAGAAATTCTGCCTTTTATAGTATTTCAAAAAAGGTTGTCAGGTACTGGAGAAGGAAAACTTTTTCTAACAAACTCCCGACTAATAATAACACAAGACTATTTTATACAAACCACCTTTGGCTGCCACCCCTTTATGTAGAAATTTCCTTTCTCTTCCTCATTTTATAAAATGATACAGTAAAAGCTTTGTTCTCTGGCATGAGTGGGGTAAGGGGGATGCCAGTTATCTAAATTCCGGCTGTCTGAGAGCTAGAAAGAAGACAGTGTCATACTTGTAATGAAAATACTTGATGTGCATGTGCATGCTGGATAGACTCAGCAAAGATTCCAGTTGCCAAAGTAAGGATTTTGTATTGGAGGATATTGGAAATTCCAGGTACTAGAGTATTCTGGTTAGTGAAATGCCGGTTGTGGCAGAGCACCTTTGGGGTGCTCACCACTTGAGGGCTCTCACAGGCTCTGAGGAGAGCCTGCTTTGGAGGAGTGGCAGGGGAAACCTTCCCCAGGTACCGTTTTAAGGAGGAGGGTGCATGGCAGGGCCTGCCACTTTAAGACCACAGCTAAGCAGCCAGCAGGTGCTTGATTAAGGCAGCCATTTTAGATCTCTGGCTGCCTATATAAAGAGCTCAGTCCCCTGCTGGCTGGGAAGGCAGTAACATCGTCTGGCTGTGAGGCTCCATAACAACCTGGAGGTAAGGGCAGGAGCTGTAGGGAATGGTTAGGAGGGTCCTGGTCCTGGTCCTGGTCCTGGTCCTGGTCCTGGTCCTGGTCCTGGTCCTGGTCCTGGTCCTGACCTAAAATGGCACCCTGCTAGGAGTGGGTGGCCTGGTGGGGGTCTCAGTGGTGCAGGAGCCCCCAGGAAATGCCATGCCAGTTACCACCCTGGTGAAAGGTGGGTAGGGGTGCCTTAACCCTAGCCCTCACCTTTGGGTAGGTTTGCATAACACTAGAGGCAGTTGGGGCCAGGTATGGCTATGGCCACCTGAGCCCTGTGTAGTACAAGACCCCAAAAGACCCTGAGGAGGGAGAGTGAGGGCCAGACATGGCTGCAGCCACCTGCACCCTGTGGAAATGTAGTTGGGGCTAGGCATGGCTATGGCCACCTGAGCCCACTGGGGAGGAAGCCCCATGGCCTCAAGTGAGGGGGTAGCCCCAAGTGAGGGGGTGGAGATCTGGAGTGAAGGGGTGGTGTGGAGCCCCAGTTGAAGGTGAGTAGGCCCAGATATGTTTCTAAATACCTGAGGCTGTAATTTGGGCCAGAGGCTGAGTAAAGGGGGCTCAAGCTAAGAGAGAGGTGTGACTCCTGACCCCGGTAAGTCCTCCACTGCTGGGAGGCTGAGTGTGGGTCAAAGGCAAGATCTATGGAGAGCACAATGACCTGCTGCTCCAGGGAAGGAGTGAGAGTCCCTGTGAGACCCTGAAACACCAGTTGTAGTGCCAGTCATCCCAGCTTCCACAACTGGGTGGGTCACCCTTAGTACGGGCCAGAAAGTGGACCCAAGAGAGTGAAAGGGCTAGTGGCAGAGGCCTGATGGAAAAATACCCTGAACTGGTCATTGCTGAGGCCAGGACCAGAATGGTTAAAAGGGCCAGGGGCCCACCGCAAGGGACCCCCAGAGCGGAGGGCCTGGGGTCCTGACTGGCCTTGGAGGTGAGGCTAGGGCCTGTGTGGCCAAAGGTCCCGGGGGGACCATGCCCAAGAGGGGAAATGGTTTCAGGGAGCCAGACAGCCTGAATGAATGTGGGGTAGGCTGCCTGAATGGAGGGATATAAGAGGGGTCCTGACTGGAGGATTTTGAGGCCCAGTGTGAGGCTGGTGAGATCAATAGCTGGATGCCATCTGCAAGGCTTCAGCTGCAGTGTAGGGGAGGTTTGGAGCTGCAGATATCACCGCCTGGCATCGGGGGCAAGAATGGGCAGCCTCCCCCATTAATTAACATTAAGAACAAGGCATGGCAGATGACTCAGGTGTGAGGCGTGCCCAAAAGCAACTGGGGCAACTAGCACTGTGGCTACTCAGGGAGTCCCACTTTGCCACACCAGTTAAAACAACTTTTTCTGTACTTTAAAATTTTGACAAGTAAACCTGTAGACAAGTTATACCTTATGATCCATCCTCATGCTAAACGGATTTCATTCAAGCTGGGCTGGTGGCATGAATATAATAAATGCATGTTTATACACTAGCCCTGGTTCTAGCCTTTTTATTTTGGCCTTGCAATGATCCAAGGTATCTGATTGTCTTTCAGCCGGATGTATAAGGCATCAAAGGGATTAGAACTCAAGCTTCTCACTGGTAAGGTATGTGTTAGGAGGGGGGTTGCTTGGGCACTGGAATGCAGTATCACAGGAGTGTTTTCTCTTCCTAACTTGCCTAAATTTTTTTTTGGTGATCTTTGGTAAATCTTTAAAGTTCTCTCTGTGTCAGTCTACCATCTGTCCAAGCTCACTGGGAGTTGTAGGAAAGAATCCATTCATGCTTATTAACTACAGAGATGCTTTGAGCTTCACAGAAATGTCACAAAATAAATGCTTGCCTAGACTGATTTCAGAGGGGATATTTTTACTTAAGAATTAAACTTTTATATCTGTAGCTCTCTTTTTATGGTGGAATCCTCATGCCCTTCCTCTTCTCCCCCTGTCCCCTCCAACACACAAAAATTGTATTTTCGAATTGGTTCAACTATACATTCTTTTACCATGTTAATTGTCACTAACATAGAATGTCTGCTTAGTTTTTCCTTGGCCCTTGCCTGGGTTGAATCCTATTTGCCTTTATAAGAGTATAAAGCATAATAATAAAAAAAGGACGTTGCCTAAGATGTGCAAAGCTAACTAGAGAATTTAGACATGCAGTTCCCAGTGAACTTGAGATGTCTTGCCTATATACTCATCTTGATTTTTAAAATCTCAGTCTTCAGGTTTTAGATCAGATTCTGTAATTTTTATAAATTATTCAGCTAATGAACTGGGTTACAAAAAGAGGAAGTGGGCTTCAAGGGACTGCAGAGTACCTAGCTTGTCAGCTTGTGCATCAGTTTTCCCTTTATCTCATTGCACAGTAACTATATCAAGGTTTCATTCAAAGTTTCTTACTGAAACAGGAGTCATTAGTCATATTCCCCTCTATTAAAATATACACAGTATATGTGCATCATATTTTGGTTAAGAACTCCAGATTTCAAGCCTGCCCTCTCCTGAACTCAACCTGACTTACTTTCCATTTCATAAAACTGATAGATCAGTTCTTTAGCTGATAGAAATCAGCTTGGTTTTCCTGAAGTTCCAGGAATTTTCAGTATCTGAGTGTCTGGCCTTCTGTCTCTTTGATTCTCTTATGTCTTATTAAGTAATAGAATGAAACACTCATTAATTAGGAATGGCTGGTGTTTCTACCACAATCCTGATTATCTATTTAATAATTGGGGAAGGCTTTAAATTTGCTAGTATGGCTATTGTTGGGGATATTTCAGCATTTTGTATCCACATTCTAACTTCAGCTTTAACATTTCAGCAGTTTCTAATTTCATACCACTGAACTTTCACAGGCAAGAAAAAATTGGTTTTCCCCCACAAAGATGATCAAAATTCATTAAGCCAGTTTTTGAATGAGGGGAAAAACTTGCTTGGCCTTTGTGGTAGTTTTCTAACACATTTTATTATTTCAAATACTGTATTGTCTGTTTAGCTACAGTAGACAAACTCACAGATAAAATTAACTCAGAATACTTTTATTTTATTTTTTTTAAAGTAAGAAATATTTTGAGATACCTTTCATGCTTAACAAACAGCTGCTGAGTGTGAGGAATATCTACATGCTGTTGGGCACTCTTCCTATTCCTCTTAAACCTATCTAATGCTCAGTAAAGTGTCACCATCAACATATGCATGGGACTTTCTGCACAGTAAATTAGGCTAATGCACCATTTGCTAGTTCCAGGAAATACAGGTACTATATTAAAGGCACATTAGTTACTGCCCAGTTGTGCATGTGTAAACACTGACCAGGGGCAATTTGACTGGGGGCCCACTGCTATCTGGCTAAGCCCTGATGCGGGCAGAGATGTCCTGGCAGCCGGGACTGCTGCATCCCAGACACATAGAGATCAGGTCAAGACCTAATTGCCACATGGCCAGGAGCAGTGTCCCCACATGGAGATTCTGATTGCTGAATGGCAATAGCTCTCCTGGCCACATGGTGATCCCCATGTGGCTAGCAAGCAGCATCCCTGCTGAGTGGGGGCAGTTCTCCCAGCCATGTAAGGATCAAGACTGGCTTCCATGCCCCCTGCCAGCTGCATGGCTGGCACCCGGTGGGAGCCTGAAACTCCCCCGACTGCTGCAGGGAAGCAGAGGAGGGGGGGACTAGGCTGCTTCTATCAGGCACTTTGCTGCCAATGGGAGCACACATTAAGTGCTACGTGTGCCCCGTAGCACTTAAATGAGCCTGAACTTTCTGTGAATTAACTGCACATGTAGATGCACTTGTGTGTTTTAACTGGTATCAGTATTTTAATGTCTAGTGTAGACATAATTATACTTTGCAATATTCAGACTACCATATTTTGCAATAAAATGCTTGATCCTGCAAGCCTCTCATCAACCTGAACTGCTACCATTGTCAATGCCACTCATAGTCATAGGATAGAGACAAAAAATCAGTCTATCCTCTTAGGGGGGACTGTGCAAGATGAAGTGGAAGCACTTCATGTGTCTGCATATAAACAAGTGCATATAATCTCTCCTCTGCACTGCCTTGAGGCTTAATTCCCTTCTGTTTGGAATCTCTAGCTCCAGCACCCTCTTCTCCACCTATATTTTTCTTCATTAAATTTTCTCTTCTTCTGTTTTAATTAATGCTTCAACCACACGTAACACTTCTGTTTAGCACAGAATTTTTCTCACTGTTTTTGAATCAGATTATTTATGCCCAAATCAGGCTGTTTTGAGTAGGCAAATAAATCGATCACTTCGTGCAATAAATGTAGTGTCACCTTTTGGATGAAGATTTCCAGATCGGCATGCTGGAGATAGTACGGAATTAGGGTCAGCACCACTAGACTGATTTCTTGGCCATCTCATTATTGTCAATTGCCTTGTGTATGATTTTCCCTTTTTTGCAAAAGATCATTAAGAAGGTGGCAAGATACTTCACATTTTCTTGGACCTTTCTGCTTAAAGCATAGAACAGGTACAGTTTCCTTTGCTTGATTTTTTTTTTTTCTAGACCTGGACAATAGTCAGGTGTCCACAGTCCCTATTATTTTTATTGAAGGGCTGACCAGATGGAACATGAATTTACCAGGCACATGTAAATGTAGCAGTTACATGCAGATTCTTCTGGGATCTTTATATAGTCTTCAATATTGTTGACAGAAAGTCTAGTTAGGTTGCCTTTACATGGATGATGCTGTTTTGAACAGTGCCATCCTTTTCTCTGGAAGATGTCAAAAAGTATGGTTGCACATAAACATCAGTTCTTTTTCTCTTCAAAATATTGCTACTCCCTTTTTTGGCCTGTGCAACTAACTAAAGTTTGGTACCCTTCAGGTGGTTTCCGTTAGGAGGGACAAGTTATCCTGACTATATGAAGCCTTGTTTCCGGAACTGTGCACAAAAGGAAACAACAGTAGACAGTTTCTTTGCTCATAGTTTCAAGCTGCCTTCAGACATTGCTCAGCCCTGTGGCCATGTGGCAAAACCCCTCTCAAGACTTTCTACAGACCTGTCCTTCCTGTGCATGGTTAGGCTATCTTTGGCGTTTCCTTGCTGTGTCTAGGAAATCATTGTCAATCAGAGAGCACCTGTTATTCATTAGCTCAGAAGGGAACTGCAGTTCTGTTGAATTGATGGCTGCTTCAGCAGCTCTTGGGATCACATCTTAACTCTTACTCAGTAAATGAGGTACAAGATGAGACTCCAAACAACATAACCGGCTTCCAGGGGAAGTGGTGCAGGCTCCTAGCCTGGGGATTTTTAAAAGGAAGTTAGATGAGCACCTTGCCGGGGTCATCTGACCCCGGTGCTCTTTCCTGCCAAGGCAGGGGGTCGGACTAGATGATCTACCTAAGTCCCTTCCGACTCTAGCTACTATGAAACTATGAAACTATAAACATCTTGTTGAAGCAATACAGTTCCAATAGACAAGTAAAATGGTGTTGATGTTTTCTACAATATCTGCACTTAAGGGAATAGGACATCAGAATAATTAAACAACCCTTTTCTAGTAAGAATCATATATTGATACTAATCACTGCCACACTTCCATGTTGTTGTTATTTAGCTTTATCTCACCATATCCAGAAGAGCTTGAAGCAGCTTACAATAACAGACAAACAACCCAAAAGTTAAGAAACAGCAACAGGTTCCCCAGTCCATACACTAAAACCTTTTAAAACTGCACTTCCAGTGTATCCCAACCATGCTTCCTAACTTCCAATCACATATAGGTAGACAAAAATTTCTATAGCCTTTCCCCTAACACTGGCTATCCACTCCCATTATCGTACCTTGTACTCAAGAGAGATGCCTCTCCCTTCCTCCATCATTCCTTACAGCCCCACCCCCTCTCTCCGACAGAGGGTCTGTGGCTATCCCCTAAAACATATACTACCCTCCTCCCTTCCCTTTTCCTCAACAAATACAACATTTTAAAAAAGAGAGCAAGGAATGTTATACCAAACCCGGTATTGTTTGCTATGTATACAGATCTGTAACTTAATAAACATGAATACCTTGGCCAATTTATTAAATGCATTGGTTTCCTTAGCATTTGCTGAGGCTCTAATCCTTTAAATTGATATGACCAAGTGGACATCTTGAGCCTCATTGCACTTAATGGCATACTGTTTAAATCCAGAGATCTTGCACTGAATGCTTTTCAGGATTAGGGCTTTAGTTTTGTTTCTAAATAAAGGTGCATCAAATTGCCATGGCATTCATGTTTGTGGATCAAGAACTTCTTTCTTAATAAGTGAACAGACTGCAAAATAGATTTTTTTTTTTAAAAGGTCATTTTGAACTGTGAAAATACAAAAGAGTTCCCAAACCAATTTTTTTAATTGACTCCTGTGTTTCTTCAAGTCTGAAGATGTCCAAATGATTCAGGTTGAAAATGTGTCATCACTCTGCAGCACTAATAATTATTTTAGCAGTTGCAGCATGCTCTGTGGCCAGATTTTCAGCTTGCAAAATTGGGACAATCGCCTCAGGTTATGAATCATCCTTCGGGGATTTACGGATGTCTGTCCAGCTGCTCCTGTTACACTTGTCTGCTAAGAGAATGAGCTGTGTACAGCAGCATCTTAATACTTGGTTGTTTTTTCTTTGAAAAACTTATTTGCAAGGAATGTATAATAAGTGAAAGACTCTGATAAGCTAAAAGGAAAGTGTATATGTAGTTTTAGATGGGTCTTTGCTTCTAACTGGGAAGTTTCTGATTATACTTGAGCGTCTATTTATTTTGATAGGCATTCTGTAGGAAAACTATTCTATTCACCAACATAATTAAACTACAGTATTACCTTAGAAATAGCTTTCAACCTCTGGGTCTAGAAATTAATAGACAGAATGGCCCAGGAACTATATACCACTACAGCCTCAATAACTTCAAAGGGCAAAAAAGAATTAGTCCTAACATGATACCCCAAGCATATGTTGAGAGGGAGTATGGGGCAAAGATAATGTGGTGTGCCTCTCTCCACATATTCCTAGTCCAATTCATTTGAAATCCTGCTATCCCCCAGTAGATAATGACTTGCTTCTGGGTACAATTTAGAATAGCCCAAAAACGATACTAAACTGCCCTGGGAGCCCAAATTCATTTATGCAAGGCATCAGGATGCAGGAAGATATTGTATAAGTGATAAGTATTTTTTTGCCTTTTTGTTAAAATTAACCTACATAATTTCTTTCATCCTGACTTCAGCATTTTTTTTACTTTTTAGGTACATTCAAAACTTATAAGAAGTGAAGGACTGATAGCAGGAGTTTGATGTAGGCATAATAGAGTGGTTTCCACACATCAGCCAGATTTCTCTAAATGCAAGATTCTTGCTGTTTCAGTCTCATAAGGGACAGGTCATCCAGTCCATAGAGCAGTGTCATTTTGCCCATAATGCTCTTGGAGGAGCTGGGAATTGGGTGTTAGGTGGTGATAGCATTAACCCTCACAGCTCCCTGGGAATTAACACTGCTGTTACTTGCTGTGCTATCCAATTCCCAGGCACAGAGCCCCATTGTAGAGTTGTTTCAGTGGCAGTCAAGCAAGAGAGAGCTCCATTTACCCCCAGGGGTGCCTTAGCTGCTGAGTTGGCTCATGAACCTATGGGGGCAAATGCTGACATCACTTGCTTTGTTGCCAAATTCCCAGGGAGTCTGTGAGAGATGTGATGTATTGAATCTGCATGTGTGAATCTTAAGTTACTTTCTGTTGAATCTGCTAACGGTTATCCATATATATATTTACTTTGTTCACAAAATAGTCTGTGCCTGCCAGTCTGGCAGCAATCTTTCCCATACTTGTGGCATGAATCACTTATTTGTGAATGCCTTGGAAAACATCAGAATCCTTTTGGGGACTTGCTTTGACAGTGACAAGGTGAACAATGGCCGTGTTAACCCCACAGCTCTCTGAGCCAATGCTGTGTGTCTCAGGCACCTGTGTGGATTTACACCATCACTGCTTGCCTTGCCACTAAAGGGAAGGGTCCAGATCTGACCTGTGAGGAGCCCCATGTGTCAGATCTAGCCCTGTGGCTAGATGAGTTTGACACACTTGGTCTAGTCCAACCCTCTGCTGAATGCAGAATCATCCATGTCTTAACCATCCCAGACAAATTTTCTCTCTAATCCACACTTGAAAATTTCCAATGATGGCTTTTCTACAAGCTCTCTAGGTCATCTAGTCCAGTGCATACCCACCCTCTTAATTAGAAGATGCTTCCTAATATCTAATCAAACTTTTTCCTGTTGTAGTTTAAGGCAATGCTGTGGAATCAGCTGAAAAGTGTTCACATTACAAATAAACCTCGCTGACGCATTACAGCTGTGTAAGTTTTCCAAAATGCAAGCTGTGAGTAGAATACCATTATAATTATTCATCACTACTATGCTGCTTTAAAGTATGTTACAGACTAATGAAAAATACCTAGCAGATAGGGATTCGCTTCTGGCGATGAGAGGATCATTTACGCCCTTCATAAGTCTCTGTCTAAAATCAGCTCAAGTATTTTTGACCTGGGCTTTTCTGAAGTTCTTTTTCTTTCCTTTAAGATGACATTTGCATGGCTCATATTGCCAATCTATATGCATTCTCAGGAATATTTTGATCCCTCTTGGGGACTCTGGAATACAATATACTATGCTGGTTGTGATGAGTAAGCTACTGAAACTGTTAGCTACTCTGAATATCCTCTTTCACCTTGAATCTAGCAATATCAGCAAGAGGTTAATAAGCATTCTTGTGTATGTTACAATTGTGAACTAGATACAATTATGATGAGATACTGGTTTGGCTGCAGAATACTCCAAGGAAGGAATTTTCTAGAACATCTAAACTGAGATTAGGTACTGTGACACTGCATGCACTGTCCCTTAAAATGAGGTTTTTAAGCCAATAACCATGATGTCCTTGGAGGGACTAGCCATGCTAAACAAGATGATGCTAAGCATATTTGGGATTAAATCCCCCAAATGGTTCTAGGCCAGATTTTCAGTGTCACTTCTGGGCACAGATTTCAAAGCTTTTCTGTATACACCTGAGGTAATCAGGTTCAGATAAGAATCGTTAGATTCAAGTCTTTAAAAAAACCAAAATTTCTCCTTTCGGAAGATGACTTTGACTGTCAAGTAACAAGGGCATATACTTTGGTGAGAAGAATTGCCCTGTTTTGATTTTAAACACTTAATATTATTGAGTTGACTAGAAACCCAGTTAGGCTGTTATGCTTCACTTGCTCGAAAAAAAATCTGGGGGATTAAAAGAATAACTGAACTTTTAAAGAGAGAGTGGATGCATCTATACATGAATTTACTCTGGACTAGGTTTACGCTGGTGTCAACTAATCAAGAGTAAGTGTTTTTGGGGAGGTGTCTATACATGTTGGCATTAGGATATGCACCCAGTTTCCTGCAGCCCTGCAATGGGCCCCTGTGGCCACCGATGGGAACTCCAGTCTCCCTCCAGGTGCTATCCCAGGGGCTGGCAGGGAGTATGGGGCCAGGAGAGAACTGTCTTCTGGCTCCAGGGTGCTGCCTACTGCTTGGGCAGGGACAATGATCCCCTGTCCCAGCAGCAGGGAGCTCCCTGGCTCCCTGATCAGGGGTAGGGGACTTGAAAAGAGTTGCAGAGGAGGGGTAGGTCTAGCCCTCTAAATCAATCCACCAGTGGGGCAGCTAGCTTGCTACTAGGTGCCCCACAAGGAGATTGGGACTTTCAGCCAGTAACCCCTGAAGCTGTTTCAACGCCCCATGCCTTAATCACTCAACTGAGGCATGGATTTGGGACCTGCCCCTGACCAGAACAGTTCCCAGACCCCACCCTGCATGCTCAGCAGAGACTGGGCAGCTTGTTCCCCACTCAGCTCTGCAAGCGCAGAGCTGGGGGGTGGGGACAGGCTGGAGGGCTTGTACCCCCTGCTCAGCTCTGTGAGCATGGAGCTGTTGGGCAGGGGGGTGGGAACCAGGCTGGGGAGCTTGTTCTCTGCTCAGCACCATGTGCGTAAAGCTGGGCAGGGAACAAGTTCCCCAGCCTGTTCTCATCCCCTTCCCCCACTCCATGCTCATGGACCTGGGTGGGGAACATACTCCCCTGCCCCTGCCAGCAAGGAGCTCCCAGCTCCGGGCTGGGGCTGGGCAACTTGATCCCTGGCCAGCTCTGCATGCATGGAGCTGGGAAGAAAACAGACTGAGAGGCTTGTTCCCCTGCCAGCTCCATGAGTAAGAAGTTAAGTGGGGAACAAGCTCCCCAGCCTGTTTCCCCTTCCCCCATCTCTGCACTTATAGAGCTGGGCAGGGAACAGGCTCTCCTGCCCCCACCATCAGGGAGCTCTCAGCACCAGCTTTGAGACTGTGGGGCGATGCTGGGACATCCTTATCTCTCAGCCTGAACTCCATGGTTGTGGGGCTCAGGTGGGGAGACCCTTATCTCCTAGTGCTGGCTCACAAAGAGGAAATTAGTGACCTCGTGGCACTCTGGGGTGATACAGAGGCAGTTCAAGTGGGGTGGGTGCTTGAATACCCACATTTGTGAGGGCTTCTCAGGCAAGATGCAGGAGCAGGGGCACTCCCAGTTGGTGCAGCAGTGCCACAACAAGGAAAAGGCCTTGTGGGCATAGTGGGAGGATGTGACAGACTACAATCACCGGTCCAGTCATGCCCACAAAAACATGCTCTTTGTGGCATCTGACCAATATTTTGGTGCTTCAGGACCCAGGCCACAGTTGTGCAATTTTCACCAGCATGGGTGGCTTGCCCAAGCCCTCACCCTACCTTGATTTCCGGCCCCCCCCCCAGTGCCATGTCACTGGAGGAGAGGCCCTTGGGTGTTCAGCATCCCACCCCACTGAGTTCCCCTGTTGTTCAGTCAGCTAGCAGCTCGGAGATCCCTGGCCAGCACCTGACTTGACAGCTCCACAGACCCATATCACACCATGAAGAATGGTCAGACATGACAGCACTGGATGTCAGCAGTGCCAGCTCCTCCCCAGGGGGGGCCCTAGGTGCCTATTGATTGAGGGGACTCTATGTATTGAGGAAGCAGTGGGTTATGTGTAAGGGGGGAGAGATGGGGGTGTGAACTGTGAGGGGAATAAAGGTGTGTTCTTTAGATGCCTGCCTGGCATGAGTGGTACTGGGGATGGGCAGATAGTAGGGGATCTGTGGGTGGTGGGGGAGGCAGGCTAGAGTGAGGAGTGCTTCAGGTGGTAGTCTGCCAGAGCCTCCCACACCCAGTGCCCTGGTCCCCACCGGTGGGTGTGTGACTCTCTTGGGGCATCAGCAGGGCCTGCTGCTGCCATCACAGCTGGTGTTCCCACTGCCAGGCCACCTCCACACACCATGCCTCCTCTGCCCAGAGGAGCAACTCTCCCCAGGGTCTCACATATATTGTGCAGCCCATACTGTGATGATGATCCAGGGGAGGTTGTTCTTATCCACTTTGAGGCAGGCAGTGAGGAGGGGCCAGTGGCCCTTGAGGCAGCTGAAGATGCACTCAAGGAGGGGATGAGTCCAGCCCAGGCACCAATTTAAAGAGGGCCTGGTGGGAGTCCAGGTGGCTGGTGTAGGGCCTCATCAGCCAGGGCAAAAGAAAGTAGGCAGGGTCCCTGATGAGCAGGGGTGGGATGATGATGGTGCCCAGCTGCATGTCTGCCGCTTTTGGCATGAAGCACCCACTCTCCACTGGAACAGCCAGTCTGGGGTTTCAGAACACACAGGCATTGTGCACACTGCACTCCCAACTCGTGCTGACATGCACCAGTGGTTCGTGACCTCCTGAGGAACCATGGAGTGGAACCCCCTGCATCTATAATAGGGGAAGTCTCCATGGGGTGGGCAGGTCACTGGGATGAGGGTGACATCCAGAGCCCCGATACACTGGGGGAACCCCAGTGCATGGAACCCTGTCACCAATGCTTGGGTGTCACTGAGATAGAGGACGGTGTTTCCCAGCCCATCCTGGAGGTGAGTGGTGCCACACACCTCCAGGATGGCCTCCCCAGTAGTGGCCTTGCCCACACTTAACAAGTGCCCCACATACCGCAGGCTGGCAGGTGTGACCAGCTGGAGCAGTGCCAGTGCCAGGCAGGTGTCAGTGGGGAAGGCTGGGCACATGCTAGTGTCCTAGCACTCCAGGGGGGCTAGAGCTAGAGGAGCAGGTCTGCGAAGATGGCCTGGGTCATATGGAAGGTGGCAATCCACCACTTATCATCCCAGTTCTGCTGCACCAGTTGCTGCTACCAGAGGTGGCTGAAACAACGGGTCCAGAGCTGGTAGGGCTGGAGACCCAGGAGAGTGATGGCAGCTATGGGAGTGACTTCCTGGAGCCCCTCATGAGCATCATTGGTGGCAGCAGCTGTGCAGTGGCAGGGGCCCTGGGAAGGCATGTGGTGGGCGGGCAGTTACTGTTTATGGGAGCTAGGTGGGGTGAGCCAGCCATGGGCCAGTTGTCAGTTGGTGTGGTGGGCCAGCAGGGTAACTGAGATAGCCAGCAGGATCCAGCGACCCTGGTCCTGGCTGTCAGGGCCAGGGACTTGGGACAGCCATAGTGCAGGAAGGCACAGTGTGAACAAATACAGTTGCCACTTGGTCACTCTGTGTGTCTGCCACGCTGCTGCTCTGTGCACAGAAAGTGGCTGCCCAAAGAGCACAGAGTGGGGCTGGGTTTTAAAGATGTCTTCCAAGTGCTGGCAACTAGGGCTGGCTTCAAATATGGCATCCGGGTGCTGGCAGCTGAGGCCAGGGCCTGGAGCTCTCCCTGGTAGCCACAGAAATGCATGGCAAGGCTGGAGGGAGCTGGCAGCAAATTTGCTGCCAGGTCTCTGCTTGTGTAGATGCCTAGCCAAAATTGCTTACTGTGCTGGAAATCTAGTTGTGTGTAAATGCACATGTAGATCCACCTAGTATGTAGAACTATGCAACAAAGAAATAAGTTGGTAATCAAATTAATGGAGAGCTTTTTTTTCCTTTTTGAGCAAGACTGTGATAATAGTTCCCATTTCTCATCATTCTATTTCTTTTTATGAGCTTCTTTGTTCTACAGATATTGGTATCCAAGGTTGTCTGTATTGGGCTGAATAGCTTTAAATGTCTTGAAGATCCCCTCATGTGTTGGCTTCCACAAAAAGTTTACCCACATTTGGATTATACACATTCAAATAATAAAGTAGAAGCATGAGACTTCCTGGAGGTCACAATTAACCTGTAGCCTCTCCACTGCCAATCTGCTTCCAATCTTCACCAAGAAGAGACGGTAAAATCAAAGCAAGTAAGTCATTAAATGCTTCCCTTAATGTTATTTCCCTTAACTGCTTTTCTTTATTCTCCTTTTTCTTTTTTTTATCCTCTATGCCACTTTCATCTTTTTTTCTTTCTCTCTCATTTGTGGTTTTATTCAAGGATCCCGCTATTTCTCCCTGCACCTGCACCTGGAATGGAGTTCAGACTGTAAGATCATTCCGGTGCCGTTTTTCAGCAGTGCAGTGCAGTAGAGTAGTTCAAACTGTACATTAGATTCCCCACAGCAGAAGAGTAGTTTGCATTTTTCTTGTTTGCTATGGAATGGGGAACTCTGTAATTCAAAATTTAGTCCTTTACCATTCCTTTTGCTGTTTTAATCAATAATTAATCTGTTAGTTAATTCTCAGTGCAGTCCCTGATGTGGATTCCACTATGTCCTCTGATCTTATTGTGGATCCTTCTCAAGATCCTTTCAAATGCACTCCATACTTCTGTAGTGTGTGCACATGCTCATGGTCTCCTGAAGGAGCATTATAATTATAACAAATGCCCATTAGCAAATAGTGGGCACGTCTACATCAGACCTTTACTACGCA